>NC_069125.1:15492278-16727278 GCF_026914265.1 Mya arenaria | reverse complement strand
GCGACAGTACGATGGCGAAAAGGCGACAGTCCTATGTAGAAAACATGTCAGTACGATGGTGAAAACATGACAGTACGATGTTGAAAACATGACAGTACCATGATGGGAACATGACAGTACAATTGTGAAAACATGTAATTACCATGACAAAAACCTGACAGTGCGTTAGTGAAAACATGACAGTAAGATGGCAAAAAAAGTAACAGTACCATGGTGAAAACATGGCATTACGATAGTGAAAATATGACAGTACGATGGCATAAACATGACATAACCATGGTGAAAACATGACAGAACGTTTGGGAAAACATGACAGTACGATGGCGAAAACATTACGGTACGATGATGAAAACAATGACAGTACGATGGTGAAAACTTGACAGTATAGTGGTGAAAACGCGACAGTACGATGGAGAAAACATGACGGTACGATGATGAAAACAATGACAGTACGATGGCGAAAAAATGACATTACAATGGTAAAAACGCGACAGTACTATGGTGAAAACCAGACAGAATGATTGCGAAAAGGCGACAGTCCCATGATGAAAACAAATACATTACGATGGTGAAACATAACAGCAGGATGGTGAAAACCTGACAGTATGATGGTGTAAACATGACAGTAAAATGATGAAAAGGCGACAATATGATGGTGAAAACAAGACAGTACGATGGCAAAAAGGCGGCAGTCCCATGTAGAAAACATGACAGTACGAAGGTGAAAACATGACAGTAAAATGGTAAAAATGCGACAGTACAATGGTGAACACAAGACAGTACGATGGCGAAAAGAAGACAGTCCCATGCTAAAGACATGACAGTACGAAGGTGAAAACATGACAGTACGATGGTGAAAACATGATAGTACGTTGATGAAAACAAGGCAGTATAATGGTGAAAACAAGACTGTACGATGGCGAAAAGGTGACAGTCTCATGCTGAAAACATGACAGTACGAAGGTGAAAACATGACAGTACGATGGTGAAAACAAAATAGTACCTTGATAAAAACAAGACAGTATAATGGTGAAAACAAGACAGTACAATGGTTAAAACAAGACAGTTTAATTGCGAAAAGGCGACAGTCCCATGGTGAAAACATGACATTACAAGGTGAAAACATCATAGTGCGTTGGTGAAACATGACAGTACGATGGCAAAAAGGCGACAGTCCCATGATGATAGTACGATGTTGAAAATTTGACAGTACGAAGGTGAAAACATGACAGTATGATGGTCAAAACGCGACAGAACGATGGAGAAAAGAGGACAGTACGATGTTCGAAACATAACAGTACGGTGATGAAAACGCAACAATAAGAAGTTCTTAAAGTGTAAATATGATGCTAAAAAAAGAAATGAATATCAAAAAAAAAATTGTTGCATTGTTTTCTTAATCTGATTGGATTGACCTAAAACATATATAATAAATTTCTGAAACGAAAACTTGTAATTTTATGCTGCTGATTATATATAGTTTACTTACGGTTACAAAATAATAATAATGCATAGATTGTACCTAAAACATACGTTTGCTGCATTCAATATTACGGAGGTAACGTTCATTTACATAGACACTGCATACTTGTATATCAACGTAATGCACCAGTCAATTGTAACCACGCACCCCCCCCCCCTCCTCCCAGGTCCGTGGATTAGCGGGGACATTGACTTTTGGTCCAGCCATGATCGCCGTCCTTCGGGAAAAAACTACTGGTAAAATCCGCGCAAAATTCCCCCGCACCCAAGTAAAGACTATTCCTGGCTATTTTTGGCGCAAAGACAAAACCACCTCATTCACCCGGCACTACCGGGCTACCTGAAAGGTAAAAATACGGCCCATTTCCCCGGCTATCCCGCCGGATATGTGGGAGGGGGCGTGGTTACAAATTGACTGGTGAAAAAGCTTATACACTTTCTTAACATCTTAATCTTTCAGTATGTTCCTCGATTTTTCCAACGAAAAATGAGAATTGTTAAATGAACCATAGTAAAGGCACTCGCCGCACTGAATCAAAATGTAATATTATTATGATAAGTAAAACCAATGCTTGAAACATAAACAAATGTACCTGTCACTCTAGTGAATTGTTATATTGATTTTACGGTGATGCAAATGTAATACATATGTATTATTATATTAAGGCATACGCAATCTTATTGTTTGTCACAGATTACTAAGACTATCTATGTTACTTGCGTCATCATGAGATCACATTGAAGACTTATACATGAAGTCATTAATCAAACATCTTTTCTTGTGCAAGAGTTCTTATACACGTTAACATTGGTTCATCTACTTTAAACGCTGGTCCCTATGCTAATTTTGTACAATATTGAAATAATATTGTCAGCGGCCTCCCGGGGAGCCAATTTATTATCTTGATAATGAATGGAAAACAACAGTTTCTTTAAGATATATATTTCTTCGATCATACTTATTGAAGTATTTTATAAAAGCTGTTTATCTGTCAAGCTTTATTCTTACAGAAGAAGATTTGCAATGGAGCAAATCTAAAATGTTAACTGTTAGATAGTCAGTTAAGCTACCGTGTTTCGTTAGACGTCGTATAGACGCCTATTTCATGTGACTATAATATCGTTTTTATTTCGGACTTTAATATTATAATTGGAACAATCGTGTAGTTTAAAACATAGTACATGTATGTCATTAAAGTTGGTATGGCACTTTGTTTTATTGCAAAAGTCCCAATTTTATTATGTCTCAATTCTGTTTGCACTTAACCAAACATTTTTCGGCAATAAATTAAAAGTCATGTTCTTACATATTTTCGTGTCAATATTTTGAACACCGTTGTTCGTTGCAATGTGACGTACCATTGCTAAAGTTGAATGCTCTTTGGACGTGATAATACTTATAATAATATTAATCATCATCATAAGCATAATCATTAAATTATTATTGTTATCATTATTATTTCCATCGTTATCAGCAGATTCGTAATAGTTCTTGTCTTCAATATCATGTTCATTTTGTCATCACCGTTGTCATAATCCTTTTGATTGTTGTCGCAACCATTGACGACGTGGTCGTCTTTGTATTTATGTTTATCGTATATTCATGTCTATATGAATATAACAATGTCAAGATTAAGGTTATGTGTCTGGAACTCTACATTTTAACATCCATATAAAAAAGAACACGTACAGACAGAAGAAACATACGCACGGACATATGGACAGATGGACGAACAAACACGCACGCATACATATAACGTCGTGCATTATCAAGTTACTATTAATGACCTTCAATGATTAATGCTTTATGATATTGAGCTGTACATAGAGTAATTTCAAAATATTGTGTTGCACATCAAAACACGTTCGTATAACAATTATAATAATGATGTTAATACTTCCATTAGTTGTGTCTGTGATAAGTTACACGTGAAACATACACATATATCAATACCAATGTTCACGCTTTTAGTCTGAAACTATGAAAAGGAGCATACACCACAAATTGACGCGATCAGACGGATGAAAACAGTTTTATCCTGTTATTGTTTCGATTTAAAATCGACTTCTTTTTTGAAATTACAGACGGAAGGATTGAGTTCTCAATCAAATTCAAGTTCTTACATGTACAAGATATATTGTTTGATAATTACTTAGGTAGCGCCCATTCTAACAGTACCAGTATCAATGCTGTTGAATAAAGAGAAAACAAGTGCATATATAGAGGAAGAGGAGTATAATGTACACGTATTGGTAAATAAAATTGTAGATGGTGCTTTTTAAATAAGTAAGGCTGATACAATATAGGGCATAACGAGTTCTGGTTATACACAGCTATAAACAGCTCGGGACTCGAACCCTCAACCCCCTGCTTGCAAGTCAGGTGCTCAACCACTATGAGCTACCTGAAGGGTTGGTATACTTCTGTAAGGGCAATCAACAAATCAACAAATCGATCCGGTGACCCAAAACTATACAAATATGCATTCATATTAACAATAACCTGTGTTAAATTATACTGATAATAAAATATGTTACCTTTGACCATTCATATACATTTGACATTATGCAGTTGCAATGCGATCTGTATGAGACAAAAAATGGGAAAAAGGTTTTTGTTATCCATGCTTATTAGTCATTTGTTTCAGCTTTAGTCACTGTACTGTCAGCTTAGTCAAAAGCTAACATTATTATGATTGAATGTGTTGCCAGATATATATTTTTTCAGTCCAGAGCCTTCATAAGTTTGGACTAGATTGACGCTAAAATCAGTCAATAGTAAAACCTTTGTTTTATTTTACCAGTTAAAACACTCAGTAACATCAGCTTGATGTCAGATATCACCCTTGTAATTGCAAAGCCCATTAGTGTCAAGATCAGATCAATATTTGTCTTGAAATCCGCAACAGTTGTTCAAGTGCCTATAACTGCTCATCAGCAGGTCATAAAACGAAGCTTCAAGATTGAAGGAAAATGTCTAGAAATTAAGAAATTTGCGGAGGGATATAATTAACCAATAAGCAACAATCCAGAATGTGATTTATCAATATGACTATTAAAATGTGAAATAAAAGTGATTTTGACTGAACTGTTTAGGATACACAACTTTGATAGTCTGCTTAAATTTTGTTGAACTTTATCAGTTAATTGAAACTAATTCCCACAATATTTAGCTGAAATCAATAATGGATTATCTCGGAATATCTTTAGAAAACATTTCTTTGGAAGATGTCATTGATGAAGAAACCAACACATTAGGAATATCTCTTGAGGAAATGGAAACCTCTTTAAATGCTCAGGTACTTTACATGTTTTACTCAAATATTCTTATATAAATAACTCTACTTATGTAAAGCAGCTAACCTTTATGTCGTAAAGGCAGATTAAAAGCAATGTTTGTATTGAATACACCAGCATGGAATTTATCTTAATGCTCAATTTAGATTAACATTATATTTTATAATGCTACGTAATTCCATTTACTAATATAACGATATTTGATCAAACTGTATTAAGTACATGAATATGTATGATGTATGCTTAATACAGTTAATGGTTTTTTAAGACTATTATAATTATTATAATATTTGACCTTTCAGGATTTGTCAAAGCATATCTTTAAGTTTGATGATGAATTTATCTTCAGCCTAAAGGTAAACTGTTATTTTTTTTGTTATTTAATAAATGCATACTGCCAGTGACGTTTATAGTTTGTTTGAGTGATTTAGAATATTAATGTGTGTATTTAGATCAACACTTTTGTTTACATTTTATACACAACTCAATGTCTGCCTACCTCTTCTGATTTCTTTATCAGATGGATGTCAAAAGTTGTATTGTTTCGGAGTATTCATTACCTGTTGTTATCTGTAGAAATCGAAAGGTCATACAGACTTTTACAAACTTTTATTTGTATGCAATAGAACGGAACGGGTGTATTTTAGCTATAATGGCATTATTTCAACTTTAAAATATTTAATTGTTTACTGCGCAATTTACTTTCACTTTTGGTTTTAAGTGTCTGCAGTATGATTGTTGTTTAAGGGTCATTGCTTTTAAACTTTAATAAACACAATAAACAAATCAGTTACACTGACGTTCTCAGACTCGTCATTTTTATTTATTTAAGTAAATCAAAGTTTCAAAAAATTACAAAAGAACTATTTCAGTATAAAGTTAAGCAAATTTCGGCTTTTCATATTTCCAGCGCAGGAGTATGTTTTGCAATTTGTATTTACTTTACGCATGCGATTTTCTTCGGTTAATCATATACATTAGTATCGGCGCAAAGACGCTATTTTATTATATGCGCATGGAATTCATGTTAATGGAATGCGCATTATATTATTGTGATCTTTTGTTCATTAATGCTCTATAGAGTTTTTTTTATTATTTACCCAATACCGTGATTCAGAGGCATACTTGAAATTAAGAAATGGCTCAGTGTCTGATAATCAGAACTTTGAACGATTTGTTCCTGTTTCTCCTGCATTACCCGGCTAATTCGGTGCCAGACTATTAAGGTCGTTGGTTTGAATCCCGGTAGGAAAATACGACTTTGTTTTATACGGTTCCATAATAAAGGCGGTTGGCCTACTTGTTTATGACCCGGGACTCAGTCATTGAGAGGGATAATTGATATAATCGATGGACATTTTCAGTTCAATCGATGTAAAATAGAAAAAAGAAATACTTAGTATCATGAAGCTTTTGAAGTGAAATTCAAAAACACATGATTCAGAAATATTTAGCTCGTATTTATTAAACAAGTATTGCATTCTTGAAAGGTCAATACGAGGAGTATTATCCCACGTTACAAGCATAACAAGGTGCAGTTATTTATGTTATGCTGTTGATATGTTTTCCTATTGCCCTCTCAGGAATGCAATATTTTTTAAAATGTAATTAAATGTGATTCTTCAATTCACAACATGTATTACATTTACATTCATTAAATGTTATTTGCATGCATTTACTAAACGTATAAAGGTATACTTTTTTCAATAATTATGTATATATGCACATTTATGAAACCATCATGTTGTTACTATTTATTTAGTTATACATTTTTTATAACTGATGTGACTCTTTAAAGGATGTAGGAGCTAATGTTTGCACAATCAAAGCATTCCAGAGTTTGACTTTTACAAGTTACACAATAACAAAATGATTAACATAGGCTATCGGCCTCGTGTGTCTGATACATACGGTGGAACATAACTGCTGTCAGATAATCTGTTAACGTCTTCGAGTTGTTCGTGTTAACCACTTAATTATGCGATAATTATCAAGCTATCTAGTTAATAGAAACTGTTCTCTGTAAGATAAATATAACAATACTAAAAAATGGCTTCAAAGTGCTCGGAACTGCCACCTTTTTCCCTTTTAGCTGCATTAACAGGTTATCTAGTTATGGTTAGCGAATTCCACTTAATAAGGAACATAATTACCGGCAGATAACATTCGTGTTACCACATATTTATAAATGCATTTTGGCCTTTAGCTTCAACTGGTTATCTTGTAAGTGTTTATGAATTCCATTAAGTAAGTACATTCTAACTGGTTAACAAGATACGATTCATGTTACCAGTTATTGTTTTGATTATTTCATGGATCATTTTCAATGTGCCCATACCAAACAGTCCTACAGTTTATGCCAGGTTTCTGGATTTTGGTCCATTTTCGAAGCCTCACTTCACAGCCAGGTGTTTATTATGCATGTAATTGAGATAACCAATTTCTGTCAGCAGGGGCCCATTAACCACTCTTCCCTGGTCAGTTTTGGGGTCAGAAGGATATTTATCAGAGAACATCTTCAGTACGATTTCTGCACTAAAATTCACGATGACTATAGAAAAGCAATTTATATCATTTACTTTAGTTTTAAACTATTTATAAAAATGAAAAAAAAAACATAAATATTGATTCCATAGCAAAGAAATGAAACATTGAAGTAAATAAAAAAAAATATATATTCAGTCTTATCGTTTGATTTAATTTCGAACGGAATAACTTTATACATGGGATTTTTATTTATACTTTTCATTAAGATAACGTTAGCTGTCTACTTACTACAAAAGTATCAATATCAACCCTATTAAACCCAATGAAATGTACAATTGAATGAAATGGATATTTAGGTTTTATAAAATATAATTTATGAATATCTAACAGTGTCAATAATGCAGTTATAATGAAGTTTGTTATATATGGTTATATCTAAAGAATATGTTTTTCGCAATTTTCACAACAAATGAAAATTAATACTTTCTTTTGCTGCATTTTTGGAACAAGAAAAGAATACTGCAAACTTGATGCATTGCCATTTTTTTTTTCACTTTAGGATGATTACGCGTAATTCAACCGTATTAAATCATAGCAACATTATCCAATTGCTAACAGTCTCATAATTATAAAGTCTAAAGTTTGTAAACTCTGAAGTCATCACTTGGATTGAGGTTCGTATGTTTTCCTGTGAAATACTTTTTTGATTAAATTATAATAACTCTGGTTTTACTAAGTGCAGTGGGAAACGAAACCCGAGATGCAAAATGTCCTTACCTAAATAACGCCCGAGTTTCTGGACTTTAGGTAATATAATCGAGTTTTAAGTGACACAAGTTGGCATATTACCTACTGACGGAATCACAGACAGACGGACGACCAAGGGCAAATCTATATGCCCCCCCCCCCCATTTTATGGGGGCATAAGATGTAATATTAAAAGAAATGTAATATTTTAACCATTTGCTAAAAAATAAGGTCATATATTGATGTACTTAGATATTCTTATTACTTATAACACAGCTTACAACTTATTTTTTTTTTAATCTGAGCACTATATTACCTTGATGTTGAAACTGAACTTTCATAGGTTTCTATTGATACATTGACATAGTGGTCTTTGCTAAAATGCATTTCAAAAAAACATCATTGCCCACTTTTCATGTGAATTATATAAGCCCTCTTTATGTTTGTGTATCATCGTTTATGTAATTTTCTAGAAAATTCATTTCCTAAAATATAGCTTTTGAAACAGCGATTAAAATCTTCTTTACTGACACAGTTAAATCAACGTTTGTTTTCTTTGTAAGATTTCTCTTCTTAATTTGCATTGTTATGTGAGAACATTCTTCATTAGAAGAGTGATTAAACATTATACACACTGCATGGAAGCTTTCCATATTATATATATATATATATATATATATATATATATATATATATATATATATATATATATATATATATATATATATATATATATATATATATATATATATCATTAACTATTTTGTCTTTGCTTTCGGAATTATCATAAAACATTGCTATCATTATCATTTTATTTTAATATAATATTTAAAATTATCCAACTTTTTCTGATCGTTTGCACTCCTACATGCACAGTTGATGTAAATTTTTAATCACAGCAGTCACTGAACTTTTATTACATGTTTCTGTAATACAATGTATGTAGAGCATTTTTCCAGAAATATATATTTTCTCCTTATTATTTTCTCTTTGCGAAAAAAAAAAAATATATGTATATTAAAGCATCTTATAATAGGGTAATAACTTATTATTAGTGCGTTTTGATTAGGGAGATGGAATTCGACTAAAGACGCACGAGGCGCTTACTGACTGAAATCAATATCTTAAAACATCAACAACAGTTGAATAAGACATTCCGGATCAACATGTTATTAATATATATATATCAATGGTTTAAATCACTTAAAAGATACATGATTCCGTAATAAATGTTACATTCATGACAAACTTGTTTTATGACGTCATTTAAACATTGCACAATGATACTTGATGGGCGTCAGTATAGTGGATTTTGGACTACCGTATATAATAATAATAATAATAATAATAATAATAATAATAATAATAATAATAATAATAACTATGATATACAAAATTTATACAAAAGCATTCGATAATAATACTATTTTAATAATCAAGATAGCGAAAGTTGAAATACCAAGAAAAACCTCCTAACATAAAATGGCCCAAATCTCAAGACAAGAATAGCTATTACTCTCAAATTAGTCAGGCAAACAGCTCCCAGCAGGGAAAGGGTCAAGTGGTCAGTTTACAGTTATGTTAGATTAGTTCCACTGATAAGCCCGAGCATCAGCTTGATGCTCAGTAGCGGCATTAACTGTAGGACTGCAAGTGTTCATAACCTCGTGTAAAGTGGTCAATAGGTTTATAAATATATGCCTTTGTGCGGTTAAACTGAAAACTACTTTTCTACAAGGGTTAGAATTTTAATATTTTAGTAAGTACCATTGGCATGTAGATTGCCGTTATCCTAAGGTAGTTGGCGAAAAATAAAAATTAGCTTGTGCCATTAAACTAAGTCCATTGCGCTCTACAATTCAGAGAAATTGCCTCCCATTTACTCCTCATTTTGAGAAAAAGGCTAATCAGTCCATGAAATCACCATGAAATTGTACCAGTCAATTAATTACCACTTTGTGGGCCATCCTGCTGGGCTGTTGAATGTGTGTATTCCCAGATGATCTTTGTTTTAACTGATACTGCAGTGTTAAGCTTGTGGTGAGTTATTGCATGTATCAAAATGATCTTGAGAATGGGGTAAATATTTGCATACATAGAGAATTGGCCTACACTAATTGATAAATTAAAAGTTAAAACTGAAATCACAATGTTTTCATTACAGTTCTTGAAATTGATAATGGTACCTCTAAGTCATTTTTTTCGTATCATTTCTTTATCAGCCTAACTGGCGATAGTTTGTGTTCGGTCTTCAATTTTGTCATACGAGGTCGTATTTAAAATGAGTTGACTTGGGCGTGTGGGGATATTCATGACATTTAGTGATAGCTCTTATTATTAAAAATATATAATATCCCACAAATAGAGATCATTCTAAACTGTTTATGTAAGTATAATGGTATACAACAAAATTCTTCAACTTAAAAGTTCAAGTAAACTGAATCAAATGAAATTTAATGAACGACAAAAAAAGTTAAAAATAAGATGTACAGCTCGTTTGAAACATGTGCATTGGAATTGAATACCAGCTGGGCAGTCAGGAGTATTTATAAGGCTGTGGCTTATATGTTGCTTCAGATCATTATCACAGAAATGTTGATAAGCAGTGACCCTGTGTAACCTTTATTAGAATGATAAGTTTGGAAGGCACAAACTCTTGACATTATATTTAATTTTGCACATAAAGAAGTAAAACTGGAAAAAAAGTCATGATACAATACTAACATGACGGTTTAATTCAGGAGTCCGATGAACCATTGGCTGTTGTTAGTCCAGAGGAACCCACACAGCCACTTCATACATCAACACCAAAGAAACCCATACATGTATGTATTCAACTGCCTGCAAAAATGGGAAAATTTGCTGCAGAAGACTGTACTTTTTACAATTAAGTTACCCCATAAAGTCATGTATTATTTTTTAAATAATAAAGAACAATAAACAAATAGATCATATTTATGCACCGTGTTAAATTTTAATTGCTTAAAAAAACAGTTCATATATATGTTATCAATTATAATTATTTTTAAGACAAGTAAAACAGGAAAAGGCAGACCAGTTCATATTTATGCACCGTGTTAAATTTTAATTGCTTGTAAAAAAAAGTTCATAGATAATGTTTAATCAATTATAATTATTTTTCAGACAAGTAAAACAGGAAAAGGCAGACCAGTTCGGAGGTTATTAAAGCTTAAGAAAACAGGGGAAGTGCAACGTCTACAGCCATGTAGGAGATGATGTTTTCATAGCAATGTATCCCAGAGCCAGATCATCAGGGCTAGAGAAAAAGTATAGACGAAGGATTTCAACTGTAGAGTTGACTGGATGTTGGAAAAGTTTGAAGAATCCCCGAATTGTTTTGGTTATGATACCAAACCTTTCAAGATTTAGTTGGTAATATTCCCAGAAATATATTTAACTCTGTCAATAAATGTGAGCTGGTTAAGCTCTGCCATTATGTTAAAGAATCAGTATGTATTCGTAATGTTATTCCTAATAATTATTATTATTATTATCAATTTAGTTCATCCTCTGATACTGCTGCCTTTACGTCAACATATTTGTGTCTTTCACCATAGCACTAACCATGTACAAGCATTTGATATCAAAAACCTAAGTGTATGTGTTTAGAAAATGTTCTGATGTATATGACTTATAAACATCTGTTCTGTTTTTTTCTTTGTTTTTTTTTAAATCATAATATGTGAAATTCCACACTTGTATTTAAAATAATTATTGTCAAATTGTAAAATTGCAAGAGACATACCTGTTTTACTGAAATAACATTCTAGTAGGTTTAAACAACCAGGAATATGTAATCTATGTCGTTCTATCAATCAACACTTATAAGAGTCAAACGTCATGGTCATATCTCATATTCGCCAATAAAATGTTGTCGTATTTACTTATTCCCTTCTAAGAGGACACATTTTATCTGCAAATATCTGTTATCATCTGAACACGATTGAACACTTTGTCTACTATCCTCACACTTTGAATGGTCATAATCTTTAAACTGCCTTAAAGTCATCCAATGGCCATGACCAATCAGCTGTCATTTAAGTCCATGCATATTTCGATTGTTCAAATAATCCTGACAACATGGCGCTCAGGGGGTGGTGGGGATTAATGTTTGACAAACATCTCTTGTTATAAAATGTTTATATTTTTATTGGAAATATTATCAAACATTTGCGAATATTGCATGTTTTAGAAATGTTTAGAACAATTTTAGTCATACTATAGATTATTCTGGGAATATTACAAACAAATTGAAAAACCTGCTGTTAATTTTAATACTATGCAATGAAGATTTTGGTAATATTCCCAGAATAATTCATGTCCTACAGCAGCCCACGTGGAGCTTTTTCTTTTGGATTATTTTATTTCAATTCATCTTTTGATATGCCCAAAAAAGTTTTGGTAATGTTACCAAATATTTCAAGATAATATAATTGTATTCAGGATGAATTTGAGAACGATAACGGAAAATGTTCGTAATTCATTTTGGGAATATTACCAAATATTTGTGACTATTCCTAGTTTAAGAATGATATTGAAAATCTCTCGGCATAATATGGATTATTTTGGGAATGTTCTCAAAAATGTTGAAAACCCCAGTTTTCAATACTATACTATGAACTATTTGGTCCTACAAAAACTATTTGTGGAGTTTTCAAAGGCTTTTTGTTGAATTAGTTTGTTTCAGTTCATCTGGTAATATTCTCAAATAATTTTGGTAATGTTACCAAATATCACGATCAAATTGGTAATATTCCCAGAAAACCTGGACATTTTATTCAGAATCCTGGAAGAAAATGTTCATCATTTATTTTGGGAATATTACCAAATATTTATGACTTTTCATAGTTGAAGAATATTTTTAAAATCTCTGGGCATAATATCGATAGTTTTGGGAATGTTCCCAAAAATGTTAAAACGCCCACTACAACTTTAAATACAATACTATGAAATGTTTGGTAATATTCCAGAAAGGTTTTGGTAATGTTACCAGAAATTTCAAGATTAACTTTGGTAATATTCCCAGAAAACCTGGACGTTATTTCCAAGACGAATTTTAGAATGTTAGCCGAAAATGTTCATAATTCAGAAAAATACCCCCTAGTTTTTATTAACTTTTAGAAAACCTCTCAACATACTATGGATACTTTTGGTAATATTACCAGAAATGTTAAAAATACACCATAACTCTTCAATACTATATTACAAAGTGTTTGAAAATATTTTCAAAATGTTTTGGTAATGTTACCAAGTTTTCAAGATCAAATTGGAAATATTCCCAGAAAACCTGAACATTATGTTCAGAATCCTAGCAGAAAATGTTCATCACTTATTTTGGGAATATTACCAAATATTTGTGACTTTTCATAGTTGAAGAGTATTTTAGAAAATCTCTCGGCATAGTATGGATTATTTTGGGAATGTTCCCACAAATGTTGAAACCCCCACCATAACTCTTCAATGCTATATTACAAAGTGTTTGGAAATATTTTCAAAATGTTTTGGTAATGATACCAAATTTTCAAGATCAAATTGGTAATATTCCCAAAAAACCTGGACATTATATTCAGAATCCTAGCAGAAAATGTTCATCACTTATTTTGGGAATATTACCAAATATTTGTGACTTTTCATAGCTGAAAATATTTTAGAAAATCTCTCGGCATAGTATGGATTTTTTTGGGAATGTTCCCACAAAAGTTGAAACCCCCACCACAACTTTCAATACTATACTACAAAGTGTTTGGAAATATTTTCAAAATGTTTTGGCAATGTTACCAAATTTTCAAGATCAAATTGGTAATATTCCCAGAAAACCTGGACATTAAATTCAGAATCCTAGCAGAAAATGTTTATCATTTTTGGGGGGGAATATTACCAAATATTTGTGACTTTTCATAGTTGAAGAATATTTTAGAAAATCTCTCGGCATAGTATGGATTATTTTGGGAATGTTCCCACAAATGTTGAAACCCCCACCACAACTTTCAATACTATACTACAAAGTGTTAGGAATTATTTTCAAAATGTTTTGGTAATGTTACCAAATTTTCAAGATCAAATTGGTAATATTCCCAGAAAACCTGGACATTATATTCAGAATCCTAGCAGAAAATGTTCATCATTTTTTGGGGGAATATTACCAAATAATTGTAACTTTTCATAGTTGAAGAATATTTTAGAAAATCTCTCGGCGTGGTATCGATTATTTTGGGAATATTCCCACAAATGTTGAAACCCCCACCACAACTTTCAATACTATACTACAAAGTGTTTGGAAATATTTTCAAAATGTTTTGGTAATGTTACCAAATTTTCAAGATCAAATTGGTTATATTCCCAGAAAACCTGGCATACTATGGATACTTTTGGGAATATTACCAGAAATGTTGAAAACCACACTATAACTCTTCAATACCATACTATAAAGTGTTTGGTAATATTCCATAAAAATATTTCTAATCCTACAGAAATGCTTTGAGAACATTACAAAGGGTTTCTGTTGAATAAAAATGTTACCATGCTGAAAAGGGAAAGTTGCGTTTTCCCTTTTCATTTTGCGGTTTGTTCTACAATAATTAATATTGAACGGAACAATGCATTCTAGACATAAAATAAAATGAGTTTATTTCATGGCAATATTGCAATGATGAACATATACTTGACAATGCATTCGTTTGTTAACATTTCACATTTTATTATCATATCAATTGCCATCTTTTGTTCACCGGACATGCTTTATTACTTACTATTTGTTTAGTAAATCTGGTTTCGTGCCCATGATTTCGGTAACGTGTTTGCATATCATCAATTAAATAAATATTTGGGTTTCAAAAATTACGAATTAACATTTAATATCTTTTTTTTTATTAAATTGTACGTACAAATAGCCTGTTCAATATAAAATATTTCAGTAATAAACTGACCAATGGACCAACTTTAACAACAACAATTTTAGTACGGGCTGTAATCGACATCGGCCTGTTTTAACAAACAATGTGATACATTTTGAAGATAAATATTGCAAATAATACATTCTAGCAGACCTTTTTCTTTATATCACATGTGCATAACCATCTAAAGAAATTCTCTCTTCCCTTATGTTATATTGTTTGGCATTCTAACAGAGGCGAAGACAATCACAAACTATTTAGTAAGTGCCGATAATGGATATTGTTTATGAAAAATAGCAGAAAGCCTGTAAGAAAATGCCTTTAATAAACGATAAATGCATGCATTTAGGTTTCATTGATTAGATTCAATGTAAAGTTAAGTTATTATATGGGCATGGACTTTTATCAAGCTAAATGTTGGCAACGAAATTATATTATTGATCTTGTGCGAATATGTTATTGAGTGTGTTTTGTTTTATTTTTGTAAGAACGTCACCAGTAGAACACAAGCATAGCGAGGAGAAGCAAAAATTTGTCCGATTTCCTCAATCAATGACATATTTCGACATTTACTAAATTGTGCTACCATTTTTTTTAAATTCTTTTAAGAAGCGGTTAGTATTAGGTTTTGCATAACTATGCGGAAGACACCATGATTTTAATAAAACGAATTTCTTTGAATTTAAACGTTTTTTTTTAAAACTGCTCTTGAAGGAGTATCACCCAATTTCTTAACATACATTTCTACTTTAGTCGGAAATGGTCAACCGTTATCAACTCTCTAGTACTTGACCTTATCTGAAACGACTTTCTATATTTCAAGACTGGTAAAAGTCACATAATACCTGAGCTCTGATTTGGAAAGCAAACAATATATTACGCTAAATGAAAAACATAAATGCACGTGCTTGAATTATGTAAAGGAAATTTCTACTTTAAAACTTTTGAGACTCGGGTTTTATATAATCACAACATGCCTTACTCTGTTTTGCTAGAAACTAATTTCATACTATGTTGAGACAATAGATTATGTTTACACAGAAAGATGATTAGCTTTCTCTTTTGAGGAGTGATTGGAAGACAAGTAACTACCTTCATTTATGGAAGGATTTACAACAGTCTTACAAAACAACGTTGATTTCATTAGAATCGATTATCCCTGGAGCATCAATGGCTTTGTTCAAATATATTGTTTAAACAGAATAATCACAAGATATGCCCTTCGTCCTTATAAACAAATTATATTTATACCCAGCTTCAAGTAATGTTTCCTATCTATTTCGAGCATTTCCGATAATCTATTGTAGTATGAGTTATAGTTATACAAATAAAAGGAATATTGATATTATATCACGCGAAAGCCAAATTATACATTGAGGCAGTATCGTTCATTGTAATAATTATTATTATATTATTAAAATTGTATATTTACAAGTGAATTTAATTAAAATAAATGTTATCATGTCTGTTGTAAAACATAAGAATGTGATTTTGGTGTTACTACGTTCGTTTCTTTCTTTCGATTCATTTGAATATTGTTTAGTTTTTCAGTTTGTCAAATATCGATAAATGTTGTATTTTAATATTTTGGTAAATAAAATAATTGTATTTTCATAGTTCAAGTGTTATGTTTTGCAACATTACCCAAATTAAACTAAAGATATAACCATGTACACTCATACTGCTTAAAAGCTGCACTGTAACGTCCTGTTTCGCTGAGCGAGGCGGTAGTCCCAAAGATAATCAATAAAATTATTTTTAACTCTTAAGATATCCATCTTCGTTTTAATATCGTGACGTTGTTGGAGTTATGTTAAGTCCGACAACTTCACAAAGTTATCGTTCCTGTTTTGACTACTGTGCTTGTCCTTGAAGTTTTCATTATTTTTACAATTTTATAAAGCATCAAGTTGATTTGAATTTGTGACGGTAGGGATGATATTTTAAGCTACTATTTGTTATTTATGCGCGTGCGTGCCCGTCTGTAGATTATATGTTTAAGTAGGAATTGTTCGTAGTTTTCGAACCTCTTCATTGCTTCGTAATTCACATATTCAGTTTTCAATGTCAATTTTTACAATTTAAGTTGCAGAATATCAAAGGACCATATATATGTGTCCTATGTGACGATCACCCATGTGCAAAAGTAGCTAGGTATGTCCCGTAAGAGATGTCCTTCTTGAACAAGAACACATCAAAAGCATGACCACAAAAGTCATAGAAGTTTAATCACACCCTTGTCGTTATTATGTCAAATGTCCGTCAACTATATGACGATTCAATTGGCAATGACTTTAATTTGCCAACGACTATACATAACGTATCATGCTTGTGTAGCATAATTTTCACTGACCATGCTAATTATTTTTTACAAGAGTACAATGAGTCAAAAAATATTCTAAAACTAATTGTTGCCGGGAATATTACATTACAACTACTTGAAACTTATGTATTTTCTTAGAACACATCAATTTATATATTTATCTAGATTACTACAATACAACACCATAATTTCACCTTAATATCAATGCATCATTATCTAATATCAATACTTTCCCGATAGTCATTACATAATGCAGAATTCCAGAAAAATGGAATCTACGCCAATATTGCTAAGGATTGTATTACTCATGTTAATTTGGATCCTCTATAAATACAAAATACAACAGTGTAAAACGAGATTACTGCTCAGTATAAAGACAATTACTGGAAAGGCTCACGTAAATTGCAGACAATAAGTGGTGACATTATTTTTTATAATTCCACGATATATTTCTAGCTCAATGAAAACCAGGCCTTGAATTGTAGTACTGAAGGATGTACCTTTTAATTAAGAAAATTACTGTGATTAAACAATCTGGGACTGTGTTATTCTTTATCTGTTTGAATCAAGGAATTGTTACTACAGAAAATGGATGTTTGCATGCAATACCTATGTGAAAAAACTACAGAAACGAAAAATCATCATCTTCATGAGTGCAATGACAACGACAATGACAGCGATAATTACTTTAGACACAACCCATGTTATATTAAACACGATTCACATCGTAACCCTAAGTATCCATCACTGCTGAGTGTGTCTGAACGGGCTTGATCCTAATGTATTCAAACACAATATATTTGTTTAATTTTAGACGACTGTTTTTTTTCTGTATTTTTTTGTACAAGCAACAATTATTCCAAGCTGCTCTCAACTCCTTTTTACTGAAGATCGCCATATTAACCACTATCATTTGCATAAACCTCACGTGACACAAACACATTATTAGTCGTTAGATGTTCAAGTCCTGTAAAAGTCTAGACAGTTTACTGGTAACCTTTTTAATCCCAAACCACTCATGGAATACATTTGTAAACATTCTCTTTGATGTTAACTTTAAAGGTTACACGTTTAAACAGTATGTGAGTTTTAGTTCTACATTTTGCGTGTGTATGTGTGTGTGTGTGATGACCGAATAATGTGCCTTTTGAAGAATGTTAATTCATATGTAGTTAAAATGTTCGAAAACCTTTTTAATTTAAACATTCTCTGTGGATAATATTATGGCCTATGTATCGCACAGTACAATTCTCAAACTGCTGCCTAAAATTAAATCTATGTTCGATAGTGTTTTAAACGTACTTACAGTATTCTTTCAATTATTGTGTCGTTTAAAAAGTATGTTCAGACGAGCGTTAAATTGTATCAATACACTTGGCAAGTTGCCCTACATGTGAGCTAAGATGAATTAAAAAAACACGCCCACTCAATGAAACGTGTTTTGGGACAATGGTAAAAGATATGATACTGTCATTTGAGCCAAACATGTGCTACTTATTTCACGAAATTGATCACAAGATTTATATAATGGTATTTTTGATGAATAACTTGCAGGTATTCTGCACGTTTCGATAATCACGAGTTCCGTAAGTCACATTTTGTTGCCACATCACGGAGATACGATATATCCATAAATAGTTCAGTGACAATTACAAACATGCATTTACCCAACCCACACCGTGTTATATCCGTATTTTATTCAGTAAACAAGTTACAACGGTCCTATCAATGATATTATCTAGCTCCTTCTTAATGCTACATGCTAGTGATCCGAAGAGAGACTCGTTTGATCATTGACTTTCAAACATTAACAATAAAGTCAAATGGCAGCAGGAAGGGAAAACATAATGACAGCTTTTCAACCATTTATGGCTTAAAACGCATACAGCAATTTGTTTTGTCTTACAAGTTTTTTGTAGCAATCATAAAATTACAAGTTCCGCTGATCGAAATAATTTGAAAATTTCAAGGATATCGCAGTTACTTATATAATGCACATTTTCTATCTTAAGTTATATATACTTATACAATGTAAATGATTCTCATTCTATTTAACCATGTTCATGTGTGCTTTAAGTCAATTTCAAAGATTTAGAACATTAGATCCACCCATTTAACTACGATATAATGGTTCTAAAAGCCTGAAAATTTTGCGGTTATTTTTAACGTTGGGGCAAGTAAGGCACAATTGTTTTTACTATTCAGGACCGAAGTTTATTTTGGATAAAGATACGTAAACGCAGGGAACGCAATCCTTTGTCCGCTTTATGCAGTAGAAAAAATAATTAACGTTTAAGTTATCAATCAGAGTTAAGGGCCTTGCTAAACATGTGTGTATTAAGGAATGAAATGCGGGGTTGATGTCATTATCGGGATATGAACGCAATCCGAATAAAGTTTTCCTCTCAGCACGTTGTGTCTTGATTTGGGAGTTTATTACATTTTCTGGACTAAGGATGATTGGAATGTTTGTTATGACTTATGAGTTTGGTAACACTCGCATTAAATGTGGTTCACATAGCAAAGTTTGACCTTGTTCGTTCCCACGAATATCCCGATAATGACATCAACCCCGCAATTCATTCCTTATATTTACACCAATAGATCATTATATCATTCAAGAAATGCTAAAAAGATACTTCATTTCATTTAAGAAAACCTTTCAGTAATCGGTTCTTACCCATTCTGTAAATAGAACGACCCGACTATAACCGGAAAGATTTTTTTCAAATGACGTCACAATAACGCGGGAAAAGATCAACCACTTGAAATCACTTTAAAACGTAAAACTGAAACACTTCTGGTACCATTATATTTTTAAAATATAATAAACTAACACTTTTAAAAAATGTTGATCTATATTTTACGGGACCTGCAGACACAATACAACCAATAACAAGATCAATAGCTTTCATGTATATTTTTATGCAATGAATTACGATCCGAACATATCCGAAGATGTTGCGTTCATCGATTGATGAACGCAATTTCCGAAAGGCAGCTCATTTAAGAAATGGAAGTTGAGGTGTAAATATATGTCTTTGGCAACATGTTTACCAAGTTTCGTTTGAATTTCTTGAACGGTTTTTTTTGTTATGGCCAATGTTAAAGTTCTTACACGATGCCAATGTCTTGAAAGTGATCGTACTGATAAACATAATACATCCAAAGTATGAAACTATCGTGTCAAGTTAGACTGTTAGTGTCGGCAATAAAAAGAGGTACAGTATCAATGCCTCAATCGCACAACAATGTGCTTCTGCATTTTTAAGAATCACTGTGTGAATATATCCAATGTTCCAATAGGTCCTGAACAGAAACAGCAATACAATGCGCAAAATCAGCTATAAAGCGCTTGCTTTTCAGGAAATTAAATAACGTGACGCTCAATAAGTTTCAAGCAAAATAGAGAAAATTGTGCTTGCCATTCAAAAAGTGCATCTGTATGATTGGCCTTTAGGTCATTTCACTTTTTTTGAACTGCATTATTTTTTCACTCAGTACTTATTTGCAATATTCACGTATTTGGGTGCAACTTCTTGCTATAAAGACTTAATTACAACTAAACCAGTTTAATTATGATCATTTTGTCATCGATTTAGTTTTCCTCTCAGCACGTTGTGTCTTAATTTGGAAAATTATTACATTTTCTGGACTAAGGATGATTGGAATGTTTGTTATGACTTATGAGTTTGGTAACACTCGCATTAAATGTGGTTCACATAGCAAGGTTTGACCTTGTTCGTTCCCACTTCGTAATTATAAATCACCGTATCCTTACTAGATCCTATTCTTCATCCGTTATGTTGGTTTTATTAGAGGGTTACATTTTGTAATATTATTGCTCTTATTTATTTCTAAATGGAGGATAAAGATATTCAACAAAATGGCTACTATTTTTCCTTTAAAACATATCTACTGCCATAATTTTACCAACACGGATTTGATATATTAAAACATAATTCGCCATTTCCCCTATTAATAAACCCATGCAATAGTAAAAGAACTACCATGATGACAAATTTGTGTTGTTGTTTTGTAATCCATCAATAAACGAGTTTACGGGTCCTTCATCTTTTATGGTCAAAACCCAAGACGTTACAAAACACAGGATGTAAGATGATTTGTGACAATGCCTTTTAAGATCCTATTTTGTAGTCTTCAAAATGTATGTCGTTGCAATATTTTTCTTCAAATATAGAAATAACTTTCCATCCATTTGAATTACAATTTATCAAAAAATAAAGATAGTTTTAAACGTACAATTACCGAGTGGTGATTCACTTTACGATTATTTCGTAATGTGCACTAATCATGAGTCAGTTGCGTGCTGCAATTGATTATTATACAATATCTTTCTAATGCTACACAAGGGAAACCACTGTTCAAGTAAACATTCTAAAGGGCGAGTATGTCAAGAACAAATGCGTGTGTTTTCAGATATTTACTGATGGTTTTTTTTTACCAATATATCATTCGGTTGGTGACAAATATATGATTCGTGGATAACGATTGGATGCGAATTGTCCACTGCGTAGTCTCGCTCCCGATTCAATGCAATGACATCGCTATTCGAACAAGCTAGATTTGAAATCGAGACTTAGTACTATAATTAATTGATTAATAGTTGTTTATAAAGGTCATATTATGGAAAATTTGATGAGTCGCACGAACACACGCAACATAGCTTTGAACATTTCGATAAGTTCGAAAAAAGAAAACAAAGACCAGTGAGTAGTAGCAGTCCTAAGTTGTTCGAAAGAAGTCGTCAGACCAGTCCAATGATTGCCAATATCTAATTAGCGTCGCTGTGTTAAAATAACCATAGTCGGATATGAAAACAATGAACAACCATGCAATTTTGGTATAATAATATGTATGCGAAAAGCTACAGAAACAAGCCCAGTAGAAAAAAGTTTAAACATAAAACCGGTTTTATGGCACTGGGCAAACGCCAAAGACATAGAACATAGAAATAAAAATTCACAAACAAGAAATACGGAAGAAAAGCAGAAGACACCACAAACAGCACAGTGCATATATACTGTATATAAAAAAACATAGGTACAATATTTATCAAGGATTGTTAGGAACCGCCTTGGAACGGTCAGTAAAATGTAAATTTACTGGGGGTTTAAACCAGTTTAAGTGCACAAACATCACTCTTATCCCAACAATCCATAATAAAGAAATAACACAAAAGGTCAATCTAATCAAAGTATGCATTTACTTGAGGAAACCTAACAATACAACAGAAAATAATTAACTTATAGATAAACCCCAAGTACTTCTATGATTAGAGATAATCCTACGACGAACCCCCCGATATCCATTCTCCTTAGGAGGCTGAATGGCCGGTCTTTATAATGCCCTATGTCTCGAAGTGTTTTTTTATATTTTTTATATTATACCAAGCATTTAATATTACCACCTAAATCAATACCTACTAAATTAGAATGGGAAAGCTTTATCGAAGTATATGTCCCTTCGACTTTTGCTTGGGACAATTGCTAAAAATGTGATACTTGTGTTCACTTCGTTTAAACGAATCTTAAACAAAAGTGCGCAAAAAACAACAACATTTTAATATGATTGCAATAACTGCCTGCTGATTTGTTAATCGTAGAAGTTTTAAAACGGGACAGAAGTCCAGGAAGGTTTGGTGAATAAATATATAAAACACACACTACAACGTTTAGCCAGATGATATCAGGCAAACAGGTTATTTTTGTAAAGCAGGAGGCCTGCTAGCATGCCAATCAGCTCTGAGGTTGGAGCTAACAACAACTGCAGGTACTGGTACATTTGTAAAGTGTATAAAGTTGTACTAGAGCGAATCATATTCACATGGAATGAATATTTGAAGTCTTCGCAGTTTAGTATATTAGAGATTGGAAAACTTCGAACTTGGATCGGATGGATTTTGGTGCTTGCAACTGATCTCTATTCCATTATTTATTCTTACAATTTGGAAACAAATACCCCAAAATTGTTGACTACTGAAGTTAATGACTTGACATTTCATTTCGCTGAGGTCTCATTTGCAAAAAAGAGTAAAACATAATTTGTTTGAAAATACATAAACTTACCGAAGATTTAAGCATTACACATACATTTACACCATCAAAAAGAAGTTTTATTTCTGGATATACTTTCGTGGTAAAATCCGGACTTATTGATATGATTAATAATCTTCTTATGAATGGTATCGAAATTCATAAATCCTAGATGTAATGTTGATTGTTTAATATCAATGCAAAAAGCTACAGAAACATGATCAGTAGCAAAAAGTTTAAACATAAACCCGGTTTAGTGGCAAAAACATAGCCAAATACATAGAACACAAAATCACAAACAAGAAACATGGAACAGCACAAAACGCTACAAACAGCACAGTACATAAATACTATATATATTAATTACTTGATGTGTAGTCGATGTTTAAGAATGAATCTATGTAGCCAAACAAATGATGTCACCCAAGTCATACTGCCTGTCTGATTAAGACTGACTCCAATATCACAATCATACTTAATTCAAATCTCAATCTTAGACTCAATTTATTTGACCACATAACATCAAAATTGTTTAACATTGCATATGTTTAAATGCCTTTTTAAAAGCGCATTCTTTCATAGAATATGTTGATTAAAACTTTGGCCAAGATGCCAAAGATAAAATATTCACTAGCATAAAATGTAATTGAGTAGAATTAAAAAATAACAACAATTATTCAATTATATATTTTGTCCTAGAATAAGTTGTCTTCGAAATATTGACAAAATGTTTTCTCTTTAAGAAAATATGTTTAAAGAACAGAAAAATCATACACGATTTTGAATCATTATTTTCTTAAATGTGGTTAAATGAGATGAGACTGAGATTGAGATTTGACTTTATTATGTTCGTAGTATTGTGGCGAGATATGTGGGACACTTGTCATGGGCCGTTTCTTCCATGTTCTAAATGGTCCTGCCACAGCAAAGTGTCGTGTAAATGTGTTTTGTTATGTTCAAAAATTGCAAACCAATCTGCAACTTTTAGCCAGTCATATGACTCACAATTTATAACGACTCTCCGTACAATGATCCATAGTCGGGTATTGGTCCATACCCATTCATGCGACCTTTGGATTAGTTCTACGTCGAAAGGTGCCATTACTTTTCTTGCGATGTTAATGAATGGTCATTAGTGTTCTTTCGATGTTTATAAATGGTCGTGCGACAAGTCGCTCAGGTTACGTGACTGGTCTAGTAAGTGGTCTTCTTACACCGGTGGTTTGTAGTTCTTTTTCAGTGTGACAGCGTTCTTTAAGGTAGCAAACGCGCTTTATAACAATTCAACGTATTAACCCGTGCATTTTATATAAATATTTATTAACCCAGTTTCGAGACGTTCATGTTTATTTTGTAACAAACAATTACCAAGAGTTCTAAGAAAGCAAATCCTATATAAATGGAAATAAACAATTAAATATCTTAACTGCAAATTAATGGTAAGAAAACGTTTTATATTTCATATTATGCACCATTTATTGGATGTTTGCATGTTGCAAAATACTTTATCAATATTTTTTGAAATGGATCTGATGGTATCAATTGTAATGTCTATACAATGTCGATATTGTTGGAATTTGTCCATTAGCAAACCGTCTCGTTTGGTTAACATGTAAATTCTTAAGTCTGTGTTATTGTAAGGTACTTTACCACAATAAATTGAGGGGAATAACCCCACAGACATCAGTGGCAAGATCTTTAAAATTTAGGAAAACAAAAAGAACAGTAAATATAACCAAACTAATTCATCATATACTCTCTGTTAAGGATACAGTACAGCTATATAGCGCTTTTGAAAATGCTAACGCAACGCTGGATGCTAGTGAACAATTTCTACATTGATATGATAGTATATATTAATGTTTTTACGGCAATTAGTAACGGGAATCACTCTTGCTGTAACTGTTAATAGTATAACTTTCATTCATATGAACATACTAAAAGATGATAAAAATAAAGCAATATTAGAGATATTTTGGCGTTTTTAACTGGGGAATTTGTTGCCACGGAGATATTAATTGAAAAACCTATTTATAAAGGCTACTATTTGTTTTATCTGTACACAAATCATGTTTTATTTTTGTACAGATCATTATAGTCAAATGAGTTAAAAATAATATTGCATTAAAACTGATGTGATTTTCTGCATCAATTAGGCTTTTTAATTAAACCAAACTCAAACACAGACCTCAGTACCTCCGTATTTTATTTCGTATATATCACAACAGTTGACCTGATACTACTATTATCCGTAGTTGACATGACAAATTGTAACATACATCCGCTATTTTCCTTGTCACACTTTGTTTATTAAAGTTTATGAGCAGCAAAGAAATGTTTTATTTGTCCTTAGAACAATTAATTTTATATCATTGTAAAGGAATTAACAAAAACCGCAGCAAAAGTATTGGCCGGTACTGGACTGCACGGGAAATTACTCCAAACAGCGTACCACCGTTCTGGGTGCGATGGAATATCTGTAGTGCTGAAAAACAGATTAGTTAAATCGGCAAAACCAATCGCTGCATTATCATTTTATTTTTCAGAGTTATTTGTGTGAAATTTTGTTAAAAAACAAAACAACTGTGATATATATTTTTTTTCTCAACAATTATTATTATTATTATTATTATTATTATTATTAATATTATTATTATTATTATTATTATTATTATTATTATTATTATCATTATTATTATTATTATTATTATTATTATTATTATTATTAGCATAATTCTTCTTATTATTTTTATTATTATTTTTATAAGCATTATTATAAGCATTATCATAAGCATTATTATCAATATTATTTCTATTATCAATGTTATCATTATTATTATTATTATTATTATTATTATTGTTATTATTATTATTATTATTATTATTATTAGCATTATTATTATTATGATTATAATTATTATAATTATTATCATTATTATTATAAGTAGTAGTAGTAGTAGTAGTAGTAGTAGTAGTAGTAGTAGTAGTAGTAGTAGTAGTAGTAGTAGTAGTAGTAGTCAGTATATAGACGTTTAACGTGATTAAATATGCTAGTTAGTTCATTATAACTAATGTTAGTTCATTTATTATGACGTCGACGTTCAACGGAACATAAAGTCGTTTATTTTGAAATTACGTGTTGTTTATATTGTGACGGTTAATATTGCAAAAGAAAACAACCGAAAATCATTTTTTATTTTACATTTTGAAAATTTGAACATTTGGCTATAACATATATAAAATTAGCCAAGGGGACCGCCGTCATCTTAAACACTTATTTTGACGTTGAAGACAGCAAGGGTACGTTAAAAAACGAAGAAAATAAATATTAAAACTGCGAGTTTTTCTGATATTTCTAATTTATCTTTCTTGTGTGTGCAAATATGAAAATGAAAACGTATTATGCTTGTTTCATTGTATATTTATAGCAATTTACATGTTTTTTCGATGAGATCTAAATATTTGATGACGCAATTTACCATGAAATTAAAGAAATTACGGTGCCATATAAGGTTTCTGCACTAACCTTAATCGGAAAGGTATTTTATTTCGCATAAATGATTAAAGGAAGCTTAGTATTTTATTCTGACCAATTTTAAGTATATTTAGAAAATATTTATTTTTAACGTCGAAAATTGGTTAAGCAACGTACCCCACTACATTAAGTTCAAATATTTAATCTTAAAAAGTTTGTGAAGAAACTGTCTTTTTCACAGCAATCCAATGTCTGTTTACGTTAATTTGCTCTGAATAATCACTCAGCTCAAACTTTGTAAAACGATGCCTTTGTCGAATTTTCTAAAATACTATGCCTTTTTTGAATAAACGTGTCAATGCATAGCATTTTCCGCAACATAGACGCCCAATCAATGCTTCTACGGTTGATTTCAAAATAGAACTTCTACTCATTATCGGCTTGCGTTCGACAAAATATCGTAAGTTGAAGATTGTAACTGAATTGTAGTTAAATATTGCGTTATGATCTCTTATTGAATTGAATGTATATATTTCTTTCGACCTTGCGGTCAATAATAACCCGTGAAAGTGCAAGCACTTATTTCAAAGTATCATTTGAGCATATATCAACATTTGTTGAAGGGTTCCAGCCGTCCGCAACTTAGTTTTAACACTCATTATGCTTTACCATACTTAATTTGTCCTAACAAAGTGCATTTTACAAAACATAAGCGAGTTCCTTATGTGATGACTATTTTAATACATATGACATTAACTTTTTACATTAACAAAGTAATCATATATTGTTCATATGATTATAAAAAAGTAATAATATAGGATATAATTAACACTTTATATTCAAGCGCATCGATAGTTTGAAAACCAAGAAGAAACATCATCTACTAGTATTTATAAGAATAAATAAAATTCAAATCAGCACAAAACAGTTTTATATACACATCCCTTCGTGTGTTTTTGGTAAACCGGATACTGTGAAATCATACATACGTCTGAAGTTGTACTAAATGTTTTCAAGTTTCATATTAATTTTTATGTAAGGAAGTTTTAACAACCAGCTGTTGAACATCAAATGTGAATATATTTACAGCCATGTGTATGCTGCAATTGACTTTATGGTATGTTTATAGTTTGCCTTTGATATGAAGATTCTAAAAACAAATGACTGAAAACCATTCATTTGCTGATGAAATATTTCCTCTGATTAGTTTTATTTGTAAACTACTCAACTACATATTCAAAAGATTTCCATTCAGTATTGATCAATGAGAAAGTTTCTCTCCAACGGGCTGTTTTATGTATCTGTGGCAGTCAACATAAATTGATAACCCGATCCTCAAACAAAATTCAATGACTAAGTACAACATCCATCTACTAATGTATTTGTTTTGCCATTATGTGACTCAACGTAAGCATCACGGAGCATAGCTTAGAAAATGAATCAACAAGCAAAAAGGAACGGCCTCACGCGATAGTGCGATATTTGTCTACAATTATGCTGTGGGTTAACATAGATACAGTACTGATCCCTAGAATGCAATTATATTAATAGGAACATACTTTATTCAGTAACCACTAAATGCCTTAATTCCCGTTGGACCGTTTTAACAAAGAACATGTCGTGGAAAGGGATAATACAATTGTATTACGATTTACTATTAAACAATTGTTTTGTAGTATATATTTGCAAGATGAAACCATTACCTGAAAACAACCGCAATACTGCAGGATATGTAATTTAATACGGAAGTCATCAGTATTATCTTAAGAGAAATTTAATTGTTCTTCAACTACCGTTTGTGTTACAATCAGTGACTTTAATTTGCCGAAACAGTTCAGTTGTTCTATCACCTGGGACGTTTTTTATGTTGTCGTTTGTGATCCGTAAAATCAATTTCGAGCAAAGGCGATACTTTTTGTCCGAATGCTTAAGCAAAATTATACTTTTATATGGACACAGTTTCATTGCAGTCCAAGGTTTTAGCAAAGTGCTTGTATAAAGCTTATTTGGTCAGGCCTATATGCAATATGAATAAATTTAAGATGTAGGAATCATGATAGCAATCAACCAAGTTCTTTTTCTATGACATTGAATCTAATAACATATATAACGTGAAACTACATAAACATTTTGGGTCGGACACAATGTTTTGAGTACTAAAATAAACAATTTGGTATGAAGCAATTATCCAGTTTCGTGATCTAAATGTATGCCTCCCACAGCAGATATCTTTGCTTTCGCTTCGTTCAGTTGTATTATCATAGTGATAATACAAAATTCCCAACGTTTCTTTTCAGTACAACTATTCATCTAGCAATACGATACAATAATTACTACTGATTTTGAGTTTCCAAAAAAAAACCTGGTTTCAACAAAAATACAAGGCCATGTTTCTTTGCCCTTGAAATAACAATGACAATATGCACTTACGCATATTTTCTGGAAGCATGGGGTAAGTAATTCAATATTTGATTCAGCCACTCAAAAAGAAACCAGACAATGTTAAGAGCGGTGTTTTCTGTTCCGCTCAAGCGTCTTTGGGCTCTTAACATTACTCTAAACAGTATTTGCTTGCTATAGGTCAGCATGCTCCATGACCAAACATTTTAATAAAATACAATCAATATAAGATAATATAGACAAACGTTCCAGAACTTTTCATTACCAGGCATGTTAGAGCATTTTCCATTTTCAAAATGTACTCTTTGTAAGGCCAAAAAGGAGATGCAATATACATTTCTTATAAAAGAAAATGGAACAACAATTGAGCGTAAATGGTGAATACTGGTGTTCAAGGTATATATTTGTTGTAATCAAGTTTGTACTGCATTTATATATTATTTGTTATAAATTTGCTTGTTGCTACTCATTAAGTTTTTGACCTTACAAGTAGTTCTGACTTTTAAATGGAGATGCGTTTCGTGGAATCAGACATAATTTCACAAAACTATTTCTAAACCTTTGTACGGAAAATACTATTGAAACGAACACAAATGCTACCAAATGTGTCAAGTTGCCTCTTGTTATTGCTCAAAAGTTATATTCCTAAATGGCTTTGATGTTGGCATATTACTTGAGTTTCCCTTTTGAAGATAGTTGTCTAAGAATATTAATGTTAAAAAGCGTTAAATTAACCAACTTCTCATAAGGTAGAAATACGGCTTTTCCTGCAATTGTATTAATTGTGGTATATCTTATGTGGGAGTAAAAGCGCGTCTTTAACTAATTTGCATCATGTTGACAAGTGATATTTCACAAATAGCCATCGACCGTGAAAGCAGACATCACGAGAAACGCTCGAAAAAAACTTTCTAATATGTAGTTTTAATAGATAACAAATATAATTACTCAAAAAACAACCAAGCATTTAAATGGCGCTATGAACGCAACAATGGATATTCTTATCAAAAAACTTTGTGCTGAGCCTCGACAAGTGTTCCTCTATAAAACTGCTGGTTGTGATTGTTATTATATACACTGTTGAACATATCGGTTATTGTATCCTGAAATGGCTTTATTTTTCATCATATCAACAGAAGTTATTCACTTTATTTAGCTGAAAGGTTTAAAAACATAGTAATCATTCAATATATAAGCTCACGTTTCGTTATTATCTATAAAAAAGGAACAGCAACGAACTCTCCCTCCTCCTAATTTTTCTGGAAGCAGGAGGCCGTTCGGTTTTGTTTTTTTAGAAATCATCTTAGGTTCTCCTAAATTATGATTGGCACGTATGTCTTTTAATTTGCATTTGAGAGGTTGCTAAACTCTACACGACATTAAAAACCAGCAATAGGGGTTGCTAGGCTCTCAACTCTAAGCGACATTCACTCTGCTTTTCAGTTTATGTTTCATGTGACATGATAATTCTTGATATACTCTGGTTGCCATGGCAGCCGAAATTAAGAAAACATACTTTGACACATACTATGAGGCACAGAGTTTAGGTATTTGGCGTGTAACATTGTCTAGTGGGCCTCTACGAAGTCCCTTTGGTCAAAATGCTCCGGTGTTCACTTGTTTACATAGATATATAGAGAGATATAGAGGATATTTGTTTATTTCAGTGTAAGATCGTATTTTATTTCACGAGTGTCATAGAAAAACATATTTTCACGAGTGGCGAAGCCACGAGTGAAAATGTAGTTTTTTTATGATCACGAGCGAAATAAAATACGATCTTACACTGAAATAAACAAATTTTCTGTTTCTTTTATGCTTATTTTCGGAGTTTTATTTGTTTTTTTATTTATTTCTGAATTACCCCCTTTTTTTGAAAAGGGTGGGCTTTACGCCGCTACCCGTGGCGCGCCCCTCATGCATAATTATAGCTGTCAACATTTTTACTTTCGGTTTGCTGAAAAATAGTTCTCTGCTATTCATTCTTTTAGCTTAATTTTCGCTCGTTTTTTTATTGCAAAGCTTTATGAACAGTAAAAATGAGGTATTATTAGTGCACAAATGTTCCAAAAATAATGAAAACACTTTTTATTTTAACCAAATTACTACGCCGCTATTTATAGAATGAAAATTTGGAAGGTCAAATGTGTTAGCAAAACAAATGTGGATACTCATTGGATTTTAACCATTCTTCTTAGTTTAAGACTGCATATACGCGTGTTTTTTAGTAAGTTAATATACAGTCATCTTACTGTCAGAGACCAGTCTGTTTCGCTTTAAAATGTTTGTTTTCCAGAAGAGTAAATGCCACGCTAGTTTGTTAACACATTTTGAGATGTGGGTGGAGTAAACAATATCGGATCTATCTGTAAATTGTTGTGTGAATTCTCCAGGAAGCTCATTTTACGTACTACAACGGTTAACAGTTCAAAATACATTTGATCGATGCTATAAAATTTCATTTATGTTCGAACAGTTGTTTTTGTCTGTAATTTGTTTGGAATGAAAGCAAATGTTCGAACATTCAGCTTCAAAGATCAGTAAAATATTTGATAAACGGGATAGCCGGTAATAAACGGTAAGTTGTTAATTTCCAATTATATATTTATTTAAATTTATAAAATATTTCTTTATTTTTTTAACCTTTTTTGACATAATTTACTGAAGTCCAGTGTTCTGTTTTGACCAAGGCAAGTACATGTTACAACAAAGGAATTTAAAAGTGGTTCTGAAAATTGATATTTTCACTCCTTATTTTGCAGTGAAAATATCAAATTGATATTTTCACTGTTGTTATTTCACTGTTAAAACCCCATATTTCATCGTAAAGCATGAAAGAAAAATCGGCAATGTTTTTTAAAACGATACCTGCTCCTTAACCGCCTGACCGATTTTAAGGAAACTTCACAGGGAGTTTTCTTTTGGTGGTTTTTATTTATTATATATAACAAAAGAAATAAATTCCATGCAGAAGTGTGATTGCCGTGGCAACCAACATGGCAACCAACAGTTCAAACTTTCAAATTCTCCTTAAACATTCGTAAGGCCTGGAGCTCAAATATATGGCTTGTAACATTGTTTGGTCCTATGGTACTAAGACTGTTCAAATGCCACTAGGTTCAAAATTTACCAGGCCACTTGCGCCACCTGTTGCACCGAGATATATGGGTTTAAGGAAACCGTCAAGATATGCTTTAAACGGCATTTAATAAACTTCAGCAGTTGAATATCTGTGTGTAAGGTTACTATATAGTACATTTTGATGTCTACCCAGAAAACAGACTTGAGAACGATTCATATCACTGTCAGCTGTCATCACAAAAACAATTTTGTAGAAATATACTGATAACTTCGCGGTATTTCAAATATATCTCCTGCTTTCGTGAGGTCGTTTTTAGGTTATGGTTTTAACTAACAAAAATATGCAAATATTTAAACTCTTCGATGAAATGAAGAATCCATTGGGATTAAATATGTATTTAATATTAAAACAAACATTCAATAGTTACTCAAAATAGAATAGTCTTCTTCCCACGAAGACACGGCCTTTGATAGAATGGTCAAGCGGGAAATTTAGGCATTTTTGGTAACTAAATAAATAATTTGTCCATGAATATAAATGCACAACATCTTAATAGGCAAATGTGGCACTATCGCGTTAGGTCGTTCCTTTGGGCTTGTTAATTCATTTTCTAAGCTAAAGTGTGTATTGCTAACAATAAAACAGCCCGTTGGAGAGAAACGTTCTCATTGAACATATCGAATTCTGGAACAACAAGCCCGTGGGAGAGAAAATATTTCACTGAACTCTAGAACGACAACAAGAACTTTGGAGTTGTTAAGAAGGTTGTTTAAATTGCATTCAACCATTGAACTGCTTAACAACGCATACATATTAACCAATCATTCGTTTTTCCAAACTCATTTTAATTCCGTTGTTCTTACCATGGAGTCATATGATAAAAGAGACAAAATACATGTAAAACCATCTGTCAACAATGTAATGACTTTCTATTTGTATATATATTAACTTCTCTAGTTTGCGTAGAATCGGATGGATCAAATTGTGCCAATCTATTCTCGAATACCAATGAATGTGTAATTCTTGAATGTTCGGTAAATTTAAGAATTTTAAGAACACATTGTAAAATAGAGTGATAGATCGTTGAAAAATCGTGTTGCATATAGAGCAGAAACATTTATTCTGTTATGTAATAAAGAAACAAACCTGATCTTTATATTATCTCCTTGCATTTTCTCCAGAGCCGTATCCTTTACAGGTCTTAACACTTTCATAACCCAAGGCGTCTATTTAACAACACTTCTCCGAACTTTCTGAGACACGATCTATCATTTGTTGAATTTAATCTTTTCTAAAACTTCGCAGATCAAGGAAACTAGTTCATTGTATTTTTCGACTAGGAGCAAAGGATCTACGTATATGATTAAGTAGCATGGCGTGCTTCTTAGCTGATGCGTTTTTCAATGTCCGGTGTGCAAAATACAGGGAGACGTGTGTTGTAGATGGTGTTTTTAAGGAATGGGCGTTATATAAAAATAGTAGTTTTAAAATCTTTGTATATTGTTGTGATATTTTAACAACCATCAACAATACTTAAAATATATTGAGAATGATCCAGTGGTCAAAGTATGCTCTTCGGACCAAACATACTGTGGGTCCAAATTTTACAAGGAGAACGTTCTTTCTGACTCAGCAAAAGAGGCTTGTCTTTACCCTAGAATGGGTTCTAGAGTGATTTATGTAAAACTGTCTTCACATTCGGGAAAAAATACATTAGTTTAAACTAAGACTTCATTGAATAAAAAAAAACACAACAAAGCTTGAATTGAGTTTGTTTGAATATATAGTTAAATAATTTTCAATTTAAATTAATCAGAGGAAATGTTTAATCAGTAAAGCTTTCGTATGGTTTTCAGTCAGTTTTTCCAGAATCTTTTTTTTTTTCAAAGGCAAACATATAACATACGATAAATGGAAATCTCTGCAATAGAACTGAATGTGAACCTTGAAAACATTGATCGACTAAAAACGTTTATATCCGTTTTATCAGGAACACACCAAAGAATGTTTATATTGAAGTGGTCTGTACTGAGCTTTAACTTTTTTCTCTCTATAAATAGATGCTGTTTCTGTTTGGTATTCAGTCTGTCTACACGATTGTAAATACACTGGTAAATATATCCTGAAAAGACTTTTATATTTATTATCATATGAACAGTAGGTAATTACTTTGTTTATGTAAAAAGATCAAGGATATTTAAACAGTTATCTCTTAATCATCTGTATAACAACAAGGTCTTTTTGTTTATAGATAAAGAACCTGCGAAGGAAATTGCGCTTTATTTTCCTAGATTATCAATGAAAAATATTTATTTAGTTGCATAAGAAAGGTTGCTAAACTCTTCTTATAATTAGGTATTGATAGATAGATATTCAAAAAAATCGAAATTATTTTCGGGTGTCTTTTATGTAAATGTATTCAAGACTTTTCTTAATTCAAAATTTGCTTCATGTGCTTGACCAGATGGTACCGTGTTTAAGTTAAACCAAAATATGTACATTTATTGACAACCTCCAAAGGTGATCCCTTATAGAGAAAGATTTTAAGGTAATTTACACCCGTTCCTAAAGACAAGAAATAAGTAGTGCCTTTATTAATAATAAGTTTTCACTTGGTACAATATTTCTGTTCTATATAGATATTCGCTTGAAGTTCTTGTGCTGAATTAACATATATAACAATATTGTCTGCATATACGAGAATAAATAACTTTAACAATCCTGTGTCGATCCCTTTGACTCCTAAGAGATATAATACTTCCTTTAGATCGTTTATATACAAATAAAATAACAAAAGCAATAAACATTAACCCATGTGGCTTTAAAATATTGAACTTCGCTAATTTTGATGTTTATCTCTTCAATACAAAATAGTTCAGTAATAGTCAGCTTTTTGCATAAATATTTTTAACACGAATTCTTCATGTTACGGTATTTAGTCGAACCCTCGTTGATAATGTATAAGTGTTTCTGCACTATATTGAACTCAACCGTATCTGTATTAACTTGGTGGCTATGTTGCGGAAAATGCTATACATAGACACGTTTTTAAAAATAGACTTAGTACATTAGTTCATTCGACGAGCTTATCTTTTTACAAAGTTTGAGCTTATTTATTATCCAAAGCATGATAAAGTTAACAAACATTGAATTGCTGTGAAAAAAATGTATTGTCTTCACAAAGATTAAATATTGGCACTTGAAGATGGTGTAACATTCCAGGAAATGAAAGATTAAGACTAACATTTAAACTGTTCACCATACGTTCGGCCATAGTGTCGTAATACATGCATTGTTTATATTGCAACAAAATATTGGTCGTTGGTCATGTAAGACATGTATATATATAAACCTTCTCTAAGGAAGCATTCTTTTATATAATTCGTCTAAAGATAGACGATTCAAATCATGAATAACTCTGGCAAAATAATTGGGTTATTTTTAACCTGTGGGTGTTTCATTAGAAATATATCGGTCAACAGAGTGTGGTTACTTCATTTACAAAGTAGCATTGTGTTTATAAAAATAGTTCATGACCGCTTGAACAGGAAACACCTGTCTTACCACAACACCGTCTGGTTTCTAAATTGAGAATTTGAGAAGAAATATTGGATTACCTAATGCTTCCAGACAGCACATTTTGCACATATTCATTCTTGTAATGTATGGACATGACTCTGTATGGTTCATTTTGTGATTAACACGTTGATATCGTTTATGCGAGGAGCATCATTTGTTTTTTTTATTGTTTAAAACATATTCAACACTGATTAAGCATCATAACTAAAACACTTTTACCTGATCAAGCTATATCAGATATAAGCAAGAGCTGCATACTAAAACGGCGAATGGTTGGAGAAACAAAATATGTTATATCTGTATCGGAAAGAGTATCAATATGTTCTCTCGACGGACGTAACAGCAGGATCACTGCGTTGGGAAGAAAATATACGTATAAAGAAAGATGATAACTGCATTATACCAACTTATTCTGTTTAGTATTTACCTATACTTAAAAAGCCTCTCTCGTAGCAGCGAACATCCTTTACTTTGTATATTTATATCATACCAAATATGCAATTTTATAGTATTACATTATATACTGTATACATATATTTTTGGCTTCGATGCCGTAGACCAAGACCTAGATGACTCGTACCTAGATGATCTTATTTCATTTATGTTGCATTTAATTTCAAGGTGTCTGAAAAAAGGCACCAGCGGACGTCAATTTTACCGACAAGATGCAGTTCCTAGCATACACCACTTTCCATAAAACAGAGCATGATTTCTTTAAAATATTTTATAATCACCGATTGTTACGCATACGTAGTCGACATACAATCGAATTTGAATACATGTTTTATTATTATGTTTGACGTTCAATTGCTTCGCTTGAAAATGATGTAGTACTAGGGCCGACAGTTAGAGTGTCCTCTCAATCTGTTCTGTTATCCGATTGAGGTAATACTCTTATTGTCGGACCTAGCCAATGTTTTAATAAGTACTTACCTGGTAGGTGTAAGGGGTCGGACGGTGGGACAAAAGAAACGTGTTGAATAGTTGGTGTGCCTGAAATCTTCAATGACCTGCATGATTGCTAGATGATGTGCCTGAAAGCTTCTTCGACCTGTCTGATGGCTAGCTGACATGCCTGAAAGCTTCTTCGACCTGCCTGATGGCTAGCTGACGTGCCTGAAAGCTTCTTCGACTTGCCTAAAGGCTAGTTGACGTGCCTGAAAGCTTCTTAGACTTGCCTGATGGCTAGTTGACGTACCTGAAAGCTTCTTCGACCTGCCTGATGGCTAGTTGACGTACCTGAAAGCTTCTTCGACCTGCCTAATGGCTAGTTGACGTGCCTGAAAGCTTCTTCGACTTGCCTAATGGCTAGTTGACGTGCCTGAAAGCTTCTTCGACTTGCATAAACTGAAATGTACCATACTCTTATAATACATAAAATCACTACCTTCCCACTCAAAACAAATTTCTCACACTATGGATTATAGTAGTATGGAGTCAATTCTGTTGAATACGTGATAAAATACGGGGGTACTTATGTCTGAAGCATATGAGTTACAATTACACAAACTTATGAATGTTCATGTTTACCAAACGAGACGCTTTGCTAACGAAACAATTTCGACAAAATCGACATTGTATATACATTAAAACTGATACCATTAGATTCATCTCAAAACCATTCCTAAATTATTTCCTAACATGCAAACATCTAATAAATGGTGCATAATATGAAATATAAAACGTTTTCCCACCATTAAATTGCAGTTAAAATATTTAATTGTTAATTTCCGTTTATATAGGAATTGCGTTCTTAGAAGCTTGCGATTTGACCTAAGTATGTTTGTGATATAAGGGCCAGTCTTAATCAGACTGGGAGTATAACTGGAATGACATAATATTGGTCTTAAACAATTAATAAAACATCATGGATTTATTAATTTCGATACCATTTATTAGAAGAATATTAATCACATCAATAAGTTCGATCTTGTCACGAAAGTAGGGTAAAAAGGGGACTCTCGCGGCCAACTTTGGCGGTTTCCCGCGTTAGCGGCCATCTTTGGCGATTTCCCGCGTTAACGGCCAGGGGACTCTCGCGGCCATGTTAGACGATTTCCCGCGTTAACGATCATGGGGACTCTCGCGGCCATATTTGACGGTTTCCCGCGTTAGCGGTCATATTTAACCATTGTTTGAAATCCAAGACAAAGGGTCATTGTTTAACTGGGTCTCCATTGATTAACAGTATTCATTTCAATAGAAGGGATATAAACAATAGCATTGTCACACTAACCACATCAGTGTATTGTATGTCAAAGGACAACTCATCCAACGTTTCTAACATAGGGTCATCGACCTAGGATCTATTTAATGGTATTGTTTTCCCTCATCAGACGATGGACTTATCATAACCTCCACCATCTTTATATGTGATCAAACGGATTCTTTTATATGTAAGATCACAGGTCATTGACAAACAAAAGTTCATCAGAACCCAGCCATCGCGTGATCGAAAGTGATTTCAAGAAATTGAATGACTAAAGCCTGACCGTTTAGTGTCAATTCGTACAACAACACCATATCTAATAGCCACCCAATTACTCTCCAACGTACCCATTGTAATAACTTAAAAGTGAAGACAGTTAAATGAGCTGCTGATGGCTCAAAAGACGAGATTGTCGTTATCATATATCTAGTTTATCATTCAGGGTGACTAAAGCTCTTCCACTGTGGTGAGCTATCACAATAAATCACTTATTAAACCATTGTCAAATGCCAGCGCTCGATTCACTGGACTCTGTTTATCATTATGGACACCTCCGTTGAACCTTACAATGACATGAAAGTTTTTCAAACAACTTACTAAATAATCTTTTATTTTGACCACCAAAAGTAGGTTTTGAAGATATAACAGTTTTGTCCTCTCTTAGCTTCTTTTGAGTTTCACTATTTTTATTAAATCGGTAAAGGATTCACACAATTTCTTAATCAAATAACCTCATACCTTAAAGGTATGATGTATCGTTTACATTTCATTAAATCAACCCTACAGAAATGTTAAAATGTGTTCGATCTTATTGTAATGAAAACGTGAATGTTTTTTATTATTTATTTTTGTGTATAACTATTTCATTCCATTAATACAATATTTTAAAATTTAACAAAACCAGATTGAGATTTATAAGTTGAGGACATGTCTGACGAGCTATTTTATACCATTCCGGTATGTTGTATCAATAAATAAAATATCAGACAAGATTTTAATATTTATTTTCTTATAAGTACAATACAATGCAAATACAAATAAAGTTGATTATAATTGAATTCAAACAATTTGTCTAACAAAGATCATACATTTTTTTTTTTTTTTTATTTATTTTAGGTTTCATTTCAACAGTAGAGCAGTAGATAACATCACATGAAATTAGATGTAATTTGGTATAAAACATAGAAATAATATGTCTTGTATCTTATAATGTCCATAAGCATATGATTTAATTCCATCTTCTAATAAAAAAATTTTGTCATCAAAACTAGATAATCCTACTTTGCTGATTGTTTCCAGATAAATTTTATGGTTATGACTTCTTAATGAATGCATTGTTGAGTGCATTTGAGAATTATTAAATAATACATGTTTATAATCATTAAGAGTCAATGATTTTTTAACAACCGCTTTTGATATCCCTTTTGCTCTTTTCTCGTCTTTATTATAACACTTAAATGCATACATTTTCGATCGCAAACCGCAATATTCACTAATACATTTCTCATTTGTTTCACTTTTCATTTTTCCCATTACTTTTTTGTTTAAGTCACTATATAAAAAATGATCTTTAGGGAAATCTGAAGTGTCAAACAAATGTGAATAGGCCAACATATCTTGGAAAATGTCCGGTGTTGTACATGATACTAAAAATGAATCTGTGTCCGTTAATTCTAGCTCAACGTTGCTACCATACACATTTTTCAAATGATTATAATAAAAATCGTACATGGTATATTTTGACAAATCAAGGATACTCATTCCAACAAAAATTGGTTTATTTAATTTAATTTTTTTGCGACTTAATTCAACACCAACAAGGTCTTCAGAAAAAATCCGGTGCATCTTATAAGTGGGTTTGGATGACACCTTCTGTAGTCGTTTTTCTGTATGAACAAGTTCTACGGACCGATGCTTCCGAAGATTTTCCATGGTTTTTCCTGAAAGTAAACAAAATTTTTGGTAAGTAACTTTTCATCATGTTAATCTTTACTCTGAACTGCTCAATATATGTTTTTATGATGGTATCCGTTGTTATCTTAGATACGTGTGTTTGGATGAGGGATATGAAAATGGGACCGAAAAATACACTTTTTACTTGCCGGTAGTTAGTTTTGGTCAGTTTTACTTTAGGTTCCTAATTGTACATGAGCACTTGTAAGCGTCTGATTGAAGATGAATGAAATACCAAAAAGTGAAACTACGCCTGACAATTATTGAACAGTTGTTTTTGTAGATAAGTATTAGTGGTATGGAAGTGACAATAAATTTATTGTATAAATTACATACGGGCAGATCATACAAAAATGATAACAATGCAATAATTAACACGAACCCCAAAAAAAAAAAAAAAAAAAAAAAAACAACAACAAAAAACAACAACCTTACCGAAGACCGAGTTGTTCATGAGTTTGAAGAAGTTCTTGTCGAAAGCAGTCTTGGCTTGTTGTCGCATTTTGGTGTTGAACTCAACGTAGGGTTTCATGAAAGCCTCTTGTTGGAACTCTAATACTTTATGTATTTTTTTCAATTTTAGACCGAGTTGGAGATACAGTTGCAGGTTGCGATAGTGAAGTACATAATTCTGTTTGTTTTCTAAAGTGGTGAGTAATTTTTCCACCTTTGCTCTGGGTGGAAGTTCCTCACTGTTGTGTAAATGTTTCAACACATGTTGAGCATAAGGAGATAATTTTTCATTGGGTGTGAATTTACGTTCCGGAGCTAATGGGTAGTCGTTATGACTGTCATGTAAATGTTTTGGATATTCTAGATCTACTTCTGGAATATACCCCTTAGATCCATCCTCTGGTATTTTTTCAGGTTCAAAAGTATCAATTTCTTCCTTCTCTAAAAACTTAAAGAAGCCTGTTGGTAGTTGTTGTGACATACTGTAACCATAAAGATTATTGACATCATAATAAGCTAGAAATGAGGTTTCTTTTGTAGGATCATAATCATTCAAATACTTATTGTTTGCTTTTTTGTATCTATTTGATATTTGACTAATACCACCTCGAATACCTTTTTCGATAAATAAAATTTGATCAATGTCTGTCATGAGCTCTAGAGTGACTTCAGTCATTTTCAACATTGCCTGCCAGCTCAATCCCGGACTGGTGTAAAAGTGACAAGGGTCTAAACCATAACACTTCAGTGACATATCACGAAAATTTTCAAAAACATCAGCTAATAACAATATGTCTGTTTTTAAATAGAGATCATGGAAACCTCCTGCTAAGAAAAGGTGTTTATCCTTACGAGTTCATGACTGACTGGGATAAATTTGAAGATGCTGATCTTCCAGCAATAGAGAATTTTTACTCTTCATTGACTGAGGAAAATATATCAAAAGAAGACTATGAACATGCAAAGCAAGTATATCAAACATTTAAACTAAAAAACTTGGAGAATACCATGATCTCTATTTAAAAACAGACATATTGTTATTAGCTGATGTTTTTGAAAATTTTCGTGATATGTCACTGAAGTGTTATGGTTTAGACCCTTGTCACTTTTACATCAGTCCGGGATTGAGCTGGCAGGCAATGTTGAAAATGACTGAAGTCACTCTAGAGCTCACGACAGACATTGATCAAATTTTATTTATCGAAAAGGTATTCGAGGTGGTATTAGTCAAATATCAAATAGATACAAAAAAGCAAACAATGAGTATTTGAATGATTATGATCCTACAAAAGAAACCTCATTTCTAGCTTATTATGATGTCAATAATCTTTATGGTTACAGTATGTCACAACAACTACCAACAGGCTTCTTTAAGTTTTTAGAGAAGGAAGAAATTGATACTTTTGAACCTGAAAAAATACCAGAGGATGGATCTAAGGGGTATATTCCAGAAGTAGATCTAGAATATCCAAAACATTTACATGACAGTCATAACGACTACCCATTAGCTCCGGAACGTAAATTCACACCCAATGAAAAATTATCTCCTTATGCTCAACATGTGTTGAAACATTTACACAACAGTGAGGAACTTCCACCCAGAGCAAAGGTGGAAAAATTACTCACCACTTTAGAAAACAAACAGAATTATGTACTTCACTATCGCAACCTGCAACTGTATCTCCAACTCGGTCTAAAATTGAAAAAAATACATAAAGTATTAGAGTTCCAACAAGAGGCTTTCATGAAACCCTACGTTGAGTTCAACACCAAAATGCGACAACAAGCCAAGACTGCTTTCGAGAAGAACTTCTTCAAACTCATGAACAACTCGGTCTTCGGTAAGGTTGTTGTTTTTTGTTGTTGTTTTTTGTTGTTTTTTTTTTTTGGGGGGGTTCGTGTTAATTATTGCATTGTTATCATTTTTGTATGATCTGCCCGTATGTAATTTATACAATAAATTTATTGTCACTTCCATACCACTAATACTTATCTACAAAAACAACTGTTCAATAATTGTCAGGCGTAGTTTCACTTTTTGGTATTTCATTCATCTTCAATCAGACGCTTACAAGTGCTCATGTACAATTAGGAACCTAAAGTAAAACTGACCAAAACTAACTACCGGCAAGTAAAAAGTGTATTTTTCGGTCCCATTTTCATATCCCTCATCCAAAACACAGGTATCTAAGATAACGACGGATACCATCATAAAAACATTTATTGAGCAGTTCAGAGTAAAGATTAACATGATGAAAAGTTACTTACCAAAAATTTTGTTTACTTTCAGGAAAAACCATGGAAAATCTTCGGAAGCATCGGTCCGTAGAACTTGTTCATACAGAAAAACGACTACAGAAGGTGTCATCCAAACCCCACTTATAAGATGCACCGGATTTTTTCTGAAGACCTTGTTGGTGTTGAATTAAGTCGCAAAAAATTAAATTAAATAAACCAATTTTTGTTGGAATGAGTATCCTTGATTTGTCAAAATATACCATGTACGATTTTTGTTATAATCATTTGAAAAATGTGTATGGTAGCAACGTTGAGCTAGAATTAACGGACACAGATTCATTTTTAGTATCATGTACAACACCGGACATTTTCCAAGATATGTTGGCCTATTCACATTTGTTTGACACTTCAGATTTCCCTAAAGATCATTTTTTATATAGTGACTTTATCAAAAAAGTAATGGGAAAAATGAAAAGTGAAACAAATGAGAAATGTATTAGTGAATATTGCGGGTTGCGATCGAAAATGTATGCATTTAAGTGTGATGATATAGACGAGAAAAGAGCAAAAGGGATATCAAAAGCGGTTGTTAAAAAATCATTGACTCTTAATGATTATAAACATGTATTATTTAATAATTCTTAAATGCACTCAACAATGCATTCATTAAGAAGTCATAACCATAAAATTTATCTGGAAACAATCAGCAAAGTAGGATTATCTAGTTTTGATGACAAAAGATTTTTATTAGAAGATGGAATTAAATCATATGCTTATGGACATTATAAGATACAAGACATATAATTTCTATGTTTTATACCAAATTACATCTAATTTCATGTAATTTCATGTGATGTTATCTACTGCTCTACTGTTGAAATGTAACCTAAAATAAATAAAAAAATAAATAAAAATGTATGATCTTTGTTAAACAAATTGTTTGAATTCAATTATAATCAACTTTATTTGTATTTGCATTGTATTGTACTTATAAGAAAATAAATATTAAAATCTTGTCTGATATTTTATTTATTGATACAACATACCGGAATGGTATAAAATAGCTCGTCAGACATGTCCTTAACTTATAAATCTCAATCTGGTCTTGTTAAATTTTAAAATATTGTATTAATGGAATGAAATAGTTATACACAAAAATAAATAATAAAAAACATTCACGTTTTCATTACAATAAGATCGAACACATCTTAACATTTCTGTAGGGTTGATTTAATGAAATGTAAACGATACATCATACCTTTAAGGTATGAGGTTATTTGATTAAGAAATTGTGTGAATCCTTTACCGATTTAATAAAAATAGTGAAACTCAAAAGAAGCTAAGAGAGGACAAAACTGTTATATCTTCAAAACCTACTTTTGGTGGTCAAAATAAAAGATTATTTAGTAAGTTGTTTGAAAAACTTTCATGTCATTGTAAGGTTCAACGGAGGTGTCCATAATGATAAACAGAGTCCAGTGAATCGAGCGCTGGCATTTGACAATGGTTTAATAAGTGATTTATTGTGATAGCTCACCACAGTGGAAGAGCTTTAGTCACCCTGAATGATAAACTAGATATATGATAACGACAATCTCGTCTTTTGAGCCATCAGCAGCTCATTTAACTGTCTTCACTTTTAAGTTATTACAATGGGTACGTTGGAGAGTAATTGGGTGGCTATTAGATATGGTGTTGTTGTACGAATTGACACTAAACGGTCAGGCTTTAGTCATTCAATTTCTTGAAATCACTTTCGATCACGCGATGGCTGGGTTCTGATGAACTTTTGTTTGTCAATGACCTGTGATCTTACATATAAAAGAATCCGTTTGATCACATATAAAGATGGTGGAGGTTATGATAAGTCCATCGTCTGATGAGGGAAAACAATACCATTAAATAGATCCTAGGTCGATGACCCTATGTTAGAAACGTTGGATGAGTTGTCCTTTGACATACAATACACTGATGTGGTTAGTGTGACAATTCTATTGTTTATATCCCTTCTATTGAAATGAATACTGTTAATCAATGGAGACCCAGTTAAACAATGACCCTTTGTCTTGGATTTCAAACAATGGTTAAATATGGCCGCTAACGCGGGAGACCGTCAAATATGGCCGCGAGAGTCCCCATGGCCGTTAACGCGGGAAATCGTCAAACATGGCCGCGAGAGTCCCCTGGCCGTTAACGCGGGAAATCGCCAAAGATGGCCGCTAACGCGGGAAACCGCCAAAGATGGCCGCGAGAGTCCCATTTTTACCCTACTCACGAGTATGTATCCAGAAGTATAACTCTTTTTGTTGGTGTTAATGAATGTGTAAAGCATGAACCCTGAAAAAATGATTTTCTCGCTTTTTGCAAATGTGCGCTCAGCAAAGTGAAATGTCAAGTTCGGCATATTCGTTTCCGAATTGTAAAAGAAAATGCAGGAAAAGCACTGCAGTTCATCATAACCTAGTTCTAAGCTTCCCAAACTCTAATATGCTAAACCACGGACGCCTTGGCGTGACAAATATTCATTTATTGTTTATATGACTCGCTCTTATAAAACAGTACACACTTAACAAAAGTATTAGTAACTGCAGTGTTGTAAGATCCAACCTCATAGCTGATTGACGTGCTAGCAAGCTTCCTGATTAACAAGAATATAGTTTCTCTGCCCGATACCATCTGTCTGAATGATCTAGGGTGTGTTTTATATCTTAAATTTACCAAAACTTCCTGGATCTCTGCTCCTGTTAAAACATATACAATTATCAAATCAACAGACAGTTTTTGCAATTATATTAAAAGGATTTTGTCTCCTAGCTTCCTCTTGCTTCTTCTTTTATTGCTCATGACTTTATCGTATTTGTTTCAATACAGTCCAGGTTTATAATCGACAAATCAAGGATGTTTTTGGTTTGTTTTGTTCTTTTGCTTCATAGAATAATGTTCAAATATCGACTTTACACCAAGGAATTAAAACCGTTAAACAACAAACCTTATGTTTACTCCGCCGCAAAGGATTTCTCAGTTTTGAAAATGGGACCTAAAATAGTGTCTTGAACTTCTTGAAGCGGGAGTAAAACACATTCTCTTCGCATCTCTTATATGAAGTGCCATGGTTGTTGATACTGTACGTGCAGTTAAGTTGTAATCATTTTATCGAAGTGCACACAATTATTTTCTCGTATAAAATAACATTATCAGCAATTGTCCTCAGAGACAGTCAAGGGGAATAAATCAACAAACACAATTACACTCATCGATAAAGCTTTCATATAATGAAACAGTGAAAAGATGCCAGTCTCTGATGGGAAAAAGTAAACAAATTATCCCGAAAAGGGCCAATACCGATCGTCAATATCTGGCAATACAACAAATCTGAAAAAGTCAGGCTTTTCTAACTTAATCTTTGAAATTCGCATGAATTGATACTTGACGACTGGAAGCTGAGGTTAGTTGTGAGTCCTGTCGTCGAGATTGTCATGACCGACATCTTCATCAGTTGGATTACTCATGACCGATAACTCGAGCAAAAATTCCGCGAGCGCCAACCATTCAAACAACTCATGGGTCCGTAAATTAAACATTCCGATGGTACGCGGTGCACGCTCGATACCGTAGTGAGTGCGTGGGGCTATTTGGAGTGAAGTAGCCAAATATTCGAAAAGAGCTGAGGAAGTTATTCCTCGGCTATTTTGCGCGTATTTATCGCGTATGGGGCAAACATGAATCGAATATAAAAAATTTTGGCGCCATCGTGCTTATCGAATTAAGCCATTTATCTTCATAAAGATTGATATAATACTGATATGTTTTATATGCACACTTCAGAACAATTGCAATACAAATTATGAAAGCAGGCTTGTAGACAATCGTAGCCAGGTTTACCCTGTCAAACCTATTTAGACTCATAATATCATTTAAGAATACTTCCTTCATTTAGTTACAGTCATTGTTTCTCATCTGTACATACACTTGAGCATTTTCGACACAATAAAGAAACATCTGCTAATGGAGTTTATTCAGACACATTGTAGAGACAAAGATAATTCATGATTAGTATTTGAAACTTTTAATAAAATATTTTCTCACATGCAAGGATAAAAAATGGTTCATATTCAGAAACATCAAACTTTTTTCAATAGTAAAGGGCTTGGTTCACGAAAGGGCGAAAATGGCCACGTCTTGGTGTTGTTTAACTTTTTCTTATTTTGAAAGAACAACCAATAGCATTTACAACATGAAATTTGGGATTTGGTTTCTTGGAAATCTTTAAACTTTTGTTTGCAATTTAACATATGTGTTCGTCTTAATTCTGGGTAAACTATCACAGCTTATAAAAATAGAAAAACAACAACATACGTTGAATTGCTATCAAAGTATGTCCAATGCCTCTATATTAAAAATAAGCCAAAAAATCACAGCATAATGCTGCTTGTTGATCCTTTCATAACGTGATGGTTTCCCGAACAAAAGTTCCTAAGTACGACCACAATAAGACGTCCACTCTCAACTTGACGTGCAGATCATGGCAAGTTAACTTGTAGCACATTTCTTTTAAGAATCACATTTTAGAACGTTAACTTGAACAGTAGTTGTCCATGCGTAGCGTCCAAATGAAAGTGTAAACTAATCAATTGCAGCACGTAACAGACTCATAACTGATGCAAATATAGCAATAATAACCATCACGTGTACCACAACGCGTTAACTTTATGTTTGGCACCATATTTAGTTTTCAGAAAAATGTAATGAAACTCAATAAAATGTTATTTAGTCTATACTAAAAAGGCCGTGACAGAAATCATCTGTGTTTTGTAATGCCTTTGTTCATTAACCAAGGACTCGTAAACTCGTTGTTTGATTTATCACATTTTTTTCCATTTGTCATAAGGTTAGTCTTTTATACTTTTGCAGAGGTGTCTGTGCATTATTTCATTATATATATTAAATCTGTGTTGGTTAAAACTGTAACGGTAGAAATGTTTAAATGGAAAATATCTTGAGTTTTTTATTCGTCATTTAGAAATAAAATGCTCGTTAAGCAATGATATTACAAAATGTTATAATTTTATAAGTCATTGATACCCATATTACTGATGAAGAATTTCAGTTAATAAGAATACCGTAATTGATAATAACGAACTCGGAACGAACAAGGTTTCTTCTTGTAATGTGAAAAACATTTAATGGGAATGCTACCTGTCTGATAAGTCATAACAGACATTTCCAACCAGCAAGTACAGAAAATATAAACTTCCATATGAAGACATAACGTCCCCATGGGTAAACTAAATCGATGAACATAAAATGAACATAAATAAACTAGTCTACTTGTCATTGAGTCGATATTGTAAGGCTTTAACCTAAATGGTTAACCATTGATATCAGTGACAAAATAATGTACTTCAAAAAAGGTTAATTGTCCTAAAGGTCAATCGTACATACGCACCTTTTGAAGGGCATGCCCAATCTGCGCTCTTTTCTTGAAACTTATTCAACGTCACATTATTTAATTTCCTGAAATATCAAGCGCTTTATCGCTGATTTTCTACATTGTTAAGTTGATTCTGTTCAGGAGCTTAGGGAATATTGGATACATTTACATAGTGATCCTTACCAATACAATAGCACTTTAGGCGATTGGGGCAATGACATTGTCGCACTTTTCATTGACATTACCAGTATGACTCAACACAACAGTTTCATTATTGTAATTCGATTTTCAGATATATCGCTCCCAAGAATGTGTTCCACAATCCCATTTAAGTACGTCTGTTTTTCGAAATCCGGGTATTATGATAGCTGTGTTGTCGGGGTCATCTTCGTCGTGCAATAACCATAACCTTCTTAACAACTCTAAAACCGTTCAGGAGATTCAGATGAAACTTGATAAACCTATTGCCAGATATTATACTTACATGTAGCAAAGCCTCTAACTATGACCTTTAACTTAAAGTTATTTTTTTTCACTGGATAAAGCGATCAAACGTTGGCTTTCGTTCCTAGCTTGCCGGGACGTTAAGAATAATTACGTTAAACGGTTAGATCAAGTGTATTATTTAAATCATCTAAACTTAAAAAAAACAAATATCTGAACATGTTTTTTTAAAAATAGATTGAGACTAGTAAACTATTTACAATGATATATAACTTAAAAAAAAACTGTGAATAACATTAATAGCTGCGATATCCATAAAACTTTATTTCGATCAGAGGAACATATACTGTAACCATAGCGCCAATTGCCTACCATTGTTTCTTAGATGCGACATGTTTTGAACATCTATTTACTCAGTTAATAATTTTCTTAAATTAAGGTTTTCACTAATACGACGGAGAAAAGTTTGTATAAAACACGTTCAGAAAAAAAACAGTCTTTTTTCTGATCATGTTTGTATTCTACTCCCCTTGTTGTGTATCGCTCCTCTATTGCAGACTTTTAATTATTTCTAGTGTTGAAAATGTTCGCCTTCCGACAAATTTTAGGTAACTCAAAACAATATGCTTGTTTTCGCCATATAACATTTATCACGTAATAGACAAATACAGAAAGCAAAACAATTTTTCAAATTTGTATAAGTCTGATCAACGGATCAATACATATCTTCTTGGCACGTATCTATTCCCAGTTATGCTTTTCGTTTCTCGGATAATTTTCTTCCGTTATATCACTATAAGACTTGTGTCAAAGGATCAAGTGTACCTAGTTTGTGTCCAAAATGTATTTCACTCAACATTTTAAATGCTGTTTTCACCTTTGGGCATCATTCACAAAGCAAACTACATTCAAGCTTTGGCTCCTTATACCCTTGTCCAAAACCTTTATAAAAACCAGCATGGTCAGCAAAATTTGTACAAGACAAATATGGTAATGTAAGTCGTGAATAGTCGTAAACTAAAGTAATTGCCAATTGAATCGTCATAATGAGGACAGCCTTATGACATAACGACGACCAGGGTGTGATCGACCATCAATGACTTCTCTTTTGTGTTCATACTTTTGATGTTTTTTCTTGTTCTTCTTCTCGAGAAGGATATCGTTTCGGAACATACCCAATTACTTCTTCACACTTGTTGTCAACGCATAGGACACTGATGAATGATCATCCTTCAGTCCTTTGATGTTGCTTTAAAAGTAATAATTTAACATTACAATTCAAGTCTTAGGGTCTTACTTCAATAAAATATCATTATATATAGATAAGTCCAGAAATTTAAAAACAACAACAACAAACCATTGCCCTTAACAATGTCAAAACAATCCAAAATAATTGAAGAATACATGGCAAGAAAGGTACAAAAATACAAATTCTATGATAGTTCTTCCTTTACATCTGAAATAATCAGACGACATGAGCAGCTCAACACTGATCATGCAAATTACGAAACATTGAAGAGGTTTGAAATTTGTTGGTTACATACCTAGTTTAATTTTAAAAATGGTGCAAGTAATAAAAACACGTGAACTATGAAAATACAGTTTCTTTTAATACCCAATATTAAAATACAACATTTAACCATATTGACAGACTGAAACACTGAACAATACTCAAATAAATGGAAATAAATACATTAATGTTTACAAACTGTTTTCAGCGAACAATATAAACACAATAATCAAATTTTAATGCTAAACATTATTTTATTTGAAAATATACAATTTAAATAAAAAAAATGAAGTCAACGATGATGCCTTAATATATACTGTAGCCGTCACAACAATATCGATATTCTGTTTCTTTGTATAATTTTAACTTGCATAAAAATACTTTATCTGAAATGCTCGATAAAGAAAGGAAAAATATACTTGAAGCTGAGTATAAATAATATTTGTTTATATGGACGAAGGGCATATCTTGGCATTATTCTGTTTAAACAATATATTTGAACAAAGCCACTAATGCTTCAGAGTTACTCGATTCTAGTGAAATTTACGGGTTTTGTAAGACTGTTGTAAGTCCTTCCATAAATGAAGAGAGTTACTTGTCTTCCAAATATTTTTAAAAAGAAAAAGCTTATCATCTTTCTGAATAAACATAATTTATTGTCTCAACAGAGTATGAAAAGCATTTCTTACAAACACCGAGTAAAGCCTGTTGTAATTGTATTAAACCTAAGTCTTAAATTGTTAGAATAGCAATCTCCTTTCCATAGTTCAAACACGAGCGTTTCTTTCTTACATTTATCGTAATATTTTATTTGCTTTCCCTATCAGAGCTCATGTATTATGTGACCTAAACCAGTCCTGAAATACACAATTTTAATTCAGATAAAGTTGCAATGTAGAATTGATTATCTAGATCATTTCCGACTAAAGTGGAAATGTACGTTAAAAATTTAGTTGATAATGAGAGGAATTAAAAAAAAAAATTCGAAGGAAAATATGTTTTTATTAAAACCATGGTGTCATCGGCATCTTTATACAAGATCTAAAACTATCGTTGCTTAAAAATTAAAAGAAAAAAGAAAAACAATGGCAATTCCAGCGTTCGAAGCAACGTCTATAATTCTCAATTTGATTATTTTCGAGATTTATCCGTGAGGATATCGGGCGATATTACGCATCATCTCGCTGTGCTTGTGTTCTACTGTTGACGTTAAAGCGTGATTAAAGCCCATGCCTATATAAAGACGTACTTTTGCATTAAAACTAAGCAATGACACCCTAATGCATGCATTTATTATTTATACCCACAGGTTCTGGTATAGTTTCCATAAACAGTATACTTTTTCGGGCTGCACTGACTTCAATATTATTTTTGTTTTTCTTCGCTTCTGCTAGAAGTCCAAGCAATACAGAAGAATTGAAGATTGCACATCAATTAATTTTGATGTGTATGCACGTTTTACATAAAGAAGAGAGTCTGCTAGAATGTTTGTCTTGTAATGTTTATCCTGACATTGTTATATCACATTGATATATCACAGTGATTGCTAAGTAAGGCTGATGAGACCGCCACTGGTGCGTTTATCTATACCTCAATTTCTCCGTATATTTCCTGGAATATTTTAACGTTGTAATTGATTTTTTTTAAAATTGAATAATGTTCATTGATAATCTTTTAAACAATAATATTTATTTAATTCATGATATACAATGACGGTAATAAAATAACGGGCATGAAATCATATTGATGATAAAAACATTAAGTGATAAAGCCAAATAAAATGTGGAATGTTAATAAACGAATGCATGGTCAGGTATATGTTCAACACAATTGAGCATAAGAAACTGTTTTTATTTGATTCTAGTCAATATTTATTATGATAGATTCAATAATTTCCTTTTACAGGAAAACCTACCAAGTAAACAATACCAGCACTAGTCCCTTTTCGATTTTAACAATCATGGATATATTTACTTAGTCATTAATTCTTCCATGTTGGAAGAGCGTAGTTTAAAGAAATATTCATAGGAGCATGTAAAACAGAGATAAGTAGCCTGAATGTATAATTTAACAAGAGGTGCTGATTGTTTTTATTACATATTTTTTTTTTAAATAAAAATCTCAAAAGTTATGTTTCATAACTGCTGAGCTAAAAAAAACTATAATCGCATGTCCAAAGGCATTTAAGCTAAGATAGAAACACTGTATCGAAGTGGTAAATAAATAAACAAATTTAACCTTTGAAGTAAATTACTTTGAATGACAAAAAAGAGAAACTAACATATAGTCAAGTCGACAAACAATAAATTCAACCAATATAAATATCCATTTATATTTTTGTCATTGCCAATTTTTCGTCCTCTTCCTGAATAATCATTGAGGTCAATGTCGCAGCTGTATTGACGTGGTGAAGAATTTCAATGACCTCTGATTCTTGACTTCCTTCCCGTGATATGCATGGAGATTGTCGGATGCAGTTCGGGTTAAAACTTGGTCTTCTTGACTCATTTCGATTTCCTTTGCACATATCCCTATGTAAACTTTCTTGCTTTAAACCCAAGATGATTTTCAATTCAACCCTCTGAAGTTTACAGCGAAACACATAAACTAGTGGATTTATTGCGCAACTCGACAGGGCAAGTAACACTGACAACGTCTTAACGACGGGGTCAATACGATCTTGATCGTCTAAAAGGCATTCTGGAATAATAATGATAAAGTACAACAACCAACATAAAATAAATGTGAATAACACCATAAAACTAGTCACTGCGGCCTTTCTCTCATCGCGTCTCCAGAGAACTGACCCGGTTTTGCTGCTGCAAATAAGCCTGTGCATCAAAATTTGCGCAGAGCTGTTGCGACGACCCCCTCTTAGTGATAACTCGGAGTAATCATTAAGTCCAGATGATATTGTACTGTTCCGCCGCACCTTTTCGCTGCTTACTTTCGCCGCTTTAAAAATAGAACAATATGCCCACATGATTATGCATGAAGGCAGAATAAAGCAAACTGTTACAAGGAAAATGCTGTAAGATCGATCTCTATGATGTTTACTATATGCAACTGTCATACATGAAATTTTGTATCGCTGGAATTCATAGCTGTTCCATCCTAAAAGTGGTGGTAGTGAACACAAAATGGCCGAAAACCAAACTGAAGCTATCATTACGGACGCCCGTTTGCTTGTCATCGTCATTGAGTAATGTAATGGTTTTGCAACAGCCAAATAACGATCTATGGCAATTAGGAGCAATGTAAATGTACTTGCAGTAAAAATCAGATTCATTCCAAATCCCGAAGCGTGGCACCAAAATGACCCGAACCACCACTCTTGAGAAATAAGCGATGTAACCACAAAAGGCATTATGGCAACAGTCTGAAGAATGTTGCAAACTGATAGATTTACTATAAACCTATTAGAAATCGTCAAAAGCACTGGCCGCTTGAAGAATATCACAAACACAGTAATATTTCCAACAAAACTCACGACAAATATGGCGAACAAAACGACTGTCATTATAACGACGTTCGACATACCATGCCGTCCATCTTTGAAAATATCCCTATCTTCATGTACAGGACTGGACAAGTTCCTCGTGCTTTCATTCTGTTGCATTGCTTTTCTCAACAATAACTATGTGTTACATTAAACACTAAATGTTTCAACTCCAATAAGGCATTTCCATTTCATTTGTCAAAGAATCTATAATTATCCTCTACGTGTCAATAAAAAAATGCATTCTTTAGTTAACACTTTATTAAAGGTATTGGAAAGATATTCCTGACGAATTTGTCGTTTCTGTCCTTCTACGAATAATTATATTGAAATAAATGAGTGAACACTCCAGACAAAGTCTCCATTAAGCGACTGTGCCACAGAAATAATTTAAGCTCAATTCTTATAGGAACGTTAAATATCCTCTTGACCGAGTTTTCTTTCTGAATTCACACCAGCGTTCTTTATTTAATCCTGCTCCTTACGCTTCCAATTACTGTCTACTCCCGCCGTTGTTGAAGGCAATCTAGTATCCATAGCACTTATTTGTGCCGTATAGTTTTGCCTAGTGCCAGTCTCCTAGTAAAACGGCTTGTTTCAGAAAATAATTCCCAATATATACCAACGAGGAGGCGCTACATTTTAAGGCCAGTTTTCCAATACTACCTTCCGATACTACCTCCGACAGTATGTAGAGTACCAGCCATTCATTCTTTCCACCGTCTTCATAAGTCTGAAAATAAACAATGGACAACATAATGATGGGTGTTCTATAACGTGGAGAATGTGACAAAATGGATGGGTTATTTACAAATCTTTCTTCAGTAATGTGTATTAATCGTCATGATTTTTAATTCAAGTAGATTAAAGAAAATCCCAGCAAATGAGGATGATATTTACATTGAATAGTTTATATGAAACTGATGGTCAATTATTTTATCATTTGTTTGTTAATTATTAACAATTCCAATCAACAGGAAAAATCACATAAATAAAAATTACAAATATTGAAATAACGTTTCAATAAATGCTGGACTTTCCATCTTAGCCCTTTTCAACATCCATTTCGTGGAAATATCTATTACATATTGTATTTTTACCCTAATATCGACTATTCAACAATCATCAAAGCTCTGATTAAATGTTTTAGGCTTAATTAAATACTTTGACCATTTGCACACCCTCGTAAAATAAATATTACGTATAATAGGCTTAGAAGGCGACTCGGATGCTTATATTTTGGTAATTTTCATTTTGTTTTAGAACATTCATGTCAAACTCTATAAACGTTACAAAAATTGTGACGAATTGATAAAATTGTTTTTATAGGCGGAAAAGTACCCCTTTAAGAGCAAAGTTTTCCATTTCCTCGCACTTTATTTAATTATACTACGGCTGCCTGGAATCAAAATTGAAACAAGATAATCCATTAAGTAAGGACTTCTAAATAGAATTCTGATTTCCTAAAAAGAAACTTTCGATCACCCTAAGAAACAAGATAAAACATCAGATAATGATTAAATGGCAAAGGAAAAAAAAAACGTATTTTGAAATGTCGTTTGTTTCGTGCAAAATTGTTTTCATTTTAAACTTCTTACTTTTTTCAAATTTTATTTTATTCATTAGACATGAGAATGCATTCATGTTTTAAAGAAATTATTAATAATATGCTTTCATTTAAATTCCTGGCTGCATTTATAAATAACTAATTCGATCCTACATTATGCAATTATCGGCACCCACGGTACCTCGCCTGTTGATACTTGACGGTTAAGCACCGAGCATATTCAAGAACCGGAGGAATCCGACGATAATCCTATACTAAAAAAAACTGAACTTAGAAATTGACAAACACAAATTCATCGTTCGATCATATGATACCATCACAGGAGCAATACACGAGTTCAAAGCTTATATTTTGAATATCTAGGAAGCAATTTGAATGAGAATAAAAGAAAATACTGCATATACAGAAATATATTGAAATGTGTGAGCAGATTGAACGCGTTAGTTGTTTCAGCGGTTTGTTCTACATTTTAAGTCTTTTCTATAATGGGAAGGTCACACTTTATAAGAACATTTTAACTGACAATGCTACCATTGTAAGCGTAGTAGTAGTGCCTTACTTTTTTAAATAATTTTAAACATCACTCTAAGATATGTATAAATAGCTACACGTTTGTACCGAAAGCAAAATCTATTCACACGCACATTGTTCGAATTTAAACGTAAAAAAAGAAGAAAAAAGAAAGAACTAGAAACGATAATTCATGCAACATCTTTAAAAATAATATGCAGAGTTATATTATGTTTGTATTGATCTATGATGAAATGCGTTTCTCGTCAAATATCAATTAGGCGTCAAAAAGGCTGCTGCTTTGTACAATGGTACTTCAATTATTAGATTATATGAATACATAGTTTTAAACCTTGGTAATGCGAGCTGTGCCAAATGAGTGACAAAGGCTGCTCTTGTGTATTTTGGCTTCTAGATTTGTCCGTGCATGTTCTCAACATTAACGTAATAAAAACCGGTTGAAATCAGTTACTACTATCACATGCTTGCAATGATTTGCTTCCATGTTTGTGTTGTTGTTGATTTTGCTGTTTTCTCAAAGAGATATGTTCTCTCTATAAAAACAAAGCGTGGAACAAAACATGGACATTAGCGAAGAACAGCAAAGTGCCAGAAAATTGCAAAATATGTCCGCTATATAACCCCACTTCAATATAAAACGGAGGAGAAACGTTTATGGTCATTATTATGTCATAGATATGAGAAGAAGATATTCTGTTTATACTAGTTAGAACCCAAACAGTTACGAAAATCCTTTAAACAACAATGTGTTTTGACAAGTATTATCTGCTGCTAGCAGCGATCTCTCAGCAAAAGTTATTTTAGTCTTTCCTAAAAAATATATCATATTTCATTCGAATGTTTTGTTATTAATTGTGATGTTGTTCTGAAGAAGATAAGAAAAAATAGAGTCGCTTCTTTTGTATTTACTTAAATGATAACGTAATTCAAAAACGTCGTTCTAATGCATTTACTTTAAAAGATACTAAAAAATAAAATATGATTTCATCACCCCTATCACACTCTATGGCAATGTAACGCAAGAATGTTGTTTTACTCTTGAGGGGGTTAGTTATAGTAATATAGATACCTCAACTGCAAACTTCTGATACAATCAAATGGTGTATATACCTCAGTCTCATTACAATTTAAGTCCGCAGTATTCCATTCAGACAACATTCAAGTATATTAACGAGATATGTTTGTCAAACATAATAGAAACATCACGGCCATTATATTTTCCATCGAAAACAACCTCGGGCCCCAATTTCTCGAAACTTCTTAAGCTTAACAGGCTTAAGTGGCTTATTTCAAGTAGCCAAAATACATACTGAAAATGGATTTTGAGAAATGAAAAATGGTTTATTCAGATAATCATACAGATTATTCCAACATAATTTCTAAAAATTCATGAAGAAGAAAATATAACACATTTTATAGAACAACAAAAATAGTGAAATTAGCTTAATCCTGTTATAAGGGACTTAAGAAGTTTCGAGAAATTGGAGCCTGATGTTATTGGACGGTTAACAAAGTCAAAATAATTTACTTTTATCTACGCTGCATGTAGATCGCGTAGTTATTTGAATTTAGCAGGAAAACCCCTAGGACTTTTCTCTTTGAAGTTTAATGGATTTATTTAACAATACGATTAACTTGGAATCAATATTAAGTAAGTAATACTAATTACACGTTAAAACACTTCCGCTTAGTTTGTAACTATTCTTGTAAAAAGCAATTCAGGAACAAGTTTGACATCGGCGGTCGAAATCACATTACGAGCAAGTGAGTATATTTTTAGGAAACCTTATGCGAATCCTTCACCTTAAAACATTGAAACCAACTGAAATCGGGGAATGACGCCATGGGTAAAATGAAATACGGTCAACACAGTGTAAGTAAAAGATGACAAACTATACAACAATTCTGCAAACTGTTGGAAATATCTAGTTAAAATGTTTCGTGATATGAAATAAACAAATATGATGGTTAATGTGTAAACTCTAAAATACCCCAATTCAATCTAACACCTCAATTCAGTATGTAGATGAAATATTGTTCTTTGCTTTGAACTAAATTGTAGAAAATGAGAACGTTGATGAAGCTTTGTTATTCCTTTGATTACAAAATGTTTATTAGTCATTAAATAAGTAATAGAAAGGTTGCTCCTATAAAGTCGGTGCTGATTAATACTATAAAGATCAATATATAATAAGAAGGTCCGAACGGTTTCATTACAATGCGTCGAATAAAAGGATTACATTTGACTTTAAGGATATTTTTACTGCTTAAAAAATGCGAAAGTTTTACTTAGAAAGTCTGAACTAAAATGCTCTTAAAAATAAAATATATTATTTATAAACGTTGGGATTGCCGCCTGAGGAAATTTATGGTTTTTAATACATTTATAGGTATCCAACCTTATAGCTGTCTCAACAAAAAAGACCCTATACCTTATTTCAATTGTTCCTGTTACGTGTTTTATCATTTGTATATTTACAATGTACAGCTCATTAGCAGCATGTGTGTACATTGGTCATATTTGTAGTTTAATTTTGCAAAAGGTGCAAATAATAAACACGTGAATTATGAAAACATCGTGAAATAATTATGGCCACACCAACGTTTCAGAACACTTAATGCTTGTTTAATGCGGTTTGCTTATGGTATTTTACACAAAATGGACACATTGAATAGCATATTTTTACAGGGATAGTTTTAAGAGATACCTTTAAGAGTTATTTAGACATAACAAAAAGAAACATGACGAAAAAAATGATAAAAAATCTTCCGAATCTATTAAACTAACCAATACAATAGATTAATATGATATTTATTAATTTTACGAACTACTTCTGCTAATGCCCTAGTATATATCGAAGGGTTCGTATTTTGTCAAAACAGCGAAGCAGAAGTTCTCTTTGGGTTGAAACAAATCTAGAAGTAGAACAATAACGTTGGTGTTCTGTACTTTCACCAACAGCATTTGCTACCATCGATTGTATATCAATAAAGGCTGAGATTGTTAAGATGGCTCATTAAACTCTGTCAGGAAATCCGCACGGACCTTTTAGACGTCAATCATCACACTTTTACCATCTTTAATATATAAATGAAGCAAAGTAAGCAGTCATATTTTACTTTGATATAATCCAGAAAAAGTAGTCCCTGGAAATAATTTAATTTCAACCGACATATTATTGGAGGGTAGAGCAGGTTCTTAAGCCATGTAATTCAATCTCATTTAAAGTCTGAAGTTGATTGCAATAATTCATTTATAACAGTAATAAGAACTGTCACTTTCAATGTTGTCTAACGCCGACTCTTTGGGTGTTCTTTTTTCAAGACTCAAACGTTTTCAATGATTATATTGCAATCAAAGGAAACTGATAATAGAAATGAAATGTCACCCTTCAATACTTGCTTACTAGCGACACTAGTGAATATTATACATCGTACCAAAGTCAATACACAAAGTTTATTTCTTTGAGACTAGAGCCATCAAATGTGTGCATCTATATATTTAATGAATGATGGAAATTAAAAACAAATAAAGCTCTAATCTTGGTTAATCTGTGCATTTCTCGTAAAGCGAATGCTCTTGTATTATGTGTCTCGAGTTGACTGACAGTCTTTATTGTATTCAAGTACCCCGAATTATCCACATTTCATGAATTTAAAAACTACCATGTATCAGAAAGGTGTGACAGAAAAAAAGCCTAACAGCAAATTAAGACTCACGTTGGAATAAATGAGATGGTGCCGCCGTGACGCCCTCTGAAATAAGACTTTAAACATTCAAATGTGTTTTAATATCCTTCATGTGCTTGATACCTGCAAGTGTGACACACTTAAATCATCACTACACACAATTTTATTAAGTGTGTTTGTTAACTGGTTTCCGTTGTAATGTGATATTATATTTGAATCATTATTTTCCTGGAATAAACCAGATGCAGTCCGTGTCTCTGATTATACTAAATACTTATCTTACGAGACCACCGAGATAAATGACCTCAATACCACATTTCTAAAATAAGAGTACAGAGTTGATGACTCAATACCCACGTTGCACATGCCACGTGGTTTAAGAATCATATGCAAACAGCAAACAAAATTAATCAAAAACTCGACTTCAAAATCCTGCAAATGAATGATTCCAGCTGCAGCAGCACTGCTAATACCATTAATTCATACAACCACTCTACACGGATTTGAAACTACTATTATTTAACCTAAACGTACATTGGTGTCTTCATTTACGCCAATTGTCTGGAAATGTATTTGACTATATTTCACTGACATTAGGGAGAGAAGGAATCAATCATTTATCAAAAGCATGAACTAACAAAAGGTATACTCATTTGATTAAATTATATTTTATCATAAATGTCAAATGAGTTATATTAACTCATTAAAATTAAAAACAATGTATAAAAAATAAACAACCTATATTGATCCTCTTTAAGAACACTCAGGTAAACTGCCTAGATGTTGAAACTTCTTATATTATTTAAAAGGTGCTCGTGTCATTGTTTTTTCCTCTCACCAGCTGAAGCATTCTAGACATATTAATAATTACGCAAGATATACCGTCAATGAACTAGTAGGGACATCCTTGGAGTTCATTATCTTGCCGGAAATTAAGGTCATCAAAAGTGTCCATTTGCTTCCAATGTTAGCATATATTGAAATATTCAATATTCATTCCGAACTTGAAGAGTATTGCATCATACGGCATATATTTGTAATATTCAACTGGTCAATGTTTTGACAAACAGTCGATTCAGTTACATATACTTAAGTTTGGTTAATATATAAAGATTTATATAGACATGTAATAATACTACAATGTATTCTAAGTGCAACAATAACTTTCCTCCATTAAGATTCCTCTGACGTTTGCCTCGTTAATAGAAAACCAATATGTGTTAAATATCTGTTTAATACAAAACGCAGCTTTATAACACTTGTCACGATGTGGTTTGATTGTAACAGAATTGAAAGGTAATCAGAAAAAAACGGAAACAGTTTAAATCGACGGAAATATTTTTTTCACATAATAATTAAATATATCGTCACCATATCATACAATAACAGTCTCTTTTATCGAGTTAACGTGATTTTACTCGTGAAATGAGATCATCAGGGAGATAAAACTTTATATCGGGAAAGGATCACATTGGATTTAGATGGCTATATATGAGTGCATTTTAAAATGTTTCGGAAGTTTTGAATTGTTCCTTTTATTCCCAAGTGGTACTATAAAGAAGCAGACAACATTATTAAAGCACTGCGTGTTTTCTTTAAGATTCCGGACGGGGTAAAAATAAACACTTGATCAGATATATGCCTGCTCTTAACTTGCTTCTCAAAACTAGAGGAAGAATTTTGCAAGTTACTAAGGATGCTGATAGATTTTCTTGAAACTCTAAATTAGACACACACTCCGAGTCCCTTTTGTAATGATTCATCGACCGTGAATTTTTAATGCAAACTATATGTTTTTAACGACTTTTGATATATTGTGTTGCTTTCAATGATTATACATGTCTTTATAACTTTATAACACATATGGATATGTAATTACATATGAAAATATATATGTTATGATTAGCCCAAAGTGTACAATGTAGCATTTTATTGATGTTATTGATTAAGCAAACATTTCGAAGGCAACGCGGTCATTTTAAAATTTGTATTTTCAGTTTTCTTTAAAACTTCTAGCTGCCCCAAACTGTAATTTCAATCTGTACCTAGTGTGAGACGACACTTCTACCGATCACGCTGGTAATCGATTGACAGTTGTCCGTAAATGACTGAAATATTTCATTACTCACCCGTAAACAATAATTATGATGCTGTCGGACTTAAGTTTTTTTTACTACATAACGATTTTATTTTACAAACCAATGGGTTTTATTTCAATCAAATAAGTTCTTAACATTAATAAATAGCTTTATATGAATGTTAAACTTAATTCCAAATATGCATACAACTTTTATAACAGGATTTTTCATCAATTTACGAGGCGGCAATTAACAATTAGCACTAATTGTTTTCCAGGAAAAACGAAAACAAACAGCCGGCATGAGCGTTTTAAAAAAGAAAGAAACATGAGCTTTTCCATAAAATTGATAATGCAGAATGATACGTCAAATAGAGCTCCTCAGTAAGCACTTTAATTTAAGTTACAAGAATTGCTTCTGCGATAATTGTTTTGAGTTATCAGGGTTTTTTAGTTCTCATGTGCTTTGTGTCGATAATGGAACTAATTTAAATGGAAATATCATTCACAAAGGGAAAGTCAGTTCAAACTATTTAACTTAGTCTATTTTGTTTACACTATGGTAAACGACATTTTAAATTTCTGCTATAAATTGACAACGTCAGGATTGATTCATATTTAACGAGGATTCATAATTGGATAACGAACGTAAAGAAGGAATAAATCCTTTCCTAACTGAGATAGCAGAGTAGATTTAACGTGAAACGTAAATCGTATAATCGAGCTATGTTTAACGATATACTAATTCGTTTTTACGAGATCCGCAAGTCGTTTTAACAAGTTACTTAGTAGTTAAACGTGTTTTTAAGTCGTTTTAATGAGTTACTAAGAAGTTTAGACGAAATATTTAAGTCGTTTTAACGAGATAAAAAGATAACACAAATGTCACCTGTATGCCTCCTTACGAAACAGCATTCTTTTACACTGTGTTTACTATCAGGTTAAAGAAGTGTACAGAAAATGTAGTCGTAGAACATGCATTCTTAGATGAAAGTAATGTGTATGATTTTATAATAATTATATATAGATGGTCTTCAATATTTTTTGACTTTATAGTTGATGGATGAGAAAACAAGCAAAACTAAAAATGTACACATTTCAGCGCACATGATTTAGTTTTTAAATAACGCAGAGATGTTCAACATTGGAACAAAGGGGAAAAAATAACAACACACTTACTTCCAGGAAAGCACAAAGTTTAAAACTCACTGTTTGTATTGTAAGTATTCCTTTTCTTGTTCTAATTGCATTCCTTATATAACTCTAATCATTTTAAAAACCATTAACTTATGTTTGTTTACTACTTACAGAAAACATATTTGAACGCACCTTTTGCAGGTGCGTTTTGCACAAATACAATGGTTTTTCTTAAAGGGACTTTGACGGTATCAATTTAATTCCAAACTGCCATCATTAAGATTGGCATTGAACTGAAATAATCAGCTCCAGAGATAATATTCTGTGATTTACCTGTGAATAATGAGTTCCGTACCTGACACGACTAATTACAGTCTATTAATACGTCGATATTACTATTTATAGTAACTGCAGTGTAATCGCGATACGTTCTCTTTCGAAAAGTATGTCTGTGATAAGTGCTTTTGAAATATTTGCAGTATTTACCAGCGCTCGGACAGCTAATTAATACTGATCTAAGTTGATCCCTTCAGATAAGTATTCCTGTCATGAATGATATTTCTGTATCGAGATAACAGCGCAATTAATCTTAATTGTTTAAACCTTCATTTGAACGAGTGCGTGTTCACATTATTTGGTGTTTTTTTAATTACTAGTTTGTCTTTGAATAAGCGTACCAATTGTATGGTATCTATGATTCTTATTTTTGTTATTGTTGGCGTCATCGTCATTGTTGGTTTCTTTTTCATTTTTTTATATCTTGCAATCGAGTTTTATAACGAAAGAGAATATTCACCAGTTTTGTTATGATAAACGCCATTAAACAAGATCATTAACCTGGTGCTTTAAGGCAGCTAGAGTATTGTCATTTAATAAATAAAACATACTTATGCAACGAAAATGAATAAGGTAACACAAAATACAACAGTTTAAATCGAAGGCGGGCAAATTCAATACTCCAATTTAAAATATAGTGGATTTCAAATGGCTTAGATCGAAATTGTTTATTTTAGATTAATGTGGTACTATTAAATACAGTTGATATCATGTTTCCATTGTAGAAACAGGACTAATCGTTTCGTTTGAGTTTAATTGGAATATGAGATTCCCATTTTTCTTTTAAAGATAAAATTAATTATATTATCAAATGGATACTTCAAAAAGTGAATCACATAATATACTTGTCAATGTAGTTCATTAGGTTTATAGACGCATTTGCGATTGTCTGCCTTTAAAGCAGAATTCATACTACTAGGTCACTTAAAGATATGTCATCGAAAATCAACCCAGGCATGTCTATGATACTAATTTCTGAAACATGTGGGATTGCCTTGCTTAAGAGATCCTACAATTTTTTAAACGTTCAGCATGATAGAGAAGCAAGGAAATAACAACATGGCTTCTTTAAAAAATAAATGAACACGTAGAAATAAACGTACGTTAATCGCGTTTACACTTTAGTTTTTTCTATATCCTATAAATAGAACGGACAGATGATTTATTTTAAATAAATGTTATTTTCATTGTTTTGTTTTCTTCAAATTATGAGTGTCGTAACGTGACAAATTATTTTATACCATTTTGACAAAGAATGGCTGCTTTGGGGGCTTGCCAGATTACATTTTGGCTTTATGAACATTCCTATCGTATTGGTTGTTGTAATCGCGTCAACTAGGTAAACGCCCAGTTAATCATTTTCTTTAATGGTCGTTTAAAGGCGGTTACCAAGGCACTTATTGAGATTATGGTTTTGTATGTATTTGTATGTCCTGGGGTAAAGTGTGTCTCGTTTATTGTATTTTAGGCTTTGAATTGTGTAAACAAGTTATATCGAATGGGTCTCTAGATTTCAATGTTATAATTATATAATTATATGTTTTAATGGACTAATGAACCATTTATGTTTTTAACATGCCCTTAAACCACTCTCCGTCCAAATATCACTCGGGGCCCTTGTGGTGGTTCTAGTGTATATTGTATTATCCTGGGGCGCGTGTCCTATGCGTCTCAATTATTGTAAACAAGCTATATCGAATGGGTCTGTAGATTTCAATGTTATAATTATATATATGTTTTTAATGGACTAATGAACAATTTATGTGGTTCTAGTGTAAATTGTATTATCCTGGGGCGCGTGTCCTATGTGTCTCAATTATTGTAAAGTGGGTTTTAGATTGATGTGAAAAATGAAAAAGAAATCGATATTATACGATTGTTATATTTATAGATTTATAAATGACAAATGTATAAATCATAATTGGATTCACGAGGTTTGAATGCAAATAGTAACTAGTAAATTTCTTTAAAATACACATACGACACTCTTTAATTTCGTTTGACAAGCAATTATCTACTTAGCAAAAGACTTTTATTTAGTTTCTTAGTCATAAAGAAACAGAACTGATCTCTAAAATATATCCTTGCAATTTCTCAAGAGCCGTATCCCTCTCAGCAGTAAACAACTTCAAAGCACCGGATGTTTATTCAACAACAATTCTGCAAAACTTCCTGAGAGGCTTATTTGACCCAATATGTCATTGAATTATGCCAAATATTTCGAAAGCGTGGCAAACTAAAAAAGTAGATCATCGTATTTAACAGGAAGTGTTGTTAACCTGAAGAGTTATTCATGTATGGATGTGTATGCTGCTTCTGTTAACTAAATGTCATTTAAAGTTTTTCGAACCTTTTCGATGTGGATGCCTTAAAACGAAGCATATATTACTTCACAAAACTATCTTTAAAACTTCTCTTTTTAAAAGTGATGAGGAAAGAATATGTGTCAAGTTGCAACACTTATGCTCATTTTTTTGTTTGAACATTTTTTTCGAAAATCTTAACACTAGTGCACCTATAATAATGGAAATTAACGTAAAGCTTTTTAACTCAAGGCGTCAACGTCCTTTTTGGAACACAAAAATAATATTGATGTCCAAGGGCTTCTGTGCTGTGATTTGACCGTCTATTTGTTTTTAAATACACTGGTCAATACATTCTTAATTATCCCCTGAAGTGACTTAATTTATCATCAAATAAACAGTAGCTAATATCTAAGTTAAGGCTCAAAGGTTATAGTAAAATATCAACTTTTCGTCTTGGAAATACCGTCTTTTGGTTTCTATGTAGAAACACTATAAAGGATTCTATTTCCTCGTAACTCATCCTAAAGCACGAGGCCGTCTGCATATGAAAACAGAGGCGGTAATCACGTAGTACATTGTTTTTATACCAAGCACTAAAAATGGCAGCGCCCAGTGAGATGTTATGTATTTTTGTTTATTTACTCTCCATAATTAAACAATTAAATTTCCTAACATCGAGCATGTTCAAGCGCCTAATTATCCTTGTAATTTGATACCTTCATTTTGTCAGACAGTTTTGTAGATTACTTGTAATGCGTGTCACAAGTTTTCAATCGAGGCGATATGTGCTGCGGAAATCTTTGAACCAAGCATGAACTGTCCATTTTTTCTAAATTTCGTTCTGAATAAACTTAATTTCGTTTACAGAGCTTCTTATCAACATTGCATGTACACCTATCGATATGCTCTAAGTAGGGTTTCAATAGCAACGTACGCATGCGTTTATTCAGAACAAAATTTAGAAAAAATGGACAGTTCATGCTAGGTTCAAAGATTTCCGCAGCACATTTCAAAACAATGTACCACGTGATTACCGCCTCTGTAAAAACTTTGATAGTCTTAAGTCACAAATGATCCATGTGTTTGTTAATTACATCAGAGAGGTTGTTGAACGTTTCTTGTGCTCGTCATATAAACTTCTCGATATTTAATCCATAGATATGTTTTTAGGATGTGATCGTTTTCCATTGCTCGGCGTTTAATGCGATACCTATTAAGCGAGCGGTTTCGCAAACGAATTCAAGGCCAACTTCAATCTGTCTTTATACACACCTGTTCATTTGGTTTCCATTATTTTATCAGACGAAGAAAAACAATCCCTTTAGAAACTACGGAGCAACAAAGTGGCAAGAACCTTTAGTAAAATATACTATATTATATATTTATAATAATAAATTGTTATATTAAATTGGTAGTGCGATCAAATGAAGCAGTCACAAGAAATTAATCAACAGATTGTTGAGAATTATAAGTTCAAGAAACTCTTCCTAAAAACAATTATTGTTCGTCTTTGCATGTGCATCGATGCCGCTAACCTTTTAGAAACAACTAGTGTATTTTTGCCGTGCTTTATTTCAAAATCATTATATTTCGATACATTGTTTTAAAACTAAAACATTGATGTCTTCACTGTATATAAAAGCTCAATTTGCATAAATGTTTAGAAATAAACGCATTGCCCGTTTGATCTTTGTATTTTCCTATATGTTTCCAGGATAGTTTAGATTATTTCTTAAAACTTAAGAAAATACAATTAATTGATATCCATCTAGAATAAAAAAAATTCTAAACACGTTTCCATAAGAATAAAGTCAGACGTATTTACAATATACCTTTAGTGTACAGGTTTATTTTTAATCAAGTAGTAATGGCTTAATTAAAACATACGTAGCTGTGGTGGTCTGTCTGTACTGTTTTTATATGATTTGTTTTTCTTGTTTAATTGTCTATTAGGCCTAAGCATGGTGCCCTAAAACAGTTGTGTTGGCTTCGGGGATAGTCCCTGTAGCTCCCTATACATTATTTATTGTATATGTATAATTGGTGCAAACCCTTCGACAGAAACACATGTTTAAGCAACTGGCCTGGGAGCTGTAACAGAATCCTGTACTTCTCAATCCAGCATAAATACAAGATCGAATATAATACATACTGCCAAAGATAATAGTTTAACCAATGCTAGTGTTTCGAATTTTTTTGTTAATAGTCGATGGTTTGTTTTCGTTCTTGTTTAAATGAGGGTAATAAGCAGAAACATATTGGATTAGACTGAACTCTGTCACTCAAAACCGTATAAACACATACCACGTAGAAATTGGCCGGCTATCATGTACGTAGGTACCGATGTTAATTAATATCATTGATACAGATACGCATATTATTTGTTTAAGGCAGACTCAATGTATGAATAATGTTATGTCCTGGTATCTGTTTGGTTATTTATAAATTGATGCCAGTAAAATAATTGCAATCTTAATAATGTCTTACCCCATATACCTGTTTTTAAAACAATATCTCTCTAAAGAATTTTTCATCTTCCTGGTCAATCAATCTGATTTAGACAAATCCTTAGTTATGTATTTGTGTTCGTTAACTGTTAAGTGATTGCTCATAAATTATATATGATTAGACAAGGCTGAATTGAGGACACATACAAATGGTAACCTATCTTAAAGAGCACCAGAGAAAATTATTTTCAAATCAGCCAAGTAGTTAAATATGTCAAAACCAGAATCATAATACAGATGGCAGAGATATCATTCAAAAGCACATAATGCATCAACTGTATACAAATAGTAATCTCATTCTGATTAAGACTACGACAAAAAAGTAGTTCGACTATAACAACAATCCAAAGCATTCTGGCTTCAGTGGTATTCTATTTTAAACAAGGAATATCTTTGAAAAAACATACCCGGCCGTGGTAAAGCTTTATACTCATTAGGTGGTTTGAAATTTAACCACTCAAGGTTTTGTTCCTTGTTTTATTGGTGACTGCCAGCTTTGATTTATTATGGAATAGAAGAACAATATAATACAGATGGCAGAGATATCATTCAGAAGCACATAATGCATCAACTGTTTCATCTTTAGCATTGTTTTTGGTGTGCTGTAATTTTTAATATAAGTATTGACCATTAAAATGTAATCTGTCTTTTTTTTGGGAAAACCGTTCGCAAAAATAGATTACATCACTAATTCGATACCCTTATATCCTACCCGACTTTCTTTACAATTTCTTGTAAGATTTATAGTTTCATTTTACAATGACCAATAATTATTAAGTTCTTCCTGTCTGTCAAAAAACATACAATTAAAAATGACAAAAGATATCTGGGTAAATAACAGAGAACGAAATTGGAAGAACCTTTAATATAATGATATATCTAATACGTAGTGCGATGAAATGTATAAATCAGAATTAATAACTGAACACAGATTTAGCATCATAAGGACAAGAAACTCGTCCTAAAAAGATATTCATCGTTTGTGTAAGTACATTGTTGTCACAAGCCTTCTAGATATAACGCAGGTATTAAACGCAATATACTTTTGCTGTGCGGGTATTTTTAAATCATTATGTTTCAATACTTTGCAGAAGGGGTGAAAGCTAAGGCATATTTCCTTCACAATACTAAAAATCAATCAAATCATGGCCGTTTTATCTGTGTTTATTCCTAGATGTTTCCTGGCTTTTTAAGTTTCCAGCTTAATACCATAAAATACAATAATGTGTTTGCCATCTTTAAAGGGATTGCTCTAATTATTATTCCAAAAAATAGAGAATACATTGGACAGTGCCACAATGGCAACAGCCCTTCCCATCGGCTTAAGCGGTCTTTAATTTCAAGAATCCCTAAGACTAGTCATAAAAGGAACTTTACAAGAAATATACTATATATCAATGCAACACTTCTTCGATAAATAGTCATTATTTAAATTGACATGGTATGGTAATGTCTCATTTATTTTATGAAAGGCAACATAACTTAACTAAAGGCATTCAAAATACAATTATAAGCTGCAAGATGCTTAGCAGTGATAAAAATCTACTTCAACACTCAATTCAAAATAAACATTTATAATTGAGTGGCCATACCATATCCTGTAAATGCGAGTGCATAAAAGCGTCTGTGTCCCGGAATAAACTCGTAATGTATAAAAAAAGTTAGTATTTTCTTATTAGCTGTTTTCAACCTGATATAATTTCAGCGAGTCATTGTTAAAAATCGAATGCATAACCATTGTTTTACGATTTAAACTTCTTTAATAATTACAATACCATCAAAGGAAACTGATAATAGAAATGAATATTAGATTGAAAGTTAATTTTAACAAATTGATTAACAGTCATAATCTGACAATGAAAGGATCCAACAAGAGAAAGAATGTGCATTTATCCAAGGTATAATAATAAATGTACACCAAGACAGCCGTGGCAAAAGTCTTACAATTGCATTATTTATTTTCAAACATTACATTGAGCTCCGATCTTGGTTGACATGACGATTTTATAATTACTCACAAAACTAATTATTGTATTCAAGTACCTCGAAATGTGAACATTTTATGTAATAAAGAAAAACATTGAATCAGAAAGGGGTGACAGAGAGGAATCTTGACAGCAACTTTAGACTCATGTAGGGATATGCGATGACGCCGCCTTAACGCCTAGTAAAATAAGACAATAACCATTTAAGTGTGTCTTTATATCCTACGTGTGCTTGATAGTGTGATACACTCAAAAATCATCAATACAAACAGTTTTACAAAAAGTAACTAACTGATTTCTGTTATAATGTGATATTTTATTTAAATCAATTAATTTTGATCACTATATTCATGGTATAAACCAAATGCATTCATTGTCTCTGCTTATACTAAATACTTATTTTTAGTTATATACAATAAATCATTAAAATTAACAACAATATTGCTCCAACCTATATTGATCCTCTTTAAGAACACTCAGGTAGACCGCCTGGATGTTGAAACTTATCACATTATTCAAAAGGTGCTCGTGCCATTCTTTTTTCTCTCACCCGCAGAAGCATTCAAGACATATTAATAATTGCGCAAGATATACCGTCAATGAACAATAGACATCCCAGGAGTCCATTATCTGACCGGAAATTAATATCATCAAAAGTGTCCATTTGCTTCCAATGTAAGCAAATATTGAAATATTCAATATTCATTGAGAACTTGAAGAGTATTGTATCATACGGCATATATTTGGTTATTCAACTTTTATATGTTATTACAAAGAGTCGATTCAGTTACATATTATACTTTTGCTTAAAGAGATAGTTTTATATAGACATGTCATACTACTACAATGTATTGTGAGTGCAACAATAACTTTCCTCCATTCAGATTTTTCCTACGTTTGGCTCAAAACCTCGTTAATAGAAACATAATATGAAAACATCGGTTTAATAAAAACACTTGTAACGAAATAGTTCTATCGAAATTGAAAATGGAGTCGTAGATCATCCATTCTCAGATGAAAGAAATGTATCTAATTTTATAATAATTAAATATAAATGGTTAACAATCTGTTGTGACCTTAACGTTAAATTGCAACAACAATAAATTAATAAATTAACGCTTGCAACATTTCTTCATCAAGGAATAATTGGTAAACTTTCATTTTCGCTGACAGATCCAAGGTGGTAATTAAATGTTTATAAATACAAAATCTAATGCATAAGTTATCCGTCCTGTTCTATTGTGACGTTGTGTATTGTGTTAAGTTAAGCCTGTGACTTTTGTTAACGCTTTTCCTACTTTGATCTTTCCTGTAGTTTTCATTCTAATATAAAGAAAACAAAACGTTAATTCTATTTTTTGATTAAAATCAAGGTAAAAAAAACTAGTTTACCTTCGCTTTCATATGTTGGCGGGTTAAGGACATCTTAAATATAAATATTATTTTTTTACATCGTGCTGAACCCCTATTATGAACCATGAACGTTAACAATTATAATATGAACATTTGAGTGGTTAAAAACAACAACAGGAATGTTATAGATCATATGGCAACATTGACAAAGTCATTAAATTGAAAGCTGCAGAACGAACACGGATTGTTCTAAAAGAGACTAACTAATGTACCTTCTAAGAAATCATCAATTTATATGTTAATCTAGTTTACTACATTTGCAACAAAATTTCACTTTAAGGTCAGTGCATTCATATTTGTTATCAAACATTGATACTTTCCTGGTAAGAGACTAAATGCAGATTTTAAGGGAAATGGATTTTACGCCAGTAGATGCATAATATTGCATAACACAATTATCATGAAACACTCGTGTTAATTAGGATCTTCTATAAACACACAAATGCAACAATGTAAATCTAGACTACTGCGCACAATAACACCCATTAGTGGAAGACTAAAGGAAATTGTAGACAAGAAGTGGTGGTGATTATTCTTGTAATTCGTACGAAATTTCTAGCTAAATACAATACAAGGCTTAACATTGTTGTACTGTAGTATGTACCTGACCTTTTATTAACTGTAATTAAAATGTGTGGCCCTGTATTGTAATCAATTTGTTGGAATTAAGGAATTATTACTCGGGAAATGGATTCTTGCATGCAAAGCATTATCTTCATGCTCCCAATAAAACAATGAAAATAATCCGCCAAGTAATCATGCATTTATCAAATAGCTTTTTAAGGAACACAATCCGGGTTAATTAATTAAAGTCTATTCACATATACCACAACACGAAAATGAAAAGACAAAAATGTATTCTGTTACAAACTGGATCAAAAGTAAAATTAGCAACAACGCTTAATTGCTCCAAAATTCGGCCGTTTGGCATTTATCATGTGAAAGTAATCACTAGTTATGACTCGTGCAACGAACTGCTGTGTCAAACGTCAAAACTTGCCTACGAAATGGAAATGAAATAGTGCAATCTCTCGAAAGTGGGTGACGCAAATCATTTTGTATAATAAGGACAACGTTCAATAACTTACGTGCTTTATAAGCAAATATTGTTGTAATTTACGCTTCTTGTTGATGTTCCGTAACACATAATTTATATCAGAGTCCACATATCTTATTCTTACAAGATTATCTTTTTGCTTGGTTATAATAGAACTCATCATCAGCACAATAATAGAAAACACAGCAGTCACACTTAAAGAGTTAAACAGTTGATATGAAAGCAATATGCGAATTATGAATCTTAGCCGCCACACCCATCACAAGGTTTAACCCTCGATAAATAAACATCTCGTAAATTGCTTATAATTCAAAAATAAATTACGTTCTCAATTGATTACATTAGATATAAAACGTTTTTAGATAATCTAGTGCAGGAAAAATGCAGACAGTTTAATTCGACTAGATGTCTCAAACACAATTTTCATAATAGCACATTTCCAGCAACGGCAGTGTATCATTTAATAAACATCGGAAAATAGTGAAACCGTAGACAAGAGAGGGGATGAGCAATATGGTAGAAGTGCTTCGACCGAAGCAACAGTTACTGTGAACCAGCCCAACGTCTAACCATACGGGTTTATTACATTTTCTTTCGATGACAGTCAATAATTAAATGTGATTCTTAAAAAGGGTTAAATGTTTAAAGTAGTTATATGATGAATTTACATTGGTGCACATCTCATTGCTGTCACTCAGTTTCAGTGAAACACAGACATAAAATATAAATATGTACTTATGTTTGTGCTCAATTTAAAGACAATTTATACGGTATTTTTTTGCGTAGCAAATACAATTATTCAATAGAAGTAACATTATTTAACCGGTAGAAGTGCTGTTTTTGTGCGTACAATTTAACAAAGTGCATTAGATTACGTTGCTTCTGGACGAAAAAGAGCAGTATTCATTATCAAACAATCTTTTAGCTTATAACGTGTTTATAGTATATTGCACAATGCGTATAGGGCTAGAAACAATGGCCTGAGCGAAATTAACGATGCTATCACGGTAAATAATTATAATAACACCCCTAAAAAATCTTAGTGATCTAAAATCCTTTCACATGTCAGTGCCATCTCTAATTGTTTTGATTTCTTCGTAAAAAATAATGAATTACCTTATCAAACCATGTGAAAACACAGCTCAGGGCATATTCGACAGCACCGACACAGATCTTATGAAGCTTTAACATTTGAGCAAAATATATCTCGTGACAACCCATTCATTATACAATATTTTCAAATGCAATGGGGCGGAGTCGGTTTGTAAAAAAGAGCTGTCACGAAATAAGCTTAGCTGCATCCGACTCCCAATTCTGTAGTCAGCCAAAATTGAACACTTTCGTATGCATAAAACGTTATGTTTCTATCTATGAAAACGTGTAGTTGCAAAGATTAAAAAGGCTCGTTTAAGCCTAAACAGTTTAATGGGATCATTTTTTAGCCCATAGCATTAGTTAAGTTTCTATACCGCCACTGCCGTGTGAAAGAACGTTTAAACAGTTAGTTTTATTTGTACAGTTTTGTTGTTTTAGCATTGATTTGTCTGTGCAACATTCGCACTAGTTTTATAACCATCATGAATATGAAACAATTGACAAAGGTGGTTTTATTTTAGTAATTCAGTAGCATGTCAAAACTCATTTGATAATTGTTAATCTATGTTAGAACCAAATGCTGAGTATTTTATTAATTGATAATTAACATGAAGGTAAAATATACGATACAAATTTTGAACTGAATTTTAATGCTTTCAGCAACATGGCGATTGTTATGAAATATGAATACAGTTATACAATGTTTTGAATTAAATGATATGTTCGAGAGAACCGTATTATTAAGGAAAACAATCACATGCTCTCTGTTAGGTATTGTCTAAATATTGAAGTGATCACTTATAAAACTGGTGCCCAACTAGAAAAAAATATATTGATAAACGCAAATTATTTTAAACGCATTAATAGTCTCATTTCAAAAATGATGACTCTAAAAATAAATGTTGAATTGTATTTAAAAAAACTTTCATTTTATCCTTCTCGTCGGCTAAGATGAATGTTTAGATAATAAAGAACATACAAACTAATATTTTATAACTAAACGAAGGCATACTCATGATTCAGTATTAAAGGCAAATGGAAGTTTTTTTTTAATTTCTCAGAAAATAAAACGTGTTTTGTGACAATGATAGAAGATATAATATTGTCATCTGATCTAATCACGTGCCCAAAAAATTAATGAAAATGATCGCAAAAAATGTATTTTGGATGATTTTCTGAATAATTTCTTTTTAATAATTATGATTTCCGTTGGTCGGATTTCATTGCTATCTTAAGGAGGCACGTTCTATAAATAGTTCAGTATCAATAACAAACATGCCATTATACCCATATCGCAACGTGCTATATCCACTAAAGAAACTTCTTAAGTCCTCGTTTATTTCTCAAATGAAGTGAAAACGTTCCTATCATTGATATCATCTAGCTCCTTTTCAAGTCAAACGCCAATAATCCGCAAGTGTTAACGCGCAAACTCAAAGCTTTTAAAGCGTGGCATACGTAAATCGTCATAGAAACCATTGCGCCAATCTTAGTAATTTAGATATCGGTATTGTTTTTCACCAGACGATGGTATCTTCGAGAAGACTATTGTGTTGTCGCTATTCAATTTATTATGAGGCATAGCATTCACAAATTAAGACAGTTATGACAAACATCGACACAATTTAAACTTGTCTTAAGTTTAATTCATGCTTTCTTTGTGAGCCTTTACTCGGGCCGAAATACACCATGAAAATCATTCGACCTTCAGACAATATCTATGGTATAAAAACCATTAACCAGAGTGAAGAATCGTTTTCTTTTTTGTCTCCTTCGTCATAAATTTTAAATTACAAAATAACAATTATATCGTCTTTAGGATTGATTGGTCTGAGAACGTAGATGTTCTAGACAAAAACATGAGATGCACGAAAGAGTCTCTAGAATGGATAACCAATATGCAGCTAATTTATATAACTGTATAACGAGATATTCTATTGGGGGATTTAGTCACACACATAATTTGAACAAGTAAACACAGTGTTCATATAAGCTTTACAAACCGTTTGAACCTGTTTTCACCTTTAAAACAGAATAAACATAACACAAAGAATGCTAAAAGTGGTCATATAACCAAAGTGAAACACAGAAACAAAATACGACCATTCTTTGACGATAACATTAATACAATGAAAACTATAAGAAAAAGCCCAGTACTCGAACATTGAAAATACAAACCGTTCAGAAGCACAAAGCAAGGGCCGAAACGACAATGAAACGAGCGCCTACCTGTCAATATCAACACCGTTCCGGGTTTGATGTTATTTTATTTTCAAGAATCAAGAATGTTAATATATTCAATTATTTAAAGGACACAAACATAAACAACTGTAACAATGTGAACAGTCAGCATGAAAGTTCTTGTATTACAGGAAATTGAAAAGCTTAGCGATTTCTGAATTTCAATCTAAAGAGTGCATATTCAGACAGCCGTTCAAAAAGTGCAAATGTATGATTCACCATTAGATCGCTAAGCTTTTCTTGATCTATAATTGTTATTTACAATGAGCACTAATTATTGAAAATGTTCAAACACTTAGGTGCAAAACCATATTACATCGACTCACTTACAAATCAAACCATCCAGAGACCAATTAAGATGCATACTGTACTCGCTTCAGATCTCTTGTCAGCTCGTTAAGTCTTTGAATTGATGGCTTATTCTGTTTTGAGGTCTTAAATTTGTCAGACATTTTTGAATTGTTTAATACATTGATACAGTTGTACTGTTTGAACTTTCAATACAATGTGCTTTATGGTACAATATTAATTTTGTATAATAATAAGTTCTTAATACAGCATGATATTTAAGGTAATCTCGCATCCTAACTGCCGTCCGTTAAGGACCCAAGGCCGCGTTCCTTGCATTGCCTAACCCAACTGTCTCTTTTTACATCCAAAATCATCTCTCTTATACTAATTTGTGGTCTGAATATGACAGCTTTACAACCCAAGGAATACACGTTTTTGTAATTAACATGACCATTTTGTACATTTGTACCAGGTCAGCTGTCAACCATTTTCATATTCAAATGACAATCAAATATGCCCTACATTACTAAACATACAGTATGTAGACACATATCTGTTTAATTAAATCTTAATTATATCTTAAATATAACGTATTACGTCACATTCTATACGTTACTCTGTTACGTGACAAACGTACCTACTTGATTTACAAAGAAATACTGTATAAAAATAATGATATGAATAGCAAACACCACATAAATTCTACGGCCATATGTTTTGTGTTCCTCAATAAATCAGATTACCGGCGTATGTAGAATATTTAGATATTTGCGAATCGACCGTTGATGCTTGTGAAAAACACGACATGGTTAACGAATCTATATTAATGAATCAGTTTTAAGTGCATACAGATACAAAAAACAGCAACATTTTTTTTCTCTCATCCCTCGATATGAACAACATCTATTTCCCTCGAGCTCGCGTATAGGTAAATGGCCGTTATCATTATAATAGTCTCGTTATTCTAATTACATCGTTACTATCCTCAGTCCAATATATGGCTATCCCCTGTGTTGTTATTTATTTGCTTCATCTATCCCCAGTACACCGCCAGGGCATCAACAGGTATGCATATCTCCGTAACAACAAAACATATCGTATTGATATCTTACACATTACTAGATAATGTAATTACGATGAAATCGCTCGATTCAGTTTTTATTCTTATTTTCAATTTCTTGATTTAATGTTTGAAATCGTACCACATGAATGAACATTTATGAGCGATCATGCAACTTTCGGCGAGAATTGGGCTATTATACAAAAGAGGAGACACATTTCCATCATAGTCGTATATTGCACAGGGTCAAGTTATTTGAAATCCTTCGATTTTGATAAATATATAACCATAAAATACAAAAAAATGACAGAAAACTTTCCATGAGTCAAAATCAAACGCTTATCGATTTATCACTTTTTCATCTATATCCGGTGTCCGTTCCCACACAGTGACTAATGTGTTTCATGCTGCGCTGATTTTTGAAGCTAAACATCGTAGTCTTCTCTATATAAAAACCATAATATCCATCTAGAAAGAAACTTATCTGAGTATGATTCCATCAACTTGAAAATACATTAAAAAGTCTTTACAATATATTTGTGCGTATAGATTTCTATTCATGTAAAAATGGCCTGTAATAAAACATATGCAGCTGTGGTCTATCTGTGCTGTTTTATATGTTGTGTTTTTCTCGTTTAATTGTCTAATTTGACAGTTAAGCCTTAGCCTTGTGCCTTAAATCAGTGCCTTTACATTATTTTGGCTTCGGGTAAAGTCCCTAGAGCTCACAATGCATTATTATGTGTAAATGTATAATTGGCACAAACAGAAACACGTGTTTAAGCATCTGGTCTTGGAGCCATAATATAATCCTGTAATTAAAATCCAGCATAAATATAAGATAGATTACCATACATATTGCCAAAAATAATAGCCTGGCCGATGCCAGGGTTTTGAAAGTTTTTGTTGATTATCGCTGTTTAAATGGGTGTTCTGTCTTAATTCACATGAGGTTAATGAGCAGAATGATTGAGACTAGGCTGATCTCTGGCTCGAAACCGAATAAACACATGTCTGTACAGCATTATTTGGCGTTTTGCATACCACGTAAGAATCGGCCGGCTATCGTTGCATATGCCCTACCTGCCTGCATTTATAACCAATTTTGCCGAACTGGAATATAACCGACGAAGATGATATTGAAATTATACACAAAGGCAATACGCAATTGAAAATGAGCGTAATATCAATTAATATCATGGAAACAGATTCTCCGATATAATTGTTTGTTAAAGACAAATAAAATATGTATGAATAACGCTATCTCCTGGTAGTTCTTTGGTTATGTTTAGATTTTATGTCAATAACGGGCATCATCAATGTAAATAGTGTCTGATCATGACCCTACACATATCCTGTATTTAAAATATATATCTGTCTGACTTGTCAGATAAATATCTCTATAGGAACCTTCAGCTTCCTGGTCAATCAATCTGATTTAGACAAAATCCTGAGTTGTTAATAAGGGGTCGTTAACTGTTAAGGGATTGCTCACAAAATGTATGTCATTAGACTGGGCTAAATTGAGGACACATTCAAATGATCTATTTCAAAGAGCAGCTTGGACAATCACTCTTACATTAGCTAAGCCTAAGGTGTTTAGTTTCTCAGAACAAGAATCATAAAACAGATGACAGAGAGATCATATAGAAGCACAAACTACAACAGCTATATACAAATTGTTGTCTCATTTTGATAAGGAAAACGGGAAAGGTACTGCGACAATGACAACAGCTCATCGCAGCAACAATTTGTATAATTGTACAATTGTGTATAATTTCAATATCATCTTCGTCGGTTATATTCCAGTTCGGCAAAATTGGTTATAAATGCAGGCAGGTAGGGCATATGCAACGATAGCCGGCCGATTCTTACGTGGTATGCAAAACGCCAAATAATGCTGTACAGACATGTGTTTATTCGGTTTCGAGCCAGAGATCAGCCTAGTCTCAATCATTCTGCTCATTAACCTCATGTGAATTAAGACAGAACACCCATTTAAACAGCGATAATCAACAAAAACTTTCAAAACCCTGGCATCGGCCAGGCTATTATTTTTGGCAATATGTATGGTAATCTATCTTATATTTATGCTGGATTTTAATTACAGGATTATATTATGGCTCCAAGACCAGATGCTTAAACACGTGTTTCTGTTTGTGCCAATTATACATTTACACATAATAATGCATTGTGAGCTCTAGGGACTTTACCCGAAGCCAAAATAATGTAAAGGCACTGATTTAAGGCACAAGGCTAAGGCTTAACTGTCAAATTAGACAATTAAACGAGAAAAACACAACATATAAAACAGCACAGATAGACCACAGCTGCATATGTTTTATTACAGGCCATTTTTACATGAATAGAAATCTATACGCACAAATATATTGTAAAGACTTTTTAATGTATTTTCAAGTTGATGGAATCATACTCAGATAAGTTTCTTTCTAGATGGATATTATGGTTTTTATATAGAGAAGACTACGATGTTTAGCTTCAAAAATCAGCGCAGCATGAAACACATTAGTCACTGTGTGGGAACGGACACCGGATATAGATGAAAAAGTGATAAATCGATAAGCGTTTGATTTTGACTCATGGAAAGTTTTCTGTCATTTTTTTGTATTTTATGGTTATATATTTATCAAAATCGAAGGATTTCAAATAACTTGACCCTGTGCAATATACGACTATGATGGAAATGTGTCTCCTCTTTTGTATAATAGCCCAATTCTCGCCGAAAGTTGCATGATCGCTCATAAATGTTCATTCATGTGGTACGATTTCAAACATTAAATCAAGAAATTGAAAATAAGAATAAAAACTGAATCGAGCGATTTCATCGTAATTACATTATCTAGTAATGTGTAAGATATCAATACGATATGTTTTGTTGTTACGGAGATATGCATACCTGTTGATGCCCTGGCGGTGTACTGGGGATAGATGAAGCAAATAAATAACAACACAGGGGATAGCCATATATTGGACTGAGGATAGTAACGATGTAATTAGAATAACGAGACTATTATAATGATAACGGCCATTTACCTATACGCGAGCTCGAGGGAAATAGATGTTGTTCATATCGAGGGATGAGAGAAAAAAAATGTTGCTGTTTTTTTGTATCTGTATGCACTTAAAACTGATTCATTAATATAGATTCGTTAACCATGTCGTGTTTTTCACAAGCATCAACGGTCGATTCGCAAATATCTAAATATTCTACATACGCCGGTAATCTGATTTATTGAGGAACACAAAACATATGGCCGTAGAATTTATGTGGTGTTTGCTATTCATATCATTATTTTTATACAGTATTTCTTTGTAAATCAAGTAGGTACGTTTGTCACGTAACAGAGTAACGTATAGAATGTGACGTAATACGTTATATTTAAGATATAATTAAGATTTAATTAAACAGATATGTGTCTACATACTGTATGTTTAGTAATGTAGGGCATATTTGATTGTCATTTGAATATGAAAATGGTTGACAGCTGACCTGGTACAAATGTACAAAATGGTCATGTTAATTACAAAAACGTGTATTCCTTGGGTTGTAAAGCTGTCATATTCAGACCACAAATTAGTATAAGAGAGATGATTTTGGATGTAAAAAGAGACAGTTGGGTTAGGCAATGCAAGGAACGCGGCCTTGGGTCCTTAACGGACGGCAGTTAGGATGCGAGATTACCTTAAATATCATGCTGTATTAAGAACTTATTATTATACTTAGAAAGAACGTGGAACAATAAAGAACTGACATTCGAACGGTTGTTGTTTAATAACTTACAGACTTCCAACAGTTTAAGTGAACACTTAGAGAGTTCTGTGGCTGTTACGTCACACGAGTGTTTTGATTGCCGTGACGCAGCATAAAGGCCAATGCTGATGAACTTGGGAACGCGAACGCGGAGTACTGACGACTATTGGATCACATTTGATATGAAGAAGAAAAAGGTACATGATGACAACTGCGGTTCGAGTGACTATGGACATTGCAGCGCGACCAGGCCACGGGACAAAAGTTAGTGACGTTTTATTACTTTGTATTTCTTGCCTAGATATGACATGTGTTGCTATAATTTTGGGATATTTAACGGGGCAAAATTTTAAAGTTTTGGATAATAAATGCAATCAGAGCAAAGCTGTTCTTTTGAAGGAGACCCTTAGCAATCTAATTTTTGACTAAACAACGTTTCACAATATTAAGTACGATAAAAACATTGGATTTGAATAAGAATAAACTGAAGAATGAGTATTTAAGGTAACAAAGTTAAAAATATTGAGAAATTCAACAACAACAAAAAAAGTAAAACAGGTGTAAAAGAAACGTTGTTAAATGCAAATGAAGAGCTTGTCATGTATTGAACTAAATTATTTAAGTACATTATTGAATAACTATGAAAAAGAAAACTAAGTCATTTAAGGACATTAATTGAATAATTAACATGGAAAGAAATGTAAATAAAAGAAGTCTGAGTAAACTAATTTAGCAGGTCTAACATTAATAAAAGTTGCATAAATACAAAAAAATAATGACTTATACTCAGGGTTTAGTGCAAACACTGTAGATAATACAAAATGTAATGTTTTTATGTCGAAGAAGGAGAAAAATGGCAGGTTTTATTACTTCAGTTGTCATGTAACTGTAAGTAATTGTCAAACAAATCAGATAGGTAAATGATGTCAATGTTACCTGTAATTAACTTGACATTAATGATATGAAATCATTAAAATTAAGTAAGTTTATAGTCGTGTACATAATTGTAGTATTTTGTCAATATATCATTTTATATAATATTGAGTAAATTGGTGATGGTTTTAAAGTTTTAAAAATCATATAAATAAATCATTGTTTGGATCATAGTTAGGTCTGAAAGAGAAAGCATGCAAAATAAAAAGTAATGTTTTAGATGTCATTAAATAAAGTGTATCGCCTGAATAATTTTCAATTTCGAAATCACTAATTAAATTGTTTGTTAGGTAATAAGTAATCTAATTAAATTATTTAAGTAACTCACAGATTAGTTTGGTAAAACTAATGAATCAATTATAAAGTTGTAAGTTATCAGATGATAAGCATGATGGTAACATGTTAAGCTAGAGTTTAGCTTTCTTATAACTATGAAGATGTACAAAGTTGTACAAAGATAAACAAAGATAGTGGTCAAGAAATACCAGGTTTCTTAAAAGTGATTGGAGATGATATGTTCAAGATATTGAATTTCAACAAAATGCGAGATTACCTTAAATATCATGCTGTATTAAGAACTTATTATTATACTTAGAAAGAACGTGGAACAATAAAGAACTGACATTCGAACGGTTGTTGTTTAATAACTTACAGACTTCCAACAGTTTAAGTGAACACTTAGAGAGTTCTGTGGCTGTTACGTCACACGTTTTTGCACACAGAAAGTCATCAGATTGAAGGAAATGAGATATTTTGATCAAATTTGGAACACATGAAGCGTTTTTCTAAGCTTGGGTATATGTCGCTATTACTTAGAACAGAATAATGGTCGCTACTCGTTCACTTCAGTGAGAAAGTATGTATTGTGACCAACCCTGATATTTAAGCAGTGTGCATATATACGTTCATTTAGGAGAGCATGTATCAAACTCATTGTTAACTAAAGTTTGTTCAATAATTTCTCATCAAATTGTACTCTCACTTTTTGCAGATCTTACAATAAAAAAAATAGTTGAGATTATGCTTGCGAAATCCTTCAATTCAGATTTTTTATTTATTCGATATATTTCTTAAAAAAACAATACTTGTCGAAACTCTGTAAGTTTTGAGGTGATCATCTCAGATTTGAAGAAACATTTTTCGAGTACTGCTAAATCGTAAGCACTTTAAAGTAAACCATAGGCCAAATTAAGCATTCAGCTATTAGTTCAAAAACTTGTTTCATTTGTGCATACGGTAGATAAGCGTTAGCACAGCAAGAACTTACCTGTGGTAAAGAAAAACAACTGCATAATTGTCTGTTTACTTATCACTTTTTTAGCTATATCCGGTGTCCGTTCCCACACAGTGTTAGTTGTATCTAAAAGGTTAGCGACATCGATGCACTTAAACAGACGATGACTATTTTATAAGGAAGAGTTTCTTGAACTAATTAACTTCAGTATTCTGTTGATTAATTTCTTGTTACAGCTACATTTTCTCGCACTACTAATTATACATACATTTTTTGTTGAAGGTTCTTGTTAATTTGTTTGTTGTAATTTCTTAAGACAACTGCCAGTTATTTGACAGTTATTTTTTTAATGATGAGGTTATTAAAGCTGACACCGCGAAGTTAGAGTGATATGTCTTTTTCCTCTTGCATTAAGCTTTGGTGCTGGACTTCGATCACACGCTTAAAACTTGTAAAAACTATATTTGGATACAAAAGCACTTACGTACGCGCACATATGGCGGTTAGCTACCTCTCTAAGGTACATGATACAGACATACGAAACATTGATAATTTAGGACAATCAAAGAACGTTTTTAAAAATACCAGACGACCAACTGTTTGAGGAAGACTTTAGAGGAACAAGAGTCCTTTGAAGTTTCTTTACTCAAAAACAACAAAAGACGAGATTTAAAGCTGCACTCTCTTAGATTGAACGTTTTGACAACTTTTTTTTATTTTTTGTCTTGGAACGAGCCAATTTTTGCGAAAATGCATGGAAACCAGTTATCATAGACTGCTGGCAAAAAATTAGATAGCATATGTTCATATTTAAGTGAAAAAAAACGATGTTTTATGCATTTTTCGTAAACCGTTAGTAACGGTTTAAGCCACAAAACATTAATTTTCAAACGGAAATATGAAAATCTACGATCTGATTTTTTGTCAGCAAACTAATATTATTGGTTTGAAGATATTTATGCAAAAATTTGCTATTTCGAAGACAAAAAAATAAAAAGTTGTAAAAACGTACATCTGTGAGAGCGCAGCTTTAAGTAAATATGATTGATAACTGTTGAAAAGAATTTGACCCTTATACCTAAACAAAACAACTAGCCACGGTTTATATGGCGATAAATAAAGCCGTTTTAGCATATTATTACCAATATTTTCACCATTTATGATCACTTTCATTGTAGAGACGAAGATTTGCAAAACGAAGTCCAAACAAACAGTTAAGCATAAATGGTAAACACTGGTATAAAGGTTTTATATTAAATGTGGTTGTAATCAGGCATATGATGCAATAAAATAGCCTTTATCAGTAAAATTATTTACTTAGGGTTAATCTAGTTTAAGTGTTTTCAACAGCACGCTGACCATGAATTAACCAATACAATTAGAATATTAATGAAATATTTTTTTGCAAACCCGCCAATATAACCATTTATTATCAAAACGGTACAAAAATAATTCCAAAACCCCTACACAGTTCGGAATAGCTCTTATGTATATATTTGTTTAGTCTGTGTCAAAATTTGAAAGTAAAAAAAAAATGTTACATTCAAAATAAATCTTCTGTCCGTTCTGTTTATAAGACAAAAAGCTGAATTCAGAAGTGCAAAAGCTGATTGACGTACGAAAATTCTTACGTTTTCATTCATTCTTTAAAAGAAGCCATGTAATTATTTCCTGTAATCTATATCATGCCTGACGTTAAAGTCATTTGCAGGATTTCTTTAGCAAGGCAATCCCACATGTCACATGAATAAGTGTCATTGACGGGTCTTAGTCCTGTTGTTCATGTTCACTTGACAATTAATAAAGGGCTGACATATCTTGTAATAGCCTTGTAAAATCCCCATTTTAAAGGCAGCGAGGCGCAACAACTTCTATAAATCTAATAAACACATGTTCACATGCACTCGTTTATCATTTTATTTACATACAGACTGTCGATCTATTATCAGTATTAATGACAGAAATATTTATGTAAGGGTGTCGACATATTTCTGTATTCGTTAACTCTTCGAGAGATGATAATTACTGCATTACGAAAGCACTTTTCACAGACATACATTTCGGTAGAGGAAGTATCGCGATAACACAGCAATTACTTTAAATAGTAACATCAGCGTATTAATAAACTGATATTTGTCGTCAGAGGAATGGACCTCATTATTCACAGGTTAATCACAGTGGATTAACTCTGCGGTTGATTATTTCTGTTTAATGTCTACACTTCCAACCACGTGTTTTAGCAAAACTCGCGTTGCCGTCGCGGGAGAGATTGCGTCATAACGGTAAATCGCGAGTATATATTCCACTGTAGCCAACGCTGTGGTGCGGGTTATCACCGCGTTCATCTGCTGCTATTGCACAACATTCACGCGGCATATCGCCGCGATGCGGCTTACCGCGATATGTATGTATTTCAACAGGTACCGTTTGTACAAATATATGATTGTGCATTGTACCGTGCTCGCAAAATGGCTTTTACCCCGATTGCGTGGGTAAAAAATCTTATCCCACAAACATGATAATTAGGTCGCTCGATTATTGATTGTTTGTTAAAACATATTTTAGAAATAAGTTGATTGATACTAAAATATACCCGCGAAAGGGCCATTATGAAGAGTTTGCACAATTAGCTCGATTTGTTTTTCACGCGATTTTGATAAAAGAGCAGAGATTAATGTACAATAGTGTTAGTGTCAAAACTAATAAAACAAATTTGAATTTAGTTTTCATCAGCTATCATTGCCAGGGTGTAGAATCACGTGACTTCAAAGGGTTTTCACATGGGTCTCCACGGGTCACAACCGATTCAAACAAACAAGTAGGTAACGTTAATTTCTAAATATTGTTTTTGACCAAAAATCTATGAAATTATTTAATAGCCTATAAAAGACTATGCTATATTCTGTTTGGCCAATTTTTCAGCTTTGCACCGTTCTACGAAATTGTACGAAAATTCCAAGTTTAAATTTTGGCTTAGAATTGCATGATTGAGAGTCAAGCAAATTTACAATATTTCACACATGTAGAAGTAGAAAATTGCATTTTCTATACTTTCTATCTGTATTCTGTACCAGATTGTAAACACGGTGTTCAAGAGTGTTATTTAAGTGTAAAATTTAATCAAACATCATTTTGTCAATGCTTGGTTGTAATGACAGACTTGGTTCTCAGTTTCCTTTCGGCAGATACTTGAAACGTCGTTTACCATTGTGTAAATGAATTGGTTACACCGTAAAAAGGAACTGCCTCTTTGTGTATGATATTTTCTAGGGATGCAAACGAATAGCAAAATTCGTATTCGAGTATTCGGTAATTCTTCCGATCGAATATTCGATTACCAAAACACATATTTTGGAAGATGTAGTAAACTACTATTATTATTTGCTTAAGTAATAGTCGGGGCAATGTTACCCTTCTTTGTCGTAGCCAGTACGCGCGGCGGACCCTGATTTTTTCCAAATGATACTTCGAATTTCAGAAGGAAAAAAAAAATACTTTATTAAAAGACAAACAACAAAATCGAATAATTTTAATTCCGTTGCCTTTATATTTGTAAACAATTTGAAATTAGATGGATTCCTAGTCAAATAGCGTTTTGCGCCAATGGAGGATCTATCCGTAGGACAAACAGCCTTGTTCTGAGATTGACCTCTAAATTTACTAAATATAACTATGGAAAACCCACCCCAACTCGAAAACTAGTAAAACAAGAGATGTTTGTCAAACATTATGCCCCCCCTGAGCGCCATGTTGTCAGGATTATATGGACAATTGAATGAAATATGCATGGACTGAAATGACAGCTGATTTGTTGCTGTTTTAAGATTATGACCATTAAAGTGTGAGGATAAAGTGTGTTATGACCGTCATGACCTTTGACTCTATGAACTCAAAATCCAGAGTCATCAGCTGGTCACCAGAAACCTAAATGTCAAGTTTGAGGGCCATGGGTGCAGGCATTGTCAAGTTATCAAAAGACAACTTTTTTTCGTTCAAGGTCACTGTGACCTTGACCTTTGACCTGATGACCCCTTAAATCATAAGGGGTCATCTATAAGTCAGATGCAACTCCAAGTCAAGTTTGAAGGCCATGGGTTCAGGCATTGTTGAGTTATCACTTGGACAACCTTTTACCATTCAAGATCACTGCGACCTTGACCTTTGGCTCTATGAATCCTAAAATCAATAAGGTTGATCTACTGGTCAGGCCTAACATCCATGTCAAGTTTAATGATCATAGGTTCAGGCATTGTCGAGATATCATTGGGGGAAGATTTGTTAACTTTTTTGCATTAAAGGTTACTGTGACATTGACCTTGCCCTGATGACCCCCAAAGTCGATAGGGGTCATCTACTTGGCAGGCCCAACCTTCATGTCAAGTTTGATGACCATAGGTCCAAGAATTGTTGAGTTTGCTTTCAAGGTCACTGTGACCTTGACCTTTGACCCCTAAAATCAATAGGGGTCATCTACTGGTCAGGCCCAACCTCCATGTCAAGTTTGAGGGCCATGGGTGCAGGCATTGTTGAGTTATCACTTGGACAACCTTTTATCATTCAAGGTCACTGTGACCTTGACCTTTGGCCCAATGACCCCTAAAATTAATAGGGACAATCTTCTGGCCAGGCTCAACCTCCAAATCAAGTTTGAGGGCCATGGGTGCAGCCATTGTCAAGTTATAACTCGTATAACCTTTTACCATTCCAGGTCACTGTGACCTTGACCTTTGGCCCAATGATCCCTTAAATCAATAGGGACCATCTTCTGGCCAGGCCCAACCTCCAAGTCAAGTTTGAGGGCCATGGGTGCAGGCATTGTGGAGTTATCACTCGGACAACCTTTTACCATTCCAGGTCACTGTGACCTTGACCTTTGGCCAGATGACCCCCAAAAACCATAGGGGTCATCTCCTGGTCAGGCCAATTCTCCAAGTCAAGTTTGAGGGCCATGGGTGCAGGCATTGTTGAGTTATCAATCGGACAACCTTTTACCATTCAAGGTCACTGTGACCTTGACCTTTGGCCCAATGACACCCAAAAACAATAGGGGACATCTACTGGTCAGGCCCAACCTCCAAGTCAAGTTTGAGGGCCATAGTTGCAGGCATTGTTGAGTTATCACTCAAACAACCTTTTACCATTCAAGGTCACTGTGACCTTGACCTTTGACCCATTGAGCCCAAAAAACAATAGGGGTCAGCTACTGGTCAGGCCCAACCTCCAAATCAAGTTTGAGGGCCATGGGTGCAGCCATTGTCAGGTTATCACTCGGATAACCTTATACCATTCCAGGTCACTGTGACCTTGACCTTTGGCCCAATGACCCCTTAAATCAATAGGGACCATCTTCTGGCCAGGCCCAACCTCCAAGTCAAGTTTGAGGGCCATGGGTGCCGGCATTGTCGAGTTATCACTCGGACAACCTTTTACCATTCCAGGTCACTGTGACCTTGACCTTTGGCCAGATGACCCCCAAAAACCATAGGTTTCATCTCCTGGTCAGGCCAATTCTCCAAGTCAAGTTTGAGGGCCATGGGTGCAGGCATTGTTGAGTTATCAATCGGACAACCTTTTACCATTCAAGGTCACTGTGACCTTGACCTTTGGCCCAATGACACCCAATAACAATAGGGGTCATCTACTGGTCAGGCCCAACCTCCAAGTCAAGTTTGATGGCCATGGGTGCAGGCATTGTTGATTATCACTCGGACAACCTTTTACCATTCAAGGTCACAGTGACCTTGACCTTTGACCCATTGAGCCCAAAAAACAATAGGGGTCAGCTACTGGTCAGGCCAAACCTCCAAGTCAAGTTTGAGGGCCATGGGTGCAGGCATTGTCACGTTATCACTCGGACAACCTTTTACCATTCCAGGTCACTGTGACCTTGACCTTTGGGCTGATGACCCCTAAAACAATAGGGGTCATCTACTGGTCAGGCCCAACCACCATGTCAAGTTTGAGGGCCATGGGTGCAGGCATTGTTGAGTTATCACTCGGACAAGCTTTAAAATTATTTTACCATTAAAGGTCACTGTGACCTTGACCTTTGACCCGGTGACCCCCAAAATCAATAGGGGTCATCTTCTGGTCAGGCCCAACCTTCATGTGAAGTTTGATGACCATACGTTTAGGAATTGTTGAGTTATCACTCGGACAAACTTTGGTCTACCGACGGACCGACCGACCGACCGACCGACCGACCGACCGACATGCCTGTGCAAAGCAATATACCCCTCTTCTTCGAAGGGGGGCATAATAATAAAACGAAATCATATCTGGATTTGACTCATCTGTTGTTCAAAAATAGAGGAAATATATCCTTAAACGCTATACTATACATTTATATTTCAAAGCAAAAACATTGTATCGAAACATGGAAAACAGGTTTAAGCACAAAATGTAACAACATTATTGTAGCACATAGCATTTTTATCATCACGGCGATTTGAGCTATGTTGCACAACTTAATTTGCGTCAAGACAACACATTGGTGTTTAAAGCCGATTCCTAGTCAGTTATTGTAAAAGTAGGGGGACTATTTACAGTACCCGACGATATGTCCCTAAATTTCATATGGCGCGTGTTAAGTGTATTGTCATCACATTCACACCTCTGGCGTTATATCTAATATTTTCGCATACTCACTTTTTGAATTATTTATTATATTGGCAAAAAATCAAACGAGAACGAAGAGAATTCTGATAACATGCAGCCCAGAACACAATTCTGGTGACTCAAAAGCCACTTAAACTTCGATGAAAGAAATAAAAAAACACGATGAAAGAAATAGAAAAAAACACACTAATCATTACATAACACAACAGATCAATCATTCATTTAGATAATATCTTTGCAGCTTTTAATGATATCTCTTTTTTTGACCGTTTGAGCTTATTATGCCCCCCTTCGAAGAAGAGGGGTATATTGCTTTGCACAGGCATGTCGGTATGTCGGTCGGTCGGTCGGTCGGTCGGTCCGTCGGTAGACCAAAGCTTGTCCGAGTGATAACTCAACAATTCCTAAACGTATAGTCATCAAACTTCACATGAAGGTTGGGCCTGACCAGAAGATGACCCCTATTGATTTTGGGGGTCATCGGGTCAAAGGTCAAGGTCACAGTGACCTTTAATGGTAAAATGATTTTAAAGCTTGTCCGAGTGATAACTCAACAATGCCTGCACCAATGGCCCTCAAACTTGACATGGAGGTTGGGCCTGACCAGTAAATGACACCTTTTGTTTTGGGGGGTCATCAGGCCAAAGGTCAAGGTCACAGTGACCTTGAATGGTAAAAGGTCGTCCGAGTGATAACTTGACAATGCCTGCACCCATGGCCCTCAAACTTGACTTGGAGGTTGGGCCTGACCAGTAGCTGACCCCTATTGTTTTTGGGGCTCATCAGGCCAAAGGTCAAGGTCACAGTGACCTTGAATGGTAAAAGATAGTCCGAGTGATAACTTGACAATGCCTGCACCCATGGCCCTCAAACTTGACTTGGAGGTTGGGCCTGACCAGTAGCTGACCCCTATTTTTTGGGGGGCTCATCGGGTCAAAGGTCAAGTTCACAGTGACCTTGAATGGTGAAAGGTTGTCCGAGTGATAACTCAACAATGCCGCACCCATGGCCCTCATAATTGAATTGGAGGTTGGGCCTGACCAGGAGATGACCCCTATTGTTTTTGGGGGTCATCGGTCCAACGGTCAAGGTCACAGTGACCTTGAATGGTAAAAGGTTGTCCGAGTGATAATTCGACAATGCCTGTATCCATGGCCCTCATAATTGAATTGGAGGTTGGGCCTGACTAGTAGAAGACCCCTATTGTTTTTGGGGGTCATCGGTTCAAAGGTCAAGGTCACAGTGACCTTGAATGGTTAAAGGTTTTCCTTGTGTATAACTTGACAATGCCTGCACCCATGGCCCTCAAACTTGACTTGGAATTGGGCCTGACCAGTACGTGACCCCTTTTGTTTTTGGGGGTCATCTGGCCGAAGGTCAAGGTCACAGTCACCTTGAATGGTAAAAGGTTGTCCGAGTGATAACTCGACAATGCCTGCACCCATGGCCCTCAAACTTGACTTGGAGAATTGGCCTGACCAGGAGATGACCCCTATGGTTTTTGGGGGTCATCTGGCCAAAGGTCAAGTTCACAGTGACCTGGAATGGTAAAAGGTTGTCCGAGTTATAACTCGACAATGCCTGCACCCATGGCCCTCAAACTTGACTTGGAGGTTGGGCCTGGCCAGAATATGTCCCTATTGATTTTAGGGGTCATTGGCTAAAGGTCAAGGTCACAGTGACCTGGAATGGTAAAAGGTTATCCGAGTGATAACTCGACAATGCCTGCACCCATGGCCCTCAAGCTTGACTTGGAGGTTGGGCCTGGCCAGAAGATGGTCCCTATTGATTTTAGGGGTCATTGGGCCAAAGGTCAAGGTCACAGTGACCTTGAGTGATAAAAGGTTGTCCGAGTGATAACTCAACAATGCCTGCACCCATGGCCCTCAAACTTGACATTGAGGTTGAGCCTGACCAGTAGATGACCCCTATCGATTTTAGGGGTCAAAGGTCAAGGTCACAGTGACCTTGAAAGTGACCTCGACAATTCTTGGACCTATGGTCATCAAACTTGACTTGAAGGTTGAGCCTGCCCAGTAGATGACCCCTATCGACTTTGGGGGTCATCAGGCCAAGGTCAATGTCACAGTAACCTTTAACGCAAAAAAGTTAACAAATCTTCTCCCACTGATATCTCAACAATGCCTGAACCTATGATCATTAAACTTGACATGGATGTTAAGCCTGACCAGTAGATCACCCTTATTGATTTTAGGATTCACACAGCCAAAGGTCAAGGTCACAGTGATCTTGAATGGTAAAGGTTGTCAGAGTGATAACTCAACAATGCCTGAACCCATGGCCTTCGAACTTGACTTGGAGTTGCATCTGACTTGTAGATGATCCCTTATGATTTAAGGGGTCATTGGGTCAAAGGTCAAGGTCACAGTGACCTTGAACGAAAAAACTTGTCTGTGTGATAACTTGACAATGCCTGCACCCATGGCCCTCGAACTTGACATTTAGGTTTCTGGTGACCAGCTGATGACTCTGGATTTTGAGTTCATAGAGTCAAAGGTCATGGTCATAACACACTCTATCCTCACACTTTAATGGTCATAATCTGAAAACTGCCTTAATGGCAACAAATCAGCTGTCATTTCGGTCCATGCATATTTCATTCAATTGTCCATATAATCCTGACAACATGGCGCTCAGGGGTGGGGGGGGGGCATAATGTTTGACAAACATCTCTTGTTTGAAGTCGATGTATCATTCCGTATTATCAATTTAATGTGACAGTTTTAATATGGCGTCTATTTCCCGCCTCGTAAAATGTTGCTAAATCCTGTTTTTTAAGTCATACTCAGATTCAAATAAAGTTAAACAATGAGAAATCTCATAGGAAAAGCTAAGTATGAACACTTAGAGCAATGTTTAAAATATCTATAAGAAAATGTTGAACCAAATTTTTACGGTATTATCATGTATACTCATTCTTAAAACAGATACAATATTTTCCGGCACTTGCCCGGTATTCTTTTTAGATTTATTCCTTATCTATAAATTTGGATATGGGGCTTTTTATGAAAAATATGACTTTTCCACTTAGAATACATTGAAGGATTATCAGATAGCAACATACAACATTGTTACAAACCAAATACATAGTTTACTCAACCGTTAAAATAACTAATTACCAGCACTATTAATGACCAGAACAGTGTTCTTAATATATGCCGTATGTTACAATACTCTTGAGATTCAAAATCCCACTGTTTGCTTACATTAAAAGCAAATGAACAGTTTAGATGACCTGAATTTCCGGCTGGATGATGGACTTCCGGTGCGGGTATCCAGGAATGGATTGTTTGTAGGCTCACTAATGAGATATGTTGGGCGATTAGTAATATGTGGCAATGAGAAGAAACTAGGGCATGAGAACTTTTGAATACTTAAGATGATTTCAAAAAGTGGAAATTATTTCGAATCATTTCGAATTTACTTAAACATAGCTTCAAATGCTAGCATTTTTGAGATGGCTCGTATGAGGTCCCGATTATCGTTAATGTTTTGACCAGGTATTTCTATGACGTACCGAAAGAAAAACGTTAACAAGTGTATCGACGCTGACGAAGTTCTTGTTTAGTGCAGTATTGTAATCGAAAAATGGAATTCATTTGAAACAGTAGCAATTTTTTAGGTTTGCACGTAATACATGATCTGAATTTTATTTATAAAAAAATAACTTTTGAAACATGATCAATGCATAACTGTACTTTTGTAGTTTTTTTTTTATATTCATCAAATGTTAAATGAGTTATATCAAGACACTAACAATTATTCAGTATATCTAAAAAAAATGACTTACACAGCCGGATTAACATGACCATATCCGTAATTTTTAAGGACTTCATGTACTTAAACCTTGTTAGATTATTCGTATTTACTGTTTTTTTTAAGTAAATATAAACGAATATTTTTATTGGTATTTTTTTGTTTGGAGAGAAATTGACTCCGTGTACATCTCTTGAACCTTATAACATTTGCCATGTTATTTCAAAAACGACAGATATGGCAAGAAAAACACATCAACTTTGCTTAAGGATTCTCGAGGTGGCCTTACCTTATGACGTTAAGTCTTTATAATACGACTAATCAATACATTACCAGACAATTTAATAAACTTAAATGAACCAGGCCTACTTCTAAGAAGAATATAAAGAGGTTTACTCGTGTCTTTGTCTGCATCATACATTGGATGCTCGGGATTTAGGATTTGGGATTGTTCGGATAAGAGTGAGGTTTGCGCACTTAAACTGGTTTAAAGCATAAGTAAATTTACATTTTACTGACCGTTCCAAGGCGGTACCTAACAATCCTTGATAAACATACCTAGTTTTTTTATATATATAGTATGTATGCAATGTGCTGTTTGTGGAGTTTTGTGCTGTTCTTCCAGGTTTCTTGCTTGTGATTTTTTTTGTTTTTATGTTCTATGTCTTTGACGTTTACCCAGTGCCATTAAACCGGCTTTATGTTTAAACTTTTTTCTACTGAGATTGTTTCTGTAGTTTTTCGTATAAATATTGCGGTTGGATTCATTCATTTTTTTCTAAAAATAATGTGAATAAGATTTGCTTTTCATGCTCTCTAAACTACTACCGGATCCGAAATTGAAATGTAGTGAATATGGGTAAAAGGACCGTTGTACAAAAACTTATTAATTATTACTTAATTAATTATTCCGAAAAGCTGTAAAATCGTCCAAAGTAAATACAGGATGAAAGCAAAGAAGTTTTAAAAATGAGTTGTTGCTAAATCTTTAGAATAGGATTTATAGTATGTCAAAATGTCAAAAGTCCAAATGCAATCCAAAAGCTTTGTTGCAGGTACAATATTGATGGGAAATAAAAAAAAATAAGCAGGATCTGGCTGAAAAATGTCCAAAGTACGTAGGCAAGTTAACTTCTAGTAGCTGTTGATGTTATTGTCAAAGAGAATTTGAAAATTAAGCTGAAAAATGTTAAACATCAGTGAAGTGCAACATATTAAGTTATACAGTTTATCAATGAAATCTCCCAACACGGTCTGTCCAAAATGAAGAAAAAACACAGCTAACAGGTCAAGTTTAAACCTATATCTTTTGGTTCAATTGTTGCTTGATGAAAGCTAGTCCATTGAGAGAAACCAGTAATAAAGCAAATTTTGAGAGGCCATGGAGAATACCCCTGATGGGAATCGCACCTTCTGCCTTTTTAGGTGTTTATATACAATAGTTTTCATTATTTGCATATTCGAATAAGACTTCTGCCCTTAATGCTTTTTTCAGAATGCTATTTTGTTGAAAATAGCTTCAAGCAACAATGTTTTTCGTGATAAGGTGAACCATGTCCTAAATAATGAAATAAAAATGTTAAATATTAATGTACAAAACAATTGTTTAACTACGTATATAAGTGTGCAGTAGCAGTACACAAAATATTGTCTCTATTGTTTTAAAATAAGTATTTTATAAAATTGCATTCGGAACACTCGGCCATTTTCCTTCTAAAACAAACTAGGATGTATAAGGACGGCTAACAATATCAAAATTCTTTACTTAACTATGCTGCAAGTATATTTCCTAGTAAAATCAATTTAACAGTTACCACTAAGGACTTTACTCATAGGAAAATGCTACACTTCACTGTGAATCCATTTGAACTTAATAATACACGTTAAAACACTTCAATTAATGGAAAATACTATTTAAAAAATATATTATACATACAACCGGATGAAGGCCGAATGGCCGAAACGTAGTTTCATAAATAAATAATTTGTGTTGAAGTTGGACTTCTTTAATTATCACCATATTTAAAAAAAAACGAACTTCTACTAATGTACCGGCAAACATCCTAGGTTGTTTCCGATGGAAAATGACCGAGGAGTTCCGATTGATATAATAAGAGACATACAAAATGAAATTTCAATAAAGGGAATAACGGAAAGCCGTTAACACACACAAGTTGTTAAACCTGTAGTAAGGCATTTTGAGCGTGTTAAACTATTATAAGTGCCGAGCACACCATGGACATTTTGAGGTGCCCCGGCTCTGTCATAGCCTTGACTGAGTCTTAATTTGCTTTTAAAATTTCTCGGAAGTGCGTTAAAAATTATCCTTCGGGATGTTTGAATATAATGTAGACAATATAGACTGTCAAATCCAGACACTATTACCTATTTGTTTGGATGCCGTTTGAGCTTCCAAATGACCTATTTAAAATATACCTGTGTATATTTATTTTAAATATAACTAGACTGACAGTTAATTTTGGCGTAAAACAATGTTCACCTATTGTTCCTTTTCTACACTTTGTCGACAGAGATATATTTTGTTGTTGTATAACAATGGGGCTAAGTTCGACAAAGGCTTTACTACTTATAGTATTCTTACTTTCAGTGCATTGACCTAACGGACCTCTGATAACTGGCCTTTTCTTTTAGAGTAGGTCTAGCACTTTCCTGGAAACAAAATGGACATCGTTGTTGGACACAATTTCCGACCGGATACGACATTTCCGGTATGGGTGTTAGCGTGGGCTTTTCCTGCACGTTTTCCGATGAATAGTTAGACAATAGATCCTATACAATGTTCTGATTGTTTGCATAACCAATAAAGCGCCAAAAAATTTACAAGTGGGAGTAAGAGCATCCATAAACTAGTTCAAACCTCAAATGGCCTCCGGTGATCTCAAAACGTATTGTTAAAGTTTTGGTGATCCATGTGTAGTCTACTCTATTGTTTGTTCGGTGTGTGTCTATTGTCCATCATCCGTAAAACCTAAACCTTATGCCTTAAAACGTGGTCTACAGAAATTCCCACAGTATTGCTGAAAAAACATACATATATCCAAAACACGTATGAATGCTACAACATTTATTCGTTTTTAGTGTCCAACAGTCAATTGCGTTTAACAATGCTATGAAATTCATATAAAATTATATATGACCTTATGATGTACACTTTTGGACGAAATTTATGTGTAGTAGAAGATACATTTTCCCATGCTGACTGATTGATTGATTAATTGATTGATAATTAAACAATTAAACAAGATCTTATTAATAGTATGGTTTCTATATTTTTTTCCCAACTGACCTTAAAGGGGAACAATAAAGGTTGATGCATGCATTTATTTTTAACTTCAACGCATTAGTTAAATCATTTGACTTTAAACATCAAAACCATAATAAGTATGTTATGTTTTTCTAATTGCTATGTGGCCACATATGATTAAGTTAAAACGTGCTTAAATATTTTTTGTATACACAAACCATATGCTTATTTTAGTTTTGATCGTTAAAGTCAAATGAGTTAAATTTAATAATGCATAACAACTGATATTTCTTTTGCGTCAACCTTTATTGTGTCCCTAACCTCATGGCTTAGGTTGATTCCATTGTCTGTCTTCTGGTTGGTGACAAATCAATGTTCCAAAAAACTGGTTTTATATCATGATATTGCTATAGTGTTATTGTTTCGTATCCGGCTCTCAAAGTAGGTCTTAGATTGCAACCGACTTTCAAACAAAACAAACTAAAACAAACGTGCACAGGGCCATGTCCTCGAGTAAACATCATAGAAAACTCCTAAAATATTGCATTAAGGAATTAAACTTAACGTATTCAGGATATGTTAGTCTATGGATTTGGATATAATATATGATCGTTGTATAAATAATTGCATTTATAGTTTCTAAAAAAAACAGTTTATTTACTACGACTTAAATAAAAACATGCTGAGAGATAAATTCATCTCACCTACGCACATTCTTGATAGTGTAGACAATATTGTAAATGCAATATTACACCGAAGCCAATACAAATTCTAAATAAAGCTGAGTTCTGATCCTTGTTTAAGCAATAAAATCGTTAATTAATGAACAAAAAATAACTTAAGTTTCTTGAAATTGCCAATTATCTTGTGGTGATAAAACTTAAGTAATGTCAAGAAATATGTTTCCGAAATAATAATAACTGTTCAATTGTTTTTATGATTCTACGTATGGTAAACATGAAAACAATTTCGATTTAGGAGCGCAATTTCTTTCAGACAGAGTTGATGCAGATGAGATTACATATAATAAATAAAACCATATATCTGATTAAGAAATACAAAACAGATGACAACGACGTTGACAATGAAAGTTAAAAACTTGCAATCTAATAATGTTCTGTAGACAATGTAGAAGTCTCAAATTCTATAAGAATCTTGTTTTTTAATTCTATACAAGGAATAAATGAGAAAATCCTGAACATTCTAAACAAATGCTAAAACAAACATTCTAAAAGTATGAGAGGGGAAAAGCATAGTTATAAATGAGTCTAGGTCACCTAGAAATGAAACAAGATTATTTAACAATGGAGTAATGAATCGAAAATACATATACATAATAATTATATATATTTATATATATTTAACAATATTATTTTCTCTACTTTAATTTGATATTGACTGTAATTAATAAAGAAACCAAGAACTGACAAGTAAGAAAATGCGCAAAAAAATGGAGTTAATGCAAACTGAAAGTGTTTGTACATGAATGGCACTATCTTACATTTAAATTTTGTGCTCCCTTACTTCCGAAGCTCAATTTAGGCACACTAAAACATAATGAATATTGGGTTGAAAAAGAGCTGGTGTTAACAACTTGAAATAACAGGATTAAGTAAAAGTATACTTATGAAGAATGACAGAGCAGAGGACGGGTGGGAGAAGGAAGAAGCTGGAACAATTTTATCAGGCACTCTGCGTATGCATTGAACATTGTCCTGCGGAACAACTCGGCCATTTTCCGTCCAAAACAATCGGATGTATGCCGATACTTCGGAAGATGAAGTTCGTAAAATTTCAAATAATACTAAATTTAAATGTAGTGCTTTAACGTGTTTTGTTTAAAAAGATTGCCAGTGAAGTGTAGTTTCGCATACATAATTAATTCTCAAGAGTGAAACCATTAATTATACCGCTTTATTGAAATTACTACGCGATTTACTTGCAGCGTAGTTAAATGTAATGATTTCTGACATTGTAAACCGTCAATATACATCCGAGGTGGTTTTCGATGGTAAATGGCCAAAGTGTTCCGTTTGGGAAATTGTTTGACTTAGTGCACGGATTTTGGTAATATGCGCGATACAGGTTACGGAACCATATTTATCCGGCCCTCTGCGTATGCTTGAAAAGTTGTATGACTTAGTGCGCGGTGTCCGATCCTGCGCGCGATACGGGTAACTGTTTAGCTACAAACATGTGTCTCTGCCCGTTAACGAGAACGATATAAAATACAAAAAAATTAATATAAGTAAATTTATAATTCTGACGTATTATAAATGTAATATCATCATATGTACGCTCTCCTACATCAGAAGTTCATTTATAGTACAGCAATTAACATAAAGAATCCTGGATTAAAAAGGGCTGGTGTAGGTTGACCATCCCGTTTTACTATAATTATGAATTACATGGTTATCACTTTATAGTCTAAAATTTATAAGTCTCAATTATACTTTGATTAATAACCGATCATTGAGGTCTCAATCTCAAATAATCAAAAGTAAAACAATACATCCAAGTCCCTACAGAAGAACTTGGTACAGGAGATTGAAGATACAACAATACGTATAAAAAATCTTTATTTTATCTATGTTTGTGACAAATCCAACATGTTCATTGTAAGTAGCAACGATGCTATCAAAATTCAATTAGTGACCATAGTGAAAAATAAAAATGCTTCAGAATCATGATGTACTCACATTCGCATTTAATGGGTTATTCGAACAATTATTTACACCCGGAATAATACTTTTTTTACTTAGGAGTATTTTTATCCCCCCTCCGAATTAAACAATGCTTCAAAAATGACCGCGTAAGAATTGGGTATGCGTGTGTTAATAAGGCTAATCAGGAGCTCTAGAGAATAAATCGGAGCACGAATTGTCAGTGCGTCATTTCTAAAACAGCTGTCACTTTCGTGCTTAAATCATGATGGATTAAAGTAAACATGTACCCATGCACAACGGATCATATTGCATTAACCTTTGTTGCATAACACGGCTTCTTGAAAATAAAAAAATGCCATAGTCGATCTTGTCCGGCTGAATAAATAAATTATCCGAAACACATTTATAAAGTTCTGTTTACATATAAAAATTAAAGCACGTGATATATAACTGTTGGGATATAACCCTACTACAACAATACAAAATAAAGATATGCATATGCATTTTTAATAATTTCTGTTAGTTTTCATAACATAAATGGTATCGAGTTTATAATACTATTAAAAAAAGTTTTATTAAACTATATCGATCGCATACTTCTATGATGATTATGCAGAACGTTTATGCAAAGGAAATTTTTGCACTGTAAATCTACTTTATTTTTTATTTTGTTTCCGTAAGTATAAAGCCATGTAATAAAGCGGTCATAGCATTGCACTTCTAAGAAAATTAGAGCATCGATCTCAGAAGCCAATTAACCTGAACCCAATCAAATGTTTCCCATTGATTAAAGCATTACCAAGCCATGGTTATGTAGTCAGCTATTATATATCAAAGCGACAAATACAGTTAAGATAGTCCTACGCTTCCTGCTGAGTTTAAATTAGTTTGTAGGCAAGAACTGGTTTAATGGGAACATATTAGTTGATATTGTTATTGATTCAATCTTTGTTTCCCCGTTATTTAATGTGGAATTATGCATAGCGACAAATTTATAAAATATAAACTGCCACCAAGGAACAAACAATGTTTGCCACAATCGTTTCACCTGGTTCATTTTCCATCGACCATAACCACTGATACATTAGCATAAGGAGTATTAAATTATTGTATTGGTTAGTTTCGTAACTTCGGCAGATGTTTGAAGTTTTTAATCATTTTATTGTCATTTCTCAATAAAAGTATTTCTTGAGCATCTCTTTTAATTATCATTGTAAAAAGATGGCATTTTGTTGTACATTTAGTTTAAAATACCATAATTGAACTGCCATAGAAGCAAGCTAAAATTTAGTAATCTGGAACGTAACTGCAGCCATAATAATGTCATAAACACACGTTGTTAAAACAGGAAAAAAAGTCCTTAAAGTCACAAGTTATTACTAAACTTTACGCATAGTAATTTAAAAGTTCGTACCGTATCGTTTTATATTGATTTTTATCGATTCAAGCAGCAACCAGTAATTATGAATATCCATCATTTTGTTTAAAAAAAAAATCACAAAACTTTGTGGACTCTCTTATTTAAGGCACAAACTGAACTTTAAAATTGAAAACATATTATTCCTAAGGAAACGTTTTTAAAATATAAAAGTCATTTACCTTCTGATTCGATGAACTTCGTGGGGTATTCAACCGTTATATTTGTTTATTCAGATAACGATTTCTTTTTGAATTAGATCTAACCAACAGATCGCGTTATTGGCGTAGAGTTTAGCATTTCGTCCCTTACTTTTACTGTTTCGTCGGATTAACAATCCACCTTAAAGCTGCATTCTCACAGATTGAACGTTTTGACGACTTTTTTTATTTTTTTGTCTTGCAACGAGCCAGATTTTGCGAAAATGAATGGAAACCAGTTATATAAGACTGCTGACAAAAAATGAGATTGCAGATTTTTATATTTAAGTTAAAAAAAGAGATGTTTTATGCGTTTTTCTTAAACCATTAGTAACGGTTTAAGCCATAAAACAATAATTTTCGAACGCAAATATGAAAATCTGCGATCTGATTTTTTGTCAGCAAACTTTTATCATTGGTTTGCAGATATTTACGCAAAAATTTGCTATTTCGAAAACAAAAAAATAAAAAGTTGTAAAAACAATAAATCTATGAGAGTGCAGCTTTAAATATGACTTCCCGATTTCAGTTTGGTTTTATGTTTCAAGGTAAAGACTTCGTATACTGTTTTCTAAATAATATTCACTTGCTCGTGATGAAATTTTGTCCAAGGAGGTAAAGCATTCTCCCGTATTGATTTGTAACGATTCGAGCATCGGTACCTAAAAAAATCATATTTTATTTTTTCCGAATGTCTTCAATTTTTTCGAATGTACAAAACTAACGAGAAGTGCTTTCATGTGTAATTGTTAGTGTTAATTTTTAATTGATTCCCATAGAATTTTTGTGTAAATCATTCAGAGTTCTAAGAATAAAATCTTTAGCGTTAACTGCTTGATTAAAATAGCCATGCGATCCAATTGCAGCGTAGTTAAATGTAAAGAATTATGACATTGTAAACAGTCAATATACATCCAAGGTTGTTTTCGATGGTAAAATACCGAGGTATTCTGATTGTATTTGACAAACATATATCGTTTTATTTTCTCGAATGTTGACAGAATGAAATAATGCGGACTACAGTAATGAGATTGAGGAATATACAACGTCAGTATCTAATACTAATAATACAGATTGCAGTTGGAGTATCAAGATAACTATAACTCACCCCCTTAAGAATGATACAACATTCATGGGAAGCATTGCCAGAGAGCTTGATTAGGGTGTTGAAATAACATCTTGTTTTTTCTTCGTATTTATAGAAATACATTCAAACCACTAGATATAACGTGATAATTTTAGGAAAACATGCACACAAAAGAGTTACTCTATTATTTCTTCTCTTCTTCAGAACTTGACAGGACAACAACTTTATAAATGATAACGAAACAATCCAATAAATATAATATATATTTTAACGAAAGACTGAATTAACTTTTGCTGAGATATTTGTTTTAGCAGAAAACGTTGCTTGTCAATACACGTTGATTGTTAAAAGGGTTTTCGTAACTACATGGGTTCTAGCTAATGGAAACAGAATCCACTCTTCTTATAATTCTGACATATTGCGATTTTCCGACACATTGCTGTCGTCCGATAATGTCAATGTTTTATTTGCTTTATAACGACAGAGTGAACACAGATATATGAGAAAACATAAACAACAAGAAGAAAACAAACATGCAATAAAAGCAATGAGAGGATGTGAAAGAAGTAACTGAGTAAAACCGGTTTTGATAATGCAATACAGAGAAACTACAGGGTCAATTCCAGGAGCAAAAAAAAACAAACGAGAATAGACTCTATCAATCATCTGACACAGCTCGCATTACCAAGGTTTAAAACTATGTCCTCATATAATCTAATAAAGAAAGTATCATTGCAATAAAAAAACAGCAGCCTTTTGGGCGCCTAAAAGATACTGGACTAGAATTACATTACGTCACAACATAAAACATAAACATTTTACCTCTGTATATTATTTATAATTACATTGCATTAATCAATGTTTCGAGTTATTAACGCGTATTTTCACGTTTAAATTCATACAATGTGCTTGTGAAAAGATATTGCCTTCGTTTCAAACATGTATCCATTAATACATTTTATAGACTGATGTTTGAAATCATTTGAAAAAGTAAGGCATCTCTAATATGGTCAAAATGGTAGCATTGTCAATTAAAATGTTCTTATAAAGTGTGACCTTCCCAACATAGACCAGACTTAAAATGTAGAACTAACCACTGACAGAGCGAACACTTTCAATCTTGCTTACACGGTGCATTGAAATATATTTTCTGGAAATGTAGTATCATCTAACGATTGATTTTGTGTTAGCAAATTTATAAGTTCTGTTCTTTTAGCATAAAACCATCGCTGAATACCTCCGGTACTTAAATATGCTCGGTGCTAAACCGTAAAGTGTCAACAGGAGGGGTACCGTGGGTGCTGCTTATGACATACGGTGGAATTAGTTGGTAAAAAATGCAGGCAGGTTTTTTTATACATATTTATTAATGATAGTTTTCGAATTTGATTTTTTCATGAGACACGAACTTGTATTTATGTTGAAAACGATTTTGCCCGAAACAAACGCCGTTTCCAAATATGTTGTTTTTTTTTCGTTTCATTTGGCTGGTAATAATACACTGTGACTGAGACTCTGGGTGTGGGAAAGTTTCTTCTCAAAAATCAGAATTCCTTAAAAGTCCAGAAATTCCTTACTTAATGGATTATCTTGCTTAAATTGTGATTGAAGACAAACACCCTAAGATGAAGTAAAGGGGGTGGAAAATTGTACGTGGCTCTAATAGAACATTTCCGGGAGTATGCACATAATAATACTTTAATATCAAAAAGAAGCAACCGAATGGCCGTTTAAACCAATTAGACATAGTACTAAGTTATGCCGTTAACATGAGATCAAAGCATTGTTGACTGCTGAATAAATGATTTTAAAGTAAACTTACAGATTAGAATGGATATTTGCTCGAAACTGTTGTTGAAATAATTTTCTGCGAGCTTAGTCGGAAAACCCAGCATTTATTGAAAACGTTATTCAATATATGTACTTTTTATATTTGTGCACTTGCCTGAAAATTCGAATAATTAATAATTTAAAAATTGTACATATCATGACCATCAGTTTCATTTATTTATTAAATAAAAATAACATCCTGATTTGCCGTGATTTCAAGAATCTACTTAATTAAAAATCATTACGATTAATATGAATTATTATAGAAATATTTCATAAATAATCAACCCATTCTGGTCCTTTCATCACATCATAGAAAAACCAAACACTACATTGTTCATTGTCTATTTCCAGACTTATGAAGACGGTGTGCAAAATGAGTGGCTGGTACTAAACATACTTCGTCGGTGCTGGTATCGGTAAACTGGCTTTGAAATGTAGTATCTCCTCCTTGGTATTGGGAAATGAGATGCTGACTCTAAGCAAACTGGATAAAACACCAACGTCGGGAGTAGACAGTTATTGGAAACGTAAAGAGCAGGATTCTAGTATGAACACTGGTGTGAATTGAGGAAGAAATCTCGGTTAAGAGGATGCTGAACGATCGCGTAATAATTGAGTGTATATTTATTTGATGTGTGTGACACAGTCGCGTAATAGAGATTTAGTCTGGAGTGTACACTCATTTATTTCGATATAGATATATAATAAAGAAAGAAATGACACAACTAAAAGGAATATCATCACAAACGTTTAAAAAAGTTCCTACATAAGAAATGCATTTTTCTCAATTGACAAGAAGTGGAATATAATTTCTTTGACAATGTAAGTGGTGTGTCGAATTGTTATAGAATATTGCAAAAGTGTTTGATGTTAAACATAATTCAATGTTCAGGCAAGCAATGCAACTGAATGAAAGCACGAGGAACTTGTCCGATTCCGTAGTTAAAAATGAGGATATTTTCAGCGACGGACGGCTTGGTATATCGAACGTCATAATAATGGCAATTGGTTTGTTTTGCATATTCATCGTGAGTTTTGTCGGAAATATTTCTGTGTTTGTGATATTCTACAAACGGCCAGTGCTTTTGACGATTTCGAATAGGTTTATAGTAAACCTGTCAGTTTGCAACATTCTTCAGACCGTTGCCGTAATGCCTTTCGTGTTAACATCGCTTATTTCTCAAGATTGGTGGTTCGGGTCAATTTGGTGCCAAGCCTCGGGATTCGGAATGAACCTGATATTTACTGCAAGTACATTTACATTGGTGCTTATTGCAATAGATCGGTATTTGGCTGTCGCAAAACCATTACATTACTCAATGACAATGACAAGCAAACGGGCGTCCGTAATGATAGCTTCAGTTTGGATCTCGGCCATTTTGTGTTCACTGCCACCAATGGTTGGATGGAATAGCTATGAATTCCAGCGATTCAAAATTGCATGTATGACAGCTTCATATAGTAAACATTATGGAGATCGGTCTTACAGCATTTTCCTTGTTACAGTGTGCTTTATTCTGCCTTCATGCATTATCATGTGTGCATATTGTGCCATTTTAAAAGCGGCGAAAGTAAGCAGCGAAAAGGTTCGACGGAACAGTACAATATCATCTGGACTTAATGATTTCCCCGAGTTATCACTTAGAGGGGGTCGTCGCAACAGCTCTGTGCAAAGTTTGATGCATATGCTAAGCTGCAGCAACAGAACCGGGTCAGTTCTCTGGAGACGCGATGAGAGAAAGGCCGCGGTGACTAGTTTTATGGTGTTATTTACATTTATTTTATGTTGGTTGTTGTACTTTATCATCATTATTCTCGAATGCATTTTAAAAGATCCAGACACTATTGACCCCGTCGTAAAGACTCTGTCAGTGGTACTTGCCTTGTCAAGTTGCGCAATTAATCCACTAGTTTATGTGTTCCGCTGTAAGCTTCAGAGAGTTGAATTGAAAAGCATCTTGGGTTTTAAACGGAACAGTTTCAATAGGGATATGTCTAATGGAAATCAAAATGGTTCAAAAAGACCAAGTTATAACCCGAACTGCATCCGATATTCTCCTTGCATAACACGGGAAGGTAGTCAAGAATCAGAGGTCATTGAAATTATTCACCACGTCAATACAGCCGCGACATTAACCTCAATGATAATTCTTGAAGAGGAAGAAAAATTGCCAATGACACAAACATAAATGGATATTTATATTGGTTGTATTTATTGTTTGTACGTTTACAAGGCCGCTGTGACTATATGTTTTGTTTCGATTAGTTTGTTAATTAAATGGTACTTACTTCAAACGTTTAATTTGTAACATTTATCTTCATTGCCTTTCAACGTTTTGTATATATTAAAAAGACATTTACTATATAATGCTATTACATATTTTCGTAGTTCAGCATTTAAGAAACATAAATTTTGAGAATTTGATTAAAAAAATCAGCATCCCCTTGTTAAATTGTACAATTTACTAATCTCTGTTTAACATGCTCCTATAAATATTATCTTTAAACTAGGCTCTAACAACCTGGTAGATTTAATGACTTCGTAAATATATCCATTGTTCAAATCGGAAACGGACTAGTGCTGGTATTGTAAACTTTGTAGTTTTTAATGATTAAGGAAACTATTTAATCTACATTAATTCATATTTAAAGGAACAATGCATTCTAGCCATAAAATATAATGAGTTTATTTCATATCAATAATGATGAACATATTTTTGACCATGTATTCGTTTGTTAACATTTCACATTTTATTAGCAAATCAATTGCCATCGTGTGTTCACCGGACATGCTTTAATTATTACTTACTTATTACTTATTTTTTTATTAATTTGATGCCCGTTATTTTGTTAATATGTTTGCATATCATCAATTGAATAAATGTTGGACCTTCAAAGATTATCAATTAACATTATATATAAAAAAGATTATTATATAGTACGTACAAATAACCTGTTCAATATAAAAATACTTCATTAATAAACTGACAACGAAGGTAACGTTTCCGGCTACAATTTTAACAACAACAACTTTACTACGGGCTTAATCGACACCTGCCTGTTAACATATTCAAGAGAAATATTACAAAACATACATTTTAGCAGACCATTTTTTTATATAACATCTAAAACATTCTATCTTCCCTTGTGTTATATTGTTTGGCATTCTAGCAGAGGCGAAGACAATCACAAACTATGTAAGTAAGTGCAGCCCGATAATGGATACTGTTTATAAAACCTATAGCAGAATTTTGTGAGAAAATGTCTTAAATAAAAAATAAATGCATGACTTAAGGTTTCATTGATTATATTCAATGCAAAGTTAAGTTATTATATAGGCATGGATTTTTATCAAGTTAAATGTTGGCAACCATATTATATAATGGATCTTGCGCGAATATGTTGTTGAGTGTGTTTCATTTTATTTTTGTAAGAACGTCACAAGTGGAACACAAGCATAGCGAGGAGATGCAAAATTTCGTCCGATTTCCTCAATCAAGGACATATTTCGACATTTACTAAATTGTGCTACCATTGTTGTTTTATTCTTTTAAAAAGTGGTTAGTATTAGGTTTTACATAACGATGCCGAAGACACCATGATTTTAATAAAAAACGAATTTTCTTTGAATTTAAACGTTTATTTTTTTTATTTTTTTTAAATTGCCCTTATATGAGTATCGCCCAATTTCTTAACATTCATTTCTACTTTAGTTGGAAATGGTCAACCGTTATCAACTCTAAAGTATTACAACCTTATCTGAAACAACATTCTATATTTCAAGACTGGTTAAGGTCACATAATACCTGAGCTCTAATTGGGAAAGCAAATGATATAGTTTCAGACTTGGTTTTATATAACCACAACATGCCTTACGCTGTTTTTGTTAGAAATTAATTTCATTCTCTGTTGAGACAATAAATTATGTTTACCCAGAATGATGATTATAATTCTCTTTTGAGGAGTGATTGGAAGACAAGTAACTATTTTCATTTATGAGAGGACTTACAACATTCTCACAAAACAGCGCTGAATTCATTAGAATCGATTATCCCTGTAGCATCAGTGGCTTTGTTCAAATATATTGTTTAAACAGAATAATGCCATGATATGCCCTTCGTCCTTTTAAACAAATAGTATTTATACTCAGCATCAAGTAATATTTCCTATCTGTTTTGAACATTTCCGATAATTTATTGTAATATGAGTTATAGTTACACAAATATACGGACCATATCATGATCATATAATATCCTGCGAAAGCCAAATTATACATTGAGGCAATCGTCGATTGTAATAATTTTATTAAAATTGTTTATTTACAAATGAAATTAATTTTAACCAATGTTATCATATCTGTTCTAAAACATAAGAATGTGATTTTGGTGTTACTCCGTTTTTTTCTTTTTTTTCTATTCATTTGAATATTGTTTAGTCTTTCAGTCTATCAAATATTGTTAAATGTTGTATTTTAATATTTTGGTAAATAAAATAATTGTATTTTCATAGTTCAAGTGTTATGTTTTGCAACATTTCCCAAATTAAACTAAATATATAACCATGTACACATATACTGCTTTATAGCTATACATTGGAACGTCCTGTTTCGTTGAGCGAGGCGGTAATCCCAAAGATAATCTATAAAAATATTTTTATCTCTTAAGATATTTATCTTTGTTTCAATAGCGTGACGTGGTGTGTGTTATGTTAAGTCTGACCTCTTCACAAAGTAATCGTTCCAGTTTTGACTATAGGGCTTGTCCCTGAAAATTTCATTATTTTTATAAAGGACCAAGTTGATTTGAATTTGTAACGGTATTTAAGCTACTATTTGTAATGTTTTCGCAAAATTTAGTATGTGTCCATTGGGGAATTGTTCGTAGTTTTCGAACCTCTTCATTGCTTTATAATTCGCATTTTCAGTTATCAGTGTTAATTTGTACAATTTACGCTGCAGAATATCAAAGGACTGAAGGACCATATATTAGTGTCCTATATGACGATCACCCTTGTGCAAAAGTAGCTAGGTATGTCCCGTAAGAGATATCCTCCTGGAACAAGAAAACATCAAAAGTATGAATACAAAAGTCATAGAAGTTTGAACACACCCTTATCGTCGTTATGTCAAGTCTGTCAAAACTTTTTGCTGCTGAGCTTGTTTCTGTAGCTTATCGCATAACTATTTATGACGATTCAATTGGCAATGACTTAAATTTGCGAACGACTATACATAACGTATCATGTTTGTGTAACATAATTTCACTGACCATGCTGATTATTTATAACGTCTTTTTTATCACAGTACAAAGAGTCCAAAACGAATTTCAAAACTTCTTTTTGCCGGAAGTAATAAAGCTTCTTGAAACTAAAGTATTTTTTTAGAAAAAACAATTTATATATTGATCTAGATTACAACATTACTACACCATAGTTTCGGCTTAAGGTCAATGTATTGTTATCTAATATTTATAATTTCCCGGTAGTTATTATATAATGCAGTTTCCCAGAGAAATGGAATCTACGCCATAATATGCTTAGAATTGTATTTCGCAATTATCATGAGATACTCGTGTTAATTTGGATCTTCTATAAATACAAAATATAACAGTGGAAATCGGGACTACTGCGCAGTATAAAGACAATTACTGGAAAGGCTCACGTAAATTGCAGACAATAAGTGGTGACATTATTTTTGTAATTCCCACGATATTTCTAGCTAAATAAAAACCAGGCTTTGAATTTTAGTACTGAAGGATATACCCTTCGCTCAACTGTGATAAAACTATCAAGTCAAGTCAAGTCAAGTCAACACATTAATTAACTCAAATTCATGCACAACATGAAAAAATTGAGGTAATTGATAAAGACAATACATTTTAGAGGCTCAAACTGAGGATTCAAAGACATAACATACATTCAAATAAATCAAATATTTAAAGACCAGATAGTCCCGTTTAACAGGATAAATATTGCACATGGATCATTGGATTCAAGCAGTGTTTACGAAACTTTACGAGTTATAAAATGGGTTAAGTACAATGGGAGAGTCAACTAATATATGCAGAAAGTCTAAGATAAATAAGATCAGTATTGTTTAACGAAGTTGTTTAAGAATAACAGATACCATTTTACACATGTTCAAAAAATCCTTTTTATTAGTTGTGTTTACCAACTGTTCAAGTTTATATATGTTTGGATTTCTATTAAAATATGGTTTTATATACTGCTTACGCTCGTTATCAAAAATGTTACACTCGAATAAAAATTGGAATTTATCCCCTAGTTTGTTACATGTTTGGCATTTTCTTTCATTGACTGGTGTTATACTTTATCTGTTTGAATCAAGGAATTGTTACTACAGAAAATTGATGTTTGCATGCAAATCACCATCTTTATTGCCCAATGACAACGATGATTACACTGATAAGAACAAGCTCAGCACAATTACCGGCTTGTGAAGAGACACAATTCATGTTATATAAAACAAGATTCATATCGTAACCCTTATAATCGATAACTACTGAGTGTTTCTGATCGGCCCTGATCCTTTTGTCTTTAAACACTATACAATTGTTTGTTTTTAGACTACTGCTTTTTTCTGCATTTTTTATGTTAAAAAACAATTTATCCAAGCTTCTCCCAACTTCTTTTTACTGAAGATTCCCTAAAGTAAACTGTATCATTTGCATAAACCTCACGGGACACAAACACATTATAAGTCATAAGATTTTCAAGTCTTGTTAAAGTCTAGATAGTTTACTGGTTACCTTTTTAATCCCAAACAAACAATGGAATACATTTGTAAATAGTCGCTTTGTGAACTTTAAAGTTACCACGTTTAAACAGTATGTGAGTTTCAGTTCTACATTTTGCGTGTGTATGTATGTATGTGATGACCGAATAATGTGCCTTTTGAAGAAAGATAATTCAATTGAAAATGTTCGGAAACCTCTTTAATTTAAACATTCTTTGTGATTAATATTATGCTCTATATGTATCGCACAGTAGAATTGTCAAACTGCTGCTTAAAATGAAATCTATGTTTGATAGTGTTTTAAACGTACTTACAATATCCTTTCAATTATTGTGTCGTTTAAAAAGTATGCTCAGACGAGCATTAAGTTGTATCAATTCACTTGGCCAGTTGCCCTACATGTGAGCTAAGATGAATTAAAAAAAAAAACACGCACATACAATGAAACGTGTTTTGGGACAATGGTAAAATATATGATACTGTCATTTGAGCCAAACATGTGCTACTTATTTCACGATTTTAATCACAATTTTTATATAATGGTACTGGCAGATATTCTGCACGTTTCGATAAACATGAGTTCCGTAAGTCTCCTTTTATTGCCACATCACGGAAACACGATCTATCCATAAATAGTTCAGTGACAATTACAAACATGCCTTTACTCAACCCGCACCGTGTTATATCCGCATTTTATTCCGTGAAAAAGTTACAACGGTTCTATCAATGATATTATCTAGCTCCTTCTTAATGCTCGTACATGCAAGTGATTCGACGTGAGACTCGTCTGAACATTGGCTTTCAAACATTAACAATATAGTCAAACGGCAGCAGGAAGGGCACAGAGTATGACAGCTTTCTAACCATTCATGGCGTGAAATCCTCACAACAATTTGTTTTGTCTCCTGCGTAGTAAACGTTAAGTGGGAAGAAACGTTTGAATTATCTGAAATTAGTCTACACGAGAAACACGGGAAAGTTTAAAATGGATGATACACAAATGACTTATCATAATTTATTTCGATAAAATCGAAATGCATGGGAGTAAGATGCAAACATGTTTACACATACTACAAGTTTTTCTGCACGCATTTGATACAAACCTTTCTCCGTCGTTAAAGAGAAATACGTTTTGTTTTTCCTACTTTGATAATAGATTTACACAAAACTTATGTTTAAAAAACATATGAACTGATTAAACATATTTTCTAATAATGTCGCATTTAAGAAACAGGCTTTTGAAGCAATCGTAAAATTACAAGTTCTGCTGATCGAAATCGATTGAAAACCTTAGGTGCTTCTGTATTTTTAAGAAACACTGTGTAAATATATTCAATGTTCCCATAAGTCGTGAACAGAAACAACTATACAATGCAATAATCAGCTATAAAGCGCTTGATATTTCAGCAAATTGAACAACGTGACGTTAAATAAGTTTCATGCAAAATAGAGAAAAATGTGCTTGCCGTTCAAAGAGTGCATATTTTTATTGACCTTTAGTCCACTTAACCTTTTTTGAACTTCATTAATTTTTCACTGAGTGCTTTTTTGCAATACTCACACCATTGGGTGGAAATCCTTGTTATATAGACTTAATGACAATTGAACCAGTTTAATTATGATCATTTTCTCATCGATTTAGTTTTTCTATTAACGCCTTGTGTCCTGATATTGGAGTTTATTTTATTTTCAGGGCTAAGGATGAGTGGAAATGTTTTTTATGAGTTCGTAATTATAGTTCACTGTATCCTTACAAACTTAAATTATATTCTTCATCCGTTATGTAGGTTTTATTAGAGGGTTACAATTGTTAATATCATTGCTTTTAGTGCATTTATTTCTAAATGGAGCTTAACGATATTCAACAAAATGGTGTATACTTTTCCTTTAAAACATATATACTGCCATAATTTTACCAACACAGATTTGATATATTATATTAACATAATTCGCGAATTCCCCTATTGGGAAACCAATGTAAAAGTAAGAGAACTACCATGATGACAAATATATGTTGTTGTTTTTGTATTCAATCAATAAACGAGATTACGGGTCCTTCATTTTTGCCCTATGAAATTATGGTCAAAAGCCAAGACATTACAAAACACAGAATGTAAGATGATTTCTGTCAATGCCTTTTAAGAACCTGTTTTGTAGTTTTCAAAATGTATGTCGTTGTAATATTTTTCTTCAAAAATAGAAATAACTTTCCATTCATTTGAATAACAATTTTTCAAAAAAATAAAGATAGTTTTAAACGTACAATTACCGAGTGGTGATTCACTTTACGATTATTTCGTAATGTGCACTAATCATGAGTCTGTTGCGTGCTGCAATTGATTATTATACAATACCTTTCTAATGCTACACAAGGGAAACCACTGTTCAAGTAAACGTTTTAAAAGGTCGAGTACGTTAAGAACAAATGCGTGTGTTTTCAGATATTTACTGATGGATTGTTTTACCAGTATATGATTCGGTTGGTGACAAATATATGATTCGTGGATAACGCTTGGATGCGAATTGTCCACTGTGTAGTCTCGCTCCCGATTCAATGCAATGACATCGCTATTCGAACAAGCTAGATTTGAAATCGAGAATTAGTAATATGATTAATTGATTAATAGTTGTTTATAAAGGTCACACGCAACATAGCTTTGAACATTTCGATAAGTTCGAAAAAAGAAAACAAAGACCAGTGAGTAGTATCAGTCCTAAGTTGTTCGAAAGTAGTCGTCAGACCAGTCCAATGACTGTCAATATCTAATTAGCGACACTGTGTTTAAATAACCATAGTCGGATATGAAAACAATGAACAACCATGCATTTTTGGTATAATAATATTTATGCGAAAAGCTACAGAAACAAGCCCAGTAGAAAAAAGTTTAAACATAAACCTGGTTTTATGGCACTGTGCAAAACGCCAAAGACATATAACATTGAAATAAAAATTCACAAACAAGAAATACGGAAGAAAAGCAGAAGACACCACAAACAGTGCATATATACTGTATATAAAAAACTATGTATGTTTATCAAGGATTGTTAGGAAACGCATTGGAACGGTCAGTAAAATGTAAATTTACTGAGGGTTTAAACCAGTTTAAGTGCACAAACCTCACTCTTATCCCAACAATCCATTATAAAGAAAAAACACAAAATGTCAATCTTATCAAAGTATGCATTCACTTGAGGCAACTTAACAATACAACAGAAATAATTAACTTGTAGATAAACCCCAAGTACTTCTATGATAAGAGATAATCCTACGACGAACCCCCGATGTCCATTCACCTTAGGAGGCCGGTCTTTATAATGCCCTATGACTCGAAGTGTTTTTTTATATTTCTTATACAAGAGTCTTTCTCTGAATTGGTCGACCACAGTGGAACTAACATTTGACGTTTTGAAGTTATTCTTTCTGTTCCCATACGGGATTGATGTCTAATCAATAAAATATGTATGTTTATACAATACAAAAGAGCTTGAGCAATAAATGTATCTTTAATTATATACATAAACACACAACTTTAATTATTCGCACTTACCAATTACATTTTTGTATCCCCCAATTATTACATTTTGTTATATTGACACGCACGTTATTTTGCGACATGCCGCAAACCGTCATGAATATTTTCACACCTACTTCTCGATCTACAGTTCGACATAAAGAACATAGGAAATGTGTGAAATTCGACCACTGGGACTGAAAAACGAGGTCGACATAGCGAAAAAGTCGAGATAAAAAAATCGACACAAACAGATTTATTTTATATAGAATAAGAAGGAATAAATTCGGGACCGGAAAAAAATGTCGACACAACCGGAAAGTCGACTTATCCGACGTCGACAAAGCGAGATTCGACTGTATTATACCAAGTATTTAATATTACCACCTAAATCAGTACCTACTAAATCAGAATGGGAAAGCTTTATCGAAGGGTTATTTTCAATATGTTAAATATGTCCCTTTGACTTTTTTGGGACAATTGCTAAAAATGTGATACTTGTGTTCACTTCGTTTAAACGAATTTTAAACATAAGTGCGAATGCAATATGAAAGTCCAATGGCATATCTCATTAGAGATGAGAAATAAATGAGTTATGTGTGCAAGAAACGATTCTAGTCCCAATTTCAAAATTGAGACGTCCTTTGCGAAATGAATATATGGTACGTAGTCTTACGGCTTTAATTACTTGATGTGTAGTCGATGTTTTAGAATGAATCTATGTAGCCAAAGAACAAAACCAAAACAAAAATGTCAGTGGTCTGTCGGTAATAAAACCGGGACGGTTTTGAAACAAAGATTATACGGTCATGAGGAATAAATGCAGAAGTAAAATAAAAGCCAAAACACAAAAAAAAACATTTAACATGATTGCAATAACTGCCTGCTGATTTGATAATCGTTGATGTTTTAAAAAGGACCAGAAGTCCATGAAGGTTTGGTGAATAAAGATATAAAGCACACACTACAACGTTTAGCCAGATGATATCAGGCAAACAGGTTATTTTTGTAAAGCAGGAGGCCTGCTAGCATGCCATTCAGCTCTGAGGTTGGAGCTAACAACAACTGCAGGTACTGATACATTTGTAAAGTGTATAAAGTTGTACTAGAGCGAATCATATTTACATTGAATGAATGTATGAAGTGTCCGCGGTTAAGTATATTAGAGTTTGGACAACTTCGAACTTGGTTCGGATTGGTTTTGGTGCTTGCAAAGGATCTCTATTCCAGCATTTATTTTTACAATTTGGAAACAAATACTCCAAAAATATTGACTACTGAAGTTAATGACTTGACATTTCATTTCGCTGTGGTCACATTGGCAAAAAAGAGTAAACCATAATTTGTTAGAAAATACTTAAACTCAGGCTCAAGATTCAAGCATTACACATACATTTACACCATCAAAACAGAAGTTTTACTTCTGGATATACTTTCGTGGTAAAATCCGGACTTTGATATGATAAATAATCTTCTTATGAATGGTATCGAAATTCCTAAATCCTAGATGTAATGTTGATTGTTTAAGACAAATATGATGTCACCCAAGTCATACTGCCTTTCTGATTAAGACTGACTCCAAAGTCACAATCATACTTAAGTCAAATCTCAATCTTATACTCAATTCATTTGACCACATAACATCAAAAGTGTTTAACATTGTATATGTTTTAATGCCTTTTAAAAGCGCATTCTTTCATAGAATATGTTGACTAAAACTTTGGTCAAGATGCCAAAGATAAAATATTCACCAGCATAAAATGTAATTGAGTACAATTGAAAAATAACAAGAATTATTCAAGTATATATTTTGTCCTAGAATAAGTTTTCTTCGAAATATTGACAAAATGTTTTCTCTTTAAGAAAATATGTTTAAAGAACAGCAAAATCATACACGATTTTGAATCATTATATTCTTCAATGTGGTTAAATGAGTTGAGACTGAGATTGAGATTTGACTTTATTATCTTCTTGGTATTGTGGCCAGATATTTGGGACACTTGTCATAGACCGTTTCTTCTATGTTCTTAATAGTCCTGCCACAGCAAAGTGTCGTGTAAATGTGTCTTGTTATATTAAAAAATTGCAAACCAACTTGCAACTTTTAGCCAGTCATATGACACACAATTTATAACGACGCTCCGTACAAAGATCCATAGTCGGGTATTGGTCCATACCCATTCATGCGACCTTTGGATTAGTCCTACGTCGAAAGGTGCCATTAGTTTTCTTGCGATGTTAATGAATGGTCATTAGTGTTCTTTCGATGTTAATACATAGTCGTACGACAAGTCGCTCAGGTTACGCGACTGGTCTAGTAAGTGGTCTTCTTACACCGTTGGTTTGTAGTTCTTTTTCAGTGTGGCAGCGTTCTTTGTCGTAAGAAAAATACAACTTTGGTTCAAAAACCAACAAATCATCAAACGAGCTTTCCAATCAACAAGTCACAATATAGTTTGATGTACTTAATTGTCAAATACAGAGGTAGCAAACGCGCTTTTATAACAATTCAACGTATTAACCCGTGCATTTTATTTAAATATTTATAAACTAGTTTCGAGACGTCCATGTTTATTTTGTAACAAACAATTTCCAATAGTTCTAAGAAAGTAAATCCTATATAAATGGAAATAAACAATTACATACCTTAACTGCAAATTAATGGTAGGAAAAAGTTTTATATTTCATATTATGCACCATTTATTGGATGTTTGCATGTTGGAAAATACTTTATCAATATTTTTTAAATGGATCTATTGGTATCAGTTGTAATGTCTATACAATGTCGATATTGTTGGAATTTGTCCAAACCGGCTCGTTTGGTTAACATAGAAATTCTTAAGTCTGTGTTATTGTAAGGTACTTTACCTTAAGAAATTGAGGGGATTAACCCCACATACATCAATGGCACGATCTTTAAAATATAGGAAAACAAATAGAACAGTAAATATAACCAAACTTATTCATCATATACTCTCTGTTAAGGATACAGTACAGCTATATAGCGCTTTTGAAAATGCTAACACAACGCTGGATGCTAGTGAACAATTTCTACATTGATATGATAGTATATATTGTTGTTTTTACGGCAATTAGTAACGGGAATCACTCTTGCTGTAACTGTTAATAGTATAACTTTCATTCATATGAACATACTAAAAGATGATAAAAATAAAGCAATATTAGAGATATTTTGGCGTCTTTAACTGGGGAATTTGTTGCCACGGAGATATTAAATACAAACCCTTTTTACAAAGGTTACTATTTGTTTAATCTGTACACAAATCATGTTTTGTTTTTGTTTAGATCATTATAGTCAAATGAGTTAAAAACTAATATTGCATTAAAACTGATGCGATTTTCTGCATCAATTAGGCTTTTTTACTAAAACCAAACATAAACATAGACCTCAGTACCTCCGTATTTCATTTCGTATATATCACAACAGTTGACCTGATACTACTATTATCCGTAGTTGACACCACAAATTGTAACATACATCCGCCATTTTCCTTGTCACACTTTGTTTATCAAAGTTTATGAGCAGCAAAGAAATGTTTTATTTGTCCTTAAAACAATTGATAAATGACCTCATACGATAGTATAATATAAACCATTAATAATTGATTTGATCCACGACCAAATTATAAATACAATTTATGACCAAATGCCCGCACGTCCACCAGTTTGACCGTTTTTACTCTTTCATCGAACATACATTAGTTGATATGATATGATCATGCTATTTGAGCAACTAATGATTATTTCTTATAAAATACGTCTTTTTATTCGCAGGGAAATTTCGTTAATCTAAGATAAGGAGAAAAATATGCATATATTAGAAAGATACAACCGTAAAAGTAGCACATTGTATACAACTGAAATCCGGACACCATCAGTATACTCTTACATATAGGCAATTGGACGCCATAAATGAATAATACAACCTTATAGTATATGTATTCAAATTCAACTGGACTAGGACTAGGTTTGCGTAACAAACTGTGATCATGAACTATTTAAGACAGCCCGAGCTCTACTTTTTTTTGAAAGCTGATGTATGTTAGGAAGAGAATCTTGCGTCCAAAAGCAGTGATCCTGCTGTGACATACGTCGCGTATCATATAGATACGCTCTCGCATGCAATAATTATTACAGATTTTGTTTTTTCAACACCATTCGTCATTTTCGTACGCATTTTAATTAAATGACTGATCTTGCATTTATTAGGTTAAATGTTTTGGTTCTATTTAATGAGTGTTTTGATTGTCTTCAGCAAAAAATCGATGACGCCTCTTGAATAAACGGTATCAACGTGTTTAACCATTACAAGACAAAGATGTACAAAAACCTGCTGTCTTGAAGCATTAAGTAATCCAATAACTCTACTGAAGTTCTCCATATAGAAACCAGACGATGTTGTGGTTAGACAGGTGTTTTCTGTTTAAGCGGTCATGAACTCTTTTCATAAACACAACGCTTGTCTGTAAATGAAGTAACCTCGCTCTGTTCACCGATATAATTCTAAATAAAACAATCCCAGGTTAAAAATAACTCATTGTTTCGCTAGTGTAAACTGATGATTTGAATCGTAGATATCTTTAGACGGATATTAAAGAAGAATGCTTATTTAAAGAATGTGTATACATGTATACACATTAATGGCTTGCATAGTCAACGTCCAATATTTTTTGATACGTACAAACTATCTCCTGTCGTGCAAAATGTATTGAAAATTGACTTCAATGCTCACAACGCGGAAGCTGATGTTGCCGCCCTCGGAGCCCTGCTTCAAACAGTTGACGCCTTACCACAGAAGCTGCAGATAACGCCATTACAAGAACCTCATTATAACCTTAGCAGGCTTAAAAATGAAAAGAACTACCTGCGGACTGCACGGGAAATTACTCCAAACAGCGTACCACCGTTCTGGGTGCGATGGACTATCTGTAGTGCTAAAAAACAGATTAATTAAATCGGCAAAAACAATCGCTGCATTATCATTTTATTTTTCAGAGTTATTTGTGTGAAATTTTGTTAAAAAACAAAACAACTATGATATATAAATTTTTTTCTTAACAATTATTATTATTATTATTATTATTATTATTATTATTATTATTATTATTATAATTATTATTATTATTATTATTATTATTATTATTATTATTATTATTATTATTATTATTTTTATTATTAGCATAATTCTTCTTATTATTTTTATTATTATTTTTATAAGCATTATTATAAGCATTATCATAAGCATTATTATCAATATTATTTCTATTATCATTGTTATCATTATTATTATTATTATTATTATTATTATTATTATTATTATTATTATTATTATTTTTATTATTATTATTATTATTATTATTATTATTATTATTATTATTATTATTAGCATTATTATTAGCATTATTATTAGCATTATTATTATTATCATTATCATTATTATTATAAGTAGTAGTAGTAGTAGTAGTAGTAGTAGTAGTAGTAGTAGTAGTAGTAGTAGTAGTCAGTATATAGACGTTTAACGTGATTAAATATGCTAGTTAGTTCATTAAAACTAATGTTAGTTCATTTATTATGACGTCGACGTTCAACGGAAGATAAAGTCGTTTATTTTGAAATTACGTGTTGTTTATATTTTGACGGTTAATATTGCAAAAAAAAAACCCGAAAATCATTTTTTATTTTACATTTTGAAAGTTTGAACATTTGGCTATAACATATAAAAAATTAGCCAAGGGGACCGCCGTCATCTTAAACACTTATTTCGACGTTGAAGACAGCAAGGGTACGTTAAAAAACGAAGAAAATAAATATTAAAACTGCGAGTTTTTCTGATATTTCTTATTTATCTTTCTTGTGTGTGCAAATATGAAAATGAAAACGTATTATGCTTGTTTCATTGTATATTTATAGCAATTTACATGTTTTTTTGATGAGATTTAAATATTTGATGACGCAATTTACCATGAAATTAAAGAAATTACGGTGCCATATAAGGTTTTTGCACTTACCCTTATCGGAAAGGTATTTTATTTATTATTTCGCATAAATAATTAAAGGAAGCTTAGTATTCTATTCTGACTAATTTTAAGTACATTTAGAAAATATTTATTTTTAACGTCGAAAATTGGTTAAGCAACGTACCCCACTACCTTAAGTTCAAATATTTAATCTTAAAAAGTTTGTGAAGAAACTGTCTTTTTCACAGCAATCCAATGTCTGTTTACGTTAATTTGCCCTGAATAATCACTCAGCTCAAACTTTGTAAAACGATGCCTTTGTCGAATTTTCTAAAATACTATGCCTTTTTTGAATAAACGTGTCAATGCATAGCATTTTCCGCAACATAGACGCCCAATCAATGCTTCTACGGTTGATTTCAAAATAGAACTTCTACTCATTATCGGCTTGCGTTCGACAAAATATCGTAAGTTGAAGATTGTAACTGAATTGTAGTTAAATATTGCGTTATGATCTCTTATTGAATTGAATGTATATATTTCTTTCGACCTTGCGGTCAATAATAACCCGTGAAAGTGCAAGCACTTATTTCTAACGGGGTCCTTTATTTTTGCTGAAGGGACAGCGCGCGGAAAAAAAACAGTAGTTGGATAAAAGGAAGTCCGGGTGTGATACCCTAGCTCTTTTTCGAAGAGACCCCTTGGTGTTGTTAACGCTTTTCAAATCTGTGGACTTCAAAGTATCATTTGAGCATATATCAACATTTGTTGAAGGGTTCCAGCCGTCCGCAAATTAGTTTTAACACTCATTATGCTTTACCATACTTAATTTGTCCTAACAAAGTGCATTTTACAAAACATAAGCGAGTTCCTTATGTGATGACTGTTTTGATACATATGACATTAACTTTTTACATTAACAAAGTAATCATATATTGTTCATATGATTATAAAAAGTAATAAAATAGGATATAATTAACACTTTATATTCAAGCGCATCGATAGTTTGAAAACCAAGAAGAAACATCATCTACTAGTATTTATAAGAATAAATAAAATTCAAATCAGCACAAAACAGTTTTATATACACATCCCTTCGTGTGTTTTTGGTAAACCGGATACTGTGAAATCATACATATGTCTGAAGTTGTACTAAATGTTTTCAAGTTTCATATTAATTTTTATGTAAGAAAGTTTTAACAACCAGCTGTTGAACATCGTGTGAATATTTTTACAGCCATGTGTATGCTGCAATTAACTTTATGGTATGTTTATAGTTTGCCTTTGATATGAAGATTCTAAAAACAAATGACTGAAAACCATACATTTGCTGATGAAATATTTCCTCTGATTAGTTTTATTTGTAAACTACTCAACTACATATTCAAAAGATTTCCATTCAGTATTGATCGTGTTTTGAAACTTTGATTTCTTAAGTTTATACTAATGTACTTTATCCCGATTTTGAAGATATTTCTAGGATGATATACATCACTCACGTCTCCGTTCTAAGGAAATAAAAAAGCAGCCTCTTTTGATGAGACCGAACGAATGTACGCCTGGTTGGGCTGGAAAAAAACAATATGTTGGATTTGCAAAGCACTTCCTTACCACTGGATCATTCTCAATCTGTTTAGCATAGTTGATGTATGTAAAACCATCACAACAATATACAAATGATTTAAAAACTAGTTTATTTATATAACGCCGTTTCCTTAGAAATATTTCCTAAAAGACATGTATCCGGAGTTTTCAGACAAGAGGGAAACTCAAGTTTGATGTGTCTGTTACCTACCCCAAAACAAGTGGATATATTGTGTTAGAGCTTGTCAAAGTTTATCCTTTATATTAAACTTGTTATTTGATTTGTCTATTATTTGTTGGTACGTGTCTAATAAAAGCTATTGTCCTGTTATAAATAAAATGAGTTTTGAAAAACGAATGTTTGATTAAATATGTACGTGTTTTCAAGCAATTCAAGAGTTGATAGCAATATAAACAACATACTAAACATCTATTAATTGCTTAGTATCGTTCAAGAATTCGATAAGTTCAATGAGAAAGTTTCTCTCCAACGGGCTGTTTTATGTATCTGTGGCAGTCAACATAAATTGATAACCCGATCCTCAAACAAAATTCAATGACTAAGTACAACGTCCATCTACTAATGTATTTGTTTTGCCATTATGTGACTCAACGTAAGCATCACAGAGCATAGCTTAGAAAAGTAATCAACAAGCAAAAAGGAACGGCCTCACGCGATAGTGCGATATTTGCCTACAATTATGCTGTGGGTTAACATAGGTACAGTACTGATCCCTAGAATGCAATTATATTAATAGAAACATACTTTATTCAGTTACCACTAAATGCCTTAATTCCCGCTGGACCGTTTTAACAAAGAATATGTCGTGGGAAAGGATAATACAATTGTATTACGATTTACTATTAAACAATTGTTTTGTAGTATATATTTGCAAGATGAAACCATTACCTGAAAACAACCGCAATACTGCAGGATATGTAATTAAAATACGGAAGTCATCAGTATTATCTTACATTTCGAGAAATGAATGCTGATCAAAACATATGTATATATCTATTGAAATTAAATTGTTCTTCAACTATCGTTTGTGTAACAATTAGTGACTTTTACTTGCCGAAACAGTTTAGTATTTAGAACCTGTGACGTTTTTATGTTGTCGTTTCTGGTCCGTAAAATCAACTTCGAGCAAAGGCATTAATTTTCGTCAGAATGTTTAAGCAAATTACACTTTTATATGGACACAATTTCAGTGCAGTCCAAGGTATCTAGCAACGTGTTTGTATAAAGCTAATTAGTTCAGGCCTATTTCCTGGTTTAAACTGACGCATTTTGTTATTATTTATCCGCCGTGAATTCACATGCAATATGAATAAATTTAAGATGTAAGGAGCATGATAGCAATCAACCAATTTCTTTTTCTATGACATCGAATCTAATAACGTATACAACGTGAAACTACATAAATATTTTTGGTCAGATACAATCCTTTGTAATAATAAAAAAAAACAATTTCGTATGAGACAATTATCCAGTTTCGTGATCTAAATGTTTGCCTCCCACAGCAGAGAGCGTTCCTTTCGCTACGTTCAGTTGTATTATCAAAGTGATTATAAAAAATCCCAACGCTTATCTTTCAGTACAATTATTCATCCAGTAATACGATATAATAATTACTACTAATTTTGAGTTTCCAAAACAACCCCTGGTTTCAACAAAAATACAACGTCATGTTTCATTGACCTTGAAATAACAAGGGAAATATGTGCACACGCATGCTTTCTTAAAGCATAGAGTAAGAAATTAAATCTTTGTTTCACCTTCTCAATTTAGAAACCAGACAGTGATGTGTTAGGAGCAGTATTTTCTGTTCCACTTAAGCGTCGATAGGCTCTTTGCATTACAGTTAACAGTGTTTGCTAGCATAAGGTTCAACATGAACCATGACCAAACATTTTCAATAAAATCAAATCAATATAAGATAATATAGACATATTAACATATACTTAACCATTTTCAATGTTATATACATGACATATTTTGTCATAACTTGGCATCGTAGAACAATTTAAACTTTCAAAATACTAATGCTATTTAAAGAGTTTTTATTGACCGCTAAGTAACGTTTTTAGAATTCAATGTTGACTTTAAAACAGAATACAACTTAAGCCGGTGCTGATGATATTGGTGCACTAACCAACTTATCTGCTGCAAAAACAGTGTGAATGAAATAAATATTACCTTTTCATACTGTGGTTGTATTGAATGTTCCTGAATAATGTCGCTGCCCTTTGTCTTCTGGTAAGGAGCAATTAAACTAGGCTTACGTAAGTTTATATTACGTTAGCAATTCATTGTGTCCTCAATCCTGTCCAACACTATAACATTTTGTCTATCTAATCTATCAATAGATAACGGCTGTAAGTTAATATGTCAGGAGTCTGTTTATGTCAGATTGACCGACTAGGAAGTTGAAGGATAATTACACAGTGGTGTCTAGCGCCAGACAATATTCTCATTAAAATGCAAATCCTAACGTAGCCATAAACATACCAGGAAAAAATGGTATTCAATTGTACAGTCAAATGCACGTGTCCAGACGAAAACCTTGTTCTGACCCATTTTGTGTTTTGTTATGAAATATGTTGTTTGTGTGGTTGTTTTTTAACGTTGAAAAGGAGAATAATCAGGATATACAGCGATATCGTACTTAATAATCACTTCTGGATTTAAATGGATGCTCATATTTTCTTGAATTAGTAAATCTATACGAAATACGATTCATAATAAACTTTAGATCATTTTGTTAAGGAATATACCGAAAATTTAGTTACACCTAAAAACAAGTGGCCATTTCTCCGTTTCTCTCTCGTCCATTCTTTTCCCCGTTCTTTAACTTATGAATACACTGCGGGACATATCACACTATTTGAAAAAAAAGACAAAAAATGTTTTTTGGACATGAATGATAAGGACGCCGGGATGAACAATTGTGTAAAACATGCCCATTTAATGTAATGGATTGCCTTACGTGTCATACATATCCATCAACTTGTATGTACTTTAAAAGGGAATAACGTTGGGGGTCCCTGATAGCTGACTGCAAGTCAATGTCAAATTTCAAATGTTAACTATTTAAATGCTCTTCCTTGCCAGCAAACTACTCAAATAATAATTTCCTGATAAAAAGTTTCTTTTGCGTTTTTTTTTCGGTTTAGTGATGACTTTCATTCGAAAAAGAAGGTAACATACCATAAAAAATCCATTCTTAAAAATGCAAGGCGAGAAACATCACACAGCAATTGCTGTATCATATTAGGCATAATCATGGCAAACAACTTATGACATTTACAGCTTTGTATTTTATAATGCTAATTGTAAATTGAGATAAAAAGGCAAACAACCGACTTCTTTATTTCAAGTAAAATGGATTGAAATTACAAAGGTTGCCAATCGCTATATATAGTTTCTCATTCAAGTCAAAGAGGACGTTGGCCATTTATGTCGTTTAGAGTTTATAGTTTAACAAACACACTAGTAGGTCGTTAACGTCGTTTAGAGTTAAGCAACCTTACTTTCTGGTCGAACATGTCATTTAAAGTTTAGCAACCTCTCTAGTTGGTCCTAAATCTCGTCTAGAGCTCAGTAACATCTCTAGCATGGCGTGAATGTCGTTTAGAGTTGAGCAACCTCTTTATTTGGTCGTAAATGTCGTTTAGGGTTTAGAAGAAACCTATATAGTAAGTCCCAAATGTCGTTTAGAGTAAAGCAACCTCTATAGTTGGTTGTAAATGTCGTTAAGAGTTTAGCAAAATATCTAGATGGTCGTAGATATAGTTAAAAGTTTAGAGTTTAGCAACCTCTCTTGCTGGTCGTAAACGTCGTTCGGTTTAAACAATATTTATTTCGATATAATATTTACAATTAGTTTAGTTTAACGAATTTGAGCATAATCAACGTTAACAAAGACCAAATATGTAACGCATATAAACAACGAATATGTTAATTATGCACAAAACAATAGTGTAAACAGAATTGAGAAGAAAGCCTTAAGGCTTATACTATGTCTCGCTTCTGTAGGTCATTTACGCTGCTTAGGCTAGTGCGCAAGTTGCGGTGACTCGAATAAATATAATCTTATAGTCGTATTGTGTAAACTATGGTATGTAAAACAAGTTGTCTTAGTCTGAAATCATTTAGTTGGAAGGAGGAAAAGATAACGATAGCATAAAAGGAAGCTGAACGAGAGAGGTGGTACAGGCACTGGTCAGATCGGGATTGGGATAAGGTTTGTTATAATGTGTACTCAAAAACGTTTAGATTGGCGTATATAGTTCTGGACGCTATCAAAGATAAGTTTGTTCTTTTGATATGAGGTTTCCTACCCAAAGAGTAACAGCAGAAGAGACAATTGCCCAACAGTGGATAACTGAACAATCAGATGATTTCTTTGGACGTTATATAATGGACAGGTGAAGAAAAAGTGAAAGGTGTCCTCAATTTCACCCCATGGACAATAAGGACTGTTTACAATATTTTTTGAGAATAGATGTTCATTAAGATTGCTACAGTGCATATGTAACCTCGCGTGATTGACACAGGATTTGCGGTCACCTTCGTAGTAGAAGTCAGGAACTTGTTTTGTGTTCTTATTAAGTTTGTATTTGAAAGAAGGTACGGATAGCGATGAACGAATTTCTTCCGGGAGTGCGTTTCATGCGGATATAGTTGATGGCAGAAATGAACTCGTCAACAACTGTGATTTGCATGAAATGTTCCGAAGGTTATCTGCATTTCAAAGGTTATACGAAGTAGTATCGCCAACTCTTGTTGGAATTAGTGAAGTTAGATATGCTAGTGCAAGGGAGTGAAACATCTTGTAAAATAGGATAAGTTTATATTTACGTCGCCTTTCTTTGAGTGGTTCGAATCCAGTTTCAACATAAAGATTGGCTAGAGATACTAGTCGAGTTGCACCCGATATTATTCTGGCCGCCTCATGTTGTTCTTTTTCTAAGTCATCCTCATCAGCTTGAGTCAGATTATTCCAGACAACATCGGCATATTCCAAAAAGGCCTAATAAATGTGAAATACAGAACCTCAAGCGATTTACAATCAAGAACGTATTTGAATGATCGCATGAAGTGAATTCGCGGCTAAGCCTTCTGTTTGATGGATTGAATATGATCGTGCCAGGAGCATGTGCTAGAAAGAGTGACACCCAAGTGTTTATGAGTTGTAACTTCGGATAGTTGGGTATTGTTCATGAATATTGAGGGGTGCACTTACCTATTAAACTTCCTAGTGAAAAGTAGCGATTTGGTTTTCGCAGGATTAAATGTAACAAGCCATCTGTCAGCCCACATATGATTTTTTTCTAGGTCATCAGTAAGTTGCTGCGCGGCAAGCACGGGGTTTTCGACTATTAAGTACAAGGTTGTATCATCTGCGAATAGCCGTATATGTGATTGTATATCGCAGACAATGTCATTAATGTAGATAAGAAAGAGCAGAGGCCCAAGAATGGAGCCTTGAGGGACTCCAACTGATATTGAAACCGTATCAGACATAGAACCAGAAAGAACAACACGTTGTTTACGTTCGCTGAGATAATCACAAAGCCATAACAATAAAGAACCGGTAATGCCACTTTCACGAAGTTTATGGATTAGACCGTCATGCCATACTCGATCAAAAGCTTTCGAAATATCACAAAATAATGCTCTTACTTCTTTACCTTCATCAAGAGCGAGGCAAAAAGAATGACAGATCGATACAAGCTGGTTGACAGTGGAGTCTTTTGGAGCAAAACCAGATTGAAATGGTGTTAGATAGTCGTTTTGACGCAAGAAATTGAACATTTACTTATGCAAAATATTTTCAAGAACCTTACTGACAACACTTAATAGGGAAATAGGACGATAATTTCCAACATCTTGGGGTCAGACTTTTTATAAAATAGCACAGACATGAGCTAGCTTCCACTTAAATGGTACTTTACCAAGCCGAAGTGAGGTATTAAAAAGGTCACGAAGTGGGTAAGAAATTTCAATTGCTACCTCCCTCAGCACAAAGCTATTTATAAAGTCTGGTCCAGTTGCTTTGCCTGTTTTAAGAACCATTATTGAATCGATTACGTCTTGAAGTGAATTAACAAAGTCTTGTAGTTTTGGATTATCAGTATCAATGGAGGAAGGAAGTGGCCTGTTTGGTATATTTAATTGAGTCTGAGATTGAAAGAAAGTGTTAAGTAGGATCGCTTTGTCTGTATCTGATTCGTCGATGATGCCGTTATTGCTAAGTGGTGGGATTTCTTTAGATTAAATTGTTGGCATAGCGAAGTTCTTTATGGTTTTCCAAAAGTCGGAGTTGGGAATTTTTTTTTCCTTGAGTCGTGTAGCTAGTTTTTCATAATGTGACTGCTTGGCAGATCGAACAAGGTTGGTAACACGATTTTGTTTTTGATTGTATAAACACCATTGGTGTTTGGAATTTACACGTTTTGCCTTTCTATAAGCGCGCCGTCTTTGTCGAAGAGATTTTCGGATTTCATTATAAAACCAAGGGGGGTCTTTATTGCGAATTACAATAGTCTTTGTAGGTATGGAGGTCTCACACATAGCCATGAAGTGATTAGTGAAATTATCGGTATATATGTTGTTATCTGTGTGCACACAAGACATCCAGTCAAAGTTAGACTGGATAAGTTTACTTAGTTTTACATAATCACCTTGATTGAATTTCCAAACCTTACGTTTGAATGATGAACCGACAGTTTTATCGAATCGAAGAACGCAATAAACTGGACAATGATACTGTACTAAGTGTTTGAGGAATGGTTCACCTACTCCAAAGTCGAGGACAATATATTTTGAAGAGACAAGAAATAGGTCAATGAGAGACTCAGAGGACTCGGTGAAGTGAGTAGGGTCTCGTATTACTTGGGTGAAGTTGAACTGTTGACAGATAGAGTCAATCTTTTGACGGGTTAAGGGCTTATTTACATCTAGGTTAAAATCCCCTGTGATAAGAATGTCTGTAATACCAGTATCAACCGCCAGTGAAATTGAGTTGGTAATACATTCAAGGACATATGGATTGGAGTTAGGAGGTCTATAGAATGTACCAAGTAGAAGACGTCTATTTCTAATTCGCAGTTCAAGCCAAATACATTCAATGTCATTTATCTCGAGGTCATGTCTTTCTAATGCAAACAAATCTGACTTTATGTATACAATAATACCACCATGTGCATCAGAAAGTCTATCTCTTCTATAAGGTTCATGGAAGTTTGGAAATATCAAATCGGGGGTTGCTGAGTTAGGAGTGAGCCATGTTTCCGCGAAGGCTAATATGTCAAATGTTCGTAGATCAGCAAACAAGATGTCCTTTTTGCTGTGGAAGCTTTGAACATTATAGTGGACGATATTAAGGCATCCAGTAACGTCAACTGGGATTTCAGAAGAGAAGGAGAAGGATGGAGAATGTGCGGGACCAGGATTTTTATGAACGTCTCCAGAACAGAGTAGGAGCATTGCTAGCCAGCAAATTAGTTCGAAGTGGGTGAAACACTTGATTCCTTTAGCACGAGATTGATAGTAGCAGAACAAACCTAACCTCATTCGAAATGTACGTATTCAATAGAAATTTGATACAAGTGATTCCGGGATCAAACGGCGCTAAGAATGAGGGGTATCCAAACATCGTCTCACCAGTACCGCCATGAATAGATAGAAGAAAGAAAAGGTTGAAAAGTAAGTAAGTAAATAGAAGTAGGATAACATAATGTAAGCTAGAATGTGACGAATTCCCTTTTTAAAAGAGGTGTTAGGGTAAGTATAAAATTTCATATTTAAGCGTACGGAGAAAATAAGTATGAAACGGGTATTCTACATGTGCATGTATTTGCAAAATTGTGCCTTTTGTAACATTCAATATAAGCTGATCGGTGATATGTTTGATACCGTGATATTGCATAAAAAAGGATGCGGTAGAATAAGATATGAATATCCAATTAGAATAGTTAACCAGTCAATGTACCTATTTATCTTTCGCTTGACTAGCCACGACTCTGACCGATCAGAAATGAGTAAAATGTTAAAGGAACAGCTTCAGCTAAGATAAGACAATTGGTGTGCCAGTAATAAAAAAGAGAGCAGTGTTAGAGAGTAGGTAATATGGGATTTGATAACTGGTTTATACTGATTAAATACGTAACAGTGGTTGAACAAATGCTACCACATCTGCTCGCTAAAATAGTTTAACAGTGAACAGCTTAGTTTTATTTAGTGCGATTGAGAATGTGCCTTTAATGTGTCAAAAAGTGTGCACGCTTTCCTAAAAAAAGCATGGATTTTTTGCTTACATGTAGTATTTCTAAATGAAATTGTCCATTCAGTTTTACGTTGTTATTTGAAATGGATTTAATATTGTCGTGTTATGAAAATGTGATTAGATGTTTACTAGTATAATAATAAATGACTATAGTAAAATTGTAATTGTAAAGTGATGCAAATAGGAAATTAATGGTTTAAGATGTGTTCAGTGGAATTCAGATGGAACTAATGAGAGAAAAAAAAAAAAAAGCATCTAAAAATTAAATTGTGGATTTTACAATGTATGGAAATATTTTTGAGGATTTTACTCTAAGATTATTTTGTGTGGATGAAGTTGTTTGAGTGAACTTTCGTATATCTGCGTGTATTTGATAATACATGCATATAATGACAGCAGCATAAGGAAATGAGCAGTAAACTTAATAGTGTACTAGGTAAGTATAAATCTAAAATTAAGCATTTCAGTAAAATAAATGTTAGAGTAAATCACTATATGGCAGATATTACAACATTTAAACATGTTATGTTTGTACATTTTTTATAAGTAAAACTGTAAATCTGTCAGGTACCAGTTGTACATTGTTTAAATACACATATTTATTATAAGAGATTAATTTCTATATCAACATTACTATATACACATGTGTAGAGTGTTTATGGACAATACAGGTAACAATTAAAAGATAGGAATATTAATGAAATTGCACAAGATTCAAAGATATATACAAAGCTACAAATTTGTAAGATATAAACATCAAGATAAGACAGAGTACATTGTTTCATCCAGAAAAAATAATGCTTATTTTGATGTTATTCAACATTTAGAGAGGCAAATAATTAAACATTTAGTTTGAATAATGGGAGATGCTCAATATATATTGTTTTTTTGGATCAAATACTTTGTAACGTTATTCCTTAAATCATTTACAATAAAATAAACAAAATAAAAACTAATGAATATAACAGATTTTAATGAGATATATTTGATATGCAGTTTTTATATTAAGTTTGAACATATATTATTTCAATTGATATACACTTTTGCCATGCAGGTCATGTAATTATTAAAAATTAATAACACATATTTACATTTGACATTCTGATATTAATCCATAAATAGTTTGTTTATCTTTATAGTTATATACACTCATCATGCATGGCATAGGCACTAATTGGAAGAAGGTTTATAATTCTATACAACAACTTTCCATTTTTCAAGATACAAAATATAGAAACCAAACAAAACTTAATGTTTGAGACATAAAAAAAATAATGATGAAAAGTAAAATATTGCAAAAGTGAAAGAGTAATTGCAATGTATTTACAAAACAAACATTTCACACAAATGATTTTTATAGCACATGCAAGAAGCACAACACACATTCCAAACAATACAACAACACTATGAGGGCAGGTTGTTTAGTGGAACAAATTATATACAATTCAATGCTTTTAGTGTTTGTTCTTTGATCATAAATGAAAGGTGACATGAATTATATGCTATGATATTGAATTTTATATGAGTTTTTATATGCTTATTATATATATAGTATGGCATCATCATATACAATTGCTATATGTACATAGTGTGAGATAAGCCTTATTCAGGCTTGTAGCCAAATTTTTGAAGGTCATCGAAGCTCTTAATTCTGATGATTGGGCCCTTAGGATCTGTTTTGATGAATATGTTTCCATTATATGTCCATGTATCCACAATTGGAGATTAAGTGTCCTTCTTGAGCTTCCTGCAATTGTAGGCTAGGCCACTTCTAAATGGAGTCAACTGTTCATTGATGAAAATACTGCTCTTTTTTGTCTAAGTTCTTTTCTTGACTTGATGAAGCTTGTCTTTGCCTTGTACGAAAGAAACTTGACAACAATGTTTCTAGGTTTATTGGTCTGGGGTTTAACCATTCCTGTGGGACCTGTCTATGTCAGATATGGTTATGTTGGAACCACCTTCCTTGGCAACATCAATCACTATTTTATCAGTAGATTATCCAGCTTCTTCTTTTACATTGCTGATGACTACTCACAACCTTCTACTGTATTGGTTGCTTTTATCAAGCTCAGATTCAAGATCTTGTACTTTGGTGGTAAGAGAGTTAATATGGGTTTTTAGGTTACTAACCTCCTGTTTAAGTGGTGTTATATATTCACCAACTGCTGTCTTGACCATGGCAGATATTTCTTCTTTTAATGAGGCTTTCAAGCTTGACACTATTCTGTTAATATCTATTTCTGTCAGGAGGGGTTGATGCACTGGAGAGGACATGAACATTGGCATTTGCATTTGGGGTGCTCCATGTTGATTTGTCAGGACATAAAGGTGCTGACTTTGATCAGGTGCATTTCTTAGATTTTCAAAAGTCTGATTATGAATTAAACTTTGGCTCTGGCTGTGAATATCAGCTTCAAATCTATAGTGTTCAAACTCTCATTGTTAGGTGAGTTCATAGCCATAATGCTGATTTTACTTTTGGAAATGGTGTCTTCAGTTGTATCAGACCAGTCAGTCCATTCAGGACAGCTATTTTCAGATAGTGAATCAGATAAATGTCTGATGTTGTTTTCAGAAGTTTGAATATCAGGGGAGGTAACTTTGCGTTTTCTCGATTTCTGGGATTTTCTTCGTTTTTACTTGGTGTCTTGGGGTTTGCCGGGGATTTCTACTGGTTTATTAGGGCTTATCTTACCCATTGGCATTTGTCAGCTTTATTTTCTGCATCGGGATAAACTCGAAAAGGGAGAAATCTACATATTTGCACTGATGGAATTTATCGGGGTTTGTTTTTAGAGTTTAGAATTTGGCAACCTCTCTTGTTGGTCGTAAATGTCGTTTAGACTTTAGGGTTAAGCAAACTATCTAGTAGCTCATAAAGGTCGTTTAAAGTTTAGAGTTTATCGACCGCTCTAGCTTGTCGTAAATGTTATAAGAGTTTAGCAACCTTTCAGATACAAATAAACAGACATAGGTGCGATTTGAAATAAAGGAGAATCCCAGAAAACGGCCTCCTGCTTCAAAAATAATTAAGATGACCATAAGTTCTTTGCAGATTCTTTATCCAGAAAGTAGTTAAAATTGAGCTTAAATAGAGGATTGAATGACAACTGGTGAACTGTTTTTGACCTTTTAAGATAAAAAAAGTCATTAGCTTCTGTTTATATGGTGATAAATAAAGCCATTTCAGGATACAATTAACGATGTTTAAATCATGGTATGGAATAACAAACACAACCAGCTTCTATCTCTTTGATATGAATATCTCTCGTAGAGTTCATGGCAAAACGGAGATGTACACCTTTAATTTTCTAGCTACTTCCATTACAGAGATGCAATATATACATTTTTTTATCAAAAAATTGAAACAACCATTGAGCATAAATGGTGAACATTTGTGTACAAACTGTATATTAATTGTAATGAAGTTTGTGCTGCATTTATATATTTCTTCTTATAGAATTGTTTGTTGCTACTCTTAAGTTTTTGTCCTTACAAGTAGTTCTAACTTTTAGATGTAGATGCCTTTCGTGGAATCAGAAATAATTTCACAAAACTATTTTCTAAACCTTTGTATTGAAAATGTTACGGCAACGAACACAAATGCTACCAAATGCGTCAAGTTGCCTCTTGTTATTGCTCAAAAGTTATATTCCTTAATGGCTTTGTCAATGGCAAAATACTTGAGTTTCCCTTTTGAAGTAAGTTGTCTAAGAATATTAATGATGAAAAGCGGAAAACCCGGAAGAATTAAGTTGTAGAACATGTGTATGTATGCATAAAAGGACGTTATAAAGTTATATAGTTATATAAAACATAAGTTCCTAATGGTATACCTCATCTTAAAGTAATACATACACATGTACAACAAACATAAGTTTGAGTGATACATCTTTATCTACTTACTTAATAATGCATTAATGGAAAATATTAACAAGATTGAAACCGTGTTATTACTATCTTAAAACGCGCATAATTATGTAATGACTGGTGGGTCCTTAAATATTTACAGTGATTAACCATCGTCTCATAAGTTAGAAATACGTTTTTTTCTGCAATTGTATTAATTGTGGTACATCTTATTTGGTAGTAAGAGCGCATCTTTAAATAATTTGCACCATGTTGACACGTGATATTTCATAAATAGCTATCGACTGTGAATACAGACATCACGCTCGAATAAAACCTTCTAGTATGTGGTTTAATTGATTAAAAATATAATTAACAACCAAGTTTTTTTAAATGGCTGCTATAAACTCAACAAGGGGGATTCTTATCAAAGAACTCTGTGCTGAGCTTCGACAATTGTTCTTCTATAAAATGCTGGTTATGATTGTTATTCTATACACTGATGAACATATCTGTTATTGTATCCTGAAATGGCTTTATTTATTATCAAATGAACAGAAGGTATTCACTTTATTTATCTGAAAGGGTCAAAGGCGTTTTAAAAATAATTATTCAACCCTGTATTTAAGCCCACGTTTTATTATTATCTCAAAAAAGAAATAGCAACGAACTCTCGGTCTGCTTCATTTGTCTGGAAGCAGGAGGCCGTTGTTGTTGTTTTTTAAATCATCTTTGGAGCTCCTAAATTATAATTGGCACGTGTGTCTTTTGATTTGCATTTAAGAGGTTGTTAAACTCTACACGACATTTAAAACCAGAAATAAGGGTTGCTAAGCTCTCAACTCTAAACGACATTTACGGCCAACTCTACTTTGACTTGTAAGGGTAACTATAAGTGGTGCTTCACAGCCTTTGCAGTTTTAATCCTTTTCATTTGTGTAATAATGCCTCAGTCTATTATTTTGCCTCTATATCTCATTTACTATGGTCAAAATGAAACTATCTCTTGCTGCAAAAGTCAAAAGGTCTTAGATATTATGTTGAAAGATAAGATAGCAATCGTTTTATGTTTGTTTTTTTGCTTTTCACTTTATGTTTCATGTGACATGATAATTCTTGATAAACTCTGGTTGCCATTGCAGCCAAAATGAAGAAAAAACAATTATGACACATACCATGAGGCTGAGAGCTTAGATGATTGACGTGTGACATTGTCTAGTGAACCTCTACGAAGTCCCTCTGATCAAAATTGCTAATGCTCCGGGTGTCACTTGTTTACATAGATATATAGAGAAAGAAACCGGCAAAATTTGCTTAAAACGATACCTGCTCCTTAACCGCCTGACCGATTTTGAGGAAACTTCACAGGGAGTTTGTTTTGGTGGTTTTCGTTTATTATATATAACAAAAGAAATGAATTCCATGCAGAAGTCTGATTGCCGTGGCAACCAACATGGCAACTAACAGTTAAAACTTTCAAAATCTCCTTAATCATTCGTTTGGTCCTTTGGTACTAAGACTGATCAAATGCCACTAGATTCAAAATTTACCAGGCCACTTGCGCCACCTGTTGCACCGAGATATATGGGTTTAAGGAAACCGTCAAGATATGCTTTAAACGGCATTTAATAAACTTCAGCAGTTGAATATCTGTGTGTAAGGTTACTATATAGTACATTTTGATGTCTACCCAGAAAACAGACTTGAGAACGATTCATATCACTGTCAGCTGTCATCACAAAAACAGAAATATACTGATGACTTCGCGGTATTTCAAATATATCTCCTCCTTTCGTGCGGTCGTTTTTAGGTTATGGCTTTAACAAAAGTATGCAAAGATTTAAAATCTTTGATGAAATGAAGAATCCATTGGGATAAAATATGTATTAAATATTAAAACAAACATTCAATACTTACTAATAGAACGGTCCAGCGGGAAATTTAGGCTTTTTTGGTAACTAAATAAATAAATTTTCTATGAATATAAATGCACAACATCTGTATAGGCAAATATGGCACTATCGCGCGAGCTCGTTCCTTTGGGCTTGTTAATTCATTTTCTAAGCTTAAGTCTGTAATGCTAACAATCGTTGAGTCTTAAAATGGCAAAACAAATACATTAGTAGATGGATGGTGTACTTAGTCAGTGAATTTTGTTTGAGGATCGGGTAATCAATTTATGTTGTCTGACACAGAAAAATAAAACAGCCCGTCCGAGAGAAACGTTCTCATTGAACTTATCGAATTCTGGAACAATAAACCCGTTTGAGAGAAAATATTTCACTGAACTTCTGAACGACTTTAGAAAATTGCAGTTGTTTATAATGTTCTTTATATTCCATTCAACCATTGAACTGCTTAACAAAGCGTACATATTTAGCCAATCATTTGTTTTTCCAAACTCATTTTAATTCCGTTGTTTTTACCATGGAGTCATATGATAAAAGTGACAAAATACATGTTAACAATCTGTCAACAATGTAGTGACTTTCTATTTGTATATAATAACTTCTCTCGATTGCGTAGAATCGGATGGAATAAATATTCGCAGTGATCTACATTCATATTGTGCCAACCTATATTCTCGAATACCAATGAATGTGTAATTCTTGAACGTTCGGTAAATTTAAGTATTTTAATAACACATTGTAAAATTGAGTGATAGATCGTTGAAAAATCGTGTGGCATACAGAGCAAGACATTTATTCTGTTATGTGATAAAGAAACAAACCTGATCTTTAAATTATCTCCTTGCATTTTCTCCAGAGCCGTATCTTTTACAGGTCTAAACACCTTCATAACGCAAGGCGCCTATTAAACAACGATTCTCCGAACTTTCTGTGAGGAATCTTGACACGATCTATCATTTGTTGAATTTAATCTTTTTCTAAAACGTCGCAGAACAAGGAAACTAGTTATTGTATTTTTGAATAGGAGCAAAAGTTCTCCTGTATATGGTTAAATAGCATGGCGTGCTTCGCAGCTGAAGCGTTTTTCAATGTCCGGTGAGCAAAACAAAACTACAAGGACAAGCTCTGAAACGCGATATCCACTTGAATTGTGTAGCAGACATATCAAACTTAAGTGCCCTTCTTGATTTAAGCTGTCTGAAAATGTTAGCTGATAAAACACTCGGAGACATGTGTTGTAGATGGTGTTTCTAAGGAATGGGTGTTATATACAAATAGTAGTTTTAAAATCTTTGTATATTGTTGTAATATTTTAACAGCCATCAACAATACTTAAAATAGATTGAGAGTGATACAGTGGTCAAAGTATGCTCTTCGGACCCAACATACTGTGGGTCCCAATTTTACCAGGAGAACGTTCTTTCTGACTCAGCAAAAGAGGATTGTTTTTACCTTAGAATGGAATCGAGATTGAATTATACCATCTTTAAACTGCTTCACATTCGGGATAAAAATACAATACTTTAAACTAAGACATCATTGTTTAAAAATGCAACAAAGCTTGAAATGAATTTGTTTGAAAATGTAACTGAATAATTTACATTTAAAATAAATCAGAGAAAATGTTTGATCAGCAAAGCTCTCGTATGGTTTTCAGTCAGTTTTTCCAGAATTTTTTCTTCAAAGGCAAACTTATAACATACGGTAAATGGACTTCTCCACAAAAAAATTGAACGTGAAGCTTGAAAACATTAATCCACTAGAAACGCATGTATCCGTTTTATCAGAAACACACCAAATACTGTTTATATTGTAGTGGTCTGTACTGAGCTTTGACTTTTTTCGCTTTATAAATAGATGCTGTTTCTGTTTGATATTCATTATGTCTACACGATTGTAAATACACTGGTAAATATATCCTGAAATGACTTTATTTATCATCACATGAACAGTAGGTAATTACTTTGTTTATGTAAAAAGATCAAGGATATTTAAACAGATATGTCTTAATCATCTGTATAACAACAATATATATTTGTTTATAGATTAAGAAACTGCGAAGGAAATTGCGCTTTAATTTCCTAGACTATCAATGAATAATATATCTTTAGTTGCATAAGTAGGCTGCTAAACTCTACTTAAAATTATGTCTAGAAAGTTAGATAGTAAAAAATCCAAATTATTTTCAGGTGTTTTATAAGTAAATGGGTTCAAGACTTTTCTTAATTCAAAATTTGCTTCATGTGCTTGACCAGATGGTAACATATTTAAGTGGCCCACCTGAGCCAACGACTATACTAAAATATGTAAATTTATTGACAACCTCAAATGGTGATCCCTTGTAGATGAAGATTTAAAGGTAATTTACCCCCGTTACTAAAGACCAGAACATAACTAGTACCTTTATTAACAATAGGTCTCCACTTGGTACAATATCTCTCTAATATATTGATTTTCGCTTGCAGTTCTTGTGCTGAATTATCAAAAATATCAATAGTCTCTGCATATACGAGAAATAAAAACTTTAAAAATCCTGTGTCGATCCCTTTGACCCTTAAGAGTTATAATACTCCCTTTGGTTTGTTTATACACAAATAAAATAATAAAAGCAAAAACAAATAAACTATGTGACTTTAAAACACTGCATTTCGCTAATTTTGGTGTTAATCTTTTTTTTTTAAATAGTTCAGTAATAGTCAGCATTTTTAACTAGAATTCTTAATCGAACGCTCGATGATAATGTGTAAATTCTGCACTGTATTGAACTAAATTTAATCCGTATTAACTTGGTGTCTATGTTGCGCAAAATGCTATACATAGACACGTCTTATAAAAAATAGGCATATTATATTAGTCAATTCGACAAGCGCATCTTTTTCAAAGTTTGAACTGAGTGATTATCCAAAGCATGATAGCGCTTATACAAATTGAATGGCTGTGAAAATTTGCAGAGTCATCACTAAGATTAAATATTGGAACTTGAAGATGGTGTAACAATCGAGGAAATAAATGTTAGGACGAACATTTAAAATGTTCACAATATATTCGGCCATATTGTCGTAAAACGTGCATTGTTTTTATTGAACCAAATATTGGTAGCTGGCCATGTACGATATAGATGTTTATATAAACATGAGGAAGCATTTTTCTTTATTATTCGTCAAAAGATAAACGATTCAAATCATAAGTCTTCTCCGGCAAAATAATTTGATTATTTTTAACGTTGTTTTATTTAGAATTATATCGGTCAAAACATTGAGGTTACTAAATTTACAAAGATATGCTGTGCTTATGCAAAATAGTTCATGGCCGCTCGAACAGAAAACACCTGTCTTAACACATCACCGTCTGGTTTCTATATGGAGAGCTTGAGAAGAAATATTGGATTACCTAATGCTTCCAGACAGCACATTTTGCACATATATTTCTTGTAATGGTTGAACATGACTCTGTATGTCTCAATTTGTGATTTACACTTTGATATCGTTTATGCGAGGAGCGTCATTTGTTGTTTATTGTTTAAAACATACAGAACACTGACTGAATAACTAAAATATTTTAACCTGACCATGCTAGATCAGATATAAGTAAGAACTGCATTCTAAAAGGACGAATATTTGGAGAAACGGACGTAACAGCAGTATCACTGCGCTGGGAAGCATTTATTCAAATAAAGAAAGTGCCGGATAACTGCCTTATACCAACTTGTACCTTTTAGGGTCTACTAATATACGAAAGAGTCTCTATCGTAGCAGCGATCATCCTTTATTTTGTATATTTTCATTCTACCGAATATGTAAATTGTGTAGTATTAAATTATATAATATATATACATATACTATTGAATTCAATGCCGAAGACTGATGCGTCTGAAAATATGCACCAGTCAATTTTACCGACAAGATGCAGTTCCTAGCATACACCACTTTCCATATAACAGAGCATGATATCTTAAAAATATTTTATAATCACCGATTGTTACGCATACTTAGTCGACGTACAATCGAATTTGAATACATACAGGCTTTATTATTATGAATGACGTTCATTTGCTTTAACGTGTTGAATAGTTGGGGTGCCTGAAATCTTCCATGACCTGCATGATAGCTAGATGATGTGCCTGAAAGCTTCGCGACCTGTCTGATGGCTAGCTGAAGTGCATGAAAGCTACTTCGACTTGCCTGATGGCTAGTAGACGTGTCTGAAAGCTTCTTCGACTTGCCTGATGGCTAGTTGACATGCCTAAAATCTTCTTCGACCTGTCTGATGGCTAGTAGACGTGCCTGAAAGCTTCTTCGGCCTGCCTGATGGCTAGTTGACATGCCTAAACGCTTCTTCGACCTGTCTGATGGCTAGTTGACGTGCCTGAAAGCTTCTTTGACTTGCATTAAGTGAAATGTACCATACTCTTATAATACATACAATCACTTCCTTCCCACTCAAATCAAATTTCTCCCACTATGGATTATAATAGTATCGAGTCAATTCAGTTTACTACGTAATAATATGCTGCGATACTTATGTCTGAAGTTTATAAGTTTCAATTACACTAACTTATGAATGTTTATGTTTACCTAACGAGACGGTTTGCTAACGAAACAATTCCGACAAAATCGACATTGTTTATACATTAAAACTGATACAATCAGATTCATCTCAAAACAATTCCTAAAATATTTTCTAACATGCATACATCTAATAAATGGTGCATACTATGAAATATTAAACGTTTTCCCATCATTAAATTGCAGTTAGAATATTATATTAAAAACAAACCATATGTTAATTCCGCCGCAAATTATTTCTCGATTTTGAAATTGGGTCTTAACATAGTTTATTGAACTTCTTGAAACGGGAGTAAAACACATTTTCTTCGCATCTCTTATATGGAGTGCCATGGTTGTTGATACTGTACGTGCAGTATAGTTGTAATCGTTTTATCGAAGTGCACACAATTAATTTATCGTATAAAATAACATTATTAGCAATTGTCCTCAGACGCAGTCAAAGGGAATAAATTAACAAACACAATAACACTAATCGAGAAAGCTTTCATATAATGTTACAGTGAAAAAATGCCAGTCTCTGAGGGGAAAAAGTAAACAAATTATCCCGAAAATATGCCAATACCGATCGTCGAAATCTGGCAACACAACAGATCTGAAAAAGTCAGCCTTTTCGAACTTAATCTTTGAAATTCGCATGAATTGATACTTGACGACTGGTAGCTGAGGTTAGTTGTGAGTCCTGTCGTCGAGATTGTCATAACCGACATCTTCATCAGTTGGATTACTCATGACCGATAACTCGCGAAAATTCCGCGAGCGCCAGATACCAACCATTCAACCAACTCATGGGTCCGTAAATTAAACATTCCGATGGTACGCGGCGCACGCTCGATACCGTAGTGAGTGCGTGGGGCTATTTGGGATGAAGTAGCCAAATATTCGAAAAGAGCTGAGGAAGTTATTTCTCGGCTATTTTGCGCGTATTTATCGAGTATGGGGCAAACATGTATCGAATATTAAAATTTTGGCGCCATCGTGCTTAATGAATCAAGCCATTTATCTTCATAAAGATTGATATGATACTTATATATTTAACATGCACACTTCAGAACAATTGCAATACAAATTATGAAAGCAGGCTTGTAGACAATCGTAGCCAGGTTTACCCTGTCAAACTAATTTAGACTCATACATATCATTTAAGAATACTTCCTTCATTGAGTTACAGTCATTGTGTCTCATCTGTACATAAACTTGAGCATTTTCGACACAATAAAGAAACATCTGCTAATGGAGTTTATTCAGACACATTGTAGAGACAAAGATAATTCATGATTAGTCTTTGAAACATTTAATAAAATATTTTCTCACATGCAAGGATAAAAAATGGTGCATATTTAGAAACATCAAACTTTTTTCAATAGTAAAGGGCTTGGTTCACGAAAGGGCGAAAATGCCACACTTTTGGTGTTGTTTAACTGTTTCTTATTTGGAAGAATAACCAATAGCATTTACAACATGAAATTGTGTTGTGCTATTTGAATGCCATGGCAACAATTCATTTAATGATGCAACATTGTTTTTGGTTTGTATGGCTGTTTTTGTATACATGGGATTTGGTTTCTTGGAAATCTTGAAATGTCCGTCTCAATTCTAGGTAAACTAACACAGCTTATAAAAATAGAAAAAAATACGTTGAATTGCTATCAAAGTATGTCCACTGCCTCTATATTAAAAATAAGCTAAAATATCAAACATAATGCTGCTTGTTCATCCTTTCATAACGTGATGGTTTACCGAACAAAAGCTCCTAAGTACGACCACAATACGACGCCCACTCACGACTTGACGTGAAGATCATGGCAAGTTAACTAGTAGCACATTTCTTTTAAGAATAACCTTTTAGAACGTTTACTTGAACAGTAGTTGTCCATGCGAAGCGTCCAAATGAAAGTGTAAACTAATCAATTGCAGCACGTAAAAGACTCATAACTGATGCAAATATAGCAAGAATAACCATCACGTGTACCACAACGCGTTAACTTTATGTTTGGCACCATATTTAGTTTTCAGAAAAATGTAATAAAACTCAATAAAATGTTATTTAGTCTATACTAAAAAGGCCGTGACAGAAATCATCTGTGTTTTGTAATGCCTTTGTCCATAAATAACCAAGGACTCGTAAACTCGTTGTTTGATTTATCACCTTTTTTGCATTTGTCATTTGGTAAGTCTTTTATACTTTTGCTTTGGTTTACCAAAGAGGTGTCTGTGCAATATTTCATAATATATATATATAATATGTGTTGGTTAAAACTGTAAGGGTAGAAATGTTTAAATGGAAAATATCTTTAGTGTTTTATTCGCCATTTAGAAATAAAATGCTCGTTAAGCAATGATATTACAAAATGTAACAATTTTATAAGTCATTGATACCAATATTACTGATGAAGAATTTCAGCTAATAAGAATACCGTAATTGATAATAACGAACTCGGAACGAACAAGGTCTCTTATTGTAATGTGAAAAACCTTAAATGGGAATGCTACCTGTCTCATAAGTCATAACAGACATTCCCAACCAGCAAGTACAGAAAATATAAACTTCCATATGAAGACATAACGCGCCTAGAGGTAAACTAAATCGATGAACATAAAATGAACATATATAAACTAGTCTACTTGTCATTGAGTCGATATTGTAAGGCTTTGCACCTAAATGGTTAAACATTGATATCAGTGACAAAATAATGTACTTCAGAAAAGGTTTAGTGACCTAAAGGTCAATCGTACATACGCACCTTTTGAACGGCATGCTCAATCTGCGCTCTTTTCTTGAAACTTATTCAACGTCACATTATTTAATTTCCTGAAATATCAAGCGCTTTATCGCTGATTTTCTACATTGTTAAGTTGATTCCGTTCAGGAGCTTAGGGAATACTGGATACATTTACATAGTGATCCTTACCAATACAATAGCACTTTAGGCGATTGGGGCAATGACATTGTCGCACTTTTCATTGACATTACCAGTATCACTCAACACAACAGTTTCATTATTGTAATTCGATTTTCAGATATATCGCTCCCAAGAATTTGTTCCACAATCCCATTTAAGTACGTCTGTTTTTTCGAAATCCGGGTATTATGATAGCTGTGTTGTCGGCGTCATCTTCGTCGTGCAATAACCATAACCTTCTTAACAACTCTAAAACCGTTCAGGAGATTCAGATGAAACTTGATAAACCTATTGCCAGAGATTATACTTACATGTAGCAAAGCCTCTAACTATGACCTTTAACTTAAAGTTATTTTTTTTCACTGGATAAAGCGATCAAACGTTGGCTTTCGTTCCTAGCTTGCTGGGACGTTAAGAATAATCACGTTAAAAGGTTAGATCAAATGTATTATTTAAATCATCTAAACTTAAAAAAAACAAATATCTGAATATGTTTTTTTAAAAATAGATTGAGACTAGTAAACTATTTACAAGGATATATAACTTAAAAAAAACTGTGAATAACATTAATAGCTGCGATATACATAAAACTTTATTTCGATCAGAGGAACATATACTGTAACCATAGCGCCAATTGCCTATCATTGTTTCTTAGATGCGACATGTTTTGAACATCTATTTACTCAGTTGCTCAACTATAATTCTCAATTTGATTATTTTCGATATCTATCCTTGAGGATATCGGGCGATATTACGCATCATCTCGCTGTGCTTGTGTTCTACTGTTGACGTTAAAGCGTGATTAAAGCCCATGCCTATATAAAGACGTACTTTTGCATTAAAACTAAGCAATGACACCCTTATGCATGCATTTATTATTTATACCCACAGGTTCTGGTATAGTTTCCATAAACAGTATACTTTTTCGGGCTGCACTGACTTCAATATTATTTTTGTTTTTCTTCGCTTCTGCTAGAAGACCAAGCAATACAGATGAATTGAAGATTGCACATAAATCAATTTTGATGTGTATGCACGTTTTACATATAGAAGAGAGTCTGCTAGAATTTTTGTCTTGTAATGTTTATCCTGACATTGTTATATCACATTGATATATCACAGTGATTGCTAAGTAAGGCTGATGAGACCGCCACTGGTGCGTTTATCTATACCTCAATTTGTCCGTATATTTCCTGGAATATTTTTACGTAGTAATTGATTTTTTTAAAATTGAATAATGTTCATTGATAATCTTTTAAACAATAATATTTATTTAATTGATGATATACAATGACGGTAATAAAATAACGGGCATGAAATCATATTGATGATAAAAACATTAAGTGATAAAGCCAAATAAAATGTGGAAAGTTAATAAACGAATGTATGGTCAGGTATATGTTCACACTATTAAGCATAAGAAACTGTTTTTATTTAATTCTAGTCAATATTTATTATGATAGATTCAATAATTTCCTTTTACAGGAAAACCTACCAAGTAAACAATACCAGCACTAGTCCCTTTTCGATTTTAACAATCATGGATATTTTACTTAGTCATTAATTCTTCCATGTTGGAAGAGCGTAGTTTAAAGAAATATTCATAGGAGCATGTAAAACAGAGATAAGTAGCCTGAAAGTATAATTTAACAAGAGGTGCTGATTGTTTTTATTACATATTTTTTTTAAATAAAAATCTCAAAAGTTATGTTTCATAACTGCTGAGCTAAAAAAAACTATAATCGCATGACCAAAGGCATTTAAGCTAAGATAGAAACACTGTATCGAAGTGGTAAATAAATTAAACAAATTTAACCTTTGAAGTAGATTACTTTGAATGACAAAAAAAGAGAAACTAACATATAGTCAAGTCGACAAACAATAAATTCAACCAATATAAATATCCATTTATATTTTTGTCATTGCCAATTTTTCGTCCTCTTCCTGAATAATCATTGAGGTCAATGTCGCAGCTGTATTGACGTGGTGAAGAATTTCAATGACCTCTGATTCTTGACTTCCTTCCCGTGATATGCATGGAGATTGTCGGATGCAGTTCGGGTTAAAACTTGGTCTTCTTGACTCATTTCGATTTCCTTTGCACATATCCCTATTTAAACTGTCCTGCTTTAAACCCAAGATGCTTTTCAATTCAACCCTCTGAAGTTTACAGCGAAACACATAAACTAGTGGATTTATTGCGCAACTCGACAGGGCAAGTAACACTGACAACGTCTTAACGACGGGGTCAATACGATCTTGATCGTCTAAAAGGCATTCTAGAATAATAATGATAAAGTACAACAACCAACATAAAATAAATGTGAATAACACCATAAAACTAGTCACCGCGGCCTTTCTCTCATCGCGTCTCCAGAGAACTGACCCGGTTTTGCTGCTGCAAATAAGCCTGTGCATCAAAATTTGCGCAGAGCTGTTGCGACGACCCCCTCTTAGTGATAACTCGGAGTAATCATTAAGTCCAGATGATATTGTACTGTTCCGCCGCACCTTTTCGCTGCTTACTTTCGCCGCTTTAAAAATAGAACAATATGCCCACATGATTATGCATGAAGGCAGAATAAAACACACTGTTACAAGGAAAATGCTGTAAGATCGATCTCTATGCTGTTTACTATATGCAACTGTCATACATGAAATTTTGTATCGCTGGAATTCATAGCTGTTCCATCCTAAAAGTGGTGGTAGTGAACACAAAATGGCCGAAAACCAAACTGAAGCTATCATTACGGACGCCCGTTTGCTTGTCATCGTCATTGAGTAATGTAATGGTTTTGCAACAGCCAAATAACGATCTATGGCAATTAGGAGCAATGTAAATGTACTTGCAGTAAAAATCAGGTTCATTCCAAATCCCGAAGCGTGGCACCAAAATGACCCGAACCACCACTCTTGAGAAATAAGCGATGTAACCACAAAAGGCATTATGGCAACAGTCTGAAGAATGTTGCAAACTGATAGATTTACTATAAACCTATTAGAAATCGTCAAAAGCACTGGCCGCTTGAAGAATATCACAAACACAGTAATATTTCCAACAAAACTCACGACGAATATGGCGAATAAAACGACTGTCATTATAACGACGTTCGACATACCAAGCCGTCCATCTTTGAAAATATCCCTATCTTCATGTACAGGACTGGACAAGTTCCTCGTGCTTTCATTCTGTTGCATTGCTTTTTTCAACAATAACTATGTGTTACATCAAACACTCAATGTTTCAACTCCAATAAGGCATTTCCATTTCATTTGTCAAAGAATCTATAATTATCCTCTACGTGTCAATAAAAAAATGCATTCTTTAGTTAAAACCTTATTAAAGGTATTGGAAAGATATTCCTGATGATTTTGTCGTTTCTGTCCTTCTACGAATAATTATATTGAAATAAATGAGTGAACACTCCAGACAAAGTCTCCATTAAGCGACTGTGCCACAGAAATAATTTAAGCTCAATTCTTATAGGAACGTTAAATATCCTCTTGACCGAGTTTTCTTCCTGAATTCACACCAGCGTTCTTTATTTAATCCTGCTCCTTACGCTTACAATTACTGTCTACTCCCGCCGTTGTTGAAGGCAATCTAGTATCCCTAGCACTTATTTGTGCCGTATAGTTTTGCCTAGTGCCAGTCTCCTAGTAAAACGGCTTGTTTCAGAAAATAATTCCCAATATATACCAACGAGGAGGCGCTACATTTTAAGGCCAGTTTTCCAATGCTACCTTCCGATACTACCTCCGACAGTATGTAGAGTACCAGCCATTCATTCTTTCCACCGTCTTCATAAGTCTGAAAATAAACAATGGACAACATAATGATGGGTGTTCTATAATGTGGAGAAAGTGAGAAAATGGATGGGTTATTTACAAATCTTTCTTCAATAATGTCTATTAATCGTCATGATTTTTAATTCAAGTAGATTAAAGAAAATCCCAGCAAATGAGGATGATATTTACATTGAATAGTTTATATGAAACTGATGGTCAATTATTTATCATTTGTTTGTAAACAATTCCAATTAACAGGAAAAATCACATAAATAAAAATTACAAATATTGAAATAACGTTTCAATAAATGCTGGGCTTTCCATCTTAGCCCTTTTCAACATCCATTTCGTGGAAATATCTATTACATATTGTATTTTTACCCTAATATCGACTATTCAACAATCATCAATGCTCTGATTAAATGTTTTAGGCTTAACTAAATACTTTGACCATTTGCACACCCTCGTAAAATAAATATTACGTATGATTGGCTTAGAAGCGACTCGGTTGCTTATATTTTGGTAATTTTCATTTTGTTTTAGAACATTCATGTCAAACTCTATAAACGTTTCAAAAATTGTGACGATTTAATAAAATTGCTTTTATAGGCGGAAAAGTACCCCTTTAAGAGCAAAGTTTTCCATTTCCTCGCACTTTATTCAATTATACTACGGCTGCCTGGAATCAAAATTCAAACAAGATAATCCATTAAGTAAGGACTTCTAAATAGAATTCTGATTTCCTTAAAAGAAACTATCGATCACCCTAAGAAACAAGATAAAACATCAGATAATGATTAAATGCCAAAGGAAAAAAAACGTATTTGGAAATGTCGTTTGTTTCGTGCAAAATTGTTTTCATTTTAAACTTCTTACTTTTTTCAAATTTTAATTTATTCATTAGACATGAGAATGTATTCATGTTTTAAAGAAATTATTAATGATATGCTTTCATTTAAATTCCTGGCTGCATTTATTTAAATAACTAATTCGATCCTACATTATGCAATTATCGGCACCCACGGTACCTCGCCTGTTGATACTTGATGGTTAAGCACCGAGCATATTCAAGAACCGGAGGAATCCGACGATAATCTTTTACTAAAAAAACTGAACTTAGAAATTGACAAACACAAATTCATCGTTCGATCATATGATAACATCACAGGAGCAATACACGAGTTCAAAGCTTATATTTTGAATATCTAGGAAGCAATTTGCATGAGAAAAAAAGAAAATACTGCATATACAGAAATATATTGAAATGTGTGAGCAGATTGAACGCGTTAGTTGTTTCAGCGGTTTGTTCTACATTTTAAGTCTTTTCTATAATGGGAAGGTCACACTTTATAAGAACATTTTAACTGACAATGCTACCATTATAAGCGTAGAAGTAGTGCCTTACTTTTTTAAATAATTTTAAACATCAGTCTAAGATATGTATAAATAGCTACACGTTTGTACCGCACATTGATCGAATTTAAACGTAAAAAAAGAAGAAAAAAGAAAGAACTAGAAACGATAATTCAATCCATTCGATTTAAAAATAATATGCAGAGTTATATTATGTTTGTATTGATCTATGATGAAATGCGTTTCTCGTCCAGTATTATTTAGGCGTCAAAAAGGCTGCTGCTTTGTACAATGGTACTTCAATTATTAGATTATATGAAAACATAGTTTTAACCTTGGTTATGCGAGCTGTGCCAAATGAGTGACAAAGGCTGCTCTTGTGTATTTTGGCTTCTAGATTTGTCCGTGCATGTTCTCAACATTAACGTAATAAAAACCGGTTGAAATCAGTTACTACTATCACATTCTTGCAATGATTTGCTTCCATGTTTGTGTTGTTGTTGATTTTGCTGTTTTCTCAAAGAGCTATGTTCTCTCGATAAAAACAAAGCGTGGAACAAAACATGGACATTAGCGAAGAACAGCAAAGTGCCAGACAATTGCAAAATATGTCCGCTATATAACCCCACTTCAATATAAAACAGAGGAGAAACATTTATGGTCATAATTATGTCATGAATATGAGAAGAAGATATTCTGTTTATACTAGTTAGAACCCATACAGTTACGAAAATCCTTTAAACAACAATGTGTTTTGACAAGTATTATCTGCTGCTAGGAGCAATCTCTCAGCAAAAGTTATTTTAGTCTTTCCTAAAAAATATATCATATTTCATTGGAATGTTTTGTTATTAATTGTGATGTTGTTCTGAAGAAGATAATAAATAATATAGTCGCTTCTTTTGTATTTACTTAAATGATAACGTAATTCAAAAAAGTCGTTCTAATGCATTTACTTTAAAAAATACTAAAAGATGAAATATGATTTCATCACCCCTATCACACTCTATGGCAATGTAACGCAAGAATGTTGTTTTACTCTTGAGGGGGTTAGTTATAGTAATATGGATACCTCAACTGCAAACTTATGATACAATCAAATGGTGTATATTCCTCAGTCTCATTAAAATTCAAGTCCGCAGTATTCCATTCAGACAACATTCAAGTATATTAACGAGATATGTTTGTCAAACATAATCGGTACACCACGGCCATTTTCCATCGAAAACAACCTCGGAAGTTATTGGACGGTTAACAAAGTCAAAATTATTTTCTTTTAACTACGCTGCATGTAGATCGCGTAGTTATTTGAATTTAGCAGTAAAACCCCTAGGACTTTTCTCTTTGAAATTTAATGGATTTATTCAACAATACGATTAACTTGGAATCAATATTAAGTAAGTAATACTAATTACACGTTAAAACACTTCCGCTTAGTTTGTAACTATTCTTGTAAAAAGCAATACAGGAACATGTTTTACCTCGGCGGTCGAAATCACATCACGAGCAAGTGAGTATCTTTTTAAAAAACCTTATTCGAATCCTTCACCTTAAAACAATTAAACAAACTGAAATCGGGGAATGACGTCATGGGTAAATTGTAATACTGTCAACACAGTGTAAGTAAAAGATGACAAACTATACAACAATTATGCAAGCTGTTGGAAATATCTAGTTAAAAATGTTTCGTGATATGAAATAAACAAATATGATGGTTAATTTGTAAACTCTAAAATACCCCAATTCAATTTAACGCCTCAATTCAGTATATAGATGAAATATTGCTCTATGCTTTAAGCTAAATTGTAGAAAAAAGAGAACGTTGACGAAGCTTTGAGGTACGATCGGTTTGATTAGAATGCCTCAAATAAAATGATACTTTTAAAAATTAAATATATTAATTATAAACGTTGGGATTACCGCCTGAATAAATAAATGTTTTTTTAATACATTTATAGGTTACCAACATTATAGCTGTCTCAACAATAAGAGACCCTTTACCTTATTTCAATTGTTCATGTTACGTGTTTTATCATGTGTATGTTTCAATGTACAGCTCATTAGCAGCAAGTGTGTACATGGGTCATATTTGTAGTTTAATTTTGCAAAGGGTGCAAACTATCAAAACTTGAACTATGTAAACACTGTTTTATCAGCGTGTAGTTATGAAATAATTATGGCCACAGGAACGTTTCAGAACACTTAATGCTTGTTTAAATGTCATTTTGCTTATGGTATTTCACACAAAATGGACAAATTGAATGGCATATTTTTACAAGGATTGTTTTAAGAGATACTTAAGAGCTATTAAGAAATGTCAAAGAGAAACATGACGAATAAAAAAAAATGATTAAAATCACCCGAAGCAAAGAAACTAACCAATACAATAAATTAATATGATCATTATCAATTTTACGAACTACTTCTACTGATGCACTAGTATACATCGAGGTGATCATATTGTGTCAAAACATCGAAACAGAAGTTCACTTTGGGTTGAAACAAGTCTAGAAGTAAAATAAAAAAAAAATCAATTATATATCAATAAAGGTTGAGATTGTTAAGATAGCTCATTAACTCGGTCAGGAGATTCGGATCCACACGGGCCTTTTCGACGCCAATCGTCACACTTTTACCATCTTGAACAAATTAATGAAGAAATAGTAAGCAGTCATATGTTGTTTGATATAATCCAGAAAAAGTTGTCAAACACCTTTCAATAATTGCTTACTTTCGACACTGGTGAAGATATCATACATTGTACCAAAGCCAATATACAAAGTTTATTTCTTTGAGATTATTCCCAACATATGTGTTCAGCTTAATATTCAATGAATGATGGAAATTAAAAACAAATAGAGCTGCAATCTTGGTTATTCTGTGGATTGTATCATTTCTCGTATAGCGAATGCTCAATTATTATGTGTCTCGAGTTGACTGACAGTCTTTATTGTATTCAAGTACCCCGAAAATCAATATTTTATGAATTTAAAAACTACATTGAATCAGATAGGTGTGACAGAGAGAGAAATCCCAACACCAAAGTAAGACTCTTGTTGGAATGTATGAGATGGTGCCACCGTGACGCCCACTGAAATAAGACTTTTAAAAATTCAAGTGTGTCTTAATATCCTTCATGAGCTTGAGACCTGCAATAGTGTGACACACTTAAAAAATCATCACTACACACAATTTCACTAAGTATGTTAGTCAACTGGTTTCCGTTATATTGTGATTTTTATTTTAATCATTATTTTCCTGGAATAAACCAGATGCAGTCCGTGTCTCTGATTATACTTATACTTACGAGACCACCGAGATTATATGACCACGATACCACATTTCAAAAATAAAGCTTCCGAGTCGATGATTCAATACCCATGTTGCACATGCCACGTGGTTTAAGTGTCATATTATGCAAACAGCAACTTGATATAAATAGCAGACACGTTTACTGCAAAAGACCGTCAACTGTTAAATATATACACTATTATAAATAGGTAAGCTACAAATTAGTATAAAAAGCTAGCACCTAGTGTCAACGCTATAGGTACCTTGTGTGTTTCGGAATATTAAAGGGCTAGACAACTGATGATAAAATTGCAAGAGAAAAATAAATTGTCAAAAACCTACATAAAATTAGCATCTTCTTGTGTAGCACATTGAATCGAATTGAACTTTGGAACCGTTATCCGAGGACGGGGAAACACAGATGAGACAGCAACATGATTGGTGCGTTTATTATTTAAACCATGTAAAATGACATTATAATCGGCCTTCTATAAGCTCGCACTGACAAGTCTAGCCTTGCATTGAGGAATTACCATATATATGTTTTAACCAACTGGTGTATAGCCCCTCGAAAAGGTTAAAAATGGTCATTTTCGTTGAAAATATATACTGTTTATGTTTAGATGCTAGGTCAAAATGTTCTAATAATGTATTTCTTAATTATTGTCAAATACAAAATATTTCATAGTTTAAACCTATCAATAGTGTGGAAAGTATCGCACACTCCTAATACCATCAAGTCATACAACCACCATACACAGATTTGAAATTATTATTATTTAACCTAAACATACATTGGTGTCTCCATTTACGTCAATTGTCTGGAAATGTGCTTCACTATATTTCACTGACATACGGGAGAGAAGGAATCGATCATTTATTAAAAGCATAAACTAGCATAAGGTATTTTCATTTGATTAAATTATTTTTGATCATTAATGTCAAATGAGTTAATCATGATAACTCATTCAAATTAAAAACAATATTGCATCAACCTATATGGAGCCTTTTTAAGAACACTCGTACATTTTTCAAAAGGTGCTCGTTCTATTGTTTTTTTTCTCCCACCCGCATACGATTCTCGACATATTAATAATTGCGCAAGTTACAGCGTCAATGACTTAGTAGAGACATCCCAGGAGTCCATTATCTTGCCTGAAATCAAGTGTCCATTTGCTTCCAATGAAAGCAAATACTGAAATATTCAATATTCATTCAGAACTTGAAGAGCATTGTATCATACGGCATACATTTAAAATATTTAACTGGTCAATGTTATGACAAAGAGTCGATTCAGTTACCAACGTAACATACACTTTTTGTTAAAGAGAAAGTTATATACAATATAAATGCATTTCGAGTGCAACAATATCTTTCCTCCACTAAGATTCCTCCAACGTTTGGCTGGAAGTCTCGTCAATAAAAACACAATATGAACATATATGTTTAATATAAATTGCAGTATTATAATACTTGTAACGATATGGTTTGGTTGTAACGGAATTGGCGGGTAATCAGAAAAAAAACCCAGAAACAGTTAAATTCCATGTAAATACCTTTTTCACACAATAATTAAATATATCGTTGCCATATCATACAATAACAGTCTCTTTTATCGAGTTGACGTAATTTTCATCGTAAAATGAGTTCATTAGGGAGATAAAACTTTATATCGGGAAAGGAACACATTAGTTTTTAATGTCTATAATTTATTTTTGAGTGCATTTTAAAATGTTTCGGAAGTTTTGAATTGTATCTCTTATTCCCAAGCAGTACAATCAAAGGAGAACTGGCACACTTAAAGAAGCGGACAGCATTAATAAACCATTGCGTGTAACGTTTTCTTTTAGGTTCTGGTCGGGGTAAAATTAAACAGTTCATCAGATGTATGCCTGCCATAAACTTGCTTCTCAAAACCAAGAAGTAATTTTAGAATTATTATGCATGGTTATACTTATTCCTTAAAACTTGTTTAGAGTGTTCATAATCACATTTGCAAAGAAATGTGTTAAGCGACCCCCGTTATGTTAATACAGTATGCCTAAATATTTGTACAATTATATGTTTTTAAGCATGTTGTCACATTTTTGTAAATATTGTTCCCAGTGTTCATACTTACCTTTGCCAAGAATTTTGCTTAGCATAACCTGCGCTTTGTGAATGCAGAATGTCTAAATATTAGAACGCTTTTAAAGAGTATAGACTGACGTTACAACACAAACTTGTAACTGCTTGTTGTTATGGAATCTCATTTGGTGAAGAAAAAAAACACACTTCATTATCACATAAACATACAATTGTGCTGAACATTATTCACTAAAATTTACACACTCTCTGTGCCACTTTTGTGTTGATAAATCGACAGGGAATTTCGAAAGCAAGCTTTATCTTTTTTAACGAATTTTGATGCATTTTGTTGTTTTCAATGATAATAAATGTCTTCAGGATAACTTTTTAATACATTTGATTATGTAATTACGGCTTATATGTGTTTAGATTAGCCCAATGTGTATAATTTAGCATTTTATTGATGTTATTGATTAATCTAACATTTCGAAGGCAACGCAGTCATTTTAAATTGTGTATGTTCAGTTTTCTTTAAAACTTCTAGCTGCCCCAAACTGTAAATTCAATCAGTACCTAGTGTGAAATGACGCTTCTACCAATTACGCAGTAATCGTTCGACAGTTGTAAACGACCTAGTTCATTACTCACCCGTAAACAATTATTTTGCTGTTATCGGACTTAGGTTTTTTATGCATAACGATCTTTTTCACTAACCAATGGTTTAACTTAATTCCGAAGATGAATATAACTTTTATAACAGGATTTTTCAACAATTTACGAGGCGGCAATTTTTACCATTCGCAAACAGTGTCTTCCAGGAAAAACGCAAACAAATAGCCGGCATGAGCTGTCGCATAAAATTGATAATGCAGAATGATACGTCAAATAGAGATTTTCTCACTTAGCACTTAAATTACAAGAAGAAATATTGTGTCATTCGCTCTTATAACGTGAATAGATTAATACAATTGATCGTAAGCTTCGGTCAAATGAGACAAAATAATACGACTTCAGTAAAGTGCTATGTAATGATTGGTGTTGTTCTGATTAATGGCTTCTTTCATCGAACTTTGTAACTTTCAGTTTACAAAAAATGCTTATGCTCTAATTGTTTTATTGAGTTATCAGTCTTTTTCTTAGTTCTCATGATTTGTACTGATAATAAAATTGATTAAGATAAGAATGAACAATACTATCACAAAGAGAAAGTCAAATTCACGGCGTTAACTAATTCTTTTACACTATGGTAAACGACGTTTCAATTTCTGCTGAAAAATGACAACGTAGGGATTGATTTATATTTAACCAGCGTTCATACGTGGTTAACGAACGTTAAGTATGAATCAATCCTTTCCTGACTGAGATGGCAGAGTAGATTTAACGTCAAACGTATACTCGAGTTGTGTAAGTCGTTTTAACGACATAAAGTCGTCTTTGTATGAGATACCTTAGTCGATTTACGAAACAAAAATAATAAGTATGTCACCTCTATGCTACCTAACATCTTTAATATTGTGTTTACTATCAGGTAAAAGAAGTTTTAGAAGCAAATAACATGAATATTTATATACATGTATATATAAGTGTACAAAAAATGGAGTCGTAGATCATCAATTCTAAGATGTATCTGATTTTATCATAATTAAATATAAATGGTCTAAAGTATGTTGGAAGCTTAATGTCAGCATACAGCAACAATTTATTAAGCATAGAAACAACACTTGCAACATTTCTTTATCAAGGAATACCATGGATAAAATACAACAAGCAAAACTTAACATGTCCACATTTCAGCGCACATGGTTAAGTTATTCAATGACAAAAAATGTTTAACATTGGAACAAAGGGGCAAAATTATAATAACACAGTTTCAAAAAGCACATATTAGAAGTACTTCCAGGAAAGCACAAAGTTTAAACTTACTTTTTGTATTGTAGGTATTCTCTTTCCGGTGCTAATTGCATTTATATAAATCAATTTAAAAACCATAAGCTTATGTTTGTTTATTACATGTACTTACATTATACATATTTGAACGCATATTTTGCAGGTGCCATTTGCACAAATTCAATGGATTATCTTAAAGGGACTTTGACGGTATCACTTTAAGTCCAACCTGTCATCACCAAGATTAGCACTGAAATGAAATAATCAGCCCCAGAGATAGTTCTCTGTGATTTGCCTGTGCATAATAAGTTCCGTACCTGATACGACTGATAACTGTCTATTAATACATCGATGCTACTATTTATAGTCACTACAGTGTTACCGCGGTACATTCTCTATCCAAAAGTATATCTGTGATAAGTGCTTTTGTAATGCGGTATTTATCATCGCTCGAACAACTAATTAATACAGATCTAGGTTGATACCTTAAGATAAGTATTTTTGCCAATAATGATAATCCTGTATCAAGATATCTGGATTGTTTAAACAAATCATTTGAACGACTGCGTATGGACATTATTCAGTTTTATTTTTATGTTTTACATTTCTAGTTTGCCTATGCATAAGCGTACCAATTGTATCTATCTATAATTACTCATTTTGATTTTTTTTGACGTCATCGTGATTGTTGGTTTATATATTTTTTTAATATTTCAATCTAGTTTAATGACGAAAGAGATGTTTCATCAATCTTGCATGGAAACACGCCATTAAATAAGATCATTTACCTAGTGCTTAAAGGCATACAAGTTACATGTTTAAAAAAAGATAAAACATACTTATGCACAGAAAATGTATAAATAAACACAAAATACTATAGTTAAATTCGAAATCGGCCGAATTATACCCATACACCATTTAAACTTATAGGGGATTTCAAATGGCTAAGATCAAAATGATTTTTTTTTATATATGTGGTACCATTGCATACAGTTAATGTCGGGTTTCCATTCTAAAAACAGAATCGTTTCGTATGATTTTAACTTTTCAAAATTTGTTTCATTATCGTCTCGTTATTTCGACTTTTTCTTTTGAACTTAAAAATTGATTATGTTATCAGATGTTTACTATTAAAAAGAGAATCACATATTTTTATTTCATAAGGGATATATATTAAATATTTGCGGTTGTCTGCCTTTAAAGCAGTATTTATAGTACAAGGTCACTAAAAGAAATGCTATGTAAAATCAACCAAGACATGTCAATGACACTTATGTTTGTAACATGTGGGATTGTCTTACTTAAGACATCCTACAGTTTCTTAAACGTCAAGTATGATAGGGACGCCAGGAAATATTTACAACATGGCTTCTTTAAAAGTATGGATGCAAACGTAGAAATCATTGTACGTCAATCAGCGTTTACACTTCAGCATTTTTCTATGTCTTATAAACAGAACGGACAGATGGCTTATTTTAGATAAAAGATACTATTTTCGTTGTTGTTTTTTCTTCAAATTATGAGTGTGGTATGGAGCCAAATTATTATATACCATTTTGACAATGAATTGATATTTTGGAAGCTTGGAAAATTACGATTTGGCTTTATTAACATTCCCATCGTATCGGTTGATGTTGGGATAAGCGTGCTGTTGAAATCTCGTAAACTAGGTACCCCCACCCCTTGTTTATTATTTCTTGAATGGCCGTTCAAAGGCGATTACTTATTGATATTTTATTTTTTTGTCTATTTTATAATGGTATGTTATAGGGCAAAGTGTATATCCCGTTTATTGTATTTTAGGCTTTAATATGTATAATCAAGCTATAACAAATGGGTCTGTAGATTTTATTGTTATATCTATATATTTATAATAGTCTAATTGATAATTCATGTTTTTAACATGCCCTTAAACCACTACCCGTCCAAATATTATTCGGGGCCCTTAAGATGGTTCTTGATTATATTGTTATATCCTATGGCGTGTGTCCTATGTGTCTCAATTATTGTATAGTAGGTTTAGATTGATGTGACATTCTGACCGCTAGTTTCCATTGTTTTCGAAATTCAATTAAAAAGATCAATTTTTAACGATCGTTATATTTAAAGATTTATAAACGACAAATGTATAATTAATAGTTTGATACCTGAGGTGTGTATGCAACTTGTGAAATTCTTAAAAGCACACATACGAAACACTTTATTTTTGTTTGACAAGCATCTTACCTACTTAGCAGAGGGCGTTTTATTTTAGTTTCTAGGGTATAAAGATACAAAACTGATCTCTAAATTGTCACCTTGCAATTTCTCTAGAACCGTATCCATTTCAGCATTAAACATCTTTTAAACCCAAGACATTTATTCAAGAACATTTGCAAATCTTCCTGAGTGGGTTATTCAGACCAATATGCCATTGAATGAAGTCAAATATTTCTAAAGCGTGGTAAAACTAAGAAACTAAAGCATCGTTTTTTATAGTTGTTAACCTGATTAGTTATTCATGTATGGATGAATATGCTGCTTCTGTTCACTATATATCCTTTAAAGTTGTTGGAAACTTTTCGATGTGGATGTCTTTCTTGTAAGCATACATTACTTCACAAAACTATCTTTATAACCATTTCTTAGTGAGAAAAGTTGCAACACTTATGCTCAATTTCTTGTTTGAACAATTTTTTGAAAATCTTAAAACTATTGCATTTCTATAATGGAAATTTACGTAAAGCTTTTTAACTCAAGGTGTAAACGTCCATTTTGTCATGAATACAATATTGGATAATTATGTCCAAGGGCTTCTGAGTTGAGCTTTGACCTTTGACCGTCTATTAATAGCTTTTGTTTTTTATAAACACTGGTGAATTCTTAATTATACCATGAAACGGATTTATTCATCATCATATGAACATTTGCTAATATCTTAGTTAAGGTTCAAATGCCAAGTCTTTCAAAAATAATCAACTAATCGTCGTTATTGAAACACCGTCTATTGGTTTCTATGTAGAGACACTACAAAGGATTATATTTCCTCGTTACTCATCCTAAAGCAGGAGGCCGTTTGTATATTAAAAATTTCGATAGTCCTAAGTCACAAATCAAGAATTTAATCAACAGAGTAGTGAGTATTATTAGTTTAATAAACTCTTCTTAAATAAATTCTTTATCGTCTGTGTTAGTACATCGATGTCGCTAACCTTTTGGATACAACTAGTGTGTTTTTGCTATGATGGTATTTCTAAATCAATAAGTGTCGATACATTGTTAAAAGCTTAAACATAGTTGTATAAAAACTAAATTTGCATTGTTGTGTACAAATTATTATTATAATAAACTCATGGCCATTCGATCGTGTAGTTTCCTAGATGTTCCCATGTTAGTTTAGCTTCTAGCTTAAACATTAAAATGTACAATAAATTTCTATCCAAATGGAAAGAAGCTACTCTGAATATCATTCCATTAACTTAAAAATACTTTTAGACGTCTTTACAATAAACATAAGTGTTAAGTGTATTTCTATCTGTGCTGTTTTGTTGTTTGTTCTAGTTCAATTGTCAGTAAGGTCTTAGCCATGTGACCTAAAACCGTGACTTCATATTTTTTTGGCTTCAATGAAAATCCCTGTAGCTCACGATGCATTATTTATTACGAATGTTTAATTGGTACTGACCCTTCGACAGAAACACATGTTAAAGCAACTGGCATAGGAGCTGTAACAGAATCCTGTAATTATCAATCTAGCATAAATACAAGATCGAATATCATACATACTGCCAAAGACAATAGTTTAACCGATACCAGTGTTTAGAAATCTGTTCTTAATTATCGCTTGTTTGTGTTCTTTCTTGTTCAAATGAGGGTGACTAGCAGAAAAAAAGTTGGATTAAGCTGATCTCTGTCTCGAAACCGTATGCACACATGTCTGTACAGCATTACTTTGCGGTTTGCATACCACGTACACATTGGCCGGCTATCATGTACATGGGTGCAGATGTTAATTAATATCATTGATACAGATACGCAAATTATTTGTTTAAGACAGAACAAAATGTATGAATAATGCTATATCCTGGTAACTCTTTGTTTATGTTCAAGTTAATGTCAGTGTTAGTGTTTTATACTTATTAGGTGGTTTGAAATTTAACAACACACTATTTTGTTCCTTGGAAAGTTCAGCTTTAATTTAAACGCAATAAATTCAATTCAAACTTGCACACGTCGGATATTGAACTCCTTTCACATGGAGACGTTATGACTTAACTATGTCCTATAAGACATAGGGTGACCTTGACAAATGCTTTGGGTCAGCTAGATCAATTCCGAAATCTGCTTAATACTTTAGCATTCTTTTCGTTGTGCTGTAGTTTTTTTTATATAAGTATTGACCATTAAACTGTATTCTGTCTTATTTTTATGAAAAAAACGTTCGCAAAAATAGATTACATCACCTATTCGATACTCCTATATTTTACTCGACTTTCTTTACAATGGCCAGTTGGAATTCTAGTTTAATTTTACAACGACCAATGATTATTATGTTATTCTTCTCTGTCGAAAAAAATACAATAATAACTGACAAATGATATCTGGAGAAATAACAGAGAACCAAATTGGGAAGAACCTTTAATAAAATAATATATCTAATAAATAGTGCGATAAAATGTATAACTCAAAATTAATAACTGAACAAAGATTTAGTATCACAAGGACAAGAAACTCGTCCTAATAAAATATCCATCGTATGTGTAAGTACATTGTTGTTGCTAGTCTTCTAGATATAACGCATGTACTTTTGCTGTGCTGGTAGTTCTAAATCATTATTTGTCAATTCTTTTTAGAAGCTAAGGCATATTTTTTCACAATATTAAAAATTAATTAACTCATGGCCCGTTTTATCTGTGTTTATTTCTAGATGTTTCAAGGCTGGTTAAGCTTCCAGTTTAAAACCATAAAAATACAATAATGTGTTTCCCATATTTAAAGGGACTTCTCTATTTATAATTCCATTATTCCATAATAATTATTCCAGCCCTTCCCATCGCCTTAAGCGATGTTTCATTTCAAGACTCCCTAAGACTAGTCATAAAGGAACTATACAAGATATATGCTTTATATCAGCAAATATATTTTGTCGATGCAACACTTCTGTGATATATAGACAATTCTTAAATTGACATAGTATGGTAATGTCTAATTAAGGTTTTGAAAGGCAACATAAGTCAACTAAAGGCATTCAGGAATACAATTATAAGCTGCGAGATGCTTAACCGTCATAAAAATATACTTCAACACTCAATTCAAAATAAACATTTATAATTGAGTGCCCATAGCATATCCTGCAATTTGGAGTGCATGAAAGCGTCTGTGACCTGGAATAAACTCGTAATGTATAAAAAAGTTAGTATTTTCTTATAAGCTGTTTTCAACTTGATTTAATTTAAGCGAGTCATTGTTAATAATCGGCTGCATAACCATTGGTTCCTGATTCAAACCTCTCCAATAATTACAATGACATCAAAGGAAACTGATAATATCAATGAATATTAGATTGTAAGTTTACTATAACAACATAATTACCAACCATTATATGACAATGAAAGGATCCAACAAGAGAAAGAATGTGCATTTATCCAAGGTATAATGATAAATGTACATCAAGACAGCCGTGGTAAAAGTCTTACAATTGCATTATTTGTTTTCAAACATGATTAAATAATTGCTAACTAGCACGCTAGCGATCATTTACCAAACATCATTCTAAGACGAATTATATCAAGTTATTGTCATCATTTGTGTTCATCTTATTCAATGAATGATGGAAATTAAAAATAAATAGAGCCCCGATATTAGTTGATCTGACGATTGTATCATTACTTGTAAAACGAATTATTGTATTTAAGTACCTCGAAAAATATGAACATTTTATGGAATAAAGAAAAACATTGAATCAGAAAGGGGTGACAGAGAGGAATCTTGACAGCAACTAATGTAAGTTAGACTAATGAAGTGGATATGCGATGACGCCGCCGTGACGCCTAGTGAAATGAGACAATAAACATTCAAGTGTGTCTTAATATCCTTCGTGTGATAATAGTGTGATACACTCAAAATCATCAATACAAACAGTTTTACAAAATGTATATGATTACTGCTTTCCGTTATAGTGTGATATTTTATTTTAATCAGTTAATTTTGATCACTGTATTCATGGAATAAACCAACTGCATTCATTTTCACTGCTTATGCTAAATACTTATAGTTAAATACAATAAATCATTAAAATTAACAACAATATTGCTTCAACCTATACTGATCCGCTTTAAGAACACTCAGATAAACTGCCTGGATGATGAAACCTATTACATTCTTCAAAAGGTACTCGTGCCATTGTTTTTTTCTCTCCCGCAAAATCATTCTTGACATATTGATAATAACGCAAGATATACCATCAATGAACCTAGAAGAGACATCCCAGGAGTCCAGTATCTGGCCGGAAATTAAGTCATCAAAAGTGTCCATTTGCTTCAAATCTAAGCAAATATTGAAATATTCAATATTCATTCAGAACTTGAAGAGTATTATATCATACGGCATATATTTGGATATTTAACTGGTAAATGGTGTGCCAAAGAGTCAATTCAGTTACATATACGTTTGGTTCAAGAGAAAGTTTTATATAGACATGTCATAATACTACAATGTATTCCGAATGCAACAATAACTTTCCTCCATTAGGGTTCCTCCAACGTTTGGCGCAATGCCTCGTTAATAGAAAGTTTCTATTAACGAGGCATTGAGCCAAAGTCGGAGAAACATATGAAACATTTTTGAAAACATCTGTTTAATACAAAACGCAGTTTTGTAAAACTTGAAACGATCTGGTTTTATTGTTACGGAATTGACAAGTAAGCAGAATAAAAATCTAAATCAGTTTAAATCCAGGGAAATATCTTTTTTACACGATAATTAAATATATCGACGCCATATCGTACAATAACATTCTCTTTTATCGAGTTAACATGATATTACTCGTGAAGTGAGATCATTAGAGAGATAAAACTTTAAATAAGAAATGGAACACATTAGATTTAGATTGTTTTAATTTGTTTTTGAGTGCATTTTAAAATGTTTCGGAAGTTTTGAAATGCTTCTCTTATTCCCTAACGGTGAAATGAAAATCGGCACACTAATAGAAGCGGACAACATTATTAAAGCATTCAGTGTGATTTTCCTTTAGATTCTTGACGAGGTAAAAATAAACAGTTGATCAGATATGTGCCTGTTTTAAACTTGCTTCTCAAAACTAAATGAAGAGTTTTGAGAAATATTATGCATGCTGATAAGTGTTCTGAAATCTTGTTTGGAGTGTTCATACTAACCTTTGCCAAGAATTTTATAAGCAACCACCGCTATGTTAATGCATTATGTTTAAATATTTATACAAGTATACGTTTTAAAGCATGTTGTCAAATTTACGTAAATATTGTTTCCAGTGATCATACTTACCTTTGCCAAGAACTTTGCTTAGCATAACCTGCGTTATGTTGATGAAAATGCTTAAATATCTGAACGCTTTTTAAAGAGTAAAGACTCACTTTACAACACAAACTTGTTACTGCTTGTTGTTTCGGAATCTCATTTGGCGAAGAAGAAAAAACACACTTCATCATCACATTTACATACAATATTGATGAATATCACTCTACACTGATCTGAACAAACACCCATTTGTATTTTTGAAATGATTCATTGACCGGGAATTTCTAAAGCAAACTGTGTATTTAAAAAGGACTTTTGATAGATTTGTTGTATTCAATGATTTTTTTTCGGAATATATTATATTACTTTTGTTTTGTAATAAGAGTTTATATGTGTTTGGATAAACCCTATGTGTACAATTGAGCATTGAATTTTATTGATAAATCAGACACTTCGAAGGCAATGCATTCATTTAAAAATGTGCACCTTCAGTTTTTCTTTAAAGCTTCTCGCTGCCCCAAACTGTCATTTCCATCAGCACCTATCGTGAGACGACACTTCTACCGACCAAGCTAGGTTATCGATCGACAGTTGTCCGTAAACTTTAACGAAATAAACGAATATTTCATTACTCACCCGTAAACAATAGTTATGCTATTGTCGGACTTAAGTTTTTTATACATAACCATTTTATTTTACAAACCAATGGGTTTTATTTCTATCAAATAAGTTCTTAACATTAATTAAAAGCTTTATAAAAATGTTAAACTTAATTTCGAATATGAATTTAACTTTTATAACAGGATGTTTTAACAATTTACGAGGTAGCAATCTACCATTCGCAAACATTGTCTTCCAGGAAAAACGCAAACCAAAAGCCGGCATGAGCTGTCGCATACACAAAGAGAAAGTAAACTTTACGGTGTAAACTAATTCTTCAACACTACGTTTTAATTTCTGCTGAAAATTGACAACGTAAAGATTGATGCATATTTAACCAGCATTCATTCTTGGTTAACGAACGTAAAGTAGGAATAAATCCTTTTCTGACTGAGTTAACAGAGTAAATTTATCGTGAAACGTAAATCGTATAATCGAGCTCTGTTAGTCGTTTTAATGAGATACTTAGTCGTTTAACGTGTTTATAGGTAGTTTTGACGAGTTACTGAGTAGTTTACACGAGATACTAATTCGTTTGTACGAGAAACTAAGTCGTTTTAACAAGTTACTAAATCGTTAAACGTATTTTAAGTCGTTTTAATGAGTTACTAAGAAGTTTAAACGAGAAACCTAAGTCGATTTAACGAGATAAAAATAACACGAATGTCACCTCTATGCCACCTTACGAAACAGCATTCTTTAACACTGTGTTGACTATCAGGTTAATGAAGTGTACAAAAAATGCAGTCGAATGTCACCCAATATAAGATAAAAGTTATGTATCTGATTTTATAATAATTGAAAATAAATGGTCTACAATATGTTTTAACCTTAACGTTAAATTACAACAATAATAAATTAAGAAAATTAACGCTTGCAACACTTTTTCATTACGGAATACCATAGATGAGAAAACAAGCAAAACTAAAAACGTACACATTTCAGCGTACATGGTTTTTCAATAACGCTAATATGTTCAACATTGGAAGAAAGGGGAAAAAGTATAATAATTTCAATCATTTCAAAAAGCACACATTATACTTACTTTCAAGAAAACACAAAGTTTAAAACTTGTAAGTATTCCTTTTATGGTTCTTATTGCATTCCTTATATAACTCTTATCAATTTAAAAACCATTAGCTTATGTTTGTTTACTACTTACAGAAAACATATTTGAACGCACATTTTGCGGGTGCGATTTGCACAAATTCAATGGTTTATCTTAAAGGGACTTTGACGGTATCACTTTAATTACCACCTGTCACCACCAAGATTAGCATTGAACGGAAATAATCAGCCCTAGATATAATGATCTGTGATTGACCTGTGAATAATGAGTTCCGTACCTGATACGACTAATAACAGTCTAATTATTCGTCGATATAACTATTTATAGTAGCTGCAGTGTTATCGTTATACTTCTCTTAGGTCTGTGATAAATGCTTTTGTAATGCAGTTTTTATCATTGCTCCTGCAGCTAATTAATACAATGTGTATCGAGATATTAGCGCAATTAATCTATATCATTTGAACGAGTGCTTGTGGAAATTATTTGGTTTTCATTTATATTTATCTATCAATACTAGATTGATTTTGAATAAGCGTACCAATTTGATCGTATCTGTAATTAATTATGATGTTGTTGTTGACGTTATTGTCATAGTTGATTCTTTGTTTAATCTTTTAATTTCACAATCGAGGTTTATGAAGAAAAAGATGTTTCATCAATCCTGCATATATATCAATGCAATTATCATGCAACAAAAATTATTTAAGTTAACACTAAAAACAACGGTTAAAATCGAAATCGGCCGAATACTACCCATACACCATATAACTTCTAGCAGAGTTCAAAGATAATTTATTTTAGATGAATGTGGTATTATTGAATACAGTTGATATCGTGTTTCGATTTTAAAACAGAACTGATCGTTTCGTCTGAGTGTAACTTTTTAATTTTTGTCTCGTTATATCGCATTTTTCGTTTAAAGTTAAAATTTGTTCTTGTACGATTGCTTTAATTATAGATTTATAAACGACCAATTGATAATTCATATTCTGATACACCAGGTGTGAATGTGAATGTGACATTCTTTAAATAGGCATACCAAACTCATTATTTGTGAAAGATCGTTTCACCTACCTAGCAGGAGGCGTTAATTTAGTTTCTATGTTTTAAAGAAACAAAACTGATCTCCAAATATTCTCCTTGCAATTTTTCAAAGGCAGTATCCCTTTCAGCATTAAACGACCTCAAAATCCCAGATATTTATTCAACAACACTTTTGTGAAACATGCTGAGATGGTTATTTGACCCAATATGTCATTGAATGAACTTAAATATTTCTGAAACGCGCTAAATCTGAGAAACTAGATCATCATATTTAACAGCTGTTAGTCTGAATAGTTACTCATGTATGGATGCGTGTGTTGCCTCTGTTTACTTCATGTCCGTTTTAGGTTTCTTATGTTAAAATGCTGAGGAAAGAAACTGAACGCTTGCAAATGTGTCAAGTTTCCCCCGGATATTGGAAAGGAAAATAAGTCCACATGTATGCTTGTTTGAACGTTTCGTTTAACATCTTAAAACTATTGCATTTCAATAATGGAAGTATACCTAAAGCTTTTTAAATGAAGGCGCAAAAGTCCATTTTGTCGCAAACGCAAGAAGGGATATTCATGGCCAAGGGCTTCTGTGTTGAGCTTTGACCTTTAACCGTCTAATAATATTTTTTTTACATATAGACTGGTGAATAATTCTTAATTATCCTATGCAACGGCTTTATTTATAATAATATGAACATTAGCTAATATCTTAATTAAGGCTCATAGGTCAAAGTTTTTAAAAATATATAAACTAATCGTCTTGGAAACACCACCTCTTGGATTCTATTTCCTCGTAACTCATTCTAAAGCTCGAGACCGTTTGTATATTGAAAACGTTGATAGTCCTAAGTTTGATCGGCGTTTAATGCGATACCTATTCAGCGAGCTGTTTCGCAAAAGAATTTAAGGCCAACTTCAATATGTCAACCTTTATTAACACTTGTTCATTTGGTTTTCATTAATTTATCAGACGAAGAAGGAAACAAAGTGGCAAGAACCTTGAGTAAAATATACTATATTAAATATATATACATTAATACATTGTTATATTTAATTAGTAGTGCGATCAAATGAAGCAATCACAAGAAATTAATCAACAGAGTATTCAGAATCCTAAGTTCAAGAAACTCTTCCTAAAAACAATTAATGTTCGTCTTTGTATGTGCATCAATGCCGCTAACCTTTTAGATACAACTAGTGTATTTTTGCCTAGCTGTTATTTCAAAATCATTATATTTCGATACATTGTTTAAAACTAAAACATAGATCTCTTCACTGTATAAAAAAGGTCAATTTGCATAATTGTGTACAAATACTTAAACGCATTGCCTGTTTGATCTTTGTATTTTCCTTTATGTTTCCAGGATAGTTTAGATTCGTTCTTAAAACTTAAGAACATACAATAAATTTCTATCCATCTAGATTTTTTTCTCTTAATATGTTTCCATAGGAATAAAGTCAAAAGTCTTTCCAATTTACTTTAGGTGTAAAGGTTTATTTTTACTCAGGTAGTAATGGCTTAATTGAAACATATGTAGCTGTGGTGCTCTATTTGTGCTGTTTTTATATGTTGTGTGTTTCTTAATAAATCGTCTGTTAGGCCTTAGCATGGTGCCCTAAAACAGTGCCTTCATATTGTTTTTGTTTCGGGGATGGTCTCTGTAGCTCCCAATGCATTATTAATTGTATATGTACAATTGGTGCAAACCATTCGACAGAAACACATGTTTAAGCATCTGGCCTGGGAGCTGTAACAAAATCCTGTAGCATAAATACATGATCGAATAACATATATAATGCCAAAGATAATACAGTGTCGATGGTTTGTTTTCTTTCATGTACAAATTAGGGTAATAAGCAGAAACAAGTTGGATTAGGCCGATCTATGTCTCGAAACCGTATGCATACATGTCTGTACAGCATTATTTTGCGGTTTGCATACCACGTACAAATTGGCCGGTATGTACATGGGTACAGATGTTAATTAATATCATTGATACAGATACGCATATTATTTGTTTAAGACAGACACAATGTATGAATAATGCTTTCTCCTGGTATCTGTTATTTTTAGATTGATGCCAGTAAAATAATTGCAATCCAAATAATGTCTGACCTCATACACCTGTATTTTCTGCAAACTTTCTCTATAAAATCCCACAACTTCCTTGTCAATCTGATTTAGACAAACTCCTTAGTTATATATTAGTATTCATTAACTGTTAAGGGATTGCACACAAAATGTATGTTATTAGACTAGACAGAATTTGAGACACATACAAATGGTAATATATTTCAAAGAGCACCAGAGAAAATTAGTTTTATAATAGCCAAGTAGTTTAATTTCTCCATTCCAGAATCATAATACAGATGGCAGAGATATCATTCAGAAGCACATTATGCATCAACTGTATACAAATAGTAATCTAACTTTTATAAAGACTACGACAAAAAAGTAGTGCGACTATGACAACAATCCATAGCATTCTGGCTTCAGTGGTATTCTATTTTAAACAAGAAATATCTTTGAAAAAAACCAACATACTCGGCCGTGGTTAAGCTTTATACTCATTAGGTGGTTTGAAAATTAACCACACAAGGTTTTTTTCCTTGTTTAATCGGTGACTGGCAATGGAAAGTTCAGCTTTAATTAATTATGGAATAGAAGAACAATATAATACAGAATTTGACAAAAACGAAATAAATTAAAAAAACTTGCACACGTCGGATATTGAACTCGTTTCACATGGAGACGTTTCGACTTAACTTTGTCCAATACGGCATATGGTGACATTGACAGATTTTTCGGGTCAGCTATAATAATTCCGAAATCTGCCTTATATCTTGATCATTTGCGCTGTAATTTTTCATATAAGTATTTACCATTAAAATGTTATCTGTCTTATTTTTATGGGAATACCAATACGGCATAGGGTGACCTTGACATATGCTTTGGGTTAGCTAGATCAATTCCCAAATCTGCTTAATATCTTTAGCATTCCTTCGTTGTGCTGTAGTTTTTGATATAAGTATTGACCATTAAAATGTAATCTATCTTATTTTTATGGGAAAACCAATACGGCATAGGGTGACCTTGACATATGCTTTGGGTTAGCTAGATCACTTAATATCTTTAGCATTCCTTCGTTGTGCTGTAGTGTTTGATATAAGTATTGACCATTAAAATGTAATCTGTCTTATTTTTATTGGAAAACCGTTCGCAAAAATAGATTACATCACCTATTCGATACTCCTATATTTTGCTCGACTTTCTGTACAATGGCCAGTAAAATTTCTAGTTTAATTTTACATTGACCAATGATTATTATGTTCTTCCTCTCTGTCGAATAAAATATAATTATAACTGACAAAATATATCTGGAGAAATAACAGAGAACCAAATTGGAAAGAACCTTTAACATAATGATATATCTAATACGTAGTGCGATAAAATGTATAAATCAGAATTAATTATTGAACAAACATTTAGTATCATCAGGACAAGAAATTTGTCCTAATAAAATATCCATCGTCTGTGTGGTTGCAATGTTGACACTACCCTACTAAATATAACGCATGTACTTTTGCTGTAGTGGTGTTTCGAAATTATTATGTTTCAATACTTTTCAGAAGGGGTGAAAACTAAGGCATATTTTTCTTCACAAAACTTAACATTAATTAATTCATGGCCCGATTTATCTCCGTGTATTCCTAGATATTTCCTGGCTGGTTTAGTTTCCAACTTAAAACGATAAAAAAGCAATGATATGTTTCCGAACTTTAAAGGGACTGCTGTAATCATTATTCCATAAGCTAGAGAATACATTAGACAGTGTAACAATGGCAACAGCCCTTTCCATTGGCTTAAGCGGTATTTTATTTCAAGACTCCCTTAGACGAGTCATAAAACGAACTTTACAAGAAATATACTATATTTATATATATATATATATCAGCACACAGATTGTGTCGATGCAACACTTCTTCGATAAATACACAATACTTAAAGTGACATGGTGTGGTAATGTCTCATTTATTTTATGAAAGGCAACATAAATCAACTTAAGGCATTCAGAATAAAATTATAAGCTGCAAGATGCTTAGCCGTCATTAAAATATAATTCAACACTTATCAAAATAATAATTTATAATTGAGTGCCCATATCATATCCTGTAATTGAGTGCACAAAAGCGTCTATGTCCTAGAATAATCTCTTAATGTTTAAAGAAGTAAGTATTTGCTTATAAGCTGTTTTCAACCTGATATAATATAAGCGAGTCATTGTTAATAATCGGCTCCATAACTATTGCTTCATGATTCAGACCTCTTCAATAATTACAATACCATCAAAGGAAACTGATAATAGAAATAAATGTTAGATTGTAAGTTAACTTTAAAAACATAATTACCAACCAAGCATTTATCCAAGGTAGAATGATAAATGTACATCAAGACAGATGTGTCAATAGTCTTACAATTCTATTATTTGTTTTCAAACATCACTCAACAATTGCTTACTATCGACACTAGCGGACATTTAACAAACATCATTCTAAGACGAATTGTATCAAGTTTTTGTCATCATTTGTGTTTATTGTGTTCATCTTATTGAATGAATGATGGAAATTAAAAATAAATTGAGCTCCGATCTTGCTGACATGACGACTTTATCATTACTCGCCAAACTAATTATTGTATTCAAGTACCTCGAAATGTGAACATTTAATGTAATAAAGAAGAACATTGAATCAGAAAGGGGTGACAGAGAGGAATCTTGACAGCAACTTTAGACTCATGTAGGGATATGCGATGACGCCGCCGTGACGCCTAGTGAAATAAGACAATAAACATTTGAGTGTGTCTTAATATCCATCGTGTGCTTGATACCTGCAATTGTGTGATACACTCAAAAATCATCAATACAGTTTTACAAAAAGTGTTTGCTAACTGCTTACCGTTATAGTATGATATTTTATTTAAATAAATTAATTTTAAATGTATTTATAGTATAAACCTAATGCATTCATTGTCTCTGCTTATACTAAATACTTATTTTAGTTGTATACACTCAAAAATCATCAAAATTAACAACACTATTGCTTCAACCTACATTGATTCTCTTTAAGAACACTCAGGTAAACCGCCTGGATGTTGAAACTTATTACATTATTCAAAAGATGCTCGCGTCATTGTTTGTTTGCTCTCACCCGCAGAAGCATTCTAGTCAGATTAATAATTACGCAAGATATACCACCAATGAACTAGCAGCGACATTCCAGGAGTCCATTATCTTGCCGGAAATTAAGGTCATCAAAAGTGTCCATTTGCTTCCAATCTAAGCAAATATTGAAATATTCAATATTTATTCATTACATAGACATGTTATCATACTACAACGATTCCGAGTGCAACAATAATTTTCCTCCATTAAAATTCCTCCGACTTTTGGCTGAAAGACTCGTTAATAGAATCATAATATGATAATATCTGTTTAATACAAAACGCAGTTTTCTAACGATATGATTCTATTGTTACGGAATTGACGCGTAATCAGAATAAAAATCAAAAACAGTTTAAATCCAGGGAAACATATTTTTTACACAGTAATTAAATATATCCTCGCCATATCATGCAAAAACATTCTCTTTTATCGAGTTAACGTGATTTTACTCGTGAAATGTGATCACCGGGGAGATAGAGACTTTAAATATGGAATGGAACACATTCGATCTAGATGGCTGTAATTTATGTTTGAGTGCATTTTAAAATGTTTCGGAAGTTTTTCTTATTCCGGCGCGGTACAATTACATGAGAACTGGCGCAATTAATGAAGCGGACAACATTAATAAATCATTGCGTGTAATGTTTTGTTTTAGTTTTTTGATTGGGGTAAGAAAAAACAGTTGATCAGATATATGCCTGTTCCAAACTTGCTTCTCAAAACTAGATGAAGAGTTTTGTGAGTTACTAAGGATGCTGATAGATTTTTTTAAAACTCGTTTAGAGTGTTCATAATCACCTTTGCCAAGAATTATGCTAAGCGACCTCCGCTAATGTTAATTCAGTATGCCTAAATATTTATACAATTATATGTTTTTAAGCATGTTGTCACATTTTCGTATATATTGTTCCCAGTGTTCATACTTACCTTTGCAAAGAGTTTTGCTTAGCATAACCTTCGCTCTGTTAATGCAGAATGCCTATATATTAGAACTCGTTAACATAGTTCAGACCCACGTTACACCACAAACTTGTTACTGCTTGTTGCTATTGAATCTCATTTGGTGAAGAAAACAAACTCACTTTATTACCACATTAACATACAATTTTGCTGAAAATTTTACACTAAATACACTAAATTTGACGCACACTCTGAGTCCCATTGTGTAATGAATCATCGACCGGGAATATTTAATGCAAACTATATTTTTTTAACCACTTTTGATATAGTGCGTTACTTTCAATGATTATACATGTCTTTATAACTTGATAACACATATGGTAATGCAATTACAGCTTATATGTGAAATGGTTAGCCCAATGTGTACAATGTAGCATTTTATTGATGTTATTGATTAAGCAAACATTTCGAAGGCAACGCATTCATTTTAAAATTTGTATTTTCAGTTTTTCTTTAAAAATTCTAGCTGCCCCAAACGGTAATTTCAATATGTACCTAGTGTGAGACGACACTTCTACCGATAACGCTGGTAATCGATTGACAGTTTGTCGTAAATGACTTAAATATTTCATTACTCACCCGTAAACAATAATTATACTGCTGTCGGACTTAAGTTTTTTTTACTACATATTGATTTTATTTTACAAACCAATGGGTTTTATTTCTATCAAATAAGTTCTTAACATTAATAAATAGCTTTATATAAATTTTATAATAACTTAGTTCCGAATATGAAAACAACTTTTATAACAGGATTTTTCATCAATTTACGAGGCCGCAATTCACCATTCGCACTAATTATTTTCCCAAACCCGAAAACAATCAGCCGGCATGAGCTTTTTGAAAAAAAAAAAGAAGCATGATCTTTTCCATAAAATTGATAATGCAGAATGATACGTCAAATAGAGCTCCTCAGTAAGCACTTGAACTTCTAGTAGAAATATTATATCATTCCCTCTTATAACGTGAAACGATTAATATAATTGATCGTAAGTTTCGGGCAAATGCGACAAAATAAGCAGACTTCAGTCGAGGCTGATATTATTTAATAAAGGATTGAACTAATGTGCTATGAAATGACTGTTGTTGTTCTGTTTCATAACTCTTTTCATCAAACAATGAACTATCAGTTACAAGAATTGCTTCTGCGCTAATTATTTTGAGTTATCAGGGTTTTGTTTAGTTCTCATGTGCTTTGTGTCGATAATGGAACTAATTAAAATGGAAATATCATTCACAAAGAGAAAGTCAATTCAAACTATTTAACTTAAACTATTCTGTTTACACTATGGTAAACGACATTTTAAATTTCTGCTATTAAATTGACAACGTAAGGATTGATTCATATTTAACGAGAGTTCATAATTGGTTAATGAACGTAAAGTTGGAATAAATCCTTTCCTGACTGAGATAGCAGAGTAGATTTAACGTGAAACGTAAATCGTATAATCGAGCTATGTTAGTCGGTTTAACGATATACTAATTCGTTTTTACGAGATTCGTAAGTCGTTTTAACAAGTTACTAAGTCGTTAAACGTGTTTCTAAGTCGTTTTAATGAGTTACTAAGAAGTTTAGACGAGATATCTAAGTCGTTTTAACGAGATAAAAAGATTACACGAATGCCTCCTTACGAAACAGCATTCTTTAACACTGTGTTTACTATTAGGTTAATGAAGTGTACAGAAAATGCAGTCGTAGAACATGCATTCTTAGATGAAAGTAATGTATCTGATTTTATAATAATTATAAATAGATGGTCTACATTTTTTTTTTACTTTATAATTATATTAATAAAATTAACGCTTGCAACATTTCTTCATCAGGGAATACCATGGATGAGAAAACAAGCAAAACTAAAAACGTACAAACTTCAGCGCACATGATTTAGTTTTTCAATAACGCACATATGTTCAACATTGGGACAAAGGGGACAAAAGTATAATAACACACTTACTTCCAGGAAAGCACAAAGTTTAAAACTCACTGTTTGTATTGTACTCGTAAGTATTCCTTTTCTTGTTCTAATTGCATTCCATATATAACTCTAATCATTTTAAAAACCATTAACTTATGTTTGTTTACTACTTACAGAAAACATATTTGAACGCACCTTTTGCAGGTGCGATTTGCACAAATTCAATGGTTTATCTTAAAGGGACTTTGACGGTATCAATTAAATTCCAAACTGCCATCACCAAGATTAGCATTGAACTGAAATAATCAGCTCCAGAGATAATGCTCTTTGATTGACCTGTGAATAATGAGTTCCGTACCTGACACGACTAATAACAGTCTAATTATACGTCGATATTACTATTTATAGTAACTGCATTGTTATCGCGATACGTTCTCTGTCGAAACGTATGTCTGTGATAAGTGCTTTTGTAAAATTTGCAGTATTTACCAACGCTCGGACAGCTAATTAATACAGAATAAGTTGATCCCTTAAGATAAGTATTTCTGTCATGAATGATTTTTCTGTATTGAGATAACAGCGCAATTAATCTAAATTGTTCAAACCTTCATTTGAACGAGTGCGTGTTCACATTTATTGGTGTTTTTTTCATTACTAATTTGTTTTTGAATAAGCTTACCAATTGTATGGTATCTATGATTCTTATTTTTGTTATTGTTGGCGTCATCGTCATTGTTGGTTTCTTTTTCATTTTTTTTTTATATCTTGCAATCGAGTTTTATAACGAAAGAGAAGATTCATCAGTTCTGTTATGATAAAGGCCATTAATCAAGATCATTAACCTGGTGCTTTAAGGCAGCTAAATTATTGTCATTTAATGAATAAAACATACTTATGCAACGAAAACGAATAAGGTAACACAAAATACAACAGTTTAAATCGAAGGCGGGCGAATTCAATACTCCAATTTAAATTATAGTGGATTTCAAATGGCTTAGATCGAAATTGTTTATTTTATATTAATGTGGTACTATTAAATACAGTTGATATCATGTTTCAATTGTAGAAACAGGACTAATCGTTTCGTTTGAGTTTAATTGGAATATGAGATTCCCCTTTTTCTTTTAAAGATAAAAATAAATTATATTATCAAATGGATACTACAAAGAGTGAATCACATAATATACTTGTCAATGTAATTTATTAGGTTTATAGATGCATTTGCGATTAGCTGCCTTTAAAGCAGAATTCATACTACTAGGTCACTAAAAGATATGTCATCGAAAATCAACCCAGGCATGTCTATGATACTAATTTCTGAAACATGTGGGATTGCCTTGCTTAAGAGATCGTACAATTTCTTAAACGTCAAGCATGATAGAGAAGCAAGGAAATAACAACATGGCTTCTTTAAAAAAATAAATGAACATGTAGAAATAAACGTACGTTAATCGCGTTTACACTTAAGTTTTTTATATATGCTATAAATAGAACAGAAAGATGATTTGTTTTAAATAAATACCATTTTCGTTGTTTTGTTTTCTTCAAATTATGAGTGTAGTAACGTGACAAATTATTTTATACCATTTTGACAAAGAATGGCTGCTTCGGGGGCTGGCCAGATTACATTTTGGCTTTATGAACATTCTCATCGTATTTTGTTGTAATCGCGTCAACTAGGTAAACGCCCAGTTAATCATTTTCTTTAATGGCCGTTTAAAGGCGGTTACCAAGGCACTTATTGAGATTATGTTTTTGTATGTATTTGTATGTGCTGGGGTAAAGTGTGTCTCGTTTATTGTATTTTAGGCTTTGATTTGTGTAAACAAGCTATATCGAATGGGTCTGTGTATTTCAATGTTATAATTATATATATGTTTTTAATGGACTAATGGACAATTTATGTGGTTCTAGTTTATATTGTATTATCCTGGGGCGCGTGTCCTATGTGTCTCAATTATTGTAAAGTGGGTTTTAGATTGATGTGAAAAATGAAAAAGAAATCGATATTATACGATTGTTATATTTATAGATTTATAAATGACAAATGTATGAATCATAATTGGATTCACGAGGTTTGAATGCAAATAGTAACTAGTAAATTTCTTTAAAATACACATACGACACTCTTTAATTTCGTTTGACAAGCAATTATCTACTTAGCAAAAAACGTTTATTTAGTTTCTTAGTCATACAGAAACAGAACTGATCTCTGAAATATATCCTTGCAATTCTCAAGTGCCGTACCCCTCTCAGCAGTAAACAACTTCAAAGCCCCGGATGTTTATTCAACAACAATTCTGCAAAACTTCCTGAGAGGGTTATTTGACCCAATATGTCATTGAATTAAGCCAAATATTTCGAAAGCGTGGCAAAGTAAGAAAGTAGATCATCGTATTTAACAGTAAGTGTTGTTAACCTGATGAGTTATTCATGTATGGATGTGTATGCTGCTTCTGTTAACTAAATGACATTTAAAGTTTTTTTAAACTTTTCGATGTGGATGCCTTAAATCGAAGCATACATTACTTCACAAAACTATCATTAAAACTTTTCTTTTTAAAAGTGATGAAGAAAGAATATGTGTCAAGTTGCAACACTTATGCTCATTTTCTTGTTTGAACATTTTTTTCGAAAATCTTAAAACTATTGCACCTTTATAATGGAAGTTAACGTAAAGCTTTTTAACTCAAGGCGAAAACGTCCATTTTGGAACACAAAAAAATAATATTGATGTCCAAGGGCTTCTGTGCTGTGCTTTGACCGTCTATTAATAACGTTTGTTTTTAAATACACTGGTCAATAAATACTTAATTATCCCCTGAAGCGATTTAATTTATCATCAAATGAACAGTAGCTTATATCTAAGTAAAGGCTCAAAGGTCAAAGTCTTTCAAAAAATATCAACTAATCGTCTTGGAAACACCCTCTTTTGGTTTCTATGTAGAAACACTATAAAGGATTTTACTTCCTCGTAACTCATCCTAAAGCACGAGGCCGTCTGTATATTTACAGCTTGGATAGTCCTAAGTCAAAAATGATCCGTGTATTTCTTACTTACATCAGAGATGTTGTTGAACGCTTCTTGTGCTTGAACTATAAACTTCTTGATATTTACTCCAAAGAGATGATGATCGGATGTGATCGTTTTCCATCGCTCGGCGTTTAATGCAATAACTATTAAGCGAGCGGTTTCGCAAAAGAATTTAAAGCCAACTTCAATATGTCACCCTTTATTAACACTTGTTCATTTGTTTTTTATTAATTTATCAGACGAAGAAAATAATCCCTTTGGAAACTACGGAGAAACAAAGTGACAAGAACCTTTAGTAAAATATAAAAATATATTATTTTATATAATAATATATTGTTATATTTAATTATTTGTGCGATCTAATGAAGCAGTCAAAGGAAATAAATCAATGGAGTATTGAGAATCATAAGTTCAAGAAACTCTTCCTAAAAACAATTATTGTTCGTCTTTGTAAGTGCATCGATGTCGCTAACCTTTTAGATACAACTAGTGTATTTTTGCCATGTTGTTATTTCAAAATCATTATATTTAGATACATTGCTTAAAGCTAAAACATAGATGTCTTCACTGTATAAAAACGCTCAATTTGCATTATTGTGTACAAATAATTAAACGCGTTGCCCATTTGATCTTTGTATATTCTTATATGTTTCCAGGATAGTTTACATTCTTTCTTAAGACTTAAGAAAATACAATAAATTCCTATCCATCTAGAAAAAATATCTAAATATGTTTCCACAAGGATAAATTCAAACGTCTTTACAATATACTTTAGTGTACAGGTTTAAGTTTACTCATGAAGTCATGGCTTAATTAAAACATATTTAGCTGTGGTGGTCTTTTTGTGATGTTTTTGTATGTTGTGTTTTTCTTGTTTAAACGTCTGTTAGGCCTTAGCATGGTTCCCTAAAACAGTGCCTTCATATTGTTTTGGCTTCGGGGATAGTCCATGTAGCTCACTATACATTATTAATTGTATGTGTATAACTGGTACAGACCCTTCAACAGAAACACAAGTTTAAGCATCTGGCCTGGGAGCTGTAACAGAATCTTGTAATTATCAATCCAGCATAAATACAAGATCGAATATAATACATAATGCCAGAGATAATAGTCTAACCGATGCCAGCTGGTTTATGTTTTTCTTGTGCAAATGACGGTAATTAGCAGAAACAAGTTGGATTAGGCTGATCTCTGTCTCGTATGCACATATGTCTGTACAGCATGATTTCTCGGTCTGCATATCACGTACAATTTTGCAGGCTATCATGTACATAGGTACATATGTTAATTAATATCATTGATACATATATACGCATATTATTTGTTTAAGACAGACATAATGTATAAATAATGTTATTCACTGATATCTGTTTGGTTATTTTAAGATTAATGCAAGTAAAATAATTTCAATCTTAATAATGTCTGACCCCATACACTTGTATTTAAAACAATATCTCCCTATAGAATTCTTCAACTTCCTGGTCAATCAATCTGATTTAGACACATCCTTAGTTATCTATTTGTGTTCGTTAACTGTTAAGGGATTGCTCACAAATTGTATATGATTAGACTAGGCTGAATTGAGGACACATACATATGGTGATATATTTTAAAGAGCACCAGAGAAAATTATTTTTATATCAGCCAAGTAGTTTAATTTCTCAAAACCAGAATCATAATACAAATGCCAGAGATATCATTCAGAAGCACATAATGCATCAACTGTATACGAATTGTAAAAAAAAGGAGTGCGACTATAACAACAATCCATAGCATTCTGGCTTCAGTGGTATTCTATTTTAAACAAGAAACATACCCGGTCGTGATAAAGCTTTATACTCATTGGTTTGAAATTTAACCACTCAAGGTTTTGTTCCTTGTTTAATTGGTGACTGCCAATGGAAAGTCAGCTTTGATTAATAATGGAAAAGAAGAACAATATAATACAAAATTTGACAAAAAATGAAATAAATTCAAAAACTTGCACACGTCGAATATTAAACTTGTTTCACATGGAGACGTTATGACTTAACTATGTCCATTACGGCATAGGATGACCTTGACATATGCTTTGGGTCAGCTAGATCAATTCCGAAAAACTGCTTAATATTTTAGTATTCTTTTCGTTGTACTGTAGTTTTTCATATAAGTATTGACCATTAAAATGTAATCTGTCTTTTTTTATGGGAAAACCGTTCGCAAAAATAGAGTACATCGCCTATTCGATACTCCTATATCTTACTCGACTTTCTTCACAATTTCCTGTAAGATTTATAGTTTCATTTTACAATGCCCAATGAATATTAAGTTCTTACTGTCTGTCGTAAAACATACAATTAAAACTGACAAAAGATATCTGGGTAAATAACAAAGAACGAAATTGGAAAGAACCTTTATTATAATTATATATCTAATACAATGTGCGATGAAATGTATAACTCAGAATTAATAACTGAACACAGATTTAGTATCATAAGGACAAGAAACTCGTCCTAATAAAATATCCATCGTGTAAGTGCATTGTTGTCACTAGCCTTCTAGATATAACGCAGGTATCTAACGCAATGTACTTTTGCTGTGCGGGTATTTTTAAATCATTATGTTTCAATACTTTTCAGAGGGGTGAAAACTAAGGCATATTTTCTTCACAATACTAAAAATCAGTTAAATCATGGCCGTTTTATCTGTGTTTATTCCTAGATGTTTCCTGGCTTGTTTAGTTTCCAGCTTAATACAATAAAAATACAATTATGTGTTTCACATCTTTAAAGGAACTGCTCTAATTATTATTGTTTAGTTTCCAGCTTAATACAATAAAAATACAATTATGTGTTTCCCATCTTTAAAGGACATGCTCTAATTATTATTCCATATACTAGAGAATACATTAGACAGTGCAACAGTGGCAACAGCCATTCCCATCGGCTGAAGCGGTATTTTATTTCAAGAATCCCTAAGACTAGTTATAAAAGGAACTATACAAGAAATATATTATATTTCGATGCAACAATTCTTCGATAAAAAGTCAATATTTAAGTTGACATGGTATGATAATGTCTCATTTATTTTATAAAAGGCAACACAAGTCAACTTAATGCATTCAAAATACAATTATTAGTTGCCAGATCCTTAGCCGTCATTTACATTAACTTCAACACTCAATTCAAAATGAACATTTATAATTGAGTGCCCATAGCATATCCTGTAATTGTGAGTGCATAAAAGCGTCTATGTCCTGGAATTAACTCTTAATGTTTAGAAAAGTAAGTATTTTTCTTATAAGCTGTTTTTAACCTGACATAATTTAAGCGAATATTTTTAATAGCATAACCATTGTTTCATGAAACAAACGTCTTAAATAATTACAATGCCTTCAAAGGAAACTGATAATATCAATGAATATTAGATTGTAAGTTAACTATAACAACGTAATTACCAACCATTATCTGACAATGAAAGGATCCAACAGGAGAAAGAATGTGCATTTATCCAAGGTATAATGATAAATGTACATCAACACAGCCGTTACAAAAGTCTGTATTATTTTTTTCAAAAATCACTCAATAATTGTTGACTAGCGACACTAGCGAACATTTAACAAACATCATTCTAAGACGAATTATATTAAGTTATTGTCATCATTGGTGTTCATCTTATTCAATGAATGATGGAAATTGAAAATAAATAGAGCCCCGATCTTAGTTGATCTGATGATTGTATCATTAGTTGTAAAACGAATTATTGTATTTAAGTAACTCGAAATATGAACATTTAATGCAATAAAGAAGAACATTGAATCAGAAAGGAATGACAGAGAGGAATGTTGACAGCAACGTAAGACTCATGTTGGGATTTGCGATGACGCCGCCGTGACGCCCAGTGAAATAAGACAATAAAAATTCAAGTGTGTCTTAATATCCTTCGTGTGATATTAGTGTGATACACTCAAAAATCATCAATACAAACAGTTTTACAAAAAGTGTTTGCTTAATACTTTCCGTTATAGTGTGATATTTAATTTTAATCAATTAATTTTGATCACTATATTCATGGAATAAACCAAATGCATTCATTCACTGCTTATACTCAATACTTATTTTAGTTATATACAATAAATCATTAAAATTAACAATAATATTGCTTCAACTATATTGATCCGCTTTAAAGCTGCACTCTCACAGATTGAACCTTTTGATAACTTCTTCATTGTTTGTCTTGGAACAAGCCAATTTTTGCGAAAATCCATGGTAACCAGTTATATAAGACTGCTGACAAAAGATTAGATCGTAGATTCTTATATTCAAGTTCAAAACTTGATGTCTTATGCATTTTTCTTAAACCGTTAGTTCAAGGCATAAAGCTTTAAATTTCGAACGGAAATAAGACAATCTGCGGTCTGATCTTTTGTCAGCAATCTAAATCATTGGTTTGCAGATACTTACGCAAAAATTTGCTTTTTCCAAGACAAAAAAATGAAAAATTGTAACTCTGTGAGAGTTCAGCTTTAAAAACACTCAGGTAAACTGCCTAGATGTTGAAACTTATTACATTCTTCAAAAGGTGCTCGTGCCATTGTTTTTTTTCCTCACCCGCAAAAGCATCCTAGACATATTGATAATAACGATAAAGATAAACCATCAATGAACCTAGAAGAGACATCCCAGGAGTCCATTTTCTGGGCGGAAATTAAGTCATCAAAAGTGTCCATTTGCTTCCAATCTAAGCAAATATTGAAAAATTCAATATTCATTCAGAACTTGAAGAGTATTATATCATACGGCATATATTTGGATATTCAACTGGTAAATGTTATGACAAAGAGTCGATTCAGTTACATATACGTCTGGTTCAAGAGAAAGTTTTATATAGACATGTCATAATACTACAATGTATTCCGAGTGCAACAATAACTTTCCTCCATTAGGATTCCTCCGACGTTTGGCTCAATGCCTCGTTAATAGAAACATAATATGAAAACATCTGTCTGTTTAATACAAAACGCAGTTTTGTAACACATGTAACGATCGTGTTCTATAGTTACGGAATTGACGCGTAATCAGAATAAATATCTAAAACAGTTTAGATCTAGGAAAATATCTTTTTTATACAATAATTAAATATATCGTCACCGTATCATACAATAACATTCTCTTTTATCGAGTAAACGTGATATTACTCGTGAAATGAGATCATTAGGGAGATAAAACTTTAAATATGGAATGGAACACATTAGATTTAGATTGCTATAATTTATTTTTGAGTGCATTTTAAAATGTTTCGGAAGTTTTGAATTGTTTCTCTTATTCCCCAGCGGTACAATCAAAGGAGATCTGACACACTTAAAGAAGCGGACAACATTAATAAAACATTTTGTGTTATGTTTTCTGTTAGATTCTGGTCGGGGTAAAATTAAACAGTTGATCAGATTTATGCCTACCATACACTGGCTTCTCAAAATCAGATGAATTAATTTTAGAATTATAATACATGCTTATGCTTATTCCTTAAAACTTAGAGTGTTCATAATCACCTTTGCAAAGTAATTTGCTAAGCAACCTCCTGTATGTTAATGCAGTATGCCTAAATATTTATATAATTATAATTATGTTTTTAAGCAGTTGTCACATTTTTGTAGGAATTGATCCCAGTGCTTATACTAACCTTTGCCAAGAATTTTGCAATCTGCGCTATGTGAATGCAGAATGCCTAAATATCTGAACGCTTTTAATGAGTATAGACTCAGGTTATAACACAAACTTGTTACTGCTTGTTGTTATGGCATCTCATTTGGTGAAATGCTGCTGAAGAGTATACTCTAAAGTTGACACACACTCTATGTCACTTTTGTAATGATTCATCGATCGGGAATTTCTAATGCAAACTATATTTTTTAACGACTTTTGATATATTGTGTTGCTTTCAAAGATAATACATGTCTTTATAACTTTATAACACATATAGTAATGTAATTACAGCTTATATGTGTTATGATTAGCCCAATGTATACAATTAAGCATAATATTTATTTATTAATCACTTCGAAGGCAAGGCAGTCATTTTAAAATTTGTACCTTCAGTTTTTCTTTAAAACTTCTCGCAGCTCCAAACTGTCATTTCAATCAGTACCTATCGTGAGACGACGCTTCTACCGATTACGCTGGTAATCGATCGACAGTTGTCCGTAAACGACTTAAATATTTCATTACTCATCCGCAAACAATAATTAAACTGCTGTCGGACTTGGGTTGTTTTATACATTACGATTTTATTTCACAAACCAGTGGGTTTTATTTTTATCATACAAGTTCTTAACATTAATAAATAGCTTCATAGAAATGTTAAACTTAATTCCGAATATGAATATAACTTTTATAACAGGATTTTTCAACAATTTGCGAGGCGGCAATTCACCATTGGCAAACATTCTCTTCCAGGAAAAACGCAAACAACTAGCCGACATGAGCTGTCGCATAAAATTGAAAATGCAAACTGATACGTCAAATTGAGCTTTTCTCAATTAGAACTTAAATTACTAGAAGGAATATTATGTCATTCGCTCTTATTACGTGAAAAGGTTAATATAATTGATGGTAAGCTTCGGTCAAATGAGACAAAATAAGTAGACTTCAGTCGAAGCTGCCAACATTTTATCTAATAAACGATTTAACTAGAGTACTATGTAATGATTGTTGTTGTCTGTTTCATGGCTTCTTTCATCAAACTATGTAACTATCAGTTACAAGAATTGCTTCTGCGCTGATTGTTTTGAGTTATCAGTTTTTTTCTTAGTTCTCATGATGTGCGTTGTGCCGATACTGGAATTAATTTAAATGGAAATGAAACAAATATCATACACAAAGAGAAAGTAAAATTCACGATGTAAACTAATTTCTTTACACTATGGTAAACGACATTTAATTTTTGCTGAAAATTCACAACGTAAGGATTGATTCATATTTAACCAGCGTTCATACTTAGTTAACGAACGTAAAGTAGGAATACATCTTTTCCTGACTGATAACAGAATAGATTTAACGTGAAACGCAAATCGTATAATCGAGCTATGTTATTCGTTTTTACGAGATACGTAAGTCATTTTAACAAGTTATTAAGTCGTTAAACGTGTTTTAAGTCGTTTTAACGAGTTTCGAAGTATTTTAAACAAGATACCTAAGGCGTTTTAATGAGATAAAAAAATGCCACCTCTATGTCACCTTACGAAACAGCATTCTTTAAAACTGTGTTTACTATCTGGTTAAAGAAGAGTGAAAAAAATGCAGTCGAAGATCATCTATTCTAAGATGAAAGAAATGTATCTTAGTTTACTCGTATAATAATTAAATTTAAATGGTCTACAATATGGTGTGACCTTAACGTTAAGTTACAACAACAATATATAAATAGCATTAACGCTTCCAACATTTCTTCATCAGGGAATACCAAAGATGAAAAAATGCCAGCAACACTAAAAACATACACATTTCAGCGCACAGGGTTTAGTTATTCAATAACGCAAATGTGTTTAACATGGGAACAAAGAGAAAAAAGTATAATTACACATTTTCAAAAAGCACACATTAGACTTACTTCAAGGCAAGCACAAAGTTGAAAACTTACTTTTTGTATTGTAGGTATTCCTTTTCTGCATTCCTTATATAACACTAATCAATTTAAAAACCATAATCTTATGTTTGTTTATTTCTTACGGAATACATATTTGAACGCACCTTTTGCGGGTACGATTTTCACAAATTCAATGGTTTATCTCAAAGGGACTTTGACGGTATCACTTTAATTCCCACCTGTCATCATCAAGATTAGCATTGAACTGAAATAATCAGCCCCATAGATAATGCTCTGTGATTTACCTGTGAATAATGAGTTCCGTACCTCAGACGACTAATGACAGTCTATTAATACACCGATGTTACTATTTATAGTCACTGCAGGGTTATCGCGATACGTTCTCTGTCGAAATGAATGTCTGTGATAAGCGTTTTAGTAATGCAGTGTTTATCGACGCTCGAACAGCTAATTAATACAGAACAGAACAGAACAGAACAGAATTTTTATTACACGTAAACTATACAGTTTTTTGTGTTTCATATACATATTTTATAAATTACAATTACAATTATACAATGTAGTGTGAAATATTAAATAAAAATTATAATTAATCTATTTTTAAGGATGAACTGGAATAGAAAACACGAATCAATCAAACTATAATAGTATACAATACAATAACCAATAGTTTGCTTTTTATATACTAGTATATGTTGGAACAAATGATACAATTGATCAATTTCTAACAATAAAACAGACTCACATAGTATATATCAACATAAATAGTAACCAATGGTTACAAATGTTAACAAAGCATACCACTGCTTGAGATAAAAATGTGTATCAAGGCTTATAATTATTGATTCATTAATAAAGTAGAACGCACCTTAAATGCTTCCGATATATATTTGCTTAACCTAAATGTTTCAGATGTATTTTGTGTATTAAGAAGTTGCACAAGTTTAAACATACTAGGTCTTATTCTATAATAACCTTTAATATAAGTTTGTCTTAATTGGACATAAGGTGTACACTTAAATATAAAATGAAATTCGTCTTCTACTTCGTTCGAGTCACATACTTGACAAAGACGTAAGTGGCGTTCTAATCTATCATATCTGCCAGTATGAACTCTTAAATTATGCGAACATATACGTATTTTTGTGATAGCAATTCTAAGATTTCTTGACACAATATTGTCTAAATAGGATTCAAACTCGAATGCAGTTTTAAGTACTCTATAAACTATTAAGACACCATTTTCATTAACACTTCCATGCCATTGTTGTAAATATTCGTCTATCAGACGCTGTTTAAAAATACAAATGAACTGGTTTTCGTTTAGCTGTGTATCATTACACCATACATCATAAAAGCCATATCTGGTGAGAAGGTTCTTAACCTTATTGAACCAATTATCCTGATTGTTATTAATATTCAACATTGCGTCTTCTATGACAGATTGAGTAATTATATTGTCACTTTTCTTAAGTTTGAACCAGTATTTTACAATACGTACATATCTATTTATATACAATGGGTATCTACCCAATTCACCGTAAACAGCAACATTTGAAGACGATTGTCTGACGCCTAGTACGGCTTTGCAAAATTTTAAATGTATCTTTTCTAGCTGTGTAGACTTCGTAAATCCCCAAATTTCACACCCGTATGTAATTATAGATGAAACAAAGGCATCAAATAATTGCAAAGCTACCCTAGGTTTACATTCATACTTTTTAAGATTTGACAGCAATGTGTTTACTGCTTTTAAACCCTTACCATATAATGTTTGGGTATTAAGGCTAAAATTGCCAGTATAATTTAAAGTTACTCCTAGATAGTTAAAATCATTTACAACGTCAACATCTTCGTTTGCATACAACCATTTTTCATTACGTTTTGTGCCACCTCTTTTGCGAAAAATTACAATTTTAGTTTTAGCAATATTGACCTCTAAGCCCCAGGTATTACAATAACTATATAAACGGTTTAACGACAATTGTAAGTCTTCCGGGGTTTCACCAAGAACAACCATGTCATCCGCAAATAACAATAAAATCAAAGAAATATCACGTAAAGCTAAACCACAATCGTTTCTATTTTGTAAATACAATTCTAAGTCTTCCACAAATAATGAAAACATAATCGGGGAAAGTATCTCTCCTTGCCTTAAGCCTACTGCTATATTAAAAAAGTCTGAATAGCTATTACAGTGTTTTACACAGGACTTTACTGACTGATACATATTGCGTATAATACGTAATATTTTACCATCTAAATTGGATTTATACAACTTTAACCATAGCGCACTGAGATATATGGAATCAAAACAACGTTTCATATCAATGAAACAGCAATACAACCGTTTATTTAAGTTAACGTATTTTTGCACAATTGACTGAAGAATAAACACTGCATCGATTGTAGACCTGCCTCTTCTAAAACCAAACTGTGCATCAGAAATTACATTATTTTCTTCACACCATTTAGTTATTCGCTGATTAAGTACACATGTAAAAAGTTTTGCAAAATTGCTTAACAATGTTATACCTCTATAATTTTTAACATCCGATTTATCACCTTTCTTATGTAATGGTACGATTATACCCTTAGTCCAGGCGACTGGAAAATTCCCAGAGTTTAAAATAATATTAAAAATTTCTGTAATATATCCTCCCAATATGTCACATGCTTCTATAAAATACTCATTTAGCAATTTATCTTCTCCAGGTGATTTATTCTTCTTAAGCAATTTTATAGCTTTACAAACCTCATCGTATGTTATTTGGTGATCTAGGTCACCGAAAACAGTACTAAAATCATTGAAATCATGGTTGTTATTAAAAATTTCAGCCTCCTCATTTATTTCATGGGTAATATCCGCAAACATCTGCTCGAAATGATTTTTAAAATCTTCCAAGGGTACATTTAAATTCGTATTACTTGACTTTTGTGAATGGAAATATCTCCAAAAATCTTTAGGTTTATTACGTTTCAAATTTTCAAACTCTTTACAGCGTTTAAATTTAAAAGCTCTGCGTTTCTTTGACACTGTAGTTTTATACACTCGTTTCAATCTACACAGTTCTAATCTATCTATATCTCTATGTGAATTATTATAAATATGTAGAGCATTTTTGTACAACTTTTTAGTATTTCTACATTCTTGATCGAACCATTTGGCCGAATCAGTTACAATACATTTTTCGAAACATGGAAAATTTATGATATGCTTAACAAATAAAGGGTCTGCTACCTCACGTACAATGTCAGTGAACTTATTTACAATATGGTCAACATTTTGTGCATCACTATTTTGGACTAAATTGTTAAAATCATTTACTCTAGTAATCAAATTATTTCTAAAGGCATCCTTCTCCTCGTCATTCCATTTCAAAAATTCACCCAAATATGGTTCTTCTTTCAATACATGTGTGTTACAAACAATATCAAAAGACAATGGGGCATGGTCACTGAAATCATTAAAATGGCAAACAGTGAAGTTTTGAACAAAATTAAAGTTATTTTCATTGATTATCAAATAGTCAATAACACTGGAACCTTTAGTATTAAAACATGTATATTTACCTACGCCACAGTCTAAACCAAGGCGGCCATTTACGATTCTTAATGCAGTGGCTTTACATAAGTCCAATAATTTATTACCGTGCGAGTTACTGCCCTTGTCCATCGAGTATCTAGGTATCGGAATATCGCATACATAATTTTCATCATCAATATCCGGTACATAAGTGTCACAAATAATACTATCGCTTTTACTTGAAGTTCTGGCATTAAAATCCCCAGCAATCATAACAGTGCCTAATGAATTATAATAATTTATATCATCACCGAGGCATTCGAAGAGATCAACGTCAATCAAATTTGCGATAGGCGATGAGTCAGCCCACATATACACTGCTGCAAGATATATGTCGTTATCATTATTAAAAAAATGTTTATCCATTTTTAGCCATATAATAGTATCATGTGTATTTTTAACTATAGATATGCCTTCCTTAATGTTATTTCGTACATAAATGACAATGCCACCACTATTGCGTTTGGCGTGCCTATGCCTATATTTCCTATAATAGTTAAAACAATGGAATCCTGAAAGATCAATTTTACTGGATTTACATGTCCATGATTCAGTCAAAATAATAACATCATGTTGCACAAGAAAAGAAATAAAGTTTTGGTCCTCGCGCTTAGAAGCGCTTAAGCCATTGCAGTTCCAAACAACATATTTAAGCCCATCCGGCCCGTCCTACGCATCCTTAACCGGCCTCCCGTCCACATATTAATACAGATCTAGGTTGATACCTTAAGGATAAGTATTTCTGTCATTAATGATAATCCTGTATCAAGATAAAGCGCAATTAATATGTATTGTTTAAAACAATCATTTGAACGAGTGCGTGTAGCCATTAAATTTTTTATCCATTTTTCTTTACTGGTTTGTCTGTGAATAAGCGTACCAATTAATCGTATACATTATTATTTTTTGTTATTGTTGACGTCATCTTTATTATTGGTTTATCGTTTTAATTACAATCGAGTTTTATATCAAAAGAGATGTTTCATCAGTCCTGCATGGATAAACGCCATCCAACAAGATCATTGGACTAGTGCTTAAAGGCAGACAAGTTATTTTTTTAAAATATATAAAACATACTTATGCAAAAAAAATATTTAAAGTAACACAAAATACAACATTTAAATTCGAAACCGGCCGAATTATACCGATAAACCATTTTTACTTGTAGGGGATTTCAAATTGCTAAGATCAAAATGATTTATTTTAGATATATGTGGTACTATTGCATACAGGTGATATCGTGTTTCCATTAAAAAAACAGAACGGGTTGTTTCGTATGAGTTCCACTTTTCAAAATGTGTTGCATTTTCGTCTCGTCATTTGAAAAATTTCTTTTAAAGTTAAAGACTGATAATGTTATCAGATGTATAATAGAATAAAGTGAATCACATATTGGTATATTATTAGGTTTATATGTTAAGCATTTGCGGTTGGCTGCCTTTAAAGCAGAATTTATAGTTCAAGAACACTAAAAGAAATGCCATTTAAAATCAACCAAGACATGTCAATGCCACTTATTTCATAAACATGTGGGATTGTCTTGCTTTAGAAATCCTACAATTTCTTTAACGTCAAGTATGGTAGGGATGCCCAGGAAATACCTACACCATGGCTTCTTTTAAATGTATGAATGTATGAACACATCGTACGTCAATCAGCGTTTACTCTTCAGCATTTTTCTATGTCCTATAAACAGAACGGACAGATGATTTGTTTAAAATGTAACAAATAGTTGTTGTTTTCAAATTATGAGTGTAGTGAGGAGCCAACTCATTTTATACCTTTTTGACAATGAATGGTTGGGAAATGAACGTGCTGTTGAAATCTCGTAAACTAGGTACCCCCCCCCCCCCCCTTGTTATTTTTTTTACTTTAATGGCCGTTCAAGGGCGGTTACCAAAGTACGTATTGATATTTATAATATTTTTGGTATGTCCTGGGGCAAAGTGTGTCTAGTTTATTGTTTATTAGGCTTTAATTTGTGTAAACAAGCTATAGCTAATGGGTCTGTAGATTTCATTGTTATATCTATATATTTATAACTGACTTATTGATAATTCATGTTTTTAACATGCCCTTAAAAACTCCCCGTTCAAATATCATTCGGGGCCCTTGTGATAGTTCTAAATTATATTGTTATATCCTAGGGCGTGTGTCCTATGCGTCTCAATTATTGTATAGTAGGTTTTGATTGATGTGACTTTTTGACTTGTAGTTTCCACTGTTTTAGCCATTCAATGGAACAGAAATCGGTATTGTATGATTGTTATATTTATAGATTTATAAATGACAAATGTATAATTCATAGTTTGAAACCCGAGTTTTGTATGCAAATAGTAACTTTCAAAACGTAAAATTCTTTAAAATACACATACGAAACTCTTTATTTTCGTTTGACAAGCATTTTATCTACTTAGCAAAAGACGTTTATTCAGTTTCTTAGTCATAAAGCAACAAAACTGATCTCTAAAATGTATCCTTGCAATTTCTTAAGAGCCGAATCCCTTTCAGCTGTAAACAACTCTAAAACCCCAGACATTCATTCAACAACAATTCAACAACTGCAAAACTTCCTGAGAGGGCTATTTGACACAATATGTCATTGAATGAATTTAAATATTTCAAAAACGCGCTAAATCTAAGAAACTAGATCATCGTATTTTACAGTTGTTAACCTGATTAGTTATTCATGTATGGATGTGTATCCTGCTTCTTTTACTATATGACCTTTAAAGTTGTTCAAACCTTTTCGATGTGGATGCCTTACATCGAAGAATACATTACTTCACAAAACTATCTTTAAAATCATTTCTTTTTAAAGTGCTGAGGAAAGAACATGTGTCAAGTTGCAACACTTATGCTCAATTTCTTGTTTAAACATCTCTTATGAAAATCTTAAACCTAATGCATCTCTATAATGGAAATTCACGTAAAGCTTTTCAACTCAAGACGCAAACGTCCATTTTGTCATGCAGACAAGAATGGATATTCATGTCCAAGGGCTTCTGTGTTGAGTTTTGACCTTTGACCGTCTGTTAATAACTTTTGCTTTTTATAAAAACTGGTGAATACATTCTTAATTATACAATAAAACGGCTTTATTTATCATCATATAAATATATATTAATATATAATTTAAGATTCAAATGCCAAAGTCTTTAAAAAATAATCAACTAATCCTCTTTATTGAAACACCGTCTATTGTTTTCTGTGTAGAGACACTACAAATGATTACACTGGTAAATAAATCCTTAATTATACCATGAAATGGCTTTATTTATCATCATATGAACATGTAACACATCCTAAAGCACGAGGCCGTTTGTATATTAAAAACTTCCGATAGTCACAAATTATCCGTATGTTTGTTATTTATATCAGAGAGGTTGTTAAACGCTACTTGTGCACGTACTATGAAATCCTTGTTTTAATATTTAATCCAAAGAGATGTTATTTAGCATGTGATCGTTTGCCAGCGCTTGGCGTTTTATGCGAGATATATTAAGCGAGCGGTTTCGCAAACGACTTTAAGGCCAACTTCAATATATTAACCTTTATACACACCTGTTCATTTGGTTTTCATTAATTTATCTGACGAAGGAAAAAAATCCCTTTAGAAACTACGGATAAACAAAGTGGCATGAACCTTTAGTTAAATATATATTTAATTAGTAGTGAGATAAAATGTAGCAGTCACAAGAAATTAATCAACAGAGTAGTGAGTATCATTAGTTCAATGAACTCTCCTTAATACAATTCTTTATCGTCTGTGTTAGTGCATCGATGTCGCTAAACTTTTAGATACAACTAGTGTATTTTAGCTGTTATGGTATTTCTAAATCATTAATTGCCGATACATAGTTAAAAGCTTAAACATTGTTACCTTCATTGTATAAAAACTCAATTTGCATTGTTGTGTCCAAATTATAATTATAATAAACTCATGGCCCGTTCGATCTTGTAGTTTCCTAGATGTTTCCAAGATAGTTTAGCTTCTAGCTTAAATATTAAAAAATACGATAAATTTAAATCTATCTAAAAAGAAGGTACTCTGAATGTTATTCCATTAACTTGATAATACATTTATATGTCTTTACAATATACTTAAGTGCAAAGGTTTATTTCTACCCATGTAGCAATGGCTTAATTAAAGCATATCCAGCTGTGGTCTATCCGTGATGTTTTGTTGTATTGTACTCGTTCAATTACCTTAGCCTCGTGACCTAAAACCGTGCCTTCATATTGTTTTGGCTGTAGCTCACAAGGCATTATTTATTACAAACGTTTAATTGGTACCGACCCTTCGACAAAAACACATGTTTAAGCAACTGGCATGGGAGCTGTAACAGAATCTTGCAATTATCAATCCAGCATAAATACAAGATCGAATACCATACATACTGCCAAAGATAATAGTTTAACCGATACCAGTGTTTAAAAATCTCTGTTAATAATCGCTGGTTTGTGTTATTTAATGTTCAAATGAGGTTAATTAGCAGAAAAAAAGTTGGATTAGGCTGATCTCTGTCTCGAAACCTTATGAACAGCATTATTTTGCGGTTTGCATACCACGTACAATTTGGCCGGCTATCATGTATATGCGTACAGATGTTAATTAATAATATTGAAACAGATACGCATATTATTTAGTTAAGACAGACACAATGTATGGATAATGTTATGTCCTGGTAACTCTATGGTTATGTTTAGATTGATGCTAGTAAAATAAGTTTAAGCGTAATAGTGTCTGCCCCCTTACACCTGTATTTAAACATATATATATGTATGTCTTGTCTGCCAACTATCTCTATAGAATCCTTCAATTCCTGAGTTATTTATTAGTGATCGTTCACTGTTAAGGGAATGCTCATAAAATGTATATGATTAGTCTAGGCTGCAATGAGGACACATACAAAGGGTGATCTATTTCAAAGAGCACCAGGGACAAGTATATCTACATTGGCCTAATAGTTTTATTTCTCAAAAACAGAATCATGCCAGATAATCGATGGCAGAGAAATCATTCAGAAGCACAACATACATCTACTGTATACAAATTATAATAAAAAATGACTTTGATAGAGACAACAACGGAAAAGGCTGTGCGACCATAACAAAACCCAAAGTACCCCGGCTTAATTGGTACTATATTTTAAACAAGAAATAACTTTAAAAAAGATACACGGCCATGGTAAACCAGCATTTGGCTAGCCTTCGAATGTGGCTTGAATATTGAAGTTCTTCATATCTGTTCAATTTACAGAGAGTCAGGGTAATTTTAGTCGGACTTCGTTCAAAAAGAATCACAATTATAACTGACAAAAATGTCTGAAGACATATCAGAGAACCGAATTGGAGAAAACATTTAATAAAATGATATGAATATAAGTAGTGCAATAAAATCTACCGATCAGAATATATTAATGAATACAGATTTAGTATCACCAGGTGAAGAAATTCTTGATAATAAAATATGTCGTTATCTTTCCAGACACAACTTATGTATTTTGTCTGTGCTGTGCTGCTATTTCTAAATCAGTATGTTTCAATACTTTCCAGAAGGTGTTAAAAGATTAAACATAGTTTTCTTTAAAATACTAAAAAAGCTCGAAAACGCATTGTTGTGTAAAAATAAATAAACGCATGGCCAATTTTATCTTGGTGTTTTTTTTTTAAATGTTCTTGGCTGATTGAGTTTCTAGCGTAGAACTATAAAAAGAGACTGTTTTTAATATAATGCCATAAATTTACGAATACATTAGACAGTGCAACAATGTCATCCGCCCTTCCGATCTGCTGAAGCGGTATTGTATTACAATAATCCTAAAGTCGTAAAATGAACTATTCAAGTGGTATACCATATATCAGCACATGGATGATTGTGTTGTGGCAACACTTCTTACCCTTCATCAACATACAATACTTATATGCTCATGGTATGGTTATGACTCATTTATTTCATAAAAAGTCAACATAAGTCATCTAAAGGCATTCATAATACATTTATAAGCTAGAAGATGCCTAGGCGCCATAACGCCATAAAAAAACATACTTCAACACTCAAGTCCAAATAAACATTTATGATATAGTGCCCCTAGCATATCCTCTAACTGCGGGTGTATACATTCGCCGGTGTCCTCGAATGAACTCTTGTATAAACAAGTGCAAGGATGTCACCATGGATGCTGCCAGTGTTAATCTGATTCAAAACGCTATAATTTGATTTGACAACATATTAGAGTTTAAATGAAGTGAAGTGTTTGGTGTTATTTAAGCCAGCGTTATCCTAAACATTCTCTGTTTTGTAAAAATGCCTAGAATACTCATCGTCTAATCTATATATAAATAATAAGGGATAGAACTGAAGGAAAACTGTCGTCCTGCATCACGTTGATTCGAGACAGTTTATCAACCAAGACGGACCGATGCAGATCGTCAAAAAAGTGTCCTGTTATAATATTCCTTTTATAATATGTCTTCTATGACAATTTCATGTTCGAAACACTGCCTTGAGCTTAAAACAACGGAACTACACTTAAATTTTGTACAACGCTTCCCGGAAATCATATAAATCCATAAATCAATCGCATTAAATATTTCGTTCAATTTATATAAGCACAAATCAGCAATACATTTGAAATGATAGCTTTCGGAAGTGTAGTTTGTTCCTAAAAAAGAGGTTATTGAATAGTAAATTCATTTTGTGATAAAAGGTATCACTCAACACGAGCTGATATGCTTGTACCTTTGTTTTACAAAAACAACAACCGTAGTTTTTTAAATACGACGTGCTTTATTTAAACTGATGGTTGTGGATAGAATACATTTGTATAAACACAACAAGGTTTGGGTATCTTAAAGAACTATTGGATTACTCAATGTTTCCAAAAAGTTGCTCTTTTGTTTATTAAGAAGGCCGATGAAGTATGTCCTTGAAGTTCTGCTCATTAGTGAGATACACCTTTATTTCGTTTATGGAAGAGGCTTCATTATGAAGTGTTGTTTATAATAGTATGTCGAACTCTAATTAAATGTTGGGAACCTTAACATATTTGACCTTATAAATGCTAGTCCATCCAAAAAAATGAAATGTTTGTTATACATATTATAAGTATATCGCTTATTTTTAAATATATATACTTTCAGTTTTAACATATTGGAAGTATAACGCTAACTTGTAAGTGTAAAATGTTTACCATATACAACCTATTGACAGTTTATCGCTAACCTTTAAGTATAAGATTTTAACCCTACAGAGATAATGCAAATTTACTTCAAATGAACTATCATTTAATGAATTGCAAAGAGGGCAAACATGTGTGTGAAAAAGTCTACAATATTATTAAATTATTAAATATATAAATATATATTATTAAATCATAACGTAAAGTGGAAAGTAGTATTACTCGTAATGCTTTCCTAAAAAATGTTTGTAGCAATAAAAATACAATAACTGCCAGCATAAACCCTTCACTGATATTTTTAATGTGACAGTAACCGTCGGATTGTGTCTGTTCCCAGACAGTTGTCGTGTCGATGGGATGAACATTATCAGACAGGAGAGCAGTTGCAAAAGCTGTAATATCGATGTTGCTTCTTGCTCCAGAAATACACGGTTAAGAATAAATTTTATGTTTGCTGTTCTTAAAAGTCCGTTCCAAGGCAGTGTAAACGACTTTGTTTAACATTTATATAAATCTGTGTAACTATGACGTCTTGTGGCGTTTTCTGTCTGGTCGAGTGTATTTTGTTCAACCTTGCAAAGAAAGATGCAAATGTTGTTGTTGTTTTTCAAAATACGGTAAAATCTTTTTTTGTAAAACGTTGTTAACTGCCTATTACCCCAAAACATGTCGCTGAAGATGTGTGTTTTACCCCCGAAAAGATTGTTCTACACAACTATATAAAACATTAACTTTTGAAACGTTTTACAGTGGAGGGCCCACTACGGACGGCACTAAAGTACAACTGAATATAGTATTGACATTTAATATATATAGGGCTGTATATACAGCATCGTCATTAAGTTAGTGATCTTAAAGTTTGTCGTTGGCACATTCGTGTTGTTCACAAGACTGACATGGTTGATCTAATATCCCACTTTGTACATACGAAAAATTTATATAAAGCATTTTCTGCTTTATTTTTTCATTACTAATCGAATTCACTCTTGCGTTTTGTTTTTATGTCGTTATTGTTTTTAAATGGTTCTGATCCTACACTATGGAAATATCACCGTATTTTCTAGTCTCCTGTACTTCCCGGGGGCATTTGCGTTACATATTTTTTAGGTTGTCGCCATTTTCTGTGACATGTTTTGTGACAATATAATGCTAAAAGCGAATTTCTTATTAACACATTTATAATATTGCGTTAATGGATGTTTTTCGTCTCCGACCTTTAAGTTTGTCTACGTTTGCGAACGACTTACAAGAATAACGACATATTCAAAGCCATACGTGTGCTGGGCAACGCCCTCGACTGGCCAGAAAATAAACTAGCCCAACTTGTCTTTAATGTCTTATAAAACATCTTAGTCAAAGGACGTGATCATCAGGATGTCAGCTGAAGGAATTTTATATGTAACATATATCTTTTGATATATTCTTACGTTTTTAGACTTCTATGAAAACCCTTAATATACTTCAAACAAAAGGAATTATTGCCATACAAATAAAAATATTTATACTACAACATCATTGAAAATTTAGACAACAGTATAAATTTGATTTATCTTCGATATTTAACAAAACTGCTTTTGAATCCTAATTCAAGCTCGAAAATATACTACCAAAAGTTGAATGGCATTATCATGCCGTTGAATACTATAATATCCAGTATCAACGAATTAATGTTCATGTTAGCTAAGTTAGTTTTATACACTTACACTTCGTAAACATTTTCACTTTTTAATCAGTAGTTTAAAGGTAATATATTAAAGGAGGCTTTCTCATCATACAAATATATTTTCATTTCGGTAAATCATTAAACTCTAAGTATAGGCACAGCACGTGGCTAACATAGAGGACAACGACCAAGATCACGACCATGAATTGATGGCAAAGGCAGAATGACTACCTAATGATGGTTTAAGCACCGAAGTCCATACATGCGACGGTACGAGTATACATGTGTAGTAAGTATGTATTCTTTTGTAATGCTGAGTGTCTTTTGTTTTGTGTCTGCCAGGCTTTGATCTCGTGCTTGTCAGCAGTGACGTTTTTTCCTATTCGTTTTTACTACTTTGTACTACTGGGTGTGTTTTCGTAGTTCCCATGTACTCTTTTATTTTGAACTTGATAAGAAACAACTTTATGATTCAATTGAGTTCTTTGAGCGACATTTTCCAGGGATTACAAACTAACATCTTGAGACAACTACGTAATAACATACTAACATAAACACTGATTACTGCCTCTCTCTTGAAGTATAGATGGGGATGTGGAAATATAAAGAGAAATGGCCTCAGGAAAACACACACAATAGTTCAACTATGAATTGGCACTGTGGAAAGTACGTCCATTTTTTGTTCCAAACTCAGTGTTTTTAATAAATTTCAAAAAACTTATTTTTGATAAATAAAACACATTTTATGCGGCTTAGGGCTTTTTCTTATTGTTTCAAGAAATGCATTCCTATCTGTTCTTTGTTATGAACCATTTAAAATTGAGGTAATGTAATAAGTCCCTACAGGTATAATTTACATTCATTATGCTTTGTAAATGATAAAATGACAACAGTTTAAGTTCGTTAATCTTCCGGGGTACTCGTGAAGGGTGCCCAAAACGTCAGTAATTGCCTCCCGACAATATTGCTAGCATTTCTGTATCTGTGGATAACGTTGACATTAATATAGGAAATACAACTTTCTTAAATTGAAGCTTATGATTAAAAAATACTAACTTCGATTCCAGTACTTTAGTACTTTATAAAACAACAACAGCAACCTTTGTTTGCCAATTCTTATTTATTGATATAATTCATAAAAAAACATTAAATTCTAATCACAGGCTGTTTATTTGAACTGTGTGTCAGTTTCCATGTATGGTATTTAGTCAATGTATAAATCAATTTACTAATAGATACCAAATATTGAATATGTGTTTCAAAATTAATAGGTCATTTTCATACATATATTGCATAGCAAGTATATGCATACGGACACTTTTCAATAAAATTTAATTTTGTTATGGCAATCCATGTAATGAAACTTGTAAGAACATGACGTCGGTTTTGGACGAGTTTGAATAAGTACAGATGTTGTTGCGATATGCATTGACAAAGCATTGTATTTTTAAGAGAATGGGAGCATCGATCTCTGTAGCCAATTAATCTGTATCCAATTTGATGCTTCCCCATTGATTATACCATTATCATGACATGGTTATGTAGTTAGCTATGTCAAAGAGACAAATATAGTAAAGAGATGACCGCTTTTTGAGGCAATAACAGGGTTAATTGGAAAAAATATCGACCATGACGAATATCGTATTTGTTCTATTTATCTCTAATATCAATACTACTTTTTAAAAAGTTTGCGTAACCTTTAAATGCGTGTAATATATCAATAAAAAATGTTAGAATAATTTCAGTCCGCTAACGGTTGGATACCCAACCCAACTGGATTGTACATTTGTTGACTAATAACTATATATATCCATTTTGCGCCTCAAAAATGAATCACTCAACACCATTTGCCACGACACTCACGCGGTGACACTTTGTTTTTTCATATTGGGTCACTAATTATTGTATCGTACCAAAATGGCGTCAAATTTCCGATTCGATGAATATATGAAACCTTTTCCAGATAGTTTTTGCGTCTTGATCAATGCTAGCAGGTTGTCGACGTGATAAAAACATAACAGCCACTTACCTCGTAACTCAGGGTATCGTTTATTAAGCTTTAGTTTCGAATACTTTCTACATTACCCGAATACCAATTTAAGGATGAACCACATACTATCGTTATAAATGAACAGCACCAAGTTTGAATGATATGCTTATGTCATTAAATATATTAAGCTGGCAACATTAACGCTCATTCATCTGAAACAATTATTCAAATCTCGCCTCATTTCTGTTATCTCTCGTTTTGTTTTCTGTTACATAACTATTTTTTTGGCGGTACTAAGGACTTGAAATAGTTCTTTGTGTCTTGCCGAAAATTATATTAAGCGAGTTTACTGTTTTGTAAAATTCTTAACCTTTTTTTTAAACTTCTTACAAAGAAATGAATCGAACGTCAATACCACACGTTTGTATTCCGGAATTAACAAAAGAAACAAGTATTTGATATTAATAGAATACTATACTTCTTTGGTCAGTGGAATCAACTATTCTGGGAAACTAGCTAATTTTCGTTTTGAGATTTCGGGGTTTTATATCCGTTGAGGCATCTTTGAGAATGAGGGAAGTAACGTTTGGAATGTTCCTGTTAAAGAGGACTCTGTATTATTGGTAAAACTTGTAATACGTTCTTGGTATCAGCAGTCTAGATGTGACAAGGAAAAAAACCTTATTTCATCCATTTCAGGTCACTAGAGCAGACGTTGGCATTTATTCTAATAATTTGATAAAGTTGTCTAGAACTGTAAGTGGTGAATAAATGTCTATAAAAGGAATCTTGCGATTGAAAATGTGAGAATATCAATTCAGGTATGTCTACAAATATTGCATAAATTATATCATGGGATAACTACTAGGTCGGCGATAGAAATTTAACACCCAAAATCAGAACTGATAGCCCCAGAGGTCTGTCTGCACTTTGCAAGTAAAAAGAAGTTCACTGTTACAATACGCGAAGTACGTAGAACGATATCAGTCGGTTATTTAATTTATAATGGAAAGTACAAAGAGCTTTTATGAAAAGTATATGTCAGCGAGACATTGACAAGAAATATTCAGTTTATGATAAAATAATGAGAGGATGGAAAAAGCATTGTAAGTGGTTTTGATTATAAAGTACAGTTTTATTATGATACGTCATTCAACATTCGACTTGCACCATAAACAAATTGAGTATGTTAATAGAGGATTAGTGTTTGTTTCAGTAGTGTAAGATCATAATGTATAATTGTTTAAATAAGCAACAAAAGTTATATTTCACGAGCAAAGGAGCAACGAGTGACAATCAAATTTTAATCACTGCGAGCTGCGAGCTTGTAATATAACAACCAAAGTAACTTTTTTTGTTTATGCCTAAAAAAGAATGAAATTATGTATAATTGTAGTTGGACAGAAAAATTTAAAGTACGAATTTTTCATCCATTAGTTTTTTAACTGAATTTCAGCTAGCACATGTTGAAAGGGTAAAGCTAAATTGTGTTAAACCCTGTTAGGGTGGTTGAGTACTTGGCTAACTTAAGGCATATGCCTTTCATAGACTGTGGCAAGTATTAACTTGGCGTAAGATCAAACCCACCAACAGGTAAACCAATATTTGAACTAATTATATCTTTAATTGAATTTCAACCAATCAGTGAATAAAGTGAAAACAAATGTTGATCCTGGCCTTCTTTATGTTTACCATTTACTACAGACTATTGCCCATAGTGCGGGTATTTTGTACTGCCATTTGGCCTCAATGTTTTACCATACAGAAGCAAATTTGAAACTTTTGAAGGTAGTCTTAGTCAAATTGGAGTGGTTAGGTTACATCTTGTCTTTATTAGGATTTATTTAAGAACCTTATTGTCATCATTCAGAAATGGCGTTCAAGTAATCAGTATATAAATATGTATCAGTATAAAGGGTATAAAGCTTTTTTAACTTAAACTCAGACTTACTCAATTAAGCTCAAATATATTAACTAACGGTCTATAAAATGATAAGTTCAAGATTGTTAAGGCTTTATATCATGACTTAGACTGTCACTGTCGGTGATGAGTTTGGCTGATTATCATGTTCTTAAAATTATCTTACTGAAATTCAAATCCGTTATAAATTTCATTTGATGACCTTTTGAATCATTTATACTTGTCCTTGAAAACGTTTGAATTGAAAATTGATTAAGCATTGACTGTGTTGCACAGATTTCAATACACAGTTAGTATCGGACACAGGCTGCTAGTTTAGTGTTTCCAAAAAAAAATAATCTGGAATACACCTTTCAAAATATTACTGAATACATTTACTTCCTTTATTTGTTAAAGTTGGTAAAATGTGATAAATAATGTTTAAATACGGTGGCATGAGTAATTCCTGACTAAGATACATTGATTTACCGTTATATTTGTTGTAAATGCTCTTGATAAATGAACAATAAACCCACGTTGTGTTTGTTCTAGCAGTCTTGTGTAAACCCACAACGATCTCCTGTTTTGCTGACCATTCCAGTTAAACAATGCAGGAACAATTTGTTCCATTTTCGCATCGGTTTTCTTTCAATATGTTAGTTCTTTTCATAAGAAAACTACTCTTTTTCCATTTGAAATTCGACAAAGACAGATACGAGATTTGACATTTACCACGGTGCATCTCCCATACTGCCTTAAGAATAAACAGCGATATTTATGGTTGCATCGGCACATCTTTTATCATTGTCTACCTAGATGATTTACTGTCTAGGTGATGCGAGATTTTACATTAAGTTCGGTGCATCTGTTTTAAAAGGAATTTATAAAGAAATAAACGCGATATTTTGCATCGGCGCATCAACTTTCTAGAGGTTTATGCTAAATGAAATCTGAACAATTTGAAAATGTGACATTTAAGAAAACAAATATCGCAGTGTTTTTTGTTAAAAGGCGAATGCTAGAATCGCGGCAGCCCCAATTGAATTCCGTATCTCGCAGTTATTTAATGCGAAATGTCTTTTTGGCTGCCAATCGGCTGGTGGAGGGGATACATGTTTCATTTAATCTTGCACATGTTTCTGACAACATGGTGCTCTCTTGCCGTAATATGATTTACCGAGGTATATGAATATTTGTCACCCCTGCTTATTTCAATCACTTTAAAAAAATGTTTTCCTTCATTGAAATTATGATCAAAACATTAATTCGCACATGAACCTTTTCAATCGTATCTTACATGTCTTGCATCAAAATTCGTCTCTTCAATAAAAGATGTAAGAATGCATATGTATTATGTAGTTGTTGTGTCGATCCGTTGTGTTTTCCTTGTTGTGTGTCTAGACCTTGAACTTTGTGCCCTTTACCAACGTCATCGGTAGATGTGGATACTAGGTATTTCTCTGTACTTTCTATTATGTATGGTTGTTTTATGGTACTTTTTTAATGACGTTCATGTCGTGAGAACAAAACACGTTGGCTTTGATAGAGATATATTCTTTTCACATTATTTAGTTGGTAGACAGCCATAACGTTACATTAATGCTTTTAGTTGTGTCTATTCGCTGTGCAATAATAGGCGATTGCAAGCGCTGTGCAAATGCAGCCCAGTCATTTCCGACATTATTATGGAACAAAGCCTTTTAGCCTGTAGTACAATGTCGAGTGTCATGAAAATTAGGACACAGAGACCAGTTCCTTAAAATGGAATCATTATGGTTTAAGAAACATATAACAAAAAATAATTTGAATGTTGTCCGACATGTATATTTCGAAATATATATTAAGATTGAATAGTATGCATCCTCCAAATGTGTTCTGAAGTTGGAGTACTTATTGAAATATAGTTTAGAAGGGGATGTTTGAACGTATCAGATTGCAAAACATCTGGAACATTTACTATTTTTTATAGAAATATTTCGATATTCTATGGTAATTGTTTAAGTCGGGACATGTTCGCGAAAGAGAATTTCATAAATTAGTCTTCGAGGATATCCGCTTAAATCGATAGATAAAGAGGTATGTCTGGTGCCAAATGTAATACTCTGGTAATTTACACTGATACAACAAAATGTTCCCTTTAGTATGACTAATCTCCTTTAATTCCTGATAGCATACTCTAGAGGATCTGGCTATAATAACATTGACAGGGACGATTTCTTTTAAATGTTTTGATGTTGATAAAAATGGTAGCCCGTGGCTCGGGTGAGTCTGGTGGTCGACGGGCCATGCAATCTGTTCCACCTCAATCCCCGCATTCTCCACTTTAAGACAACAGTCCTGTGTAGCATTGTCGGTGAGCGTGACAAGTGTGTTGAAATTTATTCTTGTTGCAGAGTCTAAGAGCATTTAATACGGCAAATATACAATCAGAAGGTTCAGTAATGGATTTGACAGATCAGCTGCATAATTATTGCTTCTTGTTTACTTCAGTTATCTAATACTCCTTTAAAACTAATAGAACAAGTTAAAATATTAACAATTTTCAACTTCATTTATTTGTTGACATGGAAATGTAACGCAGCCACTTAGAATGATCAAACTATTAAGAACTTTTATCACTCAGACGGAATATTTTTCTCATATTGGAAGTCAGTAAGCACGTAACAGCAAAATTAAAAGTAAAATACACTGCATGGATAAATGACGTGCGAAGAGACTATTGAGATATAATGTCTACGACCACAACGTTAGCATGTCAGCAAAATATTATGTACATAGAGCAGCGATAAAAAATAATGTAGCTGAGCAGTATAATTATAATTAACTTTGTACGTGCTAAGAAACAGATAGGAATTCAACAAATTAATAAATTGTCCTTCTTATTAAGCATACCCCTATATCTTATTCAAAGGATTCGTTTTCATCAGTAGAGGATCTGATTAGGCGAAGGAAACCCGAGCCTGCTATTTGTTCGTGAACACTCTTTCGATTACTCTTAAGAACAAAAAATACCCCCAACAGTCCCCGGAAACAAACGCAATTTCCAAATATTCTAGAGTAAGTTGTATGTTGTCGACGTTCCATGTCTTCATAGAAAATCAGAATTCTCCTTAGACGCACTTATTGGATGAGGTTTCTTGTAAGAATTCTGATCTTAAAAAGGCGCCCAAGGACAATCGAGAAAGTGCGAGGAAATTGAATATTACACAATGCTATTTACATGTCGTATTTCACATGCACATAATAAAACCTCAATTTTTGGGAGTTTTGTTACGTTGCTAGAGTTTATCATTGATGGCAAAAATACGACAACGAAGGAAAAGTAGCGACCGACTGGCATTGAACGAAAACAAGAGTCTTTCGTATGAAATGCATACAAGGAGAACTACGTCAATGCTTATACAATTGATCATTGTACTAAGAATTCCTTAAATATTAGGTTCGTGCAATGATTTCGGTTAGATATGCGATTTAAGAGAAATGATTTCTATGTTAGTCATGTTGAGTGCTATTACCCGCAAGTTAAGGCGGTAACCTACATTTTATTATATGATATTTTAGTATTTATGTATTTTTTATCTTCAGACATTGCGTATATCGTGAGAATGGGTGATAGGCCTTGACCATTCGTTTCAATTAAGGCTACTATGCTTGTCCGTGTAGTGATAAATGTTAAATAAATTTTACCAAAAAAAAATGTTCATAAAGCATCTTAGAAAGAATACAACCCTTTTTCGTGGAGATTTCACAGTATTAAGGTTATACGTTGGATGTATAAACAAGAATTATGTAAAATGTCTAAAATTCTTTACCCAGTCTCTCATTTCAGTCATTTTATTTAATTTTGGAAAAGAGCCAAAATTAACATAGTACATTTTTCTATGATACTTTGCTGATTCTAGTATCGGAAATCGAGCCACCAAGTCTGTATATAATGGGAACATTTTCTGAAACCAGCAGTAGTGCTGGGAAACCTCAACGATGGTTATAGGCAGAAGCAGTTTAAGATACTACAATGAAAAGTAAATGGCAAAGAAAACACCATGAGCTTGATTGCGTTCAACAACGGCGAGCGGGAACAAACGGTTATTGGACTTTTTAAGAGTAAGGACCTGGATTAAAAGAAAGAAATCATGTGCTAATTTAGAAACAAGGAAATAAGGTCAAGTGGATGTTTTATTTTCTGTGACACGGGCATTGGATGTAGATTTTGCGTAGTGTATATACTCCTTTTTTGCGATAACGATTTGTTAAAAGTGATCAATGGAAAGACTTTGGGAAAAATCGTCGCAAGGTATGAAGATAACAAAATAAAAAATATATATCTCCAATGACAACGAATGAATTATGGTTAACAATTATATAACAATTTAAGAAAGAATCATTTTAAAGATTAAAGATAATATTGCATCAGTGTATGCTTCCAAATTCATTAAAGCAATGCAACTGAATGAAAGTACGAGGAACTTGTCCAGTTCAGTAATTGAAAATGAGGATAGTTTCATTGAAAGACAGCTTGATATGTTTAACCTGGTTATAATGGCAATCGGTTTGTTTGTCATTTTCATCGTGAGTTTTGCCGGAAATATTTCTGTGTTTGTGATATTTTACAGACGGCCCGTGCTTTTGACGATTTCTAATAGGTTTATAATAAACCTAACGTTTTGCAACATCCTGCAGACAGTTGTCGTAATACCTTTCGTTTTTGCCTCGCTTATTTCGCAAAAGTGGTGGTTCGGGTCATTTTGGTGCCAAGCTTCCGGATTTGGAATGAACCTGATATTTACTGCAAGTACATTTACATTGGTGCTTATTGCCATAGATCGCTATATGGCAGTTGCAAAACCATTACATTACTCAATGACAATGACAAGCAGACGGGCGTCCTTCATGATAGCTTCTGTTTGGATCTCGGCCATTTTGTGTTCACTGCCACCACTTTTCGGATGGAACTGCTATGAATTCCAGCTAGACAAAATTTCATGTATGACAGTTTCATTCAGTAAACATCATAAAGATAGATCTTACAGCATTATACTTGTAACATTGAGTTTTATCCTACCTTCATGCATAATCATGTGGGCATATTGTGCCATTTTTAAAGCGGCGAAACTAAACATCGAAAAGGTGAGGCGGAACAGTACAATAGCGTCTGGACTGAATGATTACCCCGAGTTATCACTAAGAGGGGGTCGTCGCAACAGCTCAGCGCAGATTTTGATTCACAAATTAAGTTGCAGCAGCAAAACCGTATCAGGTCTTTGGAAACGCGATGAGAGAAAAGCCGCTGTAACTAGTTTTATGGTTTTATTCACGTTTGTTTTATGTTGGTTGTTGTACTTTATCATCATTATTCTTGAATGCATCCTAAACGACCCAGATCATATTGAACCAGTCGTGAAGACTCTCTCAGTGCTACTTGCCTTGTCAAGTTGCGCAATAAATCCACTAGTGTATGTGTTCCGCTGTAAACTTCAGAGAGTTGAATTTAAAAGCATATTTGGCATTAAGCAGAACAGTTTTAATACGGAAATGGGCAATGGAAATCAAAATGGGTATAGGAGACCAAGTTTTAACCCAAACTACATTCGAAAGACTCCGTGCATATCACGAGAAGGGAGTCAAGAATCAGAAGTGATTGAAATTCTTCACCTAAGTTGATCTTTATATTGGTTCTACTTTTTATTTTTTTCCACTTTGTAAGATCGCCGTGGCTATATATTTTACTTCACTTCATTTGTTAATTAAATACTTGTTAAAACGTTACAAATGTTACCTATATTGTATCATTTTAATTTGTGATTTGTTATTTCTTTTTCTTGACTGTTTTCATACAAAATATTATATTAGATCATTACCAAGGTTTTATAATATGCTTAGAACTTGAGCTCAATTGTTAAGTACCATCATTTTACTGCGCTCGTATAATAGTAGAGAAAAACGCAGAAACAAATGGTAAACGAAACATACCTTTTTAAATAAAATTGTAATTGCAGTTCTGTTGATTGTTTTACATATCATATATTCGTTTTTTGTTCTGAACTGTCGTTATTTGAATAGTAAACGAATATTCAAATGTTATACATATACATATTCATTGTAGAAAAAGGAAACGATTTTTTATGCATTTTTTTCTAAGTGCTGCTATTTTAAGCTTCATTATTTGTGGCAAAAAGGTAAATTGTCGATGTACACTCAACTATATCGCGCAAAACAATGCATTCCAAAATAAATAGATTATAAGTATCTTCCATGGCCGAGAGTGTAAGATAGGTTCATTCCGACCCGAGCGTAGGGTGTTTTGCGGAAACGAGGTTTACCAAACACAACCACTGACATTTTTTTTTTATTGAAACAGAGGCCGCATGGATGTGACAATACATCATTGTAAATACCACTATTTCTTTCCTACGTTTTGGTGAAATATGGAGTTTTATCGGTGAAAGAAAATAGCAGTGATAATAACAACTTTTGTTGTCAAATGTTGGTAGTACCCTATGATATTTGTTTTTGAATAATTCACTTTCGAAACAGCAAAAAACTTGGTCTAATTTCTTTTTTTATATGAAATATATATTTATACACAGATATGTTTTGTAAATAAACAAGGCTTTCTTATGGAACACTTTATCCTTTTTCAACATTTCCTTTACTCTAAATGAGCTCCACCTTTTGCTGTCTTTTGTACATCATTACAAACGAAAAACGCTCATCGCAAAATCGTTAAACAAAAATACACCATTTACATCACCTAATGTAAACAGTTTGTCACGTGCTTGATAGGTACACTTTCGGTATGGGGGCTCTACGAGGGTATGTACTGTTGCAAAAAAACGAATGCAAATTATGTGAAAAGTGAATGCATACATGTGTCACAGAAGACTTAAATGTTCCATTGGTTTTCAATAATACAATGAAAACTACAGGAACAATCCTAATATTCGAACATCAAACACATGAACATTTTTAAGAGGTTTAAGATTCCTTTCAATTGTTGAAAGTATCGTGTAGCAGCACTTAATCACAGTTATTTGAATACATTTCTCGCAGGCACGTCCTTTTTCCTGTTCTTACTGCAGTCCAGTCTGCTAGGAAGGGGTTGTACTGTCTTGGGCTCAAGCAAATCCCAGGAAAAATGAGGCATGTGAAGATTATCTTTTAAGCCGGAACGTCCACATCTGGAGCTAAACACCGTCCGGCACTGCTCCTGGAAATTAAATCCTTATGAATAGAATACAGTGTATTTTTTACTCGATAACATGCATACAAATTAAATATAATAATTTCACAATGAATTCAAACACAATTTAATAAGTATTTCCTGTACAAAAATGAAACTAAACAGTTTAAGAAGTAAACATATCAAGGCATATGCTAAAAAAGAATTAACAATGGTAAACAAACATATAGCCTGAACATTTACATGATAAGGCATCGTTGGCGGATGTAGAATTATAACTTGTCAGCCACTGTAGCATAAAGTTAAAAGGAAGAGAATCTTGCAAGATCCAAGGATATTTCCGATACAACCCGAGAGATTCCAACTAGTTGCTTCTTTTGCTTATGTCTCGTATTTACGGTATTATTGCTCGACAAATGATTAAAATTATTTAAATACAAAAAACATTTTGTATCCTTTCCAGCATTTTCCAATTAAATTTACAAATACTAGTACAATCCGATTACAAATAAACTGCTATATAATTGGACGTCGTAAGAAAATAGAATTTATATTACACATAACCAGAACAGCTAAGTAAATGTTAGAGAACCATTGTGGCGCTCTACAGAAAATACAGCGGGCGAACATCGGGCAAAATAGACTGACTAAACATATTCATTGGTGTATTCTTCAGAATCGATCTACGTAAAATTAATGAACAGACAATTTGAAAAATCTGTTATTGTCATTGACCCATACAAAAATGCAAATAACCAAAATAATGTATATTGAAGATATGGGCTCAGATAAGGCAAATATAAATTAATTTGCTATGATTGTTAAATATGATTAATAATGAGACGATTTTTGGCATTTATACACTTGTTTAAACCACCAGATCACTTCCTGTTCCGCTGTCCGTTCCAAGGTGTCCTAACTTTTATTATAAAAACACATAGTTTAATGCGTTTCATCCGCCTGTGTTGAATTGTGACGACAAGTGCCTGATAGGCCTCTTAACAAGGTTATGCTCAAGTTTGGGCTGCCGGGTTTGTCCCTGTATTATGTGTTTATTATCTATTTATTTATTGAGTTATTCTTAGCATTCTGATCGGGAATGTAGTTTTCGACTCGAGTGGATTTTTGCAGATTCGGAGTTAAAATGGCGAAAGATTATTCCACTTCAAGGTAGTATTTTACACTGAAAATATCGAATATTGTTACTTTCTTGTTAAGATATTTAAGGCAGATTTCCAGGAAAATGTTTTTACGCAAATAGTAGCATACTGGTTTCGTCATGAAATGCTCGTATTAATATTGGATTACCATAAATGAACCAATAACTACACGACCAGAGTAAAGCGATATAATTGCGCAGTATTCTATAGTCCTCCATATCGGTTAACGCAAGTACAATAAGGACGAAAATGATCATCATTATCTTCTATTTCCTGCGAAATGAGTACAGGACAACAAACCCAAGGCTAAGCTGTGACCAATACCTTATAATACAGAACTTGAGGATGTAACGTTCCAATTGCCTACCTGTGGTTAAAATGTTGTTATAAATGTTGTTCAATCAAAGAACTATTATATATATTTTGACTTACAAAAATGGATGGTTTAATGCACAACATAAGGGTCCGTGTTCACTGACGTCCTGAGTATTAGTTTCAGACTTAGACTCAGACAATTGAACTCTTTATGGTTCAAAATACCATAATATATCCGTTTTTGATAAATGATGAATGTCTTACTGTGAAACTGATTTAACAAGACTGTTTTTTTTTCTATTCAAAAACCGCAAAGGATGAACACCAACAGCTACACTTTGTGGATTCAGCGTCTGGTATTACAAGAAATTAAATAACGCCACGTTTTCTATATTACAAGCTAAAGAGCACGTGTTGAACCAGCGGTTCGAGAAGTGCAAGTATATGAACGACCTTTTTGTCGGCAAATATTATTGTGAGTAATGTACAAGCATACCATACATACTCAATGATTAGTAAAACTGATTCGAAACCAACTTATTATGTTCATTCTGTCGTCGGTTCAGCTTTCCTGTCAACTCATTATGTCTCCTTATAGATAATTTATTGTTTTCTGGTTTAAAAATGGTCAGACATTTCTGAAGGTCGCATAAGTAATGTCTATGAGACCAGACACACTCTTTCATTAAAGTGGGTTTATGATTACCTTGCATATTCCAGTTCACAATTATACATCACTGTATGCGTGTAAAAGTTAAATAATATTCTTAAACTATACACAGAAAATTATCAGATAAATGTTGATATGACTGTGTAAATGTAAAATGTTAAAAAGATGATATTTATGCCTGTCGAAGGGGTTATTTCTTTCTAAAATTATGGTTCACATGCGTATTATTTCTAAATGGAAAGCATAATATTAAACGAAAATCGAGTGTATTACTTTGCATTAAAACATCTAAATCAACTGTCACTAACCTTTACCAACACAGATGGTAAACATTAACGTGTCTCGCTAATGTTTTAGGACCAAAAATAAGTTTTTCCGGTATTGCATATTAAAAGAGTTATTTTGTCATTACTTCTCGAAATTGCAGAAAAAAATAATACAACTTGAGTATTTTTTTTTCTTTAGTAGGCTGCGAACCTACGCCAGTTAAGCAAGAAAAAGACAAAAATCGTAGCCTTTAAAGGCCATAAAGACTAATAAACCAGAATAATGATATTTTGACCTTTTAAGAATACATTGATAACTTGATAATGTCAATCAGCCGATAACGCATAAACGAGATCTCTCAATGCCGTTAATAACGCGATTGAAATTGTGTTCTTCAAATACGATATTTTAGCAACTAATATATAAATATTGCATGGCTTCCAGTGTGACAGTACATATTGTCAACATGAGGGAAATACTGTTACCCGAGGCGAAGCCGAGGTAAACAGTATTTACCCGAATGTTGACAATATGTACTGTTACACTGGAAGCCATGCAATATTTATTTTATTATACCGAACACAGTTAGATTTATATATATATATATATAAAGATTTTTTACCATTACAAAACCTTCAAGTGTAATCAATTTATTCTGTAATTATTGTTTGTTTACATCAGCTGTCATTTTGTTGCAAATGTCGCTTAGAAATAATGCAAACACCGGTTGTACCTAGATTTACAACACATTTTAATAAGCGCTTACCATCTCAGACTTGGGAAACCCAAAAAATGCCTATTTTTAGACACGCTATGTGACAGTAATAATGTCAACCGGTCAAAACGGTACTGTCAGTATGACAGTAAGAAATTGCCCATGATGGGTATATGAGACATTAACATGGGAAGGTCACGTGAGGTATAATAACAATAGTTGCTTAAGAGTTCCACCTGTCAGTATCTTATTTTTAACACTCCTTATGATTTACCACACTTTATTTTGTAATAAAAAGTGCATTTTACATTTGTGCACAAACCCTCATTGATTAAATAAATCGATAGTATAAATAATAGCACTTTTATCAATTATTGTTGGAGGTCACCGCCGTTAGTTTAGAATAAAACTCCAACAAAGGTGTCATTTACGTGCAAAACACAACCAAAACCCATATTTTTTATTTCCGTGTTTAAACGATACCTTTTCAATATATTTACATTTAAAATACTACACTTTACGATTGTTAGGTCAACATTCAATCATGACAAACTCATAAACAGCTCGACATCATTTGTCAATCTCGTTTCATAACCTTACTTTATTTGCTCCATTTATCGTGTTAGCTAAAAAATATCTTTGAAAACAACAGGATGATTCATTGAATTTAATAACATGTTTTGCTGCAAGTTTAATATGTAGTCCAGACAGACAATTAACGAGTAATGGAACACTTGATGGTAATTATTTCTAATTTTGCATCCGTTATTTGTAAAATGAGTGTAGATAATTGCACGAGAAACATTACTATAAAAGGCAACGATTAAATAGGTCACGGTCACATATAATAAAGCCATATTCGTTTATTTTGAAAGTTTTTGTTTGAGGGAAGAAAGCGACGGTCGGTTAAGTCAATTCCACACGAAATGTTTCACGCCCAGGTTATTTTCTAATAAAGGGAATTGAAAATCATGAATCCTATGATTTTTTAGTTGGATTACTTAAGACTTACATGGTTTAAAGGTTAAACCTTGGTCATACTGTAGATCCGATTAATGTAATACATGTGTATGACAGATTGCGAGACTTGTCTCGGCAATTGTCTTCATTGTCCTGTATATGCCTGCGACTGCAAATAGTCTTGGCCAGACCTTATTGTCAATGTTAACAGAGTACGACCTGCGAATTCTAGCAGTCGTGAGTAGAAAAAAGTAGTTACAGGACTGACAATATATTGCGACTCTACGCACAAAGATAAAAAGCCGGTATTGCTCCAGTATACATTCATGCGACCTCTTGAGTGCTCCTAAATTGAACAGTACCCCTATTTAACTTGCGACGTTCAAGACTGGTCATGCGCCAAGTCGATCAGTTCACGCCGTTGGGCTTGTGAGTGGTTTACTTACGCCCATGTTATGTAGGTCTGTCTCAGCGTGACCGCGTTCTCAGTCGTACAACTTTGATCCAAAGGCCAAAAAAATCGAACAGTCAGCAAGTCGCAATATTGAGTGGCTCATCAGCTTTTTTAAAAACAAAAGAGGCATCATATCTTATTTGAAAACAATTAAATATATCAGCCATTACATGCAAAATGTTGAGATTTTTTTAATTTTTAAAAGGTATGATTTTGATAGGAACAAAAGATGCAAGAGATTTTAAGAATGCAATGAGATTACAGGGAGAAACCAATGAGTAAAATCATAATATTGAACTTGCATAAAGCCACAAGGCTTAGGTCATATACATATATTAAACGAGAGACATAAAATGTACACAGCAACAAATAGTTGATTGTTATATAATTAAGATGACAAGTTAAGGGGATATCCGCTTTCTATTTGTCTTTTTCGTTTTTGAACACATTTGATTTATAGTTTTAAGACTTATCCTATACCATCAGTTAAAATGCATATATTTATAAAGTATTTCAGAGTTATATTATTGTCTGAATTCATTCCAATCCAGACAATAACGTTCCCATTTCGCTTGATGAAAATGGAAATATATAGGTTGCTTATCTGATAAAACTGTGACGGAAAGCTAATTCATTTGCAAGAACTTTAAAAGATAAAATAGAAGGAAATAAATGCTAACGAAAATTAGATGAACAAATTATTTTAATTAATCAAATACAATCTCTAAAGGATTAAAAGCCCTCAAAAGTTCTAAGATATTTGAGCACTATTAGAATCTCGTTGGAAAAGTTTTGCGATGCGATTCTATATTTAGATGACAATATAAAATACATTATTATCTAGACAATTTAGCCAAAGTTCATGCACCCTATGGAGATAAAACATCGATGACTAAGCGTTAAAGATATCGAGCGCACTTCGACTTTCGACTTCTTAATTTGTTTCTTTATTAGATATGACTTTTTTCACAAAAATCTACAATTCCCGTTTTAAAAAGTCAAGGCATATATCGGCCATTCAATTAAAGACACTAAAATTATTATTTCCTAATTTAAGACAATAAGCTTACTATTTAAAACAAAAGTAAACTATATCAGGGCTTTAATATTAAAATGTTTTTTTTTTCTTAAGTTAACAATAGCAAAGTTTTCCAGAAATGATCAAGTCATAATATCATCATACCAGGTTTTTCTTATATTTTATATCTCAGGAGAGCAGTCAGATACAGGTCCGTCAATCTTTATCAGTATTGCCGCTGTGCATTTAATGTTACTGGAATAGTAGTGATGCATTTGCTCAGTTTGTGTATACACAACCTTATAGAGCTGTTAAGGGAAATATTATTATGAAACAGTGTAGCCAGTATACCTGACGTAATCGTTCGCAATTTGTCCCACAGAATAATTTACCTGGGTGCCAAAAGATGCAGGTCCATATAAAATGTAAAACAAAGCTTTACCAATGCAAGAAAATTGCAGAACATAAAATGCATTTTTACCGTAATTGCATTTTGTGTTGAACTGAAACGGTTGCTAAATACGTAAGCTTTGGATTAATGGAATGATACTTCTGTTTGCAGTATCTTTATTAAGAAACCAGACTAGTGTCAATCAATACTTTGATTTTTACATACGCTTCCCGAAAGTAATGTAAACAGAGCAAGTCTCCCAGTTCGAAAAGTAATCAAGAACAGAACACGCTCAGATATGATTAACTCTTTGCAACATTGTGTATCAAATTCCGAAAACGTCCCATTTCTAAAGCTTTGCCAATCTCCAAACAACTAAATTGATCAGATTTTATTTCTCTTTAAATATACACAGTGGATGTTGTCTAAGATGCTCGTGTTTAGTTTATTTGGCTCACTGTATGCTGTTTTATACGGAGCACTGGTTACGTGAAAATGCTAGTAAAACCCCAATTTATGTCAAAAACGATAAGAAAACTAAGTTCATTTATTCGTTTAAACCTATATGTAGCGTGTGGTTCTGTCTTAGAATCTTTTAAATTATACAGTAAACCTTCAATTAATGTCAAAAACGATCCGAAAACTAACTTCATTAATTTTTATACATCTATGTGTTGCGTGAGCTTTTGTCTTAGAAATATTTAGATAATCCCCCCGCCGATTTCGGTTCTTTGTAAGATATTACAATGTCCTTAAACTCCAATACAGTCAACATCGTCTGACAACATATTCGTGACATTCAGCTTCTTTAGGGTATTTTTTTTCTTTTTAGTGACATGATAATAAAGAGAAAGATCTTTTGCTCCCATGACTTCGAGAGATTCTCGGTGATGTCGGCCATGTGTGCATGATTTTGTGTTGCTGTCTGTCGAAATGGGTATTATTATTTATCTTAATATAGTTTTAAGTAAAATTATAATTAATTATAGTAAAATGTATTGAAGATTTTTATATCTGATTCGATATTTCATTTGTAACTAATTGTATTGAAAACAAACGAACAAAAAAGGATAAGTGCATATACAAAGTAGAAACAACGTCAATGAAATAGTTGTTTTGTTTTGTTTTTGTGATAAAAATGATAAGTGCAGATACAAATGTGAAATATATTTTGATTCCCAATGCTGAATCCATGTTCCGAATGATGCCTCTTGCATAAAAGAAAAATGAACGAAAACAAATGTAATTCTCTTAAAGGAAATGAATGTTTCAATGCCCTTTCATAATAACTAAAACGTTGTACAAAATGTGTTTTCTGGACAAATTGAGTAATCATATACTTGTTAAAGCTTTTCCATATATAAACCAGACTGTTATTGTTGTGTTAAGACCAGTGTCTTCGTTCAAATCGTCCATGAACTCTACGTAAACACACTTTATAAACAAAGAAACCACATTCTGTTAACCGATATATTTTTTTTACAATTCCAGGAAAAAAATTAACCCATTAACGCAGCAATGTTAAATTACCTCAGATATTCACCAGTGTTAAACATAATGAATTGAATCGTCTATCTTTAGACATACATTAAACACTTTCAAGCGTGCAGCTAATGGATATGGAAAAACACACTATTTTTGTACAACATAGATATATTTTAGTATTATGACGGAAAGAATATTATGTAAACAACTAATGAACACTGCAAAATGATAAGACTTGTATTTCCAGATGGTTAATGACTCAATATATACGTTGAAAGGCCCAAGATGATGGATATTTTATTAAGAATTATTACTTTACCTTACTCTTTGTTAATTAATTTCTTGTGACATGTTAACACGTAGATTGCCGGTTTGGTCCTCTGTAAGTTTTTAAAACACAAGAGTTAATTATTAAAAAAACGACCAGGTGTAAATAGCAGCTGTAAATTATCATTTAAAGACGCTTTTCTCTCCAACAAATATTGAATTTACTTACATTGTACTGAATATAGGTCCTGATACAGGTCCTGTGGTTGTGTACAGAACCCGGCTCTCAAAAGAAATAAAACAAGAAGTTAAGCCTACCTACCTCAACTATTGTTTTTTGAGATGTTAGTGGACACAAATAATATATTTTATTTGGCCTCATGAAACTGCATGTATGATAACAAAAGTATACAATTAAACATGTTTGTTAAGAGAAGAAAATAATTGTAGAGTGATTTGTAACTGGTGTACAAAATACCGATTTTCCTACTTTCGGTTTTTGAAAAAACTCCTGATTTCTCTGACTGTTTTATGAAGTTCCTATTGTGTTTCAACTCTTTCCTGGAGAGCAGGCATCTGTTCGTTCTGTTTATAAGACAAAAGAAAAAAGAAACTACATGTATAAACTGATTAACGGACGAATGTTTCTACGTATACATTCCTTTTTTAAAGAAGCCATTTTGTATTTCTTTCCTGTTGTCTCAAACATGCTTGACGTGTATGTTACTCTAGGATTTCTTTAGAAAGACATTCCAACATTTTACAATCACATTAAAAAAATAAGTGTCCCTGGAAAGGAACGGTCCTGTTTTTCACGTTTTTCACTTTAAATGTACTATCTGAATTTTATATTTCATACAGGGATGCCATCTCTTTAAACGACCTTGTACTAAGATAATGATAAGCACCAAGTAAGAGCTTTCATTGTCAGTTAGTTGTGATACATACATCGATGTGCACATATCGATAACAAGTATGCAAAATTATCATGCTTGAAATTATGTTATATTACTGATATATGGTCTATTTGATAGACAGAAAACTAACCCGATGTCGATCAGTTTGATAATGAGCTTTAAATCATGTTATTCTGAGACTAGAAGTTAAAAAAACTGTTTATAGATATTTTACCAAGTTTTCCAATCGTGTTTTACAAGTTGTATTTTTTTCCCATAATCGACTGATTTTGGCATCATGGCCTTCAAAACAGTCATATTAGATAACTCACACTAGAACATATCTCAATTTGTCGGCCGAATACTGCATTTTAATAAAAGCGATTGTAACGCCTTAAGACATAAAACATCATTTTCGAACCAGATGTGAATAACTGTTATCTGATATTTGTCAGCAGTCTAATATCACTGATTCCATACATTTATTCAAACATCAGCTTTTTAAATACAAATCAATATAAAAGTTGATAAAACTGGGTCATGGTCTTGACACTGGACGACAGGCACACAACTTACACACAACAAATATATATTGCAATACATAACACTATCTTTGTAAAGAAATAACTAACAGTGACTTTGTTTAATAGCGATGTATGGTGTATATCTTATCAACTCATTGGAAAATAATTCAAAATGTCCTTTATCGGCAATGATTTGTCGGTTGATTCCATCAAAATACAGACAAAACTTGCTATTTGATTTGCAAAAAAATCCACTCAATCAATCCATCTCTATACCAAACCGAGTCAAGTGACAAGTGCTACAGCAACATCAAATTAGCATGTTGCTCAAACGTTTGATTGCGTATTGATTCTTATTTTATCGCAAAAAGTTAACCGTGTCTTAACCTATAATGGTATGCAACGGTGACCTTCGTTCTCTTTGATGATCACAGATACTTTCAGTCAATTTCTCATCTGTGAAGTAGCTTTAAGTCACACCCTCTGTCAACTGTAATACCATCATCAGTATTTAACCCTTTCTCGTAGGGATTGATTGGCACCTCAAGGCTTGAAGCCATATTATATCAAGAGGTGTGTGATTTATTGGACCTAAACATCTTTAATTGTCCTCAGTAAATTTTAAATAAAGATTTTAGTGATTCAGCGACCAAACACGTTCTCATGATTTTTTCATGCAAACATGGTCTGCACAAAAAAGTACATTTAAAGAGACGTTTGAATTTAAGCCAAGGTTGCGAGTTATGAACTTTTATTATATAAGTGGTTTGTCACAAGAGTCTATGTTTCTCGAAATTACTAGATATTGTGCCTTCCAATTAATGGTATGTGATTCACGGGGTTGATTTTGAACGTGATAATGCACTCGGGTCTATGTTTTACTGAATTGATTTTAAGCCTGATAATGCACTCATATCTATGTTTTTAAAAACAAAATTAACTTCGAGCCTGAAATTGCACTAATAAATGTGTTTTACTGAATTGATTTCAAGCCAGATAATGCACTCGGGTCTTTGTTTTACGGAGTTGATTTCGGGCCTGTTTATACACTCGGGATTACTAGATTGAGAGAACTCCCAATAATGCGAATCAAAGTGCATACACACTATTCGAAATACACAAGGATCAAGGCACAATTTACACCTAACGAGAGACATACATCGTCACAAAACAAAGCACAGTAAAACAATATTTAACCATCGCTATCGGTAAATGTTAGGATAATCTCCTGGGCATTATCATATCTAACATCGGTGAAGAACGGTTGCCTGATTCCACCGTTCGTCTGTCCTACAGTTTCATTACCATTGCGCTCATTAACAGCAGTCAATCAAATATAATATAACTCCGCACACATGATCTCTATCCTTGTCCTTGGAGGATATGTAGCGCAAAACTAACAGGTCAGTAGGTCGAAGATCATTGTCAAGCCAAACGTTTAGGTTCTTCACCCTATAGTTGCATGTGCTACGTTTTTCATTTACATTTGAGAAAGCAATACACTGCGCTAGGATAAAACAGAGTGTTGTCATCTTAGTTAAGACCATAAGTTCGAAAAATTGAGATTTGAGTATTGTCATATATGTCTATTATCATTCTGAATGGGAAACTTGTGTCATTTCATTACCAGTAAGCGGCATCTGTCATTCAAATTCAATATAACTAAGCTCGTAGTTTAAGTATTGAATACTACCGGAAGAAGATGATGGTGTGAATACATCCATGCAACAATTCTTCGATTGAAACACATAAAGTATAACGTACCAAAAGGCAAATGTACATCCTTACTGTCTATACGGTAAAGGCTTGTATTTCATTTAGCTAGAAACCTCGTGAGCATTAAACATCTCACCACTTCTTATCTGCAATTTACGAGAGCCTTTCCAGTAATGGGTGTTATATTTCGCAGTAGTCTCGATTTACATTGTTGCATTTGTGTATTTATAGAAGATCCCAATTAACACGAGGGTCTCATGATAATTGCGTAATGTAAGCCAATGAACGTTTTAGCGTAAACATACTTCTCTAGAAATCTGCAATTACTGTCTTACCAGGAATCAATCAAATAGATAGCAATTATGAATGCACTGACGTTAAGGGGAAATTATGTTTTCTAAGATTGTACATAACCACATGTATGAGTTTTATTTTATCCCGCAAACTATAGTTTTGAAAGGCTATTTGTATATGATCCCTTGATGCTGGAATGATTTACTGGTTGTAAATAAAAACGTTATTCGAAATTTTCAACATGGTTAGTAGTAGTAGTAGTAGTAGTATTTTTAGTAGTAGCAGAAGCAGTAACAGTAGAAGTAGAAGGCATGATATATATTGTATAGTCCTTGGCAAGTTTTTGCCCATTAAAACGTCATAAAGTATACACCAGTTTTACGCAATGACGACCAGAGTCGTAAAGTGCTTTCTGGCGGCAGATGCTTCACCGCAGAGTAGCAAGAATATACCGAACTTCATCTACAGCTCCCAATAAATTCACGTCACCATCGCTAATATATGATCTATTTTAATTTATCATACCTCACTTTTGTCTACAATGGTAAAATCCCATTACCCGTAAAAGAGATATTTTGACTATCAGAAACATTTTCAACCTTTTTGACACGTGACCAAGCGAAAATTCAGTGTCAGGTCATGTGACCGCAGTGATATTTTCAATGTCATATAAGGGCAAATAACTGCTTCAATATTTTAGATAAATCATGACGTGATTGCCTCCCTTATAATAGTACAGCAGTGACGTCACTTTTCAATGTATACATAAAAACATCAGACGACAGAAACTGTCAGATTTTGAAGGGATTTTAGCATAATTAACGGTGGAATTTTGTTCTAGATATAATCATTTTATTATTTTATATTTTGTTTACCTTGTTAAACTTGTTTAATTAAATGATTGAAAACAAAGACGGATATCATATGCATTCAAGTTGTCTTTATTTATGCACGTTGAGATTACCGCCTTGTTATTGTCAGCCAACCAAGGAGTTCATTGTGTGTTTAAACAGAAGTATGCATACCGAGCTTAACCCTTTAATCGACAATAGCAAACTTACGCATATAACCTTACAGGAGCCCATAAAACCCCCATACCTTTTAAACCTTATTTTTGTTGTTTTAGTTACGTGTATTATCTTCTTACAAATATACTATTTAGCAGTATGTTTGTACTGGGGTTGTTTCTGTAGTAAAATGTGTGCGGAAGAATAAAAACGTAAAGTATGAAATTACTTTTTATTTTCTTTACAAAATATTAAAATACCAACAATATTTGACAGACTGAAATTCTGAAAATACCCAAATAAATAAACGTAAAGACGTGAATATTTGAAAACTGTTTTAAATTACCCTTGTTACAAAAACTCACATTCTTCATAGTTTTATACATATATTTTTGTTTCGGTGTAATATCGTTTATATATATTACCGAGAGAGCATCAGAAGTAAACTTTCTAGAGTAGCGTAGCGATGAGTATAAAATACACTATTAGTGTTCTTTAGGTGAAATAAATATTGCGATCTCACACTGAAAGAAAAGGTATATGCCTATAGAATGTTACATGTACGACAAACTACAGTAAGCTCTTCTAACCTGCAAAAATTATATGATTTAAAACCATTACAATCGAATCTATTCCTTGTGTTTAAAAATCTAAATCAATGCCAATGCGCTGCACTTGAACTGTAAATTTCCTTAAATACACCCAAATAAACACAAATATTTATTTATTTTGCACTTTCTCTTTGCGTTATTAATATCAAATCAATTACGCGAAACCAAACTTAAGTGCTGAAACCAAATCAATGTCTTTCTCCTTTGAAACTTTAATCAGTCCGGGCAATATTTTATTACATGGCATCAGTATAAACAAACTATTTGAACAAAGCAACTGATGCTACAGTGATAATCGATTTTAGAGGAATTGGCGGTTTAGTGTACGACTGTTCTAAGTCCGTCCATAATTACAGACTGTAACTTTAGGCTTGCAATTTGTCATCGAAAGAGAAAGCTAATCGTATTTCTGGGTAAACATCATTCTATTGTTTCATTTGAGAGGGAATTTGTTTTAACACAAGCATTGATGATCATGGGAGAATTATTTTTTTAAATATACGCCTACATAAAAGTCCAAATATGGTTTGAACACGTGCTAATCTAACGTGTAACGCAAAACATTAACATTTATAATTTACATTCCTATCTTGTTTTGTTTTCGTTTTCTGTAATTTGGTACATTAATACGTTTTGAATGCAATGATAGGAATCATAAATTATAAATGCTAATAATTAATGCGACAGCAAAAACGGTGCTCTAGCAAAAACACATTTTAAGACAGCGCCGTTTAAATCACTTTTTACTTAGCATTCGAGTGGGCATTAACGTAGTCGACAGCAGCAGCAGAGTCGTTAATATATGTTTTTAAATTGAACGTAATAAGCTAGCAATCCTTTAAAATGACCTCACGTTGGACTAAGGCCATGCACTTAAACCCAGTCAAACACGGTCTTTATTATCGGGATATCTTAACTTACGTGTTTTGTAATGATATTTTGATTTTGTTAGATACAGCATGATAACAGTAGGGAAAACTAAAAATACATTTCCCTCAATTTTCATGTATGCATTATTCATAGAAGAAAGTCTGCTATAATTGATGTTTTTTCTTAGTCATCGTTACAACGTAAAACCACTTTTATAAAACACCCGATGCCGCCATCGATTTCAGCCAGTGGTAAAATTGTTCATGTTAAAGCAGGACACATGAAATTTATTGCCCCGTAAATTTCCAGTAAACCTTTTAATGTGAACAGATTCTTTTTACGAACGTGTTAAAAATATATTCGGAAACCTTGGCTTATATCTAAACCGATGTGATTCTTTTGAAACCAAACACTTATTCATTTGATGATAAAAGCTCACGTTATGAAAATAACGGACACGAAATTGAACAAACAAAACAACGATAGTGACACAGCATGTCTAATGAACACAGGATAAATATTGATTTGAAGCAAAACATGATATGTTAACAAACTAATGCAAACGTAAAAGATTAAATTTAAGTATCGGTTTAACATTGATGAGGAGAGTATAAAGTTTATTGAAAGTTATTCACTAAATGCATCGTTTTGTTGGAAACCTATAGAAAAGTTTACTATAGCAGCAACATTTTCTAGAATAATTCATTTACTCGTTTCCTGTTTAAAGAAAAATTATATTTATGAGTATAATCTATTAAATACGTTAACTCTGTAAGTAAAAATAACGTGATTTTTAAAAGCAGTTTAACAGAAAAAAGCTACTGTGGGACAGATACTTTCAGTTAACTATGTTAAGATTTCAATTTTTCCTTATGTTCGGAACACCTCGGACATTTCCGCCATACTTCGAACCTTGGATGTATGCCGTCGAATTAGTAAAAGTAGTTCGTAAAATTTGAATAGTCTGTAAGTTACGTTAAATGTCAAATAAGCGACTTGTTTGCCTTAAAAAGAATGAAGTAGCTCAGAGCCTGGTGTATTCTGGAATTGAATTACTGCCCAATCAACTTACAGAGCCTGGTGTATTCTAGAATTGGATTACGGCCCGATCTACTTGCAGTGTAGTGAAATGTAAAGAGTTCGGCTATTGTAAACCGTCCATTTCAATTCGAGGTTGTTTCGAAGGAAAATGGCCGAGATTCTCCGATTGATATACGAGTAAGGTCAAAATAGTCCTTTAAAATTGAGCACAAGTTGTAAACATTTAACATTACCTTGTGTCTACAGTTCATTGTCGTGTGGGCCCTTATCGTGTGCTTATATTAAGCCCCTAAACAGGGTTTATTTTTAAATTGTCAAATTCTGTGCTTGTCCCAGTGTTTTTCATTGTATTATTGTTAATGTACTAATATGATATTCAAAGAAATAAACCATAATAGCCACTGGGACCTTTCAAACAATGAATAAAACCAATATCAAGTTCCACTTATGTGTTGGTTGTTTCTCTGCAGAAATAATCACTGTTGTCAATGCTGCGGCTGTATTGACGTGGTGAGGACTTCTGATTCTTGACTCCCTTCTCATGACATGAAAGGAAATTGTCGGTTGCTGTTTTGGTTAAACCTTGGCCGAATTCATCCATTTTTATTCCATTGTATATATCTCTATTTAAACTGTCTGCTTCTAGCCTAAGATATTATGCAACTCTCTGATGTTTACAGCGGAACATATACACTAGTGGATTTATAGCGCAACTTTTACGACTAGGTTAAAAGGGTTTCGAGAGTTATGTTGATAAAGTACAGCAATCAACATCAAATAGATGTGAATACAACTGCAAAACTAGACACCGCGGTTTTTCTCTCATCACGACTCGAGAGTACTGAACTCGTTTGCTGCTGCAACAAAGTATGTGAATCAAACTTTGCACAGAGCTGTTGCGACGACCCCCTCTAAGAGATAACTCGGGGAAATCATTAAGTCCACATGCTATTGTACCGTTCCGCCGCATGTTTTCGCTGTTCACATTTCGCAACTTAAAGAATGGCACAATATGCCCCCACGATTATGCCTGACGGCAATATGAAGCACACTATTACAGAAAATGTTGTATCATCTATCTCTTTGATGTTTACATGCAATTTTGTATCGCAGGAACTCATAGCTGTTCTATCCAAAAAGTTGTGGCATACATAAAATGGCCAAAATTCCAACTTAAAGCTATCATTGAGAACGCCCGTCTGCTTGTATGTCATTGTGTAATGTAAATATTTTGAAACAGCCAAAGAACGATCTAAGGCAAGAAGTACCAACGTAAATGTATTAAATAAATTTCAATAAATGTAATGAATCTCAAATTTATCCCAAATCCCTAGGCTTGGCACCAAAAAGACCCACACAACCACTCTTGAGAAATAAGCGATGTTAATACGAAAGGCATTTAGGCAACCGGATGTTATAAACGGATAAATTTACTATAAGCCTATAAGAAATCGTCAAAAGCACCTGTCGCTTGTAAAATATCAGAAACACAGAAAATTTCCGACAAAAGTCACGATAAATATGACGAACAAACCGATTGTCATAAAGTTAAATAAATTAAGCCGCACGTCGCTGAAAGAACCTCATTTTCATATATAAAATTGAACAAGTTCATGTACTTTTATTCAGCTGCATTGCTTTTTTGAACATTGAACTGCGTTATATTTTTCTCTTTAGTATGATTAATTTACATGATTTCATATCACTTTCAATCTATTTGGTTTCGTTCAAGAAAATTAGTTTTCTTTTGTAAGAACTTGATTAATAGCTTGGGAAGATTCCTGTTTTGATTTCATTCTTTTAACGGATTGTTTATCTCAAAATAAATCATTGTACATTACAGAAAAACATTCCAATAAGCATCTGTGTCACGCAAATCAAATTAAAACTCAATTCAAACGGTAATGTTAATCAACTTTTCGATCTAATTTCCTTCTTCAATTATACCAGCTTTCTGTCTTCAATCCAGTTCATTACGTTTCCAATACGCCCGGCGTTATTCAAGGCAATCTAACGTCAATTCAGCATTGACACTTATTTTACAGTGCAGTGTCCTAATCTGCTTGTTTGCTGAGCCAGCGTTTCACTCTCCTAGTAATACGTCTGATTTCAGAAAATGCTTTCAATATATACAATCTTGGGAGTCTCTAATTTGTAAGGCAAATTCCCATATACTAGCAACGAAAAGGTATCAGCCACTCATTTCGCTCATCGTCTTCTTATGACATTGTCTGAAAATAGATGCTTTTGACTTTAATTTCCTGTGCCCTTTTCACTTTTTGAAATAACGTCTGAATTGAGTATTGACGATCGGATGCTTCCTTTTCGATACTCTTCATCTTTGTTTTGAAAATCAATGTCAAACTTTCGAAAAGTTACAAAAATGTAGACGATTCGATATAATGAAGTATTATTATTTGCATATTGCTGAACAAAATCCACGTTAAGAGCTTTTTCAATCGTCAACTTTCAATTTCCTGGCACGTTATTGCATCCTAGGGCGACTTTCTTCAATCACGATTCTAACGAGATGATTCAGCAAAATTATAAGTACTTCTAAGGATACGGTAAGACAAAACAACAACATTAATTGTAATTTAGTTTTACTTAATTCATTTAAGCATAACATGGAAAAGGAAGACTTTTCTTGGAGATATTTTGTTATTTGTTTCAGGATACTGATGAAGGGAATGTTTATGTCATGCTTCCTGGTAGTTTATCGAAATATTACGGTGGATAATATTTCGATAAACTGACCGTTTGAAACAGTGATTTTATCGAAATATGATTTCAATGTTTTCTCCTGTTTTTAACTGTTTCTTTGTAAAAATGATGACATAAACGTACTCAATTCCGGGAAAAAATGCAATGGCATCATTTAATTTTGTTTCCAGAAGAACTTTGACAAAGTTTCGCGCTGATTCCTATAAAATATAAATTAAATTTTGTTGTTGTGAAATAAAAATGTTTTGCAACGTACCATCTTATGAAACTATTTATATGAATATGTTGTATATGTTTAGTTCCTTATTTGATATATTCATTAAACAGGGTCTTCGTTGGATATTTGGCTATTATGCTTGACCATTTAGTTACCATTATATAGTAATTATTGATATTTCCATTTTATTACAAGCCTAGTGCGAAGTTCTATCACTTTTGGGCTATTAAAACTATTTTGCTGAAAGGCTCACCTTAAGGTAGTAAATGATCTCATTTAAAGTCATATTGCTATCAGTATCATTATTTGTATGTTGCTTTTTTACTTCAAATAAAACGATAATACGTGTTCGTGAACAAGGGGTACCAGGCGAATACTTTATGATGAATCCCCAAATTATAGGAGTTGACTACCACAAAGACCATCGTCCGACAATATGATCGATTTCACATCACAACAAAAATACACTGCAATAGCTCGAGGCTTTAGTTATGCATATCTTCGATGCAAATTCCTTTGAGAAATAGAGAATACTTTCCATATAGAAAGTGTCATTTATAAGTAACAAATATACAGATGTAATATATTTGTATTATATTATTGTGGCGTAATGTGTTCCTCGTTTAGAATATATTATGGGTCAAATGATCTCCTCGTAGTTTGTTTGGCTACTTGGCGTGTCACTGTAGTTTCATTTATATTATATATTACGCAACCCGTTCAAATTCGTGACTGAGTTATCCTCCCTAAAAATGCTTTGATAACATGTTGATCTGTTGGAGTTGAAGGTCTTTTCGCAGTTATCTCTGTTCACTATTTACTTCAAAGCATAAAACAAACCATGGGCCTCAGCAATTTGCCAGGAAATTGTAAAATGGTTCCACAACACAACTCAACCTATCAAGATAATATGGACAAGAAATGTTTATGGTTATAGGCTATAAATATAATTTACCATAGACGAAGGGGTTCTGCTTCCATTAGCTCAAACTCATGCTGTTCGGTAAACATTTCATCGACATATGTGTAATGACAAACATCGTCTTCTTATTTAGAGATAAAACAGTACAGTCGACTTATGTTCATACAATGCATCCCCTTAAGGTTTAACAAAGCGGTTTTAATATATTTTCTTTTTAAACCATTGTGTAATCGCTATTTTAACACCGTTACCACGTTTGCTGGCAAAGCATAAAACAATACAAGAACAATCGCGTAAGAGATTTATTAAATCTAGGTGGCACCGGGGTACCTTGGTTATCAACTTGTCTTGCTTGTGACCTCCTTCTAAACTTGCCTGTGCCAATCCTTCCGCAACCAACCCCCTTAGCATATTCCTTTTTTGGTAAGTTCGGCCCTGTTTACTTTTTCCAGCACTTTTTAATAGTACGTCAATCAAGAACAAAAGAGAATAAAATGTATAAGTAAATTGCAAGTGCATTGTATTTGCCACCAGGCTTTAAAATAAGGCGGGGTTCTCCGAAGAGTAATTAATGTAATTATCTGAGGTGACAATAGGAGGGAGAATTCTTCTCGAATATAACAATTACTATCAAGTAATTTATAAAATTTATAAAGGTAAAGGATTATTACCTTTAACTTTTGGTATTTTCGTCCTGGAACCTCAGGATGATTTAAAGACGCATATTGTTTTATAAACATAACAGCACAAATAAAGAGATCCATAGACGATGAAATATGAAAAGAAATATGAAAATGCATTCAATGACAATACGATGGACATTGTATTCATCTATTAGTGATACTGAAGCCTGGTAAACTCATTTAATTTTAGTTTCATTTGAAAGGGTATTGCTTGGCGATGAATAATATATATTATATACATGACCGAAAGGACATTAAAATTTTATGCTTAGTTATTGAATTTGTAATTTAATTATTGGTATATGTTTGCATATTATTTCTCAACCATTAAAAGCGTTTGAAATAGAAACGAAAAATTATGCGGTCAGAAGACACCAACAAATCGTATAGCGTTTATACCGGATACCTTATTACATATCAGAAACATCGGATTATGTTGTTTCTCAAACATACTGTAATTCAATTTCGTGGCATTTAATCCGCACAACATTTGAAATACACTTGCTATTTGTGTTTGTAAAACCATTATTGTTGCATAGAGCCAATCCACATTTTATAAAAAAATATCATCATACCCTATTCCACCTGACTCCGGTGTAACTGAATACGCAAAGTACATGCCGAGGAAATCCCAGGAAAACGAATGACAATTCAATGAAAGTGTCGAGTAATGACTGGCCAGTAATTACACAGCGATTTATTGGCATTTATTGCCAAGCGGCCAAACAATTACAAAATAATAATCCAATGCTATAACCGTCTCTGCTACTAATAGTGCTCAATAACTTATGATACAGGCAACGTGTCTGGAATGGTCAACACAACAGGAGAACATTTAGAGTTTAAACAAGCCTACAAGAACCCTTTGAATAAGTGTTCCAAATAAACAAAATGCTTAATTTAGGGATATAAAGAAATATTTTTTTAGTTTGGAAAAAAAGCTTCACGGCTGCAGATCGATTATGAATGAAACACTCTATCTTAGGGACTTGTTAGTTTTGTCTAAATCATTCAGAGCATAACGAAAAAGTAGCTTTTATTAGGTGCCTAAAATTTTAAAAACTATTCTTATTTCATATCCATTTAAAAAAATATTGCGTTTGGACACCAGTGTTTCAGAATTTCCGAAAGCACTACTGAGAATGCCCTTCTGAAGTATATTGAAGCTAATGGGAATATGTTAGATATTACAAACAGTCGATTGGTCTTCATAGCATTGTAATATTATTTTTCTAGCCACATTTTATGATAGCGACACCTATTAACTTCTTTCCAATGTCACACTAACAAATACTCTTTTAACACATCTTCATTCTGTACAGCAGTAAATTTAAACATAGTAATTTACCAAATGTATAGAAGCAAAAAGCTATCTAATGTCGCTTTACTTACTTTGATCATTGATGCAGTGAGCTCTTCCTTGCTTGCAGAAGTACTGGTCGATTCACAGATCCCTGGAAATATCAGTTCTGGTTATTTGTTCTTTATTTGTATCGACGTATAGTTACTGGTCGATTTACAGATCCCTGGAAATATCAGTTCTGGTTATTTGTTTTTTATTTGTATCGACGTATAGTTACTGGTCGATTTACAGATTCCTGGAAATATCAGTTCTGGTTATTTGTTCTTTATTTGTATCGACGTATAGTTACTGGTCGATTAATAGATTCCTGAAAATATCAGTTCTGGTTATTTGTTCTTTATTTGTATCGACGTATAGTTACTTGTCGATTTACAGATCCCTGGAAATATCAGTTCTGGTTATTTGTTCTTTATTTGTATCGATGTCTAGTCACTAAATAGGTTAATACGATAAAAAGTTACTTTGTAGACAGAAAAAATGGATATTATCAGAGATTCAATTGCTAGAATATCCTTGCATAGACATTTATGTACCCTTTATAGCTCTAGACATCTCATATAACATAATTAGAAAAGATGCAAACGTGTGCTCTAGGGACATTTACAAGGATGAAACTAGTGTGTGTTCTTGTCACATTTATATTGCTGATACCAAAATGGTGTTACGACCTATTCCAATAATATTGAGTTGTTCACTTGCTTCCCGTATGCAATAGAAACATCAGTTACAGCAGTTACTTCCCTTATTCATAAATTTGCCTTATTGGATAATAAGAAGCTTAATTCACCAAATAAACGTGAGCTTGTTTACTGCAGATTTGATGATACCAACACAGTACAGTATTCCTTAATAATAAAAAATGTCGCTAATTTGACTGACTTAATACAAACATGCAGCTTTTCCAGTCATTAAAACTCAAGTAAAGTAGTTCCAATAATTAGTTGTGTAACATAAAAAGAAAACAAGCGATATGAATTTATCACATCTTATATTTCAATATTTTCTGAGGGTTAAGAACGATAATTCATGGCCCATCGTGAAATAAGATAATGTAATAGTCATTCTAAAATAGAGCGAATCAAGCCATACAGATAGAAATCAGGTTGGGGAGGCGTATTTGCAAGCAATAGAATGCCATGCTTCTAACATAAATGTTTTGTTGATTCATTATTCTTGTTAAAAGGTTTCATCAACTTTTTAAAAATAAAAATGATAATACTATTAACGATAAATATACCAAAACAATGTATATGATGGTCGATAACATTTCCCTATAAGATAGTTATTGTTTCTATGCCACGTTTTCTCAATTGCTATACAGTTAGCAATGTCAATGTGACAAATATAGAAGAGAGATGCCCTACACTTTCGTCCTTATTCAAATTTGTCCAAGAAGGACGCCGTATTCTTAGAAGTATCACTGTATCTGATTGATGTAAATCTACTAATGAGAATGCCTTCAGGCGATTTTGTTTAACTCTTCGTACGTTACTTGTAAAACATCAACCAAAGCCTTCTTCGCGAACCTAATTTAGATTCAACATGGGAACTATGTTAGTTCATGGACATAACAGGATTGGCGGTCATAGAATGAAATGTATTATAACGGTATTCTTTCTTATAGTGACACGTTGAGCATGGCTATCATATCTGTTTGAGGTAAATTTACTAATGCGTCCTATTTCAGGGGATTTTGTTTTACTCGTATCACTGTGCTTGTTTACACACCAACCATAAGCCTTATCCGTGAACCTAATTTAGATCCATTGTGATAACCATGGCAATATGTAAGATATAGTACGTAAAGGGTTAAGAAAGAAACATGTTTAGAATGAAACTTCATACGCCTTTTAAATTACACCACATTAAAATCACGTGTTGGTCATTTGAAGCGAATAACTACATTATATGGCGTTTGCAAACAAGAAAAAATAATTGCAGACACGGAAGACATTTCAGGAAAATGTCAAGACTCTGTGCTAGATTTAATCTAACTTCAATTATTGATTTTTATGCAGCATTTTAGGGTAGTAGTCATGTTGAACATTTTGTCAAATACAACTCCTTATTCTAGTAAAATGGCACCGAGATTGTAAATTTTGGTTTTAGTTTTAAGGTTTTGGCACCATATAGAATATGCTTTACATAAAATTACATCACAGAACTATGACGTCATTTATCCTGCTGTAATAGAGTCTTTGACACAGAAGGCAAGGACACCGTTTAATTACCTTAAATGACTTGTTTGTAAACATTATAACTTTGATCAGATAAAAACTGCCTATAAATCAATTTGCTACAGTAAGATTTCTTCAGTTCACTCTACTTTTATTTTGAAAACATCTATTACAATACAAATTTAAACCTCCACAACTGTTACATTCAATCGTATCCATCAAAATCAATCAGAAGGTCAAAGAAGAAAATGGGTAGCTCTGCTTTCATATATTAGGCAATAATGTTCTGCGTAATCATATTTTTCGCATTCTTTCCTGTCAAATCATGTACATGTCATCGATTAGACAACTGTATAGGAACAGAAATATTTCAAATGGTCTGTCGCATTTGTAATAGCAGATAAAGGGTTTAATGCTAGGAGTTAATGTTCTTTTATTTCTAAAGACACATTTGTAAGAAATTATTTATAAAGGAATTCTTCATTCCACTCTTGTTTTATAATTTAGTGAGACGGAGGTTTGGTCTTTACACATTACTGTTGTCTTTTGATTAAGGTCAGGAAGGAATAGTTCGGTTCAGTTAAAGGTGTATTTGAGAAATAAATATGTACTGAGTAGAAAGGTAAGAAGAAACTTAGAAGAAGTAAACGATATATTCCTCAAAGGTGATTTGTAATTGTAAAGAACAGCTCGATACACCGGTAATACATTAGATGATATAAAGTCTTTGCATGCCTATGAAGTCATCGATATTGTTTAGAAATATTTTAAGCCAGTGAGAAAAAATCACTAGATTCAGGAGACATTCTTTCAAACCAAAACGTTGACCTTTTATTTTATTTTGAATGTAAACACGGAATCATTTTGCGTAGAAGTGTCCGTGTAAAACCGTTATCATTTACCATAGTGACCTCATACTAAAAAAACGAGATATCTCAAAAGGTCCCCTATAAAAGATAAATACCTATGTTTACTTTGATGATTATTTACATAATTTGTCTAGCAGTTTAATAATAGAACAATTAATATATCGTCTGTAAACCGGCACAAAGACTATCACATGGCATCCATACCGAAAACTGGGGTCGTTAAAACTGCCAATTCTCGAACAATATAAGCAAACTGAGAGATATACACCATATACAATTATATTTACAATTTGATATTTATCATGCTGTTTGTATTTTGAACGACCTGTTGATTAATGACCGCTTCAATCTATTGGTTGTTATGAAATAAGGGTTGACTTTGTGTTTAATGAATACAAATTTTGTATTGCATAGTTATACATGAGACAAATCCTGTGTTAAACACCGAAGGAGATACTTCAATGTTTTGAGAAGTTGTGTGTTTATTGGTTAGTTAATGTTTAAAAATAACCTTGCTCCTCCAATTAGGGTCTTTGTTTTTTGTGACATTGTGTGTATTTGTTCCTCATATCAGGAAGTTTATTGTGTTGTGACTTTGTGTGTCTCTAGTTTAGTTTCTATTTAGAATTACTATTGTTTCTCCAATCAGAGTGTTTGTTTTGTTGTGCCTTTGTGTGGTCATAAATAAGTTAATATTTGGAATAACCATTGTTTCTCCCATCAGGGTGTTTGTTTTGTTGTGCCTTTGTGTGGTCCTATATACGTTTATATTTAGAATTACCATTGTTTCTCCAATCAGGCTTATTTTCGTTGTTTGATCCTCCCATCAGGGTCTTTGCTATTGCTTGATGCTCCAAAAAAAAGATTTCATAGTACTTGAACTTATAATGAGTGCAAAAGTGTCTTTTTTTTCGAAATGGATGCCTCCTTTGGTTAAACAATCGTTGTTCAAAAACAATTGCATATATTTTTTATGTACGAAATGCAGTCGTGTAAATATCGTTTTATCATAAAGGTAATAGCAGGTCATCTAAAACAAAAACACGCAAATAATTTAAACGACTTAATTTTTAGTCAATCAGATGTTCTGATGACACCAGATATATATTTAAGAAGATTGCCCTTTGTCTTCATTTTTCGTCTTTTTATGAAAACAAATTCAAGGAAATATCTGATTGACAAACTAATTTAATATATCACAGCTTTGTATTGGAATTCGGAAGACAGTTTAAAATCAGAAAGAGATCACATTAGTTCTAAGATGATATAGATGAGTGCTTCCAAAACAATTTGGGAAACTTTATGTGTTTTCTCTTTCCCTAGCTAGCGCTTCCACCAAAAGAGCACTGGAACACTTAAAGAAGCCAACAATAATAAAGCAATGCTCGTAATGTTGTAATATATTTTGTTTGAGTTAGATATATATGTCATTTCAAACAGTTCATCGGGCCAAACCCTTTAACTTCTGTCTCAAACTAGATTAACACTGAAAGATGTCATTGCGAATTTCATTACAACTTCTAAAAGACTGGAAAACAGGTTTAAATGATTCAATGGTCTACATGATGTAGTGCTTATATTTACGCTCTGGCTCAAATTTCCGAAAGAGCGTGAGCGTAACAAAATTAAGTATAATTTTTCATTTAGCGAAACTAAAAGCTTAAACTTAATTTTACAACAAAACGTAGTTTTCCATGATTATCTTTAAAATAAGTTCCTCCAAAATCTAAAAACTTTTGAAAAAGAGAGCATTATACAATTATAAGGACAAAAAGGTACGCTTTGGTTGATCGTCGTATATTGGACTTAAAGCTTGGCACTGATCAATAAGTAACTTTGAAACTTTCATACTTTCCTAAAGACATTATTATTATTTCTTAAACTTGATCAATACTGAAAAACATTTGAGCATCAGTAAATATAACTTTTACTTATTTTGGTAAGCCCTGTCAAGGACTTTAATTTCTAAAACATGAAGGATTGTCTAAGAAACCCTACAGTTATTTAAATGTCAAAAACGAGAGACACCAGGAAAGAAAAATAACATGACTTCTTTAAAGAGAATGCAGAAGTATACACACGTCAATCAGTTTGTTCACTTCAACTCCCTTTATGTCCAGTAAATAGAACGGGCAGATGATTTTGTTTGATTGAAACATGATAATGTATGCAAATTATGACACAAAATTATCACATATGTCAATAACGCAGGGTTTGGACTTTGAAGAGGCAAGCAGAATAATTATATGAAATTTTGATTTAATATTGTTGAATAATGGAGCTTGCAAACATCAAGGCTTAGTTTATGAAAATGATGACGCGTTTATTTTAATCTTATTCGTTGTGAATATCTCGTAAAATAGTTTATCACCTGGTTAGCTTTTTCCTTTTTTTGACCGTTCAAAGGTGCTTGCCCAAACATTTTGTATTACAATTATATGGTATTATGTTTTAATCTGTGTATGTCCTATGGCGTTGTATGCCTGGTTAAGCATGCTGGGCGTCAATTCGTGTGATTTAAGAATCCCCGTTTTGGATGTCCTAACGGATGAGCTCGTTTTCGAGTGTATAATTCATTCCAGTAGGTAATTGTGAAAATGCTATGGTATGATTATTATTATTTATATTTATAATTCATTAATGACAAACTAAGCATTCATAGCTATTCCCATATTTCTTTTTTTATCACGATATGCAGCAGAACGATCAAACTTTGAAATGACAAACGTATAACTAAATGAGGCTCGCTTATGAAAACACACACGCCTTCCACATCAACAGTGCTATCACTGATACATATGCTGTTAGTACACCTATTACTGTTCCAATTATTTTTATACCTTTTCTCCGTTCATCTTTCTAAGTGAGTCTGCTTATTGGATATACTTGTATTGCTTAGTAATTGTTGCTTTGGTATCTGTCCTTTGATTTAGTAATTTTGTCATCTAGATGTAAATGCCTTACTATGAATCAAACATAATTCTTAAAAACTATTTGTACAACCTTTGTGTGGATAATGCTAAGAAAACGAACAAAACGCGCTAGCAAATGTGTCAGGTTCTCGATCGCTGGCGAACTGAAAATATTGCCATAGGGAGGATTTAAAAATGGCTTTTATAAATTAGCATTTTTCTTTAATTTCCCTATTAAATTAGATTATCTGAGAATGTTAATCTAACAAAACGGAAAACCTTAGATAGGTGTTGTAAAATGTTTAAATAAGGAGATGACATTTCGTATAGTATTGGCTCTAAATAGAATGTTGCGAATTACCGACAGTAATGAAGACATTATAGTTTAAAAAAACCCACGAACAATCCTTGAATAAATTGCAGGTGAATAATCTCCAAATACAAATAATCAGAGAAAAAGTTTATCAGAAATATTTCAATTGTATTTGGTCAATGTTATTGTTTTCTTTCTGAATCTTTATTTCAAAAGCAAACAAAAGATTCAAATGTATTAAGTTGCAGCAAAAACATTTAATCATATCGGTGTTTACCATTTATTCTCAACTGGTTGTTTGAATAAATCAAAACAAACTTAAATATAAGAAATATATGTAATGGAATCATATCTAAGAGTTCAATAAATAGCTTTTGCATTTATCCTTCTAGAAATATATCCTGCTGTTGTTTGTTAATCTATAAACTGGTGAATTCATTGGTAATTATAATCTTTAACGTCTTTATTTATCATCATATGAACAGATGGCTATTACTTTGTTTATGTTAAAAGGTCGAAAACGTTTCACCAGCAATAAATGAAACTGTATTAATCAACCGTCTATTACTTTGTTATTACAGAAACTCCAAACGTCCTCTAAACTCTTCTGGAAGCTGTGGGAAGGCTACAGGAAAACCTATTCGTTTCTGCTTAATCATTTATGACACGAATGTCTGGTTAGTTATAATAAAGAGATTGCGAAAGGTATTACACTACTATCCCTATATATTTTAGTGTAAACAGGTAACACCTTAAATCTGAAAACAACAAAAAAATTATCGTTTAAAATATATGACAAGAATACATTTCCTTACAACATAGTTTGATTCCAATTGAAATAAACAAAAACCGTATTTCTCATTTCTCCTAGCATAATTCACTCACATTGAAGTTCGGTACTTCTGTTTGTTCGCGAAATCCATGGTGCATCAGGCTGGAAATAATCAAAGTTCTAGTTTAGCAGACAATATTTAATCTTTGAGATATTCATGATATTTTTATCTCTGATTGCAGGTTTTGAAAATAAATCAAAGTATTCCAACTATGAATTATGTGCATTATTCAGACTAAAACAAAATATCAGTCTGAAGTAGCATCCTAATTTAATTTCTTAATAAAAAGTACATTCTTGATCACATCCTGGTACTTGGCAATTAGTTATTTAACTACAATATGTGTACGCATGAACCACTTTTTTGAGTGCTTAATTAACAAAAAATGTGTATGTTTTTCTAATTCAAACTTAAAACCAGAGTTTAAAACCAGTAAATTTACATTTTACTGACCGTTCCAATGCGGTACCTAACAATTCTTGATAATCATACCAATTATTTTTATATATAAAAAGTATTTAAGCACTGTGCTGTTTGTAGACTTTTGTGCTGCTCTACGTTTCTTGTTTGTGATTTTGTGTTCTTTGGCGTTTGCCCATTGCCACTAAACCGGGTTTATGTTTAAACTTTTTGCTACTGAGCATGTTTCTGTAGCTTTTGCATAAATATTGATGAGCCGACCGGTTCGAGTGTCGAAAAGGACATGTATGGCCAACTTTTACTTTACAAGTAGAGCTTCGCAACAACTCTTATACGATCCGTTTCTTATGTGGAATAACTTTGTTTACTTTTTTGCCTCTCAAAATTACTTTTAAGATTAGTGTATTATATTGCATGACATTTGAAAGGCATGACATCAATTACATACAGAATAAAATCTGGATTTGTTAATTGTCCATGCAAGTCATTGTCTTAGTCTTGAAGTTTGATCTCAATTTGTAAGCAAATGGCAAAGGCCAAAACGACAACCTAAGCCATGATGCTTTAAAAGACAAAGAACAATAATCTTACTACAATAAAACACTTATTATTTCAGGTTTTGCCATACCTATTGAAAGTTCAACAATTTTGTCACAGATATGTTATCGCTTTGGCATTGGTAAACTTAGTATAGTTCATCTCGTATGTAAATACTCAAACAACTTGTAAATACATTGATGTGTAAATGAATAAAACATACGGTCTGATTATTGTATACCCACATATAGGTCCACACATATATATCTAGTTTTAACTCAAGTGAAGGAATTGTTATCTCGGTAAATTCTGATTAGTATATATATATCTACCTATTTCCATGCGAAAGCACCACAACAAGAGTTAAATACAAAGGTGTTTTACCTGACGCGATCAGTTGCCTTTCCTTTAGAATTGAAATGGAACAGTATCCTTATCTCCTGATATCTCTTTGATTTGCATTCAGTAACAGAGTCTCAATGTAAAGAGCATCTGACCCTATACATACGTTATATTCAGCGAATATATCTGTCTAACTTGCCAGAAAATATCTCTTGGAATCCTTCCACTTTCTTACCAGTCAATGTGACAAAGACAAGCCACTTGGACACTAACCAATGGTCTTTAAATATTGAGATATTGTTTACATTGAATGTATTTTATTATAACTGGGGTTTGCTGAGGACGCATTGATTAAGTGGTATATTTCAATGAAATTTGAACCAGTATAGGGATAATTTTAGAAACAAAAACACGTGAGCCATGTTTAAGCGATCAAAACCAGCCCCACAATCATACAAATGTTGGCAGAAAGATGGTTCTGAAGCACAATTTACGTATACAGTATCTCGTTTCGATTGAGACTGCCATAATAAACCATAATAAACCATATAAATATATTATTAATATTTTCCTTCTAACCGTTTCGTCTTATTATCTAAGCAATACGAAACTGTTGTTTCGTTGGTGATGATACTTCTCTTTTCTTCCGCTTTGCTGCAAGTTTTACATTTGCAATGTATTTCCAATGGTTCAGATCCTTATGCTACACTGGTAAAAGGACGGCTGTTTGAACTTGAAATTGCTCTATTTAGAAAAGAAAATTGACTGTGCACAGAGGCTGGTGACTTTATTTACAAAGTAGCATTGTGTTTGCGTGAAGTGTTGCTAGGCGCCTGAATAGATACACCTGTCCAAAAACAACACTATCTGGTTTCTAAACTAAGAACTTCAAGCTTAAAGACATATTGGATTAATTTTTACTTCCAGAAAGCCAGTTTTTGTACAACGTTTTCGAGTAATTGAATTAGGGCGATGAAAAATGTTCTTGTTTTTTGCCTTAAATTGATTGATACCTTTGTTTCATGTAGAATAGAGGCATCATCTGATTTGTGTTGAACACAGGAGGATCTTTTCAAACATTGAAATCTATAACAATTTTTTAAATTACTGAATTAATAATTGTACTGAACAAGCGGGGCAAACATGAGCTCGCTGACATATTTGTATTTGTAACCGAGTAAATCATACTTTATTGTTACTGCGGTGGGAAGCGTATTCAGATCAAGATAATTGGAAACCGCTTCATAACAAATTGTGAATTCAAGTATTTTCGAATAGTTAAGAAGTGACGCGCTTCTTGCAATGAACCAACTCTTTTTATATAAATGTTTGTCCACCAAAAATATTACCTTGTCTTGTACATTAATAGTTATAAAGTTATCACAATTAACATCGTTGCGTCTACAAAACAATTCAATGCATCAGATTGAATCATGACATTTCTTTTCTATAAGTAAATATGCCTAATTTAAGCACGTTTTACACACATTGGACTAAGTCCCTCATATCTGCGCATGATCAATAGACATTTTTTCCAGTCGTTCAGACTACTGTCATACAGTTATCCGATGGGATAAGCAAACTTTATTACATTCATTTCGGTGCTTTATTGAAAAGAACGATAAATATTGTCCTGACTAACTCCGGCTTATAGTTTCCCTATATATGAATTAATTATTGTCATTTTACTTTGTATGGTACTATTCATAAAACTGTTAAAAAAGCATTCCAAAACGAGGTCCATTTGGTCGTATTTTTGTCAAGAGTATTCTCCCCTTGTGCGAAAGCAGTGGCACTTTATCAGCCTTGAATCTGCACATATCGATTCTTGTTATTGTCTACTTCATTTAAGATAATAACAATTGTTATATTAAGTCAGTTATTCAACAAAACCATAATAACATAGTTGCAAAAATAATCCCGTTATAGACAGACAGCAATAAAAAACAAATGTTCAAAATCTCTGTGAAACTCTCGATGATATGGCAGAAAAATGCCTCCTCTTTGATATGCTTTCAAAGAAAACAAAGAAGCTTAACGAATCAGATATGTTGTCAGACAATATGAATTAACCAACATTTTTCAGGGATTCTTTAGTTTATATTCCAAAAACACACGACTTTGCAAGGAAACAACAAATGTTCCTTTTGGCTTTTATTTTTTTTTAAAAACACCTGTTATTGCCGATGGGCAGATTTCAAAATGATTAAGACAAAACATCACGCAACACATAAATATTGATTAGACTGAGGTTATACGACAAGTATAATGTAACCTCAGGCCCGTATACAAACAACATTCAGAGAGCAACCTAAATTAATCATATTCTAAACAATGTCAACATCAACTTTTTATATCTGAACAGGAATGACATCCGAGAAATTATATATAATTAGATATTCAGAGAATGGCAAAGCTTTGTTGTTGTGCCAGAAAAAGGACATTTTTTTAAATTTGCTACACATTGTTACGAAGCGTTAATCATATTTGCGCGTGTTCCATTCCTTATTTCATGTCAAACGGAGATAATTGCTTTGTTGACTTTATTCCTGGAAGCGTATTTGGAGAATAGGTCACTTGTGTTTTTTGTAGGTAGCCAATATCTAAACGCAGAATAGTGTGACCATTTATGCCAAAATAATATAAATTAAGTTTTCAGGCACAGCCGCATTCGCATTAAAAAGTCTGCATTATTTATGATATGAAATTCTTTGAACTGTTGCCAAATTTTATCTTTCTAATTTTTCCGTTAAAACGTTATTTGGAGAAATGCAAGCAGTAGTACTGGTAAACTGGTGAACGACATTTTTTTTCATTCTGTTTTTTTTTTCAGTCGATTTAAACATTAATAGGTATGCTACGAAGGAATATATAATTTTTAAAGTTATGTTTTACTGTAGAGTGTTTGACCATTATAGTGAAAGGTGCATTAGATGACCATGAATGAAAAAGGATTCACAGTTGCTTTTTTAAATATTTAATAATTGTCTTCAAAAAGAAACAATGTTCCCACTGTTTAAGGGTGAAACGTAAGCAACATTCGCGGGAACAAAAATATCAAACATTACCAAGGAGCCGGTAGCTCGAGTAATTTTAAACTCGCAACCAGCCTCTTTGTGCTTTTCATTGCAGTTGTTGACACAAATCATTAGAATAATTGAACATGATGCTGTAGCTGTAGTAAAACTAGCGCAAGACAGTTAACAACAGAAAAGGATACATACATATATCTATATATACGAAAACGTCATAAATAGAAGGAACCAAGTATTCCCCTCCTCGTACGTGACCATTTAAATAATTTCATTTAGTAATGCGTTGCATCAAACAAAGGTGTAACATAACGAATATGCGGCACGCAATAGTCTCAGAACAAATGCAAATTTAGAAAGGAAAATCATCGAGTGCAACCCGATTAATAATCAGTTTTTCTGAACTAGTGTCGTCCGTCCGCTCAGTTTATCTTTGGTCCTGTCCTTGTGCGTCTAGACAGGGTTGTTATTTAAAAAGAATGACTTTTGTGTTTTTTATTGTGTTATTGAACGATTAATTTCCATTAAGACCCCCATAAACAAGGAACTTCAGCTAATTCGCAATTTCGAATCGCTCAAATGTTACAATTCCAAACCATTACAAGCAAATATACGCTTCACCAAATTAATGTTTTTCGCCTTTGAAACAGTAATTAATTAGGGAATTATTCTGTTACATGACATCAGTTTATACAAAATATTTGAACGAATGAACTGATGCTACAGTAATTATTGATTCTAGTAGAATTGACGTGTATGTGTTAGACTGTAGATATTAACTAGTTTTTCCATGAGTCTTCGAATCAAAAAACTAAACATTTTTTATATGTTAACTTGATACATTGTCTCATCAAAGTAGGAAAAACAAAACTGAGTAAAGAATGTGGTGATTATAAATAATACAAGTCTGGGAAATGATGATAAAGCAAACGTCTTTATACAGTGTACGCATGCGTTCACATTTTTCATTCATTGTAATATCATAAAAGCTTTCCCAAATAGCTTAATTCTTTAGGCAACTTAACATTTGTTTCGTTCTAAAGGTTGTAACAGTGCTCATTAGGTTTGACCAAGTCTGACTACAATGGATATTCACGGATTCTTATAAACCGTATAGTGGCAGTGATTAAACACACTTGTGAAGAAATACCCATAAGTATACATTTAAAAAGAGTCGAGTTATGTCCCTTAATTCAAGGAATACGTCCGAATGTTTGCATGTCCTCGCGGTGCTTGTGTTCTGCTTGCGACGAGATTGGAAAAATATATGAATATATTGCTCAAGATACCATGTTTCTTACCCCATGAAATGACTTTGCACTTAAACTAAGCAATTAAACCTTACTTCAAGCATTCGGTGTTTTCATCGTAGGCATATTCCCCCAAGCGTCTGCAATATTTTCTATATACGGCATCCATTAATAATTTATCATTGCGCACTTACCTATATTCTTGTGAAGAATGTCTGCTTGAAATTTATCTTGACATCGTAGTATCCAACCGATTAATAAAACATCCGTGGCTGTTGTTGTTTACAGTCCATAGTAAAATTGCTATTGCTAATATAGTAGCCGGATACTCTTGTTATACACGATTTAAAGATCATTTTACAAACCTTAGATTAAAGGTAATAACATAACCGGCATGAATTCAAGTCAATACAAAAGAATACGTGATACAGCATGTCCGATGAACACATGATAACAATTGATTTGCAGATTTCCAAATGTTAACACACGGATAGATGTAAGAGTATTGGTTCAACAATATTGAGGATAAATAAACCATTCGATAAAACACAGTGAACTAAACTGGAGGTATAATTTAACCGCAGACTGATTTTTTTTTCTTTTTTATTTTAAATGAAACTTTTAAAATGTTATTTCATATTATAATCATGTCAATGTACTTGCAATAAATATCAAGTTCATTTCAAATCCCGAGACCTGGCACCAAAAAAATCCCGCACAACCACTCTTGCAAAATAAGCGATGTAAATACGAAAGGCTTTTAGTTAACCGTCTGCAGGATGTTGCAAACTGAAAATTGTACTATAAACCTATTAGAAATCATCAAAAGCACCGGTCGCTTGTAGAATATCTGAAACACAGAAATGTTTCCGGCAAAATTCGAGATAAATATGACGATCAAACCGATCGCTATTGTAAGTTAGACATATTAAGACGCCTGTCACTGAAAGAATCCTCATTTTCAAATATAAAATTGGACAATAACATGTACTTTAAATCAGCAGCATTGCTTTTCTGAACATTGAACTCCGTTATAAAGCAGACACTTACGTTATATTTTTCTCTGGAGTATAATTAATCTACATGATTTCATATCACTTTTAATCTATTTGGTTTCGTTCATGAAAATTAGTTTTCTTTTGTAAGAACTTGATTATTAGCTTGGAAAGGTTGCTGTTTTGATTTCATTCTTTCAACGAATGTTTATCTAAAAAAATATTCATTGTACACCCAAGTAAAGCATTCCATTAAACATGTGTGTTAGGCAAATCAAATTAAAACTCAATTCAAACGATAATGTTATTCATCTTCTCAATCTAATTTTCTTCTTCAATTATACCAGCTTTCTGCCTTCAATCCAGTTCATTACGTTTCCATTATTCCCGGCATAATTCAAGGCAATATTGTGTTCGATTCAGCATACTTATAGCCACTTATTTTACAGTGTAATGTCCTAATCTGCTTTTTGCTGAGCCAAAGTTTTACTCTACTAGCAATACGTCTGATTTCAGAAAATGTTTTCAATATATATACAAACTTGGAGACTATAATTTGTAAGTCATATTGTCATATACTAGCAACGAGCAAGTATTAGCCACTTATTTCGCTCACCGTCCTCTTATGACATTATCTGATAGTAGATGCTTTTGAATTTAATTTCTGATTTCAGAAAATGTTTTCAATATATATATACAAACTTGGAGACTATAATTTGTAAGGCACATTGTCATATACTAGCAACGAGCAAGTATGAGCCACTTATTTCGCTCACCGTCCTCTTATGACATTATCTGATAGTAGATGTTTTTGACTTTAATTTACTGTGCCCTTCTTACTTTTTGAGATAACGTCTGAATTGAGTATTGACGATCGGATGCTACCTATTCGATACTCTCCATCTTTGTTTTAGAAATCAATGTCAGACTTTCGAAAACTTACAAAAATGTAAACGATTCGATATAACAAAGTCTTATTATTTGCATATTGCTGAAAGAAATCCACGCTAAGAGCTTTTTCAATGGTCAACTTTCAATTTCCTCGCACTTTATTGCATCATAGGGCCACTTTCTTCAATCACAATTGTAATGAGATGATTCAGCATAATAATAAGAACTTCTAAGGATTTGGTCAGAAAAAACAACAACATTTTATTTAATTGTAAATTAATTTTACTTAATTTGAGCATAACATGGCCTCTGATGGAGAAGGAAGTATTATTTTAGATATATTGTTATTTGTTTCAGGATACTGATGAAGGGAATGTTTATGTCATGCTTCCCGGTGGTTTATTGAAATATAACGGTGGATAATATTTCGATAAACTGACCGTTTGAAACAGTGAGCTTATCGAAATATGAATTCAATGTTTTCTCCTGTTTTTAACTGTTTCTTTGTACAAATGATAACATAAACGTATACAGTTCCGGGAAAAAAATGCAGTGATGTCATTTAATTTTGTTTCCAGAAGATCTTTGATAAAAGTTTGCGCTGATTCCTATAAAAAATATACATATGAATATATTGTATATGTTTACTTCCTTTTTTGATATATTCATTAAACAGGGCCTTTGTTAGATATTTCGCTATTATGCTTGACCATTTAGGTACCATTATATAGTATTTTTTATGTTTCCATTTCATTACAAGCCTAGTCAGAAGTTCTATCACTTTTGGGCCATTAAAACTACTTTTCTGACAGGCTTACCTTATGGTAGTATATGATCTCATTTAAAGTCATATTGCTACCAATATTATTATTTGTATGCTGCTCCTTTACTTCAAATAAAACGATTGTGCGTTTTCGTAAACAAGGGGTACCAGGCTTATGAAAATTCTCCAAATTTTAGGAGGTGACTACCACAAAGACCATTGTTCGACAATAGGATCGATTGTACATCACAACAACAATACACTGTAATAGTTCGAAGCTTTAGTTATGCATATCTTCGATGCAAATTCTTTTGAGATATAGAGAGTACTTTCCATATAGAAAGTGTCATGTATAAGTAACAAATATACAGATGTAATATATTTGTATTATATTGTGGCGTAATGTGTTCCTCGTTTAGAATATTTTATGGGTCAAATGATCTCCTCGTCGTTTGTTAGGCCCTTTGGCTCGTCGCTGTAGTTTCATGTATATTATATTTTACGCAATCCGTTCAAATTCGTGACTGAATTATTCTCCGCTGAAGTGCTTTGATAACATGTTGTTGTGTTGGCGTTGAAGGTCTTTTCGCATTTATCTCTGTTCACTATTTACTGCATAGAATTAAACAAATCATGGACCTCAGCGAATTGTCAGAAATCGTAAAATGCTTCCACAGCACTCAACATATCAATATTATATGGACAATAAATGTCTATGGTTATATGCTATAAATATGATTTACCATATAGACGTATGGGTTCGTCTTCCATTAGCTCAAACGCATGTTTTTTCGTAAAATCTTACACCGACCAAAGTGTTATGACAATCATCGGCTTCTTATTTATTTATGTTGTTATGTCTGTACCTTTTCAAAGGTCTATGTTCTGAAGAAGAGATTAAACAGCACATCCTCTTAGTTTTGATATAGTGCGTTGCCTTAAAGCGGTTTTAATAAATTTTCTTTTAATCGACTGTGAAACAAATCGTTATTTCTACACTCTTATCACGTTTGCTGGCAAAGTATGAAACAAAGCACGAACAATCGTACAAGCTAGTTATTAAATAAAGAGGGCACAAGAATATTTCATTATAGTACGACTATCAAGAGCAACAGAGATGAAATGGAAAGTGTATGTTTATGTAGATTGCAAATGCATTGTTTTTGCCACATTGCTTTATAATAAGACGGGGTTCCTCGAAGACCACATTTTGTAATAATCTGAGGTAACAAGATGGGAGAGAAATCTTCTCGAATGAAACAATAACTATCAAGAAATTTATAAAAAAGTAAGGACTATTCCCTTAAACGTTTTTTTTTACCTTGGACCTCAATATGGTTTAAAATTGCATATATTTCTATAAACCTAACAGCAAAGATAATACAGGTCCACAACGATGTCGGCCAACGAAAAGAAGTATAATTATGCACTCAATGTCCATACGCTAGACACTAAAAATACATACATATTATGTGCATAGTTATCGAATTTGTAATTTTATAGTTGGTATTTTGCATATTCCTTCTTTACTATTAAATAACTTTAAAATAGAACCGAAATAAAATGGTGTCAGCATTTGCATAACGTTTATACTGGATACCTTATAACATAACGGTGATGTATTTCTCAATCTCATAATGATTCAAGTTCGCAGCATTTAACTCGGACATTTGAAATTTAAAATACTTGATAAAACAAAGAAGTGTTTAAAGCCATGTTCGTTGCATGGCGAGAATTCACATTTCTTAAAATATCCCCGTGACCTATTTAACCTGACTACGGTGTGACTGATAACGCAAAGTACAATTCCAGGAGAACAAATGCTTATTCCATAATAGTGTCGTGTACTGATGGCCTGTTTTTGCATAGCAATTTGTTTGCCATTAATGGTAAGGCGGCAAGACAAAACAATCCAATGCTATTACCGTCTCTAATAGCGTTCAATAACGCATAATGAATGCAAAGTGTTTTTGTCACCTTGGAACGGTCAGCAAAACAGGACCTTTGGATTATTGTCCCACATGAAAAAAAAATAACATTGCCTCGTTTAAGGATATTTGAAAGCATATGTTTTATATCAAGTAATATTACTTGATTTGGAAAAAGCTGCACGACTGTAAATCGAGAATGTATGCAACACTACCTTGCGGACTAATACGTTGGGCGACTTAGGAGGCTTCGTTCTTCTTGTTCTTCTATGTCTGACTCGAGATGCCAAAATTCCACACTACCATTCACCGAGCAGTTCGACATTTACACGAAACCAAAATGGCGGATGGTAACGATAGGAGCAATGCGTGCATCATTTGCAGCGGAAAAAAAAGATTCAATTATGTTAACAACTTCTGTTCCAGTTCCCGCTGTAAGAGTGTTTTGCGCGATATACACGTTCCGACTTGACTCGGTTCTAATATGGGAACAAGTGCCCAAAATTGCCTAGACTACGTCGTTCAATATTTTACGAAATAGTATATCTTATTAGATCAGGTGCTTAAAATTTCGCAAATTAAAGCTGCACTCTCACAGATTTATCATTTTTACAACTTTTTTTTATTTTTTATCTTGGAAAGAGCAAATTTTTGCGTTAATATCTACAAACCAATGATTTAAGAGTGCTGGCAAAAAATCAGATCGTAGAATTTCATATTTCCGTTCGAAAATTATTGTTTTATGGCTTAAACCGCTACTAACGGTTTAAGAAAAATGCATGAAACATAAATATTTGAACTTAAATATAAAATCTTGCGATCTAATTTGTTGTTATCAGTCTTATACGACTGGTTTCCATTGATTTTCGCAAAAACTGGCTCGTTCCAAGAAAAAAAAAAGAGTCAAAACGTTCAATCTGTGAGAGTGCAGCTTTAACCCAGACTTTGTTCTAATTTCATATTCATTAACAATAGCATTTGGTCACTAGAGTGTCAGTTCCGAAAGCACTACCGAAATTGCCCTTCTGAAGTAGATGGATGCAAATGGGTAAATGTGATGGATACTACAAATGCTGGTATTCATACAACGTACGAGTCGATCGGTCTTCAAAGCATAATAATATTGTAATTATAATAATATTAAATACAGCCCAATTTAATGATTTCGACAATTTAATAGCTTATTTCCAATGTCTCACTAATAGATATTTTTTATAACACATCTGTATTTTTTACAGTAATTAATTAAAACATAGTTTTCCACAGATTGTACGGAAGCAAAATGTACCAAATGTCTCCTTATTTACTTTGATTATTGTTGCTGTGAACTCTTCTATGCTTGAAAAAGTACTTTTTATGGACAGATCACTGGAAATATCATATCTGGTTATTTAATCTTTATTTGTATCGACGGTCAAGTCCCTGAATAGGTAAATAAGATAAAAAGTTCATTTTTAGACATAATTGAAGGGATATTATTAGAGCTTCAATGGCTAGAATATCCTTGCATTGACATTTATGTACCCTTTATAGCTCTAGACATCTTATATATCATATTAGAAAAGACACAAACATTTGCTCTAGTGATATTTACAAGGACGAAACAAGTGTGTATTCACTTGCTTATGTATGCACAAGAAATATCAGTTACAACAGTTCCCTCCCTTATTCACAAAGTGTCCTAAATAGATAGCAAGCCAAATTTACCAACTAGAAGTGAGCAAGTTTTCTGCATTTTTGATATTACCAAATTATCAAAAACTGTCGCTTATGTGACTGATTTAATACAAACATGCCGCTAAGAACCTTTTCTAGTCATTATCACCCTAATACAGTAGTTCCAATACTAAGCTGTATAATAGAAAAAAACGATATCCTTATGAAATTAAAACATATTATTATATTTTTTTTCTGATGACTCAGAACGATAATTCATGGCATATCGTAAAGTTAGGTCAGGTAAAAATCATATTTAAGATAGAGCAAATTAAGCGATACAGATAGAAATCAGGTTTGATAGACGTATAAGCAAGCAACTAAATGACATACGTATAGCATGAGTGTTTTGCTGATTCAATATTTGTGTCAGAAGGTTACATCTTCCTTTTTGAACTATAAATGATACGATAGATAAGAAGAACCAATACTATGTCCATGATGGTCGATAATATTTTCCCTTAAGCCTAATGGACCATGTTTTCTTAATTGTTATGCAGTTAGCAAAATCACTGAGACACATATAGAAAAAGACTGCTGCGTAGAACATATCTCAACTATATTTGTATCTTTGACGTTTCTAACTGCATAACCATGCCCTGCTTTAATCAATGGGGAAGCATTTGATTTGATTCAGGTTGATTGGATACTAAGCTCGATGCGCTTATTCTCTTACAAGTACAATGCTTTGTCAATACATATCGCAAACTTCATCTGTCCGTATTTAAACTTGTCTGAAACTTGCGTCATGTTTCTACAAATGTCAATGCTCGATGATAAAATGACGTCATTTAACAAATTATCCCGTCGATTGGTTGAAAATTGCCACAGTGTGAATAATGATTGCCAATGGAGTTCAGCCCGAGGCAAATTATTTAACTGGGGCAATTATCAAACGAAAGCCGAAGTCATCAGTATTTGTATTATACACATGCTTTGTCATTTGGCAATTGATTTGACCAGCATTTCAAAATTCATTTGAAACAAAATAGTATTTGGTAAGTAGGAAGTCTACACGTTAACAAATGGGAAACAACTATTCATTTTGAATGATGTAAGCAACTAAAACTTACGACTTATTTAGAAATTACAAGAGCAAACCTTTTCTTCGTGATCATTGTAAAATGTCAAAAGTTCACATTTGACATTCATTGTTCAATATGTGAGCCCAGCTAGGACTAACTAGTTTTAGGCACCGTTTCTTTTTATCTCTGTTTTAGTCACCCTAACCACTAGGCTAAAATAATTTACATTAAATGTTTCTGAACAGAATAAGAAAAACGGAAAGTTTTTTACAAAACACTTCCTTTTTCACTTTTCACCTTAACCTTATGTAAACATCCGGTAAACATTTAAGCATTTCCTATTGTTACTCCTTACGAAACCGATATTAACGGTTAAACTAATAACATGTTTTTATTTCACTGATAATTGCGTTGAAATCGCTTTACCAGCTTTGGTTGTATAAATGTTTTCCTGCCTGTCGACCGTTTATTTTCGTTAAAATGACACCATGATGCACGTTCTTGTCTTCGCTGGGAAATTATGCCACAATCGCCCCAACGTGCAGTGATAATCTCAGTAGTGAAAACGATAATCATTTTTTTCGAGAACAAATATCTATACTGCAAATTAATTTAATGCTAAATAGAATATATACTACATGTATTTTATTATTATTATTCAATGACGTATCTTTTTAGTGAGTTTTGCTACGAAATGTATTAAATTCGTATTCGATTATCTTGAGCTTTTGCAGATTTCAAATTTACGGGTCAAATACAACCCTACAATGGTACTATAAATACTCTAGAAGGTAAACCTCAAAGTTTAAGTTTGACTGAAAGTGGGCTACCAACGATCCCTTGGGACATTCAGTATAAGAACAACGTGTTTTGGTAGGATGATTTGGACCTATGTAATATTTCCTTAAGTCTCTCGTGGTATAATAATTAATATAATTGTTTATATATGAAAGAATATATCAATGTTGTGAACACCAACCATGCAGCTGGCACCGAAGAGGACAATTTCTACCATCATCAGCTAAATGACTATGCTGTGGTCGTATTGGTGTGTATTTAGAACGCATATTGTGTCTTGACAAACGTTACCTGGTCAGAGGCTATCGTAGGTTGTTTGTCAGTAATCTACTAAATAAAACAACTATGCGCTATTATTTTTGGACGTTTGATATCTTCATTGGCTGTTTAAAAAGTTACAAAAAGGGATTCAGCGGCAAAAGCATATATTCATTAATACCCTACGCGCGCTTGTCGTTAGGATATGCAAAGTGTTCATCTTACAAATTTAAGTACTTAACCTACATTAAAACAACGCATAAAAAATTTCATTGATATGTCGGTTATAATAATTGTTAAAAAGCTGGTTTCGTAAATGTTACTTAAAGACTAAATGGTCACTAGACAGTGTATTTCCCACGAGAGAACGTGCAGCAAAAACCAAACTAACACTCACACCGGAAATGACGCATACGGCAGGAAATTGTGTCCATCAACGGTGTTCATTTTGTTTTCGAAAACCGCAATGAACGAGACTGGCGGCTTAATAATGGCTTAAGAATAAATGGTCAATTGTCTACGGTACGGTTTGGTCATTCATATAGGGGTAGGAAATGCCTTTGCCGAACGTACCGTATTGTATTTTTATGAAAACGTTTTAAAAAATCAAACCTGGTACTTACATGTAAATACATAAAATGCAAAACTAGTCTTCTTAAAGGATCAAAGATTGGTGATTTTCGCTTCACCCCGAAATAGTCAGTCAAATATTCATATACAAACATATTAATACTCATTGTATTCTACATAGTATTCAATTATATTATAAGTCATATAAAACCAGATTCTGGGGGATTGGTCCTTTGGAAGCACAAACTACCTCCATAATTAATAATGTCAGATACTGGTAATTACACTTAAGCATTCCGAAGGATCAACATTAAATGGATTAAACTAATATCAAGTACGTGTATTGCGAGATTAGTCTCTTTGTAAAGAAATCCTCCTTTCTTAACACAAGAGCACTTAACGCCAACGATGCCTATACAGCAGATTAAGACTTTGTGAGGTACATGTGAGGTACATTTGATTCATCAGTCACACCCGGTAATATAAGACTTCAACCATTCGAAGAGGGTTCCGGACGCCTAACACGCACAATACTATCGAATAATATATAAGTCCCTTTGATTTAATGTTATTCTATTGTATTGAGTAAAATTAAAACAAAATACTGAAATAAACAATTCCATGTCTGTCTCTCTTTATCATATATACCTGCTATAAAGACTATATGAGTATGATGAATATAACCTAAGAACATACGTATGGCGATATTGTTAAACATTTCTTATCAATTTGTTACAAGTTTAATCAGAATGAACTGTTTAAAGGTATATTATAGTTATATCTATATATAAATGTTTATTATTTTACCTAACAGGAAGTATTTACCACATAAGTATACATCCCTGATGTAAGTAGCATAACAATTGTTTTAAACATTATTATAATACTTAATATAGGGAATGATATTATACAATGCATATGATCACATTATTCTTCCACTGACCATTTCTGATAAACGTTTATGTCAATATTATTGGTTTCACAGCTGACTGATCCTGCATATGTTTGGCTCTCGTCCTGAAATTTAATAAAATGTCTAATGATCTTTCCACAACATCTCAATATATTCACACTTTGAGCATATTAAACGTATCTGATTGATGTGAATATATACTTATGAGCATTTCCTTAGGAGTTAACGATGTACTCTTCTCGGGGTTCTTGTTAAGAAACATCACCCAAAAGCATTCTGCAGTAACCTTATTTAGAAACATCGTAAGAAGTATGTCAGAACGTAGTATATCGTACGTAATGTGGTAAGAAAGAAAACTGTTTCTGTTTAAATTCACTAGTTTCTAATTTAATACACCTTTTGATCAAAATCACATAATTATGAATTTACTTGAAGCTATTTTACAACCTGATATGCCACTTTGGTTTGGCGCTATTGGTAATCAGGGCTTGGATGAGGTATTAAGACACACTTCAGCCGAACAAAAATCAAATGTATATAAATTAATTAAAAAAAATACAAATCCTTAGATGTAAAATACAATCATACAACTTGCAATATGGCACCTTATTTGATAACTGGTGCACTTTATTTGTCTTGGAATGGCATAGACTTGATAGCATTGACATCTACGAGACAATAAAATCGATCATTTCTGAAAAAAGTTAAAGACACATAAAACATCCCCATGATATTATCTGGCATTTCCTGTCGTTAGAGTATGGATATATCTATTAATGGTTTTGAGATAATTCAATCAGTAAAAGTTTTGTGTGAATTGAATTTGTGTTGACCAATGTCAGTTTTCACGTCGCAAAATCCAATTCCAAGGCAAAATTTTATTTTGTTATCGACATATTTTTATAAAAGACCTAGCGTATACAAAACAAAATAATATTTTTTATTAAAGTAGGCAATTTATTCACTTCTTTCGTTTTCAAACACGTCCTATGTCAATCGACAACAACAACACTTAGTGCACGAAACAAGACATATTTTTTACGAGTCACATCAACCCATTTAAGGGTTATTGACAAAACTCAACGTACTTTTAGATAATTCACATTGTTTGATTAACATAATACAAAGCAGAAAGGGTCTTAAAACAGAGTTTTGGTTATCAGATTTTGGCACTATATAAATAATGCTTTACATAGGATTACATTCCAAAACAATGACGTCATTTATTTTGCGGTTATAGAGTCCTTGACACCATAAGCAAGGCATCTGTATAAAACCATCTTAATTTAATGTGTTGACTTTAAAAATGTATAAACATAATCATATGTGAACTGTCTAAACATTAATGTGTAATAGTAACATTTCTTAAGTTCATACACCTTTTATTTTTGCAATTTGTTTTACAATTCACATTCAATCCTCCACAACTGTTAAAATTAAACGTATCCATCAAAAGCAATCAGAAGGTCAAAGTTGAAAATGGAATTTCAAACTGAAAACCATTTTTAGGTCTTCTTCCATGTAAGCAAGAATCTTCTGCGATATAATGCAGGTCATTTTTTGTCGACATCTTATCGACAAGAGACCTGTCTGGAAGCAGACCTTTTCAAACTGTTTTGTCGCATTTGTAATTGCAAAGAAGAATTCATATTGACTGTTCCTGTTCTGTTATTGCTTCAGATACATTTGTAAAACTGATTCACAAAGAAATGCTTTCTTTCTCTTTTGCGTTATGATTTAGTGAGAGGAGGTTTGGTCTTTACACATTACTCTGCCTTTCAAGGTATGAAATGAATAGTTCTGTTCAAGTAAATGAGTATTTGTGAATGAATATGTACAAAGGAGAAATGTTAGAAGAAACTTAGAAGAAGTAAACAATATCTTCCTTAGAGGTGATTTGTGTTTGTAAAAAGCAGCTCGAAAGTCGGGTATACATTGGCATATAAAGCCATTGATATTGTTTATTAATTATTATAAGCCAGTGAGTAAATGCACTTGTTTCAGAAGACATTATTTCAAACTGAAACGTTGACGTTTATAGTAGTTTGCATGTAAACACGGATTAATTTTGCATAGAAGTGTCCATGTAAAACCGTTATAATTTACCATTGTAACCTCATACTTACGAACGGAATATCTTAAAAGTTCCCCTAAAGAGGATTTAAAAAAATACCTTACTTATGTTTAATTTGATGTTTAAACCCAACATTTATAAAGTCAGTCTCGCTAGACAGATTAATAGCTAGAATATATATATATAAATCGTCTGTAAACTTGCAATAAACCCATCCCATGGCATCCAAACCGTGAGTCCATTATCCGGCTGGTCATCAAAACTGTCAATTTGCTTGCCATATAAGCAAACTGAGAGATATGCAAACGTATTCAAAACTTGAACAGTTTCATACTGTTTGTATTTGGAAAGATCTTTTGTTCAATGAAGGCCTAAATTTAATAGTTTATGAAAAATGTGTCTATTGAACATATACTTTCCATTGCATAGCTTTAAATAAACAATATCCTGGTTTGAAACACCGAAGGTGACACTGTTTTGAGCAGTTGTGTGTCTCTTGTTTAGTTTATGTTTTAAAATAACCATATAGTAAACGCAGTGTTTAAGAAATTTTCCTCCAATCAGCCTTGTGAGGCTATCGTTTATATTATGTTTCGAAAAAAACGTTGTTCCCCCAATCAGGATCCTTGTTTTTTACGTTGTGTGTCTATGTTTCTCCAATCAGGGTGTTTGTTATTGTGTGTTCCCCCATAAGGGTCTTTGCTATAGCTTGTTCCTCCAATAAAGCAATTTCATAGTACTTGAATTTATTCTGAGAGCAAAAGTGTCTTTTTCAAAATGGATGCATCCAACGTTGTGTTAAATTATCGTCATGCAAAACATATAGTTACATATATTTCTTTTGAACGAAATGCAGTTGTTAAAATATCGTTTTATAGTAAAGGAAATAGCAAGTAATCTGAAACGGCAAGCAAAAAATATTGAATGACTTAAATTTAAGTCAATTTAGTCAATTGGATGTTCTGAGGACATCAGATAAATAACTTTTTAGGAAGATCACCCTTTGTCTTCATTTTTCTCCATTTTATGAAAACAAATTCAACAAAATATCAATTTGGCGAATTACTTTGATATCAGGTTGCTTTATATTGCATCGCGGAAGACAGACAAATAAATCAGAAAGACATCACATTTATTTTGGTCTAGGGGGATAAACATTATACTGAGTGATTCTAAAATAATCCGGGAAACTTGATGTGGTATCTCATTTCCTAGCGTTACCAGGGAAAGGAAAACTGACACACTGCAGGGAACATACAACTTTAAGCATGCAATGCATGCAATGTAACCAAAGGGATTTTGGTTGGAGTAAGATAAACTTTCATAATATTTATGGCATTCAACTCTCGTCTCCCAACTAAGTCGATATGCAGTGGTCTCCGAAATGTCATAATTGCTGCTGTGATTGTTTCAAGTAATCAGATTGTTCTTCCGTACGGAATCCTATCATGCACCTTATTTAATGCTAGGGAAATAAGCGACATGTGTTTGTTACATTTCCGCTTCTTTTTATAATTAAATTTAAAGTACTTTGAATATGAAACTATTTTGTTTCATTTGAAGATAAAACAATTGCGAGGTGACATAAACTCGATATTAATTATTGCATCGGTTTTCCTTTTTTCATTGAATACCAAGAACTTTTACGCCAAAGTTTTGTACAAATTGAAACAAGATGAGATTGTTTTTATTTGCTTCATTGCATGTATTCTTGAGAAATAAGGCAGTATTTATTGGTGCATTTGCTTTTATTGACTATCTTAAGATTTATTTTTAGAGTACGTACATTTTAGCAAACAAATATCGAGTTTTTGTTCTCGGACATTTTTTTTTAAGGCGAGGGGCGGGATCACGATGACCCAAGTTGGATTTTAAACTTCCGTCCTCAGTAAATGGTGCTGGTGTAACAATAATTACAATTAATTGAAAAAACGAAGAAAAAGGAAAAAATTCCCGTTGAAATCCAATTTACTCAATGGTAAAAGAAAGCGTTCTTTAAGTTACTAGAATTTATTTTGTTATGATTGTATTAAGTAAGCAGATGTGGTTTTGTTGTGGCGATAATTCATACAAACAATTAAACGTAAAACAAATTACGTCAATATTTAAACAATCTTCGAGAAAACCAAAATAACCTAAGACGATTAATAACCGACATTTAAAACGCCAATCTTACTATCTATAGTTACAGCAGTGCCATCGTGTTATTGTTTTGTCGAAATGTATGTCTATGAAAAGTACTACTGTACTGCAGTATCTTTCATCGCTCAATGAGTTTATTACGCACTCCTTAGCTAATACCCTTAGATAAGTATTTTTGACATTATATAATAACTATGTATGAGAATGACATCGTCATTATTCCGTTCTTTTCAATTTTGTTAATACGAATTCACATTAAAACGAGTGCTCGTTTGCATAAAATGACTTCATCCTTTTTTTATTCACATTACTATTTTGTATGTGGAACAGCGTACACATTTGGATTAAGTATTTTGTTGTTGTTAACGTCGTCGTTGTAATTGGTTTTTGAATGATTTATTCACTTGTTTTTATCACAGTCAGTTGTTAAAACTTAAGACATGTTTCACAAGCACGGATAATCCCATTAATTGCATCAAACTTGTCCTTTGTAAGACAGTTCAGAGCAATCAAAAAATAAAAGCAGACAGTGCAATTTGATTAAATGCATCAAATGACAATGAAAAGAAATTGGTGATTTCAATTTCTTACAAATAATTAAAAGATCTGTTTTAAGATATATTTGAAACTACTATTGAGTAGTATTTACATTCCTAAAAAATGTTAAAATTTTCAAAATGCGTTTCGTTTTCCCTTTTATTTTGAAATTTTCTCTAGCTCTGATCATCTTATATAATTTACGGAACAAGAAATGTACCACTGTTAGGTATTTTATTAGGTGAATGAAAACATTGTCCTTGGCTGCCTTAAAATTGGTTTGTTTAGTACAGGGTCATAAATGAAGTGTCATCCCTGCAAAAAGTGTTTGTTAAAAAACAGAAGCAAGCCCTATCAAGGACCTTGCTGTCGAAGACGTGTGGGATTGTCTAAGAAATCCTACATTTATTAAAAGGTCAAAAATAATAAAGACGCCAGGAAAGAAAAAAAAAACAGCATGGCTTCTTTTGAAAGAATAAATGCATACGTAGGAATATAAGTACGTCATTCAGTTGTTTGAGGTTAGCGGATAAATATAATGGGCAGATGGTTTATTTGGATTTTAACATAATGGTTTTCATATATGCAAGTTGTGACACTACTCGTACATTTACAAATATTTCAATAAGGCAGAGTTTTGACTGTGTAGGGTTAATGAATATTTTTATATGATATTTTGACGATAAAAGATTGAGCTATGGAGTTTGCATACTTAAATCTAGGCTTCATATAAACATATGACTATTTCATTCCAATATGATTCGTAAATGATGGGACAAGTGTGATGTTGAGATAGCGAAAACTAGTTGAACCCCTAGTAAACATATAGTTTAAATGTCACTCCTAGGGCGGGTTTTATTAACCTTAGATATAGCTTTTGCTTTGAAACTAGCCTCGACGTTTGAACACACTTTGTAGACAAAAGGCAAAAGCCAAAACGACAATCTTAGCAATGTTGCTTTAAAAGACAAAGAACGTTTTCTTTACCACAATAAAGCACTTATTATTTCAAATATGCGAGGAAATAAATATATCATATTTCTTCAGAGGTGGATAGGTTAATGCCATTCGAGGTGTGAGACGCCTTTGAAATAAGACTGTGCAATTGATTATATCATCAGCCACTTTGTTCACCTGGTCATCATTATCTTTGTAGAAAGCGAAAATATTCTTTAAAGAAATGAATGATAACCAAAATGTCAAGAGCCTTTTATAACAAAGATACATCTGATAAATTAGCACTCATGGTGGTAGGTGTCATTTATTCAAAAAAATCTTTAGTACGTCTTAAAAACATATCAATCGTCTCTGTCCCTATTATTTTTATCGATTTCACTTACCTTTTAGAAAGGCAACCAACGTATGTTTACAATAATGGTGTTGCTAAAACATGATCTTTCAATATTTTCCTGAAGATATTGACAAAATAAGCATAGTTCATCTCGTATATAAATACTAAAACAACTCTAAAATACATTGGTATGTAAATGAATTAAACGTACGTACGGTCAGATAATTAAATACACACAGATATTTCCACTTATATCTTTTCAGTTTTAACTAAGTATAGGCATTGATTGCCTTTCCTCTTTAATTGAAATAGAACTGTATCCTTATCTCTTGATATCTCTTTGATTTGCATTCAGTAACAGAGTCTCAATGTAAATTGCGTCTGACCCTAAACACGTTTTATATTTAGAGAATATATCTGTCTAACCTGCCAAAAATATCTCTTGGAATCTTTGCACTTCCTAATCAGTCAGTGTGACAATATGACATAGACATGCAACTTGGTCGTTAACTTTTGAGATATTGTTTACAGTGAATGTTTGTTATTATAACTGGGCTGTGCTGAGGACACACTGAAAATAGTGATATAATTCAAATGCAATTAGAACCAGTATGGGGATAATTTTAGCAACAATAAAAACTTATATAAGCCATGTCAAAGCGATCTAAAATAGACCCATAATCATACAAATGTTGGCAGAGAGATATTCTGAAGCACAATTAACGTATACAATATCTCGTTTCCATTGAGACAGCAATTCCGCTTTACTGCAAGTTTCACATTTGCAATGTATTTCCAACGATTCAGATCATTATGCTACACAGGTGAAAGAACGGCTGTTTTAACTTAAAATTGTTGTATTTAGAATAAAATATGGTCTGTGCCCAGAGGCTGGTGATTTTATTTTACAGAGTATCATTGTGTTTACGTGAAGTGTTCGTAGGCGCCTAAATAGACACACCTGTTCAAGCACAACACTATCTAGTTTCTAAACCAAGAAGCTTAAAGATATACTGGATTAATTAATACTTCCAGAAAGTAGGTTTTTGTACTACGTTTTCGGGTAATTGAACAAGGGCGATGAAAAACGTACTTTTTTGGCCTTCAAGCGATTTACACCTTTGTTTCGAGTAGACTAGATGAATCATCTGATTTGTGTTGAACACACGAGGATCTTTTGAACAATTAAAATATATAAAAAAAATTGAACTACTGAACTCGCTGACATATTTCAATTCAATTTGTAACCGAGTAAATCCAACCTTATTGTTACTGCGATGGGAAGTATATTCAAATCAAGATACTGGGAAACCTCTTCATATCAAATTGTGAATTCAAGTATTTCCTATTAGTTTAAAAGAGACGCTCTTCTTGCAATGGACCAACTCGTTCTTTGTTTATATTTGTTCTACCGAATATGCTACCTTGGCTTGTACATTTATAATTATAAAGTTATCGCAATTAACATCATGGCGTCTACAATACAATTGAATGCTTAAGTTTGAACCTTGACATTTCGTTTCTATAAGTTGATATGCCTTTTTCAAGCACGTTTTACAGACTTAGTCCTTCATATCTGCCCTTGATCAAAATACATTTTTCCCAGTCGTTCTTACTATTGTCATACAGTTATCTGATGGGATAAGCAACCTTTATTACATTCCGAAATATTATATAAATAAAGTTATTCAGAAAATGTGGAAACTTTGTTGCTGTACCAGAAAAAGGACATTTCCTAAATGTGCTACATATTGTTACAAAGAGTTAATAATATCTGAGCGTTTTTGATTTGTAACTATCTTGCATTGATATACCAAGTACAGTATATGTGTGTTTGTAAACATGAAGAATTGCATCTTGCAAATAATTAATACTTACGCAGGAAATCTGCGAAAAAAATGCATCAGGAATATGCATCAGCGCCTAATCGATATACGTTTAATCGGTTTCATAATCGTTTGTCACATAACTGTTAATTGTTACGTAAATCTAAGGCCAACTAATAGATTTTAATTTTTGAGGCACAGCCTCAGTCGTATTAAAGAGTCCGCTTCATTTGTAATATACAATTATTTGTACTGTTTTCAATTATTTTTTTCCGTTTTTATTTCCGTAGAGATGTTATTAGTAGAAATGCAAGCAGTAGTACTGGTATAATCTAATATTTTTACGATTTATTTTTGAACGACAATTCCTAAAAATGGACTTCATTTCATAGTGTTGCGATAGTATTCTTGTTTTTCCTTCTGTTTTTTCCTGCCGATTTAAGTATTAATGTATGTCATTCTATGAATGAATGTATTATTATGAAAACAACGTTTACAGTAGAGTGTGTAGCCATTACAAAGAAAGGTGCGTAAAATGGCCATGCATGAAAAAAGGATTCACAAATTGTATAATGGCGAAACACGTTAAATCGATTCTCCTTTTTTAAATACCTTTAAATTTCTCTTCAAATAGAACTAATGTTTCCAATGTATAAGGTTGAAATGTAAGCAACATTCGCGACACAAAAGAATATTAGATATTGATAATTCCGGAGCAGATTAATCGAGTATCAAATTCATTCCCAACAAGACCCCGTTTTGCCTTCTATTAGCGTTGTGAACACAACACACGTGACTAATTGATCAAGCTAAAGGCAGTCAACATCTGAAAAATCAACATTGATAAGAAAACATCAGAAATAAAAGCAACCAATTATTGCTTCCATCGTACGTGACCGATTAAATCATAACATTTAGTAATGCGATGCATCACACAAAAGTATAACAAAAGGAATATGCGGCACAAGAGTCTCAGTCCTAATGCAAATTTAGAAAGGATAATCATCGAGTGCACCCCGATTTATAAACAGTTTGTCTCAACATCATATTTAATGTGTAGTAAAACATTTAATTTAACGCAAGGATATTAGAATTAGAAATTCCATTAAAAGGCATTGAGCGATTTAATCCCGTTTTCTGTTGTTTTTTTTGTGGTATTTTGAATGTTCAACACTAACTATCACGGAAAAAACTGTTCAATTATTCTATGATTTTTTATGATTCTGGAACTAAAACTCTACTGTTAAAAACAGAATGAAGTGTATTCACAGTGCCACGCGCTATTTAATATTATACAATTATTTATAAAATAACTTGATGAAAGACCTTTTTTTCAATTTTAAATTAGGCAAACGCTGCAATTCAAAACTGCTCTGGACTTGATCCACCAAAGTTAAAAACCGAGATCGTGTTTGACCGTTCCAATATTATCGACGGACGCCAGTTTAAAAAGACTGAACCCGCGTACACATAGCAGCATGTGTGCACAGGAACTGCTTTTGGGGTACCAAAGCTTAAAAGTAAACAAAAAGAAACCTGTTATGTCCACAGATTTATTTAATTTAATTTCAAAAGATGGCATTAAACTTGCACGGCTAATGTTAAAGGCGGGAGACGCGGTGGTTGAAAACCTGTCGTCCCTATCAAGTCCAAGGGTCACCATTATAGACCCTTCCTAGCGTCACCATAAAGACACACCGTACTGAACACTTAAAACACCACCAGCAGATAGACCCTGGTAACAGCGGTACTAAACTGCCTAGGCGTATTAAATATTTTACGTATTGACTAAATGTTAATCGCCACCGCGCCTTCCCGTAACAAACGTCCTGATCCTCGGGTTCACGTTGGGTTATATATTCATGCATGATGGAAAGCTGAACTTGGATTCGGTTAGTCATGGTCGACAACATGAAGCCGTGCAGAAGATGGGGCAAGTTATGGGCATATTGGCAATGGTTTCTGGTGGCTCGACTGAAATAAACATCACAGACGCGAGCAAACAAAACACATTTAATTAAAAAGTGACATATGTTATGTTCAAGTTAAGATGACCTATGGCTCGATTCAAGTATACCGAAATATATTGACAACTATGAATAACATTAAGCTCTATACTAACAAACGATTAACTGAAAACACACATATATATAGTTTATTATAATCATGTAAAGGGGGTAGGCTGGGCAGGGATTCGAGAAAAAAATGTACGGGCTACCTTCTCGAAAGTTGTAGAAGAAAAGGGGAAATAACAAGGTAAACGCTGATGTCATCATTTATTTATGATGCATTTGTGGTCCGTTTTTATTTTTCATTTGTTTGTGTCTTTCTCTCTCCGTCAATTTATCTTTGGTTCTGTCATTGTGCGTCAGGCAGGGTTTATACATTAAAGCATGCCTATTTATTGAGTTATTGAACGATTATGTTCCATAAAGACCTCCAGGACCATTGAACTTCAGCTACTCCGCAAATTCGAATCGCTCAAAGGTTACAATTCCAAGCCATTACAAGCAGATAAAGCTATACTTAACGTTGAAATCAAATCAATATCATTCGCCTTTGAAACATTAATCAATCAGGGATTTTTTCTGTTACATGGCATCAATGTATACAAAATATTTGAACAAACCAACTGATGGAATCTTTGAGTAAAACAATAACCAAAACAGAGTAAAGAAGGTGGTGAATATAAATATTTCAAGTCTTGAAAATGATGATAAAGCAAACGTCAGTTTAGGCACGAGCGTTCACATTTTATATTCGTTGTAATATCATAATAGCTTTCCCAACTAGCTAAAGTGTTTAGGTACCTTAACAAGATTGTTGTTCAAGAGGTGGTAACAGTGGTCATTAGGTTTAACCAAGTCTGACTACAGTGGATATGTACGGATTCTAATATATCGTATAGTCACAGTGATTAAACACACTTGTGAAGAAATACCCTTAAGATTACATTTATAATTAGTCGAGTTGTATCGCTTGATTGGAGGAATACGGCCGAATATTTGCATCTCCTCGCGGTGCATGTATTTTGCTTGTGATGAGATTGGAAAAATATATGAATATACTGCTCAAGATCCCATGTTTCCTAGCTCATAAAATGACTTCGCACTTAAACTAAGCAATGAAACCTTAATTCAAGCATTCGATATTCATCAAAGGCACATCCCCTCAAGCGTCTGCAATATTTTCTATATACGACATCCATTAATAATTTATCGGTGTGCATATACCCATATTCTTGTGAATAATGTCTGCTAGAAATTTATCTTGACTTCGTAGTATAAAATCGATTGCTAAAACAACCGCGGCCGTTGTTGTTTACAATCCATAGTAAAATTGCTAATGCTAATATAGTTGCCGGATACCCGACATTCATTGGTCCGTTAACTTTCTTATTACGCACAAGTTAAAGGTCATTTTAAAACTTTAGCTCAAAGGTAATAAAATTAAAGGCATGCATTGAAATCAATAAAACAAATAAACTAAGTGATACAGCATGTCGGATGAACACATGATAACAATTAATTTGCAGAAAAATATGAAATTTTAACAAACGGTTGGATGCAAGAGTATTGGTTCAACATTATTGAGGAGAAATAAATCCATTCGATAAAACACAGTGAACTTAACTGAAGGTACAATTAAACTGAGAACTAAACTGAAGGAACAGTTTAACCGCAGACTGATATTTGTTTACTTTTTGGATTTAAATGAAATTATAGAAATGTTATTTCATAACTGCTGAGCTGAAATTTTAAACCTTATGTATTAAATGTTCTTATAAGATAAACAAAACGTTACTGGCAATGCATCTAATTTTCAAAACAAATATCTAAATGGTACAATAAATGTAAAAAATGTAACGTTTCAAGTATCATTTAAATAACGAACTGAGAGAAGCAAAACGTATAGTCATGTCACCTCGCAATGATACAAACAATAAATATGACCAATACAAATATAAAAATGCTCGCCATAGCCCATTGTTCTTCCTCTTCAGAATGCAACACTGATTTCAGTGTCGAGGCTGTAATTCTTGCGGCAAAGAATATCAATTACTTTTGACTCTTGACTCCTTTCTCGTTATATGCAATGCTCTCGGATATACATTGTGTTAAAACTTGGTATTCTATACCCATTTCAAATTCCATTACAAATAAAGCCCTAAACATTTTGTAATACAACTCTCAACTCAAATCGGAACACATAAATTAGTGGATTTATTGCGCAACTTGATAAGGGAAGTAGCACTGACAGCGTCTTATATTAACGACAGGTTCAATACAATCTGGATCGTCTGAAATGCATTCGAGAATAATGATGATAAAGTACCACAACTAACATGAAATAAATGAAAATAAAAACATAAAACAAGTCAACGCGGCCTTTCTCTCATCGCGTCTCCAGAGAACTGGCCCTGTTTTTCTGCTGCAACATCGTGTGTGAATTAAAATTTGCGCGGAGCTTTGGCGTCGCTGTTCACTTTCGCAGCATTAAAAATGCCACAATATGCCCGCATGATTATGCATGACGCCAATATAAAGTAAAATGTTGCAACAAATGCTGTGAGAAATATCTCTTTGATGTTTGCAAGCAATTTTGTATCGCTGGAATTCATAGTTGTTCCATCAAAACCGTTGTCGCAGTGAACATAAAATGGCCCTACATCCAACTTGAAGCTATCATAGAGAACGCCCGTCTACTTGCAAATGCCATTGTGTAATACAACTGTTTTGAAACAGCCAAATACCGATCAAAGGCAATAAGGACCAGCGTAAATGTTATTGCAGTAAATATCAAGTTCATTCCAAATCCCGAGACCTGGCACCAACAATACCCGAACAAACACTCTTGAAATATAAGCAATGTGAATAAGAAAGGCATTAAGGCAACCGTGTGCATGATGTTGCAAACTGATAAATGTACTATAAACCATTGACATTTTCAAAAGCACCGGACGCTTGTAGATATCAGAATAACAGAAATGTATCCGGCAAAACTCACGATAATTATGACGAACAAACCGATTGCCATGAAAGTTAGACATATTAAACCATCTGTCACTGAAAGAATCCTCATTTTCAAACATTAAATTGGACGAGTTAACGTACCTTTATTCAGTTGCATTGCTTTTCTGAACATTGAACTCCGTTTAAAAGCAGACACATATGTTATATTTTTCTCTTTAGTATGATTGTTTTTACATTGTCGTATCTCCTTTAATCCCATTGGTTTCGTTCAAGAAAACTAGTTTTTTTTCTTGTAAGAACTTAATTAATAGCTTGGCAAGATACTCCAGATTGCTTTTTTGATTTCATTCTTTCAACGAATGTGTATTATAAAATTAATGATTATGCTCTTCAGAAAAGCAATCCATTAAGCATGTGTGTCACACATATCAAATTAAAACTCAATTCAAACGGTAATGTTAAACATCTTCTTGATCTAATTTTCTTCTTCAATTATAGCAGCTTTCTGTCTTCAATCTAGTTCATTACGTTTCCAATACTCCCGGCATGATTCAATGCAATCTAGTGTTCAATTCAGCATACTGATAGCCACTTGTTTTATAGTGTAATGTCTTATTCTGCTTTTTGCTGAGCCAGCGTTTTACTCTACTCGCAATACGTCTTATTTTCAGGAAATGTTTTGAATATATGTTCACACTTTGAGACTAATTTGTAAGACAAATTCTCATATTCTATCAACTAGAAAGTAACAGCAATTTATTTCGCTCACCGTCTTCTTACAACATAATCTGCAAGTAGATGTTTTTGACTATAATTTTCTGTGCCCTTCTCACATTTTGAGATAACGTCTGAATTGAATATTGACGATCGGATTTTACCTTTTCGGTACTCTTCATATTTGTTATGCAATCAATGTCAAACTTTCGAAAAGTTACAAAAAAATGCAGACGATTCGATATACTGAAGTATTAGTATGTGCAAATTAAAACGATAGAGTGTATTCGTGAACAAGGTTACCAGGCTATTGTCTAATGATAAAGCCCCAGAATTTAGAAGTTGACTACCACAAAGACTATCGTTCGACTTTATGATCGTTTTCACATCACAACAGCAATACACTACACTAGTTTGAAGCTTTAGTTATACATATCTACGATGCAAATTCCTTTGGGATATCGAGAATACTTCCCATATAGAAAGTGCTACCTAATTCTTTAACAAGGTTGGAACAAATAGCTTTTTAAGTGGTTTTCATTTTAGTGACGTTAAATTAAGACATTAGAACCGAAGTTATTATATCAACGTCAGCATACACTTTATATACCCAATACTGCTAATATTCCATAGTAACCGTTGTTCGATGAGGACATTGTAACCATAAGTGAAGTTATGTTACCTTTAGCGATGTTTAAGTTGATAATAGGAACTATAATAGAGATAATATTTCTTATAAATGTTTCTTTTTGCTCTAGGTAAACATATAAAGGAAATCGAAAACAAAGACTAAAACGCCATAAGCACCTAAATGTGGTCATAACTTTTTTTCAAACTAAAATACTATCAAGTAATTTATAAATAAAAGGTCGGATATTATTCCCTTTAACGTTTGGTATTTTCGTCATTGAATCTCATGATGGTTTCAAATCGCATATACTTTTTTATCAATCTAACAACAAAGCTAATTCAGATCCGCGGACGATATCTGCCATAGGAAAGAAGTATGGTAATGCATTCAATGTAATTAAGCTGGACTTCGACTATTAGTGATACTGAAGCCTGATGAACTCTTATAGTTTTATTTTCATTTGAAAGGATTTTGTTTATTGATGAATAATATATTACATACATGACCGAACCTACATAAAGATTGTATCCATAGTTTTTTAATTTGTAATTTTATTTTTGGTATATGTCTACGGCATTCAGAGCATTACGAATTAGCATCTATTATTATATAAGGTGCCTATAATTCCGAAAACTAATGAAGACATTGCTCTTAATTCATATCCATTTGAAATAACATTGCGTTTGGTCAACACTGTTTCAAAATTTCCGAAAGCACTACAGAAAATACCCTTCTGAAGTATATTGATACATATGGGAATATGTTGGATATTACAAACATTGGTTTTTTACAACGTACAAGTCGATTGGTCTTCGTAGCATTGTACTAATATTCAACCACATTTTATGATATCGACAACTGGTACCTTCTTTCCAATGTCACACTGTCAAATACTCTAATAACGCATATCCATTCTTTACCATTACAAATTAAAATATAGTAATTGACCTATTGACGTATAGAAGCAAAAAGCTATTTAATGTCGTTTTACTTACTTTCATCATTGATGCAGTGAACTCTTCATTGCTCGCAAAAGTACTGGTGTATTTTAAAGATGCACTCTTACTCCAAAATAAGATTTACCACAATTAAATATATTTTTTTAAATTCCAAAAAGGATGAATAAATGTCGAAAACAATGGTTCTTATGAAAGATACCGAGTTTAATTTGAAAGAAATGAGCATAACACACGGCCTTTCTACCTTATAAAACTATTATAGTAGACAACAGTAAATCTTTTAGAATTCACCAATCATTTAATATTTTGGCACTTTCTGCTATTAAATACACGGTTACAATCTTGTTATCAGTAATTAATATGTTTCATAAACGCATACTTTAGTAAGAAGTTAAAGGTTTTATCAGATAACATATACGTTTGTTAAACATGTGTATGTATTGATTTTGAATAAGAGTGTCACTTTAAGATCCCTGGAAATATCAGTTCTGTTAAATATCAGTTCTGGTTATTTGTATCGACATCTAGTTGCTCAATAGGTCAAATAGTCCCTTAATAGGTCAATAAGATAAAAAGTTAATTTGTAGACAGATCTGAATGGATATCATTAAAGATCCAATGGCTAGAATATCCTCGCATAGACATCTATGTACCCTTAATAGCTCAAGACATCTCTTATAATATATTACAAAAGATGCAAACGTTTGCTCTAGTGACCTTTACAAGGATGAAACTAGTGTGTGTTCTTGTCACATTTATATTGCTGATAACAAATTGGTGTTACAAGCTATTCAAATAATATTGAGTTGTTCACTTGCTCTTGTATGCAATAGCAATAGTTGACACTTTGTTGTTTGTTGAGTTCTGTGCTGTTGTTCGATGTTTCTTGTTTGTGAGTTATTGTTTTGTTTTTGTTCTATGTCTTTGGCGTTTACCATGTGCCATTAAATGGGGTTTATGTGTAAACTTCTGGCTTCGGTGTTTGTTTCTGTAGTTTTTCACATAAATCTTGAAACGACTTCAACCTGTGTCCATCAAAAGCAATCAGAAGGTCAAAGAAGATAATGGAAAAAAGAAAACATTTTTTTTATCTCTGCTTTCATGTAGGCAAGATTCTTCTGGGATATAATATACTTCGCAACCTTTTTTCCCGTCAGATCATGTACATTCCATCGACACGACAGCTGTCTACGAACATATATATGTTCCAACAGTTTTGTCGCACATGTAATAGCAGAGAAAGGTTTATGCTGAGAGTTATTGTACTTTTATTGCTACAGAACCATTTGGAAGAAATTATTCATAATGATTCATTACTATAATAAGATATGCTTCCTTCCACTCTTGCGTTATGATTTATTGAGGAGGTTTGGTGTTTACACATTACTCTTGAACTTTGATCAAGGTCAGAAAGTTATAGTTCGATTCAAATAAAGGTGTATTTGTGAATATATATACAGGTTAGAAATCCTGTAGGAAACGAGATGATTTGTTATTGTAACGAAAAGTCGGGTATATTGGACATTATAAAGTCGCGAAATGCCTCCCTATGAAGACATTGAAATTGTTTATCAATAAATTAAAGCTAGTGAATAAATTCACTAGGTTCAGGATACATTCTTTCAAACTAAAGCGTAGTAGTTTGTATGTAAACACGGAAATGTTTTGCATAGAATTGTCCGTGTAAAATCATTTACCATAGTAACTTCATACTTACTAACGAAATATCTCAAAAGTTCCCATATAGGAGATTAAAAATACCTAAGTTTAATTTTATGTTTAAACACCAACATTTAAAATTCAGTCTATACGGATTAATAACTGCACTATATATTACAATATAAATCGTCGTTAAACCTGCAACAAACCCATCCCATGACATCCAAACCGGAAGTCCATTATCCGGCCGGATACCGGGGTCACCAAAACTGTCAATGTGCTTGATTGAACACTTTTATACTAGTCTGTTTGTTTTTGGAAAGTTGTTGTGTTCAATGAAGGCCTCAATCTTATAGTTATTATGAAAAGAATATGTTGTGTTTACTGAACATATACTTTCCATTGCATAGCTTTAAATTAACAAAATCCTGGTTTCAAACGGCGGAGGTGACACTTTCATGTTTCGAGCAGTTTTGTGTCTCTCGTTTAGTTTATGTTTCGAAATAACCTTTTTTCCTCCAATCAGGGTCTTTGTTTTTATGTGACTTTGTGTGTCTGTCGGTTAGTTTATGTTTCAAAATAACCTGCTTCCCCAATCAGGATCTTTGTTTTTATGTGACGTTGTGTGTCTATGTTCCTCCAATCAGGGTGTTTGTTATTGTTTGTTCCCGCCATAAGGGTCTTTGATATTGCGTGTTGCTCAAAAAAATGAAAATTCATTGTACTTGAATTTATTCTGAGTGCAAAAGAGACTTTTTCAAAATGGATGCATCCAACGTTGTGTTAAACTTTCGTTATGCAAAACATATAGTTACATATATATTTTTGTACGAAATGCAGTTGTTCAAATATCGTTTTATAGTAAAGGAAATAGCAAGTTATCTGAAACAGCAAGCAAAACATTGAGTCAATCGGATGTTTTGAGGACACCAGATAAATAACTATTTAGGAAAATCACCCTTTGTCTTCATTTTCTCCATTTTATAAAATCAAATTCAACAAAATATCGATTTGACGAACCACTTTGATATCAGGTCGCTTTATATGGCATCGCGGAAGACAGACATTTAAATCAGAAAGAGATCACATTTATTTTGTTCTAGGGGATACACATTATATTGAGTGATTCTAAAATAATCCGGGAAACTTGATGTGTTCACTCATTCCCTAGCGCTACCATTAAAGGAAAACTGGCAGACTGCAGGGAACATAAATCTTTAAGCTAGCAATGCATGCAATGTAAGCAAAGGGATTTTGGTTGGAGTAAGATAAACCTGCATAAGCCATATGACCTTCACCTCTCGTCTCCCAACTAAGTCGATATGAGGTGGTCTCCGAGTTGTCATAATTGCTGCTGTGCTGATTGTTTCAAATAATCAGATTGTTCCTCCGTTCGGCATGGTATTAGGGCTATCACGATCATGCACCTTGCCTTATTAAATGCTAGGGAAAATACGCGACATTTTTTTGTTACATTTCCGCTTCTTTTTATAAATTTAAATTACTTTCAATATGAAACTATTTTGTTTCATTTGAAGATAAAACAATTGCGAGGTGACATTAACTCGATATTAATTATTGCATCGGTTTTCCTTTTTTCATTGAATACCAAGAACTTTTACCGCCAAAGTATTGCACAAATTGAAACAAGATGCGATTTGTTTATTTGCTTCGTTGCATGTTTTCTTGAGAAACAAGTTAATATTTATTGGTGCATTTGCTTTTATTGACTATCTTAAGTTTTATTTTTTAGAGTACTGTACAATCAAACAAAGATATGGGACATTTTAGCAAACAAATATCGAGTTTTTTTTGTTCTCGGACATATTTAAAAGGCGGGGGGCGGGGTCGCGATGACCCAAGTTGGATTTTAAACTTCCGTCCTCAGTAAATGGTGTTGGTGTAGCAATAATTACATTTAATTGAACAAACGACGAAAAAGGAAAAAAAAAACCGTTGAAATCCAATTTAGTCAATGTTAAAAGAAAAGGTTCTTTTAGTTACTAGAATTGATTTTGTTATGATTGTATTAAGTAAGCAGATGTGGTTTTGTTGTGGCGATAATTCATACAAACAATTAAACGTAAAACAAATTACGTCAATATTTAAACAATCTTCGAGAAAACCAAAATAACCTAAGACGATTAATAACCGACATTTAAAACGCCAATGTTACTATCTATAGTTACAGCAGTGCCATCGTGTTATTGTTTTGTCGAAATGTACGTCTATGAAAAGTACTACTGTACTGCAGTATCTTTTATCGCTCAAAGAGTTTATTACGCACTCCTTAGCTAATACATTTAGATAAGTATTTTTGACATTATATAATAACTATGTATGAGAATGACATCGTCATTATTCCGTTCTTTTCATTTTTGTTAATACGAATTCACATTAAAACGAGTGTTCGTTGGCATAAAATGACTTCATCCTTTTTTTATTCACATTACTATTTTGTATGTGGAACAGCGTACACATTTGGATTACGTATTTTGTTGTTGTTAACGTCGTCGCTGTAATTGGTTTTTGAATGATTTATTCACTTTTTTTATCACAGTCGATTGTTAAAACTAAAGACATGTTTCACAAGCACGGATAATCCCATTAACTGCATTAAACTTGACCTTTGTAAGACAGTTCAGATCAATCAAAAAATAAAAGCAGACAGTGCAATTTGATTAAATGTATCAGATGACAATGAAAAGAAATTGGTAATTTCAATTTCTTACAAATAACAAAATGATCTGTTTTAAAATATATTTGAAACTACTATTAGTAGTTTTAGCATTCATAAAAAAATGTTAAAAATTTCAAAAAATGTTTCGTTTTCCCTTTCATTTTGAAATTTTCTCCAGCTCTGATCATCTTACATAATTTACGGAACATGAAAAGTATCACTGTTAGGTATTTTATTAGATGAATAGATTTACTCCGTAATGTTATTAATATGTAGGTACAAATACTTGGTTAACCGTTATGACCTTATGTCAACAAAATAATTTAATATGGACAAAGGACATATGGATTAGCTGAATTTTAATATGAATTGATCACCACACAAATCTGGGCTTAATGTGTTTGTACCTACATGCAAATTAGCGGAAAAAACTTTCTCACTGAATTCCGGATAACACCTTTTGAAATATTTTCCTTGTCCACCTTATAATCGGTTTGTTTAGTGCAGGGTCATACATGAAGTGTCATCCCTGTATAAAGTGTTTCTTTTTTAACTTGTTGAAAATCAGAAGCAAGCCCTATCAAGGACCTAGCTGTCAAAGACGTGTGGGATCGTCTAAGAAATCCTACATTTATTAAAAGGTCAAAAATGATAGAGATGCCAGGAAAACAAAACAGCATGGCTTCTTTTGAAAGAATAATGCAAACTTAGGAATATAAGTAAGTCATTAAGTTGTTTTCGGTTGGGCAATAAATAGAATGAACAGATGGTTTATTTGGATTTTAACATAATAGTTTTCATATATGCAAGTTGTTACATTACATTCACAAGTATTTAAATAAGGCAGAGTTTTGACTGTGAAGGGTAAATGAATATTCTTATATGATATTTTGACGATAAAAGATTGAGCTATGGAGTTTGCATACTTAAATCTAGGCTTCATATAAACATATGACTATTTCATTCCAATATGATTCGTAAATGATGGGACAAGTGTGATGTTGAGATAGCGAAAACTAGTTGAACCCCTAGTAAGCATTTGTTTTAAATGACCACTCCAAGTTGGTTTTATAACATTAGACATGACATTTGCTTTGAAACTAGCCTCGAAGTTTTAACACAATTTGTAGACAAAAGGCAAGAGCCAAAACGACATTTCCCTATGGAAGTTAACTACTGAGAGATTGTTCACATTGAATGTACGATATTATAACTTGTCTGTTTTGAGGTCACAGTGAACACGTGGTATATTTAAAATGGAATTAAAACCAGTATATGAATAATTTTAGAAACAACAAAACTTACGTCAGCCATGTTTAAGCGTACAAACCAGACCAATAATCATACAAACGTTGGCAGAGAGTGATTCTGAAGCACAATTTACATATACAGTATCTCGTTACGACTGAGACTGCAATAAATATACATGTATCATAATTATTTTTCAAACAGTTTCGTTCAATTACCTAGGCAATAATAAACTGTTGTTTTGTTGGTGATGATTCATTTTTTTCTTCCGCTTTACTGCAAGTTTCACATTTTTACTTTTTTCCAACGATTTAGACCAGTATGCTACACTGGTGAAAGAACGGTTTATTTTTTAACCTGAAATTGTTTGATTTAGAATACAATTATGTCTGTGCACAGAGGCTGGTGACTTTATTTACAGAGTATCATTGTCTTTACGTGAAGAGTTCGTAGGCGCCTGAATAGAAACACCTGTCCTAACATAACACTATCTGGTTTCTAATTTAAGAAGCACAAAAACATATTGGATTAATTAATCCTTTCAAAAAGCAGGTTTTTCGACAACGTTTTCGGGTAATGAGGCAAGGGCGATGAAACATGCATTTGTTTTTTTCCTGAGAGTGATTTACAACTTTATTTCTTGTAGACAAGAGGCATCATCTGTTTGGGTTAAAAACACAAGGATCCTTTTAAAATTTGAAATCTGTAACAATTTTTGAACTACTGAATGAATAAGTATATTGAACAGATAAGTTGTACACATATCAGCCCGCTGAGCAATTTCAACATGTTATAAAGTAAATCACATATCAATGTAATTGCCGCGGGAAGTATATGTTCAGATCAGGATACTGGGAAATACTCTGCATATCATATTGCGAATTTATGTATTTCCTAGAAGAGACGTCCTCCTAGCAACGAATCTGCTCGATCTTTGTATATTTATGTCCTAACGAATATGCTACCTAGGCGTGTGTTGTTATAAAGTACAGTAAATAAAGTTTGAATCATGACTTCTATTTTTGAAAGGACAATTACCTTATTTAAAAAACGTCTTCAGAGACATTGGACTGTTTATTTAGTTGAAAAGACGAGGATCTTTTTGAAACTGAAAATTATAACAGTTTTGTAACTACTGAGTGAATAATTGTACTGGACAATAAGCGAAACAAACATCAGCTCGCTGAAATATTTTAATAGGTTACCAAGTAAATCACATCTCATTGTAACTGTGGTGGATAGTATATTCAGATCAAAATTCTTCATGTATTTCCTTTAAGATAAGAAGAGCAATCCCCCAGCAAGGAACCAACTCTATCTTAGTATGTGTTTGTCCAACCGAATTACGACCTTGGTTTGTATATTGTATAGTGCATACTTTGATAAGACATTTTATGTTTTTACTTATTTCGGGATTGTTTGATAAGAGTTTGATTGTGCACACAAACTGGTTTAAACCCTCTGTAAATATTAATATTACTGACCGTTCCAAGACCTATAAATTGTTGATAAACACACCTAGATTTTTTGTATGGTAAAAATGACCTGTGTTGTTTGTGCTGTTGTTCCATTTTCTGGTTTTCATGTTTGTTTTTTTGTTCTATGTTTTTTAAGTTATCACAAGTATCATCAATGCATTTACAACACAACTAAATGCTTCAGTTTGAACCTTGACATTTCTTTTCTGTGAGTAAATATGCCTTTTGAAGCACGTTTTATATACATTTGTCTTGCTACCAGTTTTTATACTACAGTCATTAATAAAAGAGAACTACCTTTGTCATATCACTTTGTTCGCTAATGTTTCTTTAAAAAAAAACGTTTAAAAACATTCCAAAACGAGCTTACCTTGGTCATATGTTTTCAAGAGTATTCTCTCTCTCTGCAAAAGCGGGTAAAAACTTTATCTACTTTGTATCTGCACATACCGTATCTTGTTGTTGTTTATTTCAATAAAGTTAATTACAATTGTAACATCAACTCAGTTATTTAGCATAACCATTATAACATAGTAACAAAAATAATCCCGTTCTAGACAGACAGCAATACAAAAAACAAATGGTCAAATTGTCTGTTAATCTGAAGTTATAACGAAAAAAAACTTCCTATTTATTATGCTTTCACTTAAATGACAGTGTATTTCTGTGACCCATTTCCCACAAAGAAGCTTAAATAGATACAGATGCTGTCAGACAATGTTAATTGTCCTTGAATTGTTCTTGCAATGAATCCAAATAAAAACGATATCGCAAGTGGTTTTTTCTCTTCGAAGATTTAATATACTTTATAGGATGCTGTTTTTATCAAGCAACAGATGTGTTTGTTAGCTTTATTTAAACCCTGCCCGTTACAATGGGCAGATCTTAAAATTGTAAGGACAACATGATTAGTGTTAAGACTGAGGTTATATTACGTATTTAAGTTTCATGTAGCCTCAGGCCCGTATAAAAACAAAACTCCAAATAAACTAATCACGGACATAGTAATCAACGTCAACATCATCTGTTTATATCTGAAGAGGAAAAACACCGGAGAAATTATATAAATTTAGATCTTCAGAGAATGACAAAGCTATGAAGCTGTGCCAGACAAAGGACATTTCCGGAATTTGCGACACATTGTTACAAAGATTTCATCATATCTGAGCGTGTTCCATTTCCAATTACATGTCAAACAGGAATAATTGCATTGTTGACTGTATTTCCTGGAAGCGTATTCGAAACATAGATTAATGGTGTTTCTGTTTCTAGCCAATGTCTCAATGGAGAATAATTTGTTCCTGAAAAAAGACACTTCCAAAAAGACTGCAGCCATCATCAATGTCGCAAGGTTTTTTGTTTGATGTATTTGTTTTTGATCTGTATATATCTTGTAGTAATATAGCTATTACATTATATGTTGGTTTGTAAATACGAAGAGCTGCATCTTGCAATAATTGAATTCTGACGCAGGAAAATCTGCAAACAATTACATCAGGAATATGCATTGGCGTCCAATGAATATAAGCGTTTAAATGGTTTCATAAGAATTCGTTTACTTAGTTGTTAACTGTTACGTTAACCTTAAGCCAAATAAAATATATTTCGTTTTCAGACACAGCCACATTCGCTTAAAAGATTCCGCTTCATTTTTAATATAAGATTATTTGAACTAATGCCAAGTTGTATTGTTCCGTTTTTTTCTGTTGAAATCTTGTCAGTAGAAATGCAATCAGTGCCAGTGGTAATGAAGTAGTCATATATATTTTTTATTTATTCTTAAACGACAAGTTTTCGAAATTGACCTACTTTCATTGTGTAGCGATAATATTATTGTTCTACCTTCTGCTTTTTTCAGTCGATTTATATATTGATATATATTCTATTAATACATATTTTATTCTAATAAAAACGTTAACTGTAGAGTGTCTAGTCATTACAATGAAAGGTACGAACATTACCATGAATGAAAAAAAGGATTTACAGTTTAGATAACGGCAAAACATGTTGAATTTCTCCTTTTTAAATATTTAATAACACTTTTATTCAATACAAATAACGTTTCCATTGTTTAAGGATGACACGTAAGCAACATTCGTGAGACCAAAAATATTAGATGTTATTCAGGAGCCGGAAGCTCGAGTATTAATTTAACTATCAACCAGACCCCGTTGTGATTTTCATCGCTATTGTCAACACAGATCACTGGACTTATTGAATAAGTATCTGAAGCAAACACAGCACTAGACAGTCAACAATATAAAAATGTATTAAAAACATTTATAAGAAAACGTCAGAAATAAAAATAACCCATTAGTGCGCTTTAAGTATGTGACCTTTTAAGTAATTAGTAATTCGTTAGCAGTGTACATAACGAATATGCAGAACACAATAAACGCAAAACTCTTGTAAAATTTGAAAGAATAATCACCATAATTCCCCAAATAAAAACCTACCCCAGTAAAATTATTTTTCAACGGAATTATTTTTAAATCAACTTATCACAGACAAAACTCAATCATTATCTTAGAACAAAATATTGTCTGTCAAAACTAATAATCTCATGTTAAAAACCTATCGGACGGAAATTGACATTAAATAGCTTCAGTTTTTTATTTTGCGTGTACATGAAATTTGTTGGGAATGTGAAGTCTGTATAAAACATTATTAATTTACGCTTTATATTGTTTTCGTGTTGTTAAATTGTGTAACAATAGTCAATGAATTTCATTAAAATCAAACTTATGAAGGACAAAAAATGACTGTACATCTCAATTTTATGAATATGTTTTAGTGGGAAAAGCTTTGTAAGTTCATACGTTACCAATATTAATTGTTAATGACATTTTTCTTACCTTCAAAATAGGTTATAGACGGGTGTTAAAGGAGTTTTTAATAAACAAACTATATAAACAAGCCTCTATCTCAATTGTCAATAAAACCCATCAATTAAAGATGTTGCTTCGGACATATCGATATTGTGGTTAAATAATTAGAAATCTTAAGACAGTCTAAACTGAAATTGTACCACAAGTACATTATTCAGACTTCAATCGACCCAACGGTCTGGTTGTATTAAATCTTTTAAAAAATCTGACCATTCTTAGACCTCAAGGTACAGCTGAATCGACCAGCGATAAAATGACGTTACGAGCTGATTAGAGATAAAAGTCGATGGCAGTATAAATCTGTATTGGTCTCAGAGAAGTCGTTCTTACCGTTGAGATGATTTCAAGAAAATGAGCGATCCAAAGATCAAGCATGCACTTTCAGAACGAGGGTTCAATGTGCACTCTTTAGATTGGAATATAGTTAACGATACTTTTTTTCAATTTCCTGTAATATCAGACGCTTTCACGGAGATTGTTCACATTGTTACAATTATTTATGTGCTGGTCCGTAGTAATCATTGGATACATTTACATATTTAGTTTTGGAAAAAAAATACCAACCAAGCCGATACATTGAATTGCATGGGGATATTGACAGGGTTGCTATTAGAAAGGTTTTGTCTCAGTTTGACAAAATGTGTTGTACATCTGATCATTCCAATTCGGTGACGAGTTAAACAATTCTAAGAATTTATCTTCCTCAAAAACTAGCTAAACTTTATTGACAAATTTTCCCGCGTTGCTGACTGAAAGGTGTGACGTTTTATTCTTGTTTTACTGAAAGATAATATGATTTTGTCACTTAGCGTTGGAACATTTATGATTTTAGATGACAACAAGTCTTAAAAACGCCTTAGTCTTATCAAAGATTTAAGACTACAGTTGCACCTTTGTATATTTTCAAAACTCGCATGGCAATTTGTTTTCTGCATATTTAAAAGCCTACATTAAATAAAGGAACATTTTATTTTCGGGAATTCTGTCCGTTTCCAGGATAACATCCAAACGTTCCATCGCTCTCATACGATTTCCAAATGGGGATCGGTGTTTGACTGTACAGTAATTATTTGTGCATCATGAAAACAACCGATATAACACAATTGTGTTTTCAAGCAGTTTTTCATATGCCTAGATGTTGTTTCATATAGAGACATGTAATGTTCCTTCCAATGGTACTTAGTGTGCCGATGTAAACAGGGAATACATTGTTGTCCCCCTTATTTTTAAAATAAAAACTGTACTTGATGATTTTAAGGTTATTTGTCGTGTCTTAATACACAAAGAAACAGGATAAATAAAATACTAGGTTAGTGCCTTAGATGGAGATAGTATATCTGGCTCCGCTGCGTAATTTATCCTCCGCCTTGCCAGGTAACAAGCCTCCATCCACGGTACTAACCTAATATACTCTATATAGGAGCAAAGAATGAAAACCTGAACTATTAAAATACAATTTATTTTCTTAACAAAAATATTAAAATATAACATGTAACAATAATTCACAGACTTGATTACTGAACAAAATCCAAATAAACATCAAGACACGAATATTAACATACTGATTAAAATAAACGTTGTATAATATAATAATTACCGTTTACCAATATTTTTCAAATGTTTAAAACATTTTGCACATAAATTCAGTTTTATAAACAAACGTTTTATATCACCCACAATGCTTCCATGTACTGTCCTGACATTGCAAATAGCATATCGACATTCTGCATGGTTGTATATAATTTTATGCTTACAATACTAACAGAAATACTGGGAACAAAGTGGAACTATGAAATGAAGCTCGTAAGAGAACACTATTTCGTGATATAGGAATGATACCACCGGCTATCTGTCATATTGCATTAAAAACATATAACTACGTAAGGTCCATTCTTTTTTGGACGTTTAAAGAGAGGGCAAATACCTTTATTCTCTGTCTTTAAAACTTTATAGCTTCTGAATACAATTCCCGATGGAGTGTATTCCCAATGTCAAGGTTTATTTAATTTATTTGATTTTATAATGTTATCTAATAAATTCCTGTAAGATCTTTGCGTTGTGTTTTGCAATTTTAAACTACGCAATGCTACGATTCCAAGTTCCTCTTGGCCCCATGTTTAAAAAACCGAGATCGAGTTTCACTTACCGTTCCAATGCAGTAATCCTATCATTTATTCATGATACATCGCGGTCCGTTTGTGTTATTTATTTCTTCAGTGTCTCTCTTTCGCTCAATTTATTTTGGTTCATGGCCTTGTGCATCTAGACAGCGTTAATATTTAAAACAAATGACTATTATTGTAGTTTTTATTGTGTTTTTGAACGATTATTTTCCGTAAAAAACTATACAAACAGTAAACTTTAGCTACTTTGCAATTTGGAATCGCTCAAATGTTGTAATTCCTAATCATTACTTAGCCTAAGGTTGAAACCAAATCAATATCTTTCGCCTTTGAAACATTAATTAATCTGCGAATTATTCTGTTATATGGCATCAGTTTAAACAATATATATTAGAACAAAGCAACTGACTGCACAGCAATTTTCGATTCTAGTTGAATAAACATGTATGAGTTAAACTGTAGCTAAATACAAGATTGCGAACAAGTAAATGGAAATTAAGCAGTAAAACCTTAATTCAAGCATTCGCTATTTAGATGTCAGAGGCCTATCCTCTCAAAAGTCTGCAATATTTTCCATTTACGCTATTAATAATCGGTATGCACTAACTTACATTTTTGCGATTTTTCTTCCCTTCTGCAATGTTTACAAGCAAAATAAAGTACGGGAGATCGAAAATAATTAGAAATGATTCAATATTCATGCATGCAATATGTATAAAAGAAGGTCTGTTAGAAATTTATCTTGACATCGTAGTATCAAATCGATTGGTAAAACATCCGCGGACTATGATGTTTACAGCCCGAAGTAAGAGTGTTAATATTAACTTTGAACCCGGAAACTCTACAACGATTTGGCCGCTTACTTTCCTATTACGCACGATTTAAAGATCATTTTACAAACTATAGATTTAAGGTAATATAATTGCAGGCATGAATTCAGATCAATAAAAATAAAAAAAATGATACAGCATGTCTGATCAACACATAAAGATAATTGATGTGCAGAAAAATATGAAATGTTTACAAATGGATTGATGCAAGAGTATTGGTTCAACAATATTGAGGAGAAATAAACCAATTTTATTTTATTATCTAAATATAAATTGTTCCACCCAATGACAATTATCGTTGATTCAATAAATCACCTTTTTCAGGAAAATGAATACATTTTACAATTTGCGGCACATTTAAATGATGCATTGGTCCGTTGGCTTTTCAGTTGTTAGCCCGTAATTTAAAAATGTATATAGGAGTATGTTAAACAAAAGTGAGCTAAACTTAAAATACAATTTAACGTGGGACTGATATTGTTTGTTACATTTTTGTTTTTAATAAAATTATAAAAATATTGGGTTCATAACTGCTGAGCTAAAAGTCTCAACATAAATAAGCAATGTACTTACAGAATATACACAACCTTATAAGTGAAGAAGCTGAAGTACAAATATATATCAAAATGGTACAATACATGTAACAAATGTAACGTTTGAAATACCAAATAAATAACAAACTATGAGAAACAAAACATATATAGTCATGGTGACGTCACAGAGGTGCAAACAATAAATACGTCCAATACAAATATCCATTTAAGTTTTTGTCATTGCCAATTTTTCTTCCTCTTCCGGTAGTAACACTGAGGTCAATGTCGCAGCTGTATGAACGCGGTAAAGAATTTCAATTACTTCTGATTCTTGACTCCCTTCTCGTGATATGCAAGGAGACATTCGGATGCAGCTTGGGTTAAAACTTGGTCTTCTATACCCATTTTGAGTTTCAATATATATATCCCTTTTGCTACTATTCTGTTTTAAACCCAAAATGCTTTTCAATTCAATCCTCTGAAGTTTACAGCGGAACACATACACTAGTGGATTTATTGCGCAACTCGACAGGGCAAGTAGCACTGACAACGTCTTTACGACAGGGTCTATACGATCTGGGTCGTCTAAAAGGCATTCTAGGATAATGATGATAAAGTACAACAACCAACATAAAATAAATGTGAATAAAACCATAAAACTAGTCACCGCGGTCTTTCTCTCATCGCGTCTCCAGAGAACTGACCCGGTTTTGCTGCTGCAACTAAGTCTGTGAATTAAAAGTTGCGCGGAGCTGTGGCGACGACCCCCTCTAAGTGACACTTCCGAGTAGTCATTAAGTCCAGATGATATTGTACTGTTGCGCCGCACTTTTTCGCTGTTCACTTTCGCCGCTTTAAAAATTGCACAATATGCCCACACGATTATGCATGACGGCAATATGAAGCACACTATTACAAGAAAAATACTGTACGATTTATCACTATGATGTTTGCTGAATGAAACTGTCATGCATGCAATTTTGTATCGCTGGAATTCATAGCTATTCCATCCAATTAGTGGTGGGAGTGAACACAAAAGTGCCAAAATCCAAACTGAAGCTGTCATATAGGACGACCTTCGGTTTGTCATTGTCATAGAGTAATGTAAGGGTTTTGCAACTGCCAAATAGCGATCTATGGCAATAAGCACCAATGTAAATGTACTTGCAGTAAATATCAGGTTTATCCCAAATCCCGAGGCTTGGCACCAAAATGTCCCGAACCACCACTTTTGCGAAATAAGCGATACAAACACGAAAGGCATTATTACAACGGTTTGAAGGATGTTGCATACTGATAGATTTACTATAAACCTATTAGAAATCGTCAATAGCACGGGCCGCTTGTAGAATATCACGAACACGGAAATGTTTCCGACAAAACTCACAATAAATATGCAGAACAAAAAGATTGTCATTATTACCAAATTAAACATGTCAAGCCTTCCATCGCTGAAACTATCCACATTTTCAAAAACAGAACTGGACAAGTTACTCGTACTTTCATTCAGTTGCATTGTTTTTTATTAACCGCTCTCTTATTAACAGCAGACGCTTATGAACTGTTTTGACGTTTTATATGACACATATATGACATTGTCATATAAACTATTTTTCCTTTCGTTTCATTCGTGAACAATAATTTCCTTTAAGTACCTGATAAAATGTTGCTAAGTTTGTTCCGAAGTCATGTCCATTTCTCTCCTCTGTCTACAATTTTTGTAACTCAAAATAAATAAGTATACACACTACATAATCTCTTGATTCAGCGCCCGTGTCTCAAAAATATAATTAATTCTCAATTCGTACGGAATAGTTCATCCTCTCGAATTAATTTCCTTTTTTATTCGTAACAAAATCATTTTTAAAACCAGTTTCTCACACCAAAAAGATCCAAAAACAGTTTACTTCCATTTTTGTTGAAGGCAATCTAGCATCCAGAGCACATACGAATTTAAGTGCCACATGTTTGGCATTGTGGTATCTAAATCTGCTTCTGTCTTGAGCCAGCGTCTCAGTAATGAATGTTTTCAGAAAATATTCCCAATATATACCAACACGGATGCGTGACGTTCTGACGCAAATTTTCCAATACTAGTTTAATCTCTCTGTAGTACCAGCCATTCATTCAGCACCGCGTTTCATATAACATTATTTGAAAATAGACAACGTTTAATGTTATATTGGCCTTTTTCCAATATGGAGAAAAGAAATGATTGGTTGAATTATCTGAGGTTTATTTTGCATAACACTTTTATATTCACTCCAGTTTTACGTACATATCATTATTTATTTTTTACATATATTGGAAAATTTCCGCATATAAGGAAAATTTCTTTCTAAATCCAGGACTCTGTCTCAGATTTGAACATTTATGATTATACATTATTCATTATTGGAAACTTCAGCAGTCTTACATTTTCAATTGTATTACAGGAACAATATCAAGGCTTAAACACACTGGACGAGATAAACTAAGCACTTAAAGACAACTCATCAAGCAGAATCATGAATATTAGTTAGCATTTTCAATAAATGATTTGATTACCGCCTAAGCACGCGCTAAATCGCATTGAACATGGCTACAATTTATATCTCTTCTGTATACTTTAAACGCACACAAACATTTCATATTGAAAAGACAATAATGCCCGCACATAATGTTTTAGGTAGATCTTAAAACTAAGTTCCTTTTTAACCCTTTTTGCGTGTTCACATGAATAGGTCGTCTGCTCTGTTTTACGGCTAAAGGGACATACTCAATTCTCTTAATTGTTTGGCAATAGATGGCTATAACAACATAAAAGAAATGCAGTGAATTTGATATGTTTAGGTGTTATTATGTGGATAATTCTGGAAAACCAACATGTAAAAAAGAGCATTTTGCAACTTTCAATGTCCACCAACTTTCCCACCATTTCCCTCATGTGCCCGTCTTAATTCACAATTCTAACAAGATAATTCTGATTGTGTCAGAATAGAAATTCAATAAAAAAAAACACAAAAACAAGTGAAAACAACATATTTTAGTATGGCATGCCAACTGAAGTAAACAATCTTATTTTCCACAAGCCAATTTTGTAATGGCGTTTGTGTCTGTGAACTGATGGGGTATTTTTGTTGGCAGGTCTAAACGAAAGTAATTTTCATCAAAACAAAAACATGCAGGTGGAACGGAAACAGTAAACCAAATTATCAAATAATTATATTGATTTATGAATGTGCTCGATATATTCAGTTCCTTATTGTAGGGATTCTTAACATAGTATTCGCTATTTTTTAAATCCTGTGCGATGGTCTTGTAGTTTCTATCGTTTTTTAAAATAGTTATTGATATAAATCAGATATGTCCATTAATAAGTATATATGTATTATTACCCTACTACGCAGTTCTAACGCTATCTCCGTCCGCTTCTTTCTAGTTCTTTTATTAATTTGTTTACAAGCTAACGCTGTGGTGGTCGATTTGTAACTCTCATAATTCTCTTTTTTATGTTTTTCCAATGAAAATCACTTTCACTTTTGTTGTTATGTGTTTTGTTTTGTGAGAAACAACATACCGTGTCAGTATAGATAAATCCCGAACTGCTGGGCATTCTAAAATGCTGCGTATATAAGAGATCAATGTTTTTCAGAAGATAATAACCAAGAGCGTCTCTTTAGTGTTTACGTAATGATTTCGATATGTTTACTGGTTAAACGACTGTGTAACAAAACAAAATGTAGTTTTAACACCGTAATCACTTTCGCTGATTTAGCATGAAAAGTACATGGAAAATCAAGTAAGAGTGTTGTCCAACCCATTTCGAAAGGTTTGTCCATGTTCAGTTTTTTCTCTAGTAAGCCAATCATGGAAAAGAGACAATAAAACGAACATGTATATTTTTTCACCAGTCTCTATTGATAAAGAGTTGTTTTTTTCTCGAAACTAATTCATGTAATTATTCGACAATGTGGGAGGGAAATATATATATAATATAAAGTCAAGTTACGGTCAGGTATTTTTATAAAAAAAAAGTGATTTTAAAAGTTATTTTCTTTCATACGTTTTGTATCTTTTTGCTGAAACCTCATAGTTTATAGATGGATTAGAATAGCATATAAATTATATACTAAACATCAAAGACAGATCCATTGACGAGGTCAGCCTAAAAAAATGTAAAATTTTAATTCCTTGTATGCTCATATTTATTTGAATTATTTGACAGCGTATTGCTTGCTCATTTCTTCTATATCACGTAAATGACCAAATACACCTAACGATACAGTAATTGCAGTTTAAATTGTGATTTTTGTTTATTCTTTAACGCTTTAGAATAAAACAAAAATAATATGGGTGAGACAAATCCAACCTTCTGACACGTGTATGTTGGATACATCATAATCAAATATTATTATTATTAAATTAACGTTCCAACTGCAGAATATTGATGCATTAGGATGATGTATATTTCTAAATATCCACAGTATTTCTGCCATTAGCCTTGTATCTGGACAACAGGGTCACATTTTATATTTCATAAGACTGTCAACGTGCTCTGCTTCTGCTAACTCTCGCGGTTGTTATTACGCAAGTACAGTTCCAGGAACAAAAGGATTATCAATCTCCATAATAGTGTCTGGTAATGACTGGCCTGTGACAGTACAGTGATTCGATTTTTCTGTAATTGCACAGCGATCAGACGAAAAACAAAATATACAATGTTTTGACCGTCTATGCTACTACTCAGAACTGTACAAAAACGTTTCTCTGATGTTTACAATCACTACCCAAATTAGAATTATCTTAGGTCAATTATGTTTAAATTATCTTAATACAAATAAGTTCTATATGAATAAACATACTGAATATTGTACTATGGAAAGAACAGCAACACGCCCATTTGCAGATAACTTAATGAGAGTCACATGACCTCACAATACAACAGAGGCAGATTGCATGTACATAATTATATCGGTATTATTATTTTTTGGATAACGTTGTCGTCGTTGGTTTTGTTTGGTTTGTTAAATGCTATTTTAACAGACATGGTCTTAAACATGTAAATTAGACATTCTTAAAAAAACATGATTTGCATCAGTAAACAGGAAATATGTTCACGTGATACATGGCATAGAACAAGGAAATAAAATGAATTAGAAATGAAGACAAATAAAAAAAAGAAAGACAAGAAAAACAAGCTCAATAATGCAATAATAAAAAGATCGGAATCAAAACGTATATGGTATACCTACTATAACACCATATTGAGTATTTGGGCCTCAAATATAAAAAAAAATACTTCCTAATCTAACATATAATTTATAAAAAGAAATGCTTAATATGTTTTACGTACATTTCCTGTTATGAAACTGTTGTTTGTTCCTATCTCGTTTAATTTATGTACTTTAGTAACCGGAGACATGTTTCACTAGTCCTGTCATTTATTACACCCGATTCATACTAAGTTAGACGTCTTAGAGCTGCTGAAATAAAAGCAGACAGTGTGAATTACCGTAATGCCTTTAATAACCAGAGAGAACCCAATAACAGACTTCCAGCCATGGCAATATTTCAGGCCTCCTGGAACTCTTAAAAGTGAATAGTAAACAAGGGAGATGGTGACAATTGCATAATTGCAAGTTTAATGACCATGGACCAGCATTGAATATCAATAGAACACTGTGCATCAACACAAGTTCCTTTTGCTTTACGACCAGCAATGAACGTATTTAGCATCATGTCTACCAATACAAATAATATTAGCACTTTTAAGGTAGATTTTTGTAGGCGGTACTCACAACATTGACCGTTTAAAGGCTGTAAGCAAAACATTGACCTTTATAAAGCGGTCATCACAACATTGACCGTGTTAAGGCGGTAGGCACAACACTGAATATATAAAGGCGGTAATCACAGCATTGACCGTTTTAAGACCGTCATCACAACATTGACCGCTATAAGGCGGTCATCACAACATTGACCGTTATAAGGCGGTCATCACAACATTGACCGTTATAAGGCGGTCATCACAACATTGACCGTGTAAAGGCGGTAAGTACAACAGTAAACATATAAAGGCGGTAATCACAGCATTGACCGTTAAAAGGCAGTCATCACAACATTGACCGATTTAAGGCGGTAATCACAACGTTGACCGATTTAAGGCGGTGCTCACAACATTGGCCGATTTAAGGTGGTATTCACAACATTGACCGTTTTAAGGCGGTAAACACAACATTGACCGATTTAAGGCGGTAATCATAACATTGACCGATTTAAGGCGGTAAACACAACATTGACCGATTTAAGGCGGTAAGCACAACATTGACCGATTTAAGGCGGTAATCACAACGTTGACCGATTTAATGCGGTAATCACAACGTTGGATGATTTAAGGCGGTAATCACAACATTGACTGATTTAAGGCGGTAAACACAACATTGACCGTTTTAAGGCGGTAATCACAACATTGACCGATTTAAGGCGGTAATCACAACATTGACCGATTTAAGGCGGTAATCACAACATTGACCGATTTAAGGCGGTAATCACAACATTGACCGATTTAAGGCGGTAATCACAACGTTGACCGATTTAAGGCGGTAATCACAACATTGACCGATTTAAGGCGGTAATCACAACATTGACCGTTTGAAGGCGGTAAACACAACGTTGACCGTTTGAAGGCGGTAAGCACAACATTGACCGTTTGAAGGCGGTAAGCACAACATTGACCGTTTGAAGGCGGTAAACACAACGTTGACCGTTTGAAGGCGGTAAACACAACGTTGACCGTTTGAAGGCGGTAAGCACACCATTGACCGTTTGAAGGCGGTAAGCACAACATTGACCGATTTAAGGCGGTGAACACAACATTGCTCGTTTGAAGGCGGTAAAAATAAAATTGACCAATTAAATGAGGAGGTACAACATTAACCAGTTTTAGGTAGTTAACCAAGCATCATTTTAAACGATAATGTCTTTGCACACATGTAAAACATTGACCATTGTACTTTCAAATATGGTCATTGTTAAGTTTATGCTAATGGGCATGTCCCTGTAATATTTATTGTATATTCCTTTTTGGATCGGTAACTGTACGACCAACGCCCCATGCATCGCTCGCAGTATGTAATTTGTATGTAATTTGTAGTTTTTTGGCATCAATGAATATTACTTTTGGACTCCTAGCACATGGGCACACACCACTGTTCATATCAAAACATTATATAGCGTATAAATCATATAAGGCACGTCAATAATGTGTTATATCCGGAGTGAACCATATGCACTAAACACAATGTTTTCAGAAATATTTATTGCAGATAAAAAAGTTTTTGTTCATTATGAAAAAATGATATCTTCCCAGTAAACCAACGCCACAGGTAGAACATTAAAGATAATTATATCACATTAATTCTAGGAAAGGCATATTATAACGTCAATTATTGATACAAGCTCCTGGATACTCTCATCAAATATCAACTTGTACTTGAACCTTATCAGAGGGATTGCATGGAAGCACAAACATAAAAGTAAAATGAACGTGAAATCGCTATAACCTACATATGTATTTAATTATTTATTTTCACCAAAGTTTGTTCGGAATTACTTTTATCTTATTTGGCGTTCGCACCTATTTGTGGACAAAGATCCTGCTTATTCAATATTCTCTTTGCTTGAATTACTCTTAATTTAGTGAGATTGATCGTGTTATTTACGTAACTTTCTTGTTAAGTACGCGGTACATGAGTTGCTCAGGTTTCTTCTGAATATCAAAGTAACATTAGTACACCGCTCCTTTCAGCCTGTCGCCTCGCTGAGTTCTTCTCCATCTTGTGCAAAACACCAAAAACGACTCTACCATATATACTTATGCCACTGAATGAAGTTTTGCTCTTTGTCTTCGATAAAACATGACGGATCTGGGTATACGCATATGGACGTTGGAGTACCCCGCTAGAAGTTTGGCAAACATTCGTCGCATATCTACCGTGTCAAAGAGATGATAAACGTGTTATAACGAGATTCTGGCTGGCCAATGTTTAAGGACAAACCATCATTTGTTTAAACGATATAAAAACACATGTGTCGCCTCGTTCGCGTACAGTTGTAGTTTTTTTTTACATTTTATTGTGCTAACGTTACGACAATATTATATCATATTGATGCTACCCCAGTTAGTCATGAAATAAACAATGCAGCGTTAGTAAAGGTATTAGTATTAATATCACTGGATAAATATACTAGACGATGATCCAAACAACACGTTTTCCCTTTAGTTAACAAGGCACCCCACCGTTTGCCAGTACTCTTAGGGGAGATTGCTTTACGTGAAGAGAAAACTAAGATCTTCAATAAGTCTTAATTAATTAAAATGGGCTTGCGCTTCGTCCGTCAGTTCATCGACCCTTTCTTTTGCTTGATCACTGGAAAGCCACAGAACGGAACAGAACAGCCGTTTATTAAGACTAACACATAAATACGTCGTCTCAACAGTTTCATTTTTTCAATAATCGAAAACTTATAAGTATTTTATCATCAATTGTAATTTATGTGTTCTAAATGGACATTGATCTGTGGGTATATAAACTAAATATAGAGATAAAAATTACCATACCATAGGAATACGATCACTAGCTGAATATTCAAATTTATAATGGTTTATTTTTTTGAAAAAAATATTAAAATATAGTTTGTATTTTGAAATTTATGGAATATATCACAAACTAGAATTGCGATCACCATGATATGTTCCATAAAATACAAACAAATACAGTTTGACCTACATTGTCACTTACTCAATGTGGTCATTTTATTAGAAACAATCTTCAAAATTTCAACGCGATATAGGGATTTCATTCGCTAACCAGGATATGCAATTTGTAAGAAACTATAATATAATAAATTGTGAGTTTTTAATGTTGTTGATCCGCTAATAAAACAGAAGAACATACAGATAAATATTTGAAATAACAGGATTTTAAGCATGCAACAATTCAATCGCGGCAGGTGCCCGCTTCAATCATCTTAAAAGTTTAATCATGATCACCCAAGTGAGTACTATGAGATATAATTCAGGAGTGGTGTAAAACAATGGACTTTAGATGTTCACTGGGTAAAATAAATTGCGATCTTACAATTTGAAAATGAGAGCTGGATAAAATGTGTGAAAACTGTGAAAATAACGAATTTATATTTTGAATATATGAAATAGTGAAATATCAATCAAATGCCACTAATAAATTTACCACTGGAAAACATATACTATTTGATTTCTTTGCATGAAAGTCACATAAACTCAATAGGTACGTTCATGCTGAACTGTTTGCTTTGATTAGCACATGGTAATTTAGAAAGAGGTCTTAATGAACAATGAAATAAATATGCATATGCTACACCATAAATATAAGTACATAATATAATATTATACATTTACATAAAACGTGCAGACAAAAAATCTTTGATCACATCTTAATCCACAGCTTGCTTCTTTGATTTCACATATATTGTCTTAAAGTGCATGACAAACGTGCACACATTGTGCAGCACAAGGCATAAAAATCAAATTACTTGCATTTTGGATAACAATGGGACAACATTTGTTTATCCTTAAGAATAAGATGCTTAAGACTTGCAGACAGCTGTTATGGCAGTCAATGAAGTGCATAGATATGCGCAATGGTACGAATAAAATAAAAAATTTTCTTATGAGCCACATCAACCCACCTTTAGGTCAATATAACAATTATATAGCCCTAGACTGGTTTGAATATTTTTCCTAAAATCTGACTTAGTAGAAAACATGTTTCTCTTTAAAAAAACGTTACATACAAAGTTCAATTTTTAAAAATGAACTGTAACTAAAGGTTTTTAGTTTAAAATGATTTTTTATTTCACTAACAGTGACCTTGACCTATGGACCCCAAACGCAATCCCATGAAAGGTTTTCATCAATTCTTCTTATATACCAAGTTTGGTCAACATATGTCAACCCTAACTAAAGTTATTCAATATAAGCCCTTTTTCTTTTTCAGTAACAGTGACATAAACCCGCATGCAATACAATGTAAGATTTCCATACACTCTTCCTACATATTAGGTTTGGTCAATTTATGTCAACCTTAGTCCGTTTCAACCGTTTAATTTTTAATTTTAAGTAATATTGACATTGACCGTGATCCTAAGGACCCTAAACGCAGTTCCATTAGACGTCTCTGTAAGCTTTTCCTATATACCAGGCTTGATTAAGATGGACCAACCTTAACTAAAAGTATACCGTGGCATACCTCCCACCCGCCCGGACAACGACTTATGACATTCTAATAGCAAGGTTTCACAATGTAAAAACATTGCGCGCCATATTTCATGCAAACGTAACGTAATATCGGAAATGAAGACGTTGAAATTGGGTCCCAGCCCTGTGTGCGCTGACTTTTGACTTGAAACTGAGAGCGACTAAAATATCAAAACAGTAAAACATAAAGAAGTCATATTTTCACTATTTGAAACAGTGAACATTTAATCATATTTCACTGAAATATCTCTATCAACCACTGTAAAGTATAAACTATTTGATTTTATTTCGTGAATGTCAAATAAACGTCATCGGTGCGTTCATGCTGAACTTTTAGCTTTGACTAGCACAGGGTCATTTAAAAATGGGTCGTTATAGAAAAACGGTAAAAATATACGTATGTTACACCTTAAAATAATATATAATAAATTGGGGGAGGGGTCATAAAACATGCCGACAGAAAAGTTTGATTACATCTTAATTCACAGCTTACATTTTATCACGCGTATCTACAGAAGAACAAACGTGAACATATTGTGCAGCACAAGACATAAAAATCAAAATGATTGTAAGTCGGAAAACAATTGGACGACATCTGTTTCTACTCTGGTTTAAGATGCATTAAACCTGCACACAGCTGTTATGAGAATAAATAAAGTGCAGCAATATGCACGTTCGCTATAAAAGCCAATAAAATCAAAGCTATTAAGTTTCAGAAAGTAAACTTAAGATGCAGTTATTTTAGAATATCCTTATACACACGCATATCCCCTCAATCGCATTCGTTTCAGAATTAAACGGGTTTTTTTCTTGCGTTTATGCTGTATGAACGTAGTCGGGGAAGCAAGCGAATTTCATGAAGCGTGCTAGAGTTTCTTGGACATTTGCTCGCTTGCTCTACTGCGTTCATACACCATAAACGCAAGAAAAAAAGATCAATACTTATATTTGGGTTTAACAAAAATATTCATTGCAATTAAACATTAGCAGTATCTTCTGGTTTGAGTATTTGTTCTTAAAGAAGTGTAACCGACAGCATACGTTTGTATAAAAGAATAGCTGATTTTGTAACGTAGTATATCATTGGATATGTAGCCTCGCGTTTATCCAATTGGAGGGCAATTTGAAATAAACAATGACGTCATACCTCCTTGTGTGTTATACAATATGAACGTTTAAGTTTATCTTTACAAAGGACTAAGCTAATGTTAACATATTCCGATGAACGCAATATCTTCGAAATTTCTTATATGGCTTTATACAATGCTTTAATATTTGGACTAAAAATCTGTTCAAAGTTTTGCATGAAACAATAAAAGTCAAAATTTCAGCATCTACGCTATCTATTTGCATTGAAACTTTATACATATACAAGGGCTTCCAACCATACATCGTCCTAATCAATTCAGATGACAATCTTGCATCTAATGTAAATTATGGCACCTGATTATTCCATCTAGTATTCTGGTTAAGGTTTTGCATGTAAGCACTCATGGATTAATATATCAGCAATTACTTGATTGAAATTGCATTTCAACCCCTCAACTTACTTGATAAATCGAGTAAGATCATTATCGTGCATGTAATGCAAGTTATGACCCCTTTATAATTATTCTGGCTAAAAGTGGTGAAATAGGTGAATAGTTATTTTGCAGACAGGTTTACACCATTGTAAAATTGAGAGAAGCGATCGGTCTCCTAGAAATAAAACATACGTGTAATATGTATAATTAATTTCCTTTTTCGTTCATAGAGAGTGCGAATATTCGCCTTTATATAGTAAATCAAGTGTTATATATCATATGACTGCCACCAAATGTGAAGGGGTGATTTCACACTCGGTTGCCAAGTTTGGCAATTGATCACCTTTAGAAAGTAAATCTCTTTTCAAGCTACGCTATTTTCATAGACATATGATAATGGTTAATTACATATCTCATATTATACAATCGGACAAGAATAGAATGGTTTCACGTCGCTGTTATTAACAATTCACATAGCTGTAAGAAATATAGAAAAAGAAACGAAAGCTTATTAAAGGCCTGTCAATGGTCGGTGATGACTTGAATAGTTGTTCGTTCAAAGACAATCCCTATTTCTTTGAGGAATTGTTAATATTATAATTAATTCTATCTCACTTCTATAGAACCTATAGCAAGATCCCAAGGGCAATATTTTTACTAGCGCCGCGCACTATCACCCTCCGCCGCACTGCCGCCTCTGTCAATCTGAAGTTTACTTTCATCACGTTTTTCTTTTCTACCCATAGATGTTGTTCATAATAATCCACACCGCCTATGTAAGGAAACTTTCTGGACCCATAAACTTAAAACGATGTTTCCCAAAGGTCTAAATAATAAACTTTTATATGATATTTAACAAAACTACATGGTTGTCATAATTTATTATGTTTGCCTATTTTTACGATTTTTACTACACGATTTCTAATAGGCTATTGTATCACATAATGATCCATATAATATTTTGCTTATTTGTATGTTTCTTTATCATATATAGAATTTCTATATATTTAGCAACGTCACTTATTTTGCCGCCAAACGACGTGCGGCAGGTATATGACGTTGACGTAACTTCCTGTTTATATTATTTGTATATATCTAATGATGAAGGCGTTACGCCGAAACGTTTAAGATAATAAACTTTACGTGTTTGTGTGGTTTATTTTATTCATATTCTTCACGTAAGAGCGTAATTCTAACGTGATGAAAGTTAACTTCAGATTGATAATTTGCACTGTCACCCTCAATGCAGTCAATATTTATTTATTAATACATATGTTACTATATATAGTAACACATTTGTACAGGGATTTCGCGATTATTTGCATGACTCAGCGATTATCAGTTTTGCGGCCCGGGCCGATTTTCGTTTATTATTTTGCGGCCCGTAGAACGTTTGCACGTGAAATAAGTTTTCGCCTTAAAATAAATTTTGGAGACTGCAAAATAATGTCTTGACTAAATGAATTAAATTTTATTGATCTGCTTGTACTTATTTATTTTTAAAATCCTAAAGGGAGGCAAACGCGAACGGAGTTTAGGAAAATATGCTAGTGTTTGATAACAGTGTGGACGGTTAGAGCGGCGTTTTTTATTTTGCGTTGACATTCAAAAAACAAAACAAAGGAACCGCCAAAATATTTACTTGAAAAACAGCAACTGTTCATACATGTTGACATCATTAATATGAGGTATTGGTTTATTTGAGTACAAACAGCCTGTGACGAAAAAGGAGAAAACCAAATTGTAATAAAATCAGAATAGTTGAAAAGTTTGATCCGGCAATCTTAAAGCATATGACAATATAAACAAATTAGCCGCGACAAGTACAAATTGTAATTATAGTAAATATAAGTAAACATGACGTTAGCAAACAATTATGACGTCATGTGTTCTTGCTACGGAAGCAAAACTATGATTCCCATTGGCATTATTTAAAGATTTTTGGGTACTTTTATAAAATCCTATTTTATATTTTTTGGAAACATCTTTGATATGTATGATACATAAAACTAATCATTCAAAATGAGTGTTATAATACTAATTTCTGTTTTTCGTGGTAAAAATGTTTAGAAATGCAAAACAAAAAGTATCTTAGAAAAAAAAGATCGAAATGAATAACCAGAAGCTTCAACGTTAACAACATTTTCAATCAATTATATTTAATTGAGCAATGAGAGGTTTTACAAAAGTAAAAACCTTTTACCTACAAAATATTGGTTGCCGTTTTCACTGAGATTTTGAGATATCAATTACAACCAATGTGTCCAAGTAATGTATTTTTTTATGATTTACCACAGGACATAGTTTTGTACCAGTTCTCGCTATCAATATCCAAGACCCGTCTCTATATTTATCTGTTTTACTATACAATAAAAAATGCCAAATAAGATGGATACAAAACGCAATCTGAAACAACGATATTCAACATATCAGCACTACGCATAAAACCTGAATACCCTAAAAGAGAGGCGCATATTATACGTTGATTTTTTATGTTTTCATATTTGGACAATCTGTCATACATATCTGAAAGAATATCAACAGTCATAGGCTCTTTTTTAACTGTTTGTTTAGCTAGTATTCTTTTTGCAGCTTCCAGGATATTGATAACTAGAGGAGAACTGGTTGGTGAACGAACACCGTATATATCATGAAACCATTTTATAGAATAATAAGCACTAATAACTGAACTTGCAGTATTTGCACTTTGAATTAAAGATATCAAGTAAAGCGCAACCGGAAAATTATTGGCCGGCAAAATATCCCCACTCCCCAAACCATTTCCCAACGCCCACTTTCTCCAGCGATTGAACCCATATTCGTACTTCCGACTAGTACCAGATGCACGTGACTTCAATAGAATGTCCGGGAGTAGGTCCATCTTGCCCGCCAGAACTTCCGGAAGCTTTTCTATCTCATCTCTGTGACACTGCATAAAGACATGTATAAAGAAAAAATAAATTATACATATGTTCACTGAAATGTAACACTTTTACAAAACATGTTTTTGATATTTACACAAAATCACTTGACAGGCGATACCGCCGTCAATCAGCCGCCTGATACCAGTGCGACTAGCAATACTGCATCTTTGGCTATTTCGCCCACAAAATCAACTTATGTAAAATTGACATGTAACGCTTACATTCTAAATTTCAGCTTCTCGTTTCCAAATATGCCTTTGCCATTTTTACAGCTAGTTTAATGCTCTTTATCGATGGGCAAATCAAACCAATCAACAACTGAAGGAATAACTTGTCCATGCGGACACAGTAGTGGCAAAAAAGGCGCCGAAGTCCATAAAGGTACGACCAAAACACCCCTTGCCTTATCAACTGACATTTTTCTCAAAACTCTGTGGATTATTGATATTGGTGGCACAAATAATCCAAAATGTGCACCCCAACATGTCATAAAAGCATCAATACCGTACGATGAAGGATTCCAAAAACGTGCATAAAACTTTTTAACTTTGGCATTGTGCTCAGAAGCAAACCAGTCGACTTCAGAAAGGCCGAATTTATTTTGAAGACTGTGAAAAAGTGCAAATGATATTCCCCAATCACCGCAACCTACAATTTTTGACAAATAATCAGCTTTTTCATTTTTATACCGAGGGATCCATTCAATATCTAGAGTAATAGATTTAATCATACAAAATCTATAAATCTGTATTGCTACAGACTGAAGGTCTGATTCCATAGAGCCTTTACAGACAATGGAAGCAACACCTTGGTTGTCCGTAAACCACATAACACGCTGATTTGCTAGCAAATGCGCCAATGATTGAAGAACCGGATAAACTGCAGTAAGTTCGCGCCATGTAGAAGACTGCACAGACTCCTCTTCACACCACATTCAATGGGAAACCTCGTTTTCTGCAGTTACAACATAACCAGCATAACCAGTGCAGCTTGCATCAGAATATATTACTTTAGAGCATTTGTGCGATTCGTAAATATCTCTGCAATTAATACAGTCCAAGTTTTTCTGCCAAAATTTAATTTGACATACACTTTCATCAGACAAATTAATATACAAATCCCAACCTTTTGCCTGTACTGTGTCAATACTCAAACACCGTGTCATAATCTGAGTCACATGACCAATAACAATCGACATTGAAATTATCTGACCTACTAAGCTGGCTAGTTTTCTCACGCCTACACGTCTACGTACTTTAAGCGCTGTCAAAACATCGATTATAGTATTTTTGACCTTCATCAATCTACACTCAGGTGTAAAGATATTGCCTTCTTTAGAATTAAGCAATGTCCCTCAATATATTAAACTTTGAACCGGGAGCCAAACAGACTTTTCTGCATTAGGAATAAACCCAGAGGCCAGCAAATCCTATTTCATTTCAAACCCGATTTGTAAAGTACCCTCGTACGAATCACTGCATCCAAAACCATCATCAAAAAACATAGACACTAACTTTCCCTCAGCTCTCCATTTTGAAATAAGCGGTCTGGTTAATTTAGTGAAAACATAACAAGCTGAAGAAAGTCCAAAAGGCAATACTAAATATGTATAGTACGCTACAGAACCTCTTTCATGTTGCCATGCAAATCCTAAGAACTCCGTATGTGGCAAGAAAATTTCAACAAAATGATAAGCACTGGTTAGATCAAATTTTATCATGAAATACCCTTTTTGTAAAAAAGCGTGTGGAACTTTAATGTCGTCATATTTAACGGTCTGTTTTCATAAGTGCTTATTTACAACCCTGAGATCAAGAATCAATCTTTTCTTCCCAGAACTTTGTATAGAAACTGTCAGTGGGTTCACAACAAGAGGAGCTGTATTACATCAACGCTCGATCTAACAAATCTTGAATTGCTCCAGATACAAATTCAGATTCCTGCAATGCAGACTTATTATTTTTAACAAAACATTTTGGAAGCATACTGAATATTGGGATTTTGTAACCAAACTCTATCAAATCCGTTATAAAACTGCTAGCATGGATATCTTTCCAAAATTGTAAATTTTGTTTAAGTCTACCTTTAACAAGAATATTCTTTTGGCCCTGTTCATATTCATAAAAATCGTGAGTGAAACGTTCATAGTCAAAATTATACTCATCTTGCATATCCAAATCATTTCTTTGCAATAGACTGGTCTCCATTTCGGACTTAATGACATGGGGACATTCTCTCCGGAAATGACGGAAGTCTCAACAGGCGAAGCACGACCCTCTGTTAATGGGACTTGCTCCAAAGAACGGAATGACTGGACGTCAATGGTAACCTCGAAAGGATTTGGCAGGAAATGGCTGCTGCAGCATTGGTCTGTTAGAAATTGGAAATGGAGACACAATATTAGCGTCACTGGCACGACTAACAGTTTCAGGTGCAGGCTTACACTTCGTCGCAGTACGCTTGCGCTTGAGAGCCCGGCTTTCTGTTTTGTAGATTTTTGCCTCATCGTCGCTGTCGCTCGCTATCGGATTAGCTTCGTACAGTCTAACCGTCTCCCAACCACCTGGAGACGAGTCCGCTATCCGTATGAGCTTGTTACGCTTACGGAGTCTCTCTGTTACGTTTTTCAACAGTTCCATCCAGTAATCAACTTTACTGTGCTCCAAAGCCCAGCTGGCTTGTTTAGTGATATCTTCCAACTCCGCGTTGAAGTCAAATTGAACACTATTTCCATGAAATTTCCAAACTAAGTCTTTAGCAATTTTTAACTTTTTCACCTCAGAATTTACAGTATAATTGTTTCCCTGAACTTCTTCTCGTAAAGATGAAACGTCCTTTCTCTGGTGTCGCAGTTCAATCAAAACCTGCTGTAATTAATTCTCTATTTCTGTACCGCCACGGGGTTGTTCTTCGGTCATTGTTAAAGTAAGCAGACGAAAAATTTACGTTCGTGTTCATCGGCTGCCCAAAGCTGAATGAGCCTAAACTGAGATTTGCACGAAAACCTCGTGCACCTATTTAACTTGCGACACCTGACAGAGATATTCATCGATAAAAAGGGAAATCAATTTTCTACTAATTCATTGCATTCAAACATGGAAAATTACATAAATCGCTGCATGAAAGCCCTACGTGCTAAAATAGGACACGACTAGCGGATGTATATAATAGGTCATGTTTATAATGAGCTGTAAATTGATAATTACTCAAGCTTAAGTTAGTACATCTAATTCCTACTTAAAATATAAGTAACTTATGGACCCCCATTAGCTTATACTCATTACGTAAGTGTAAGAATAGGTCGCACGCCGTTTTTTAAATGTCACATTCGAAGGAACTCGTAGAATCTGTTTTATTAGCAGGAACTTTATAAGCTTATTGATATCAATAACTTTAAATATCAGAGGTAAAGTTAAGGCGTTGTGTTAATGCAAAAACAATAAGGTTGACAAAAGATATTTGTATTTGTTTAAAGGAACTTATCCTGTCACTTGCAAAAGAATCGGTCCAATAACAAGGTGCCCGGTCAAATTTAGTCTGTCAGGACAGTTGATCACGTAATGTTAAATGACAGGCAGTTGGTGAAGTGACCGCGAACACGGACTTCTTGTTTATTCTGAATTTGTCAGAGACAAGCACAAATAATGCTTCAGAATCTTATCAATATTATAGCCGGCAAACAACCTACCTCAACAATCACTCGTCCAGAAAGTTCAATCACTTTGCATAATTATGACACTTGCACAGAAAATCGAGCATAAAATCTACATGAGCACTAACCCCACTTGCTAAAGCTGAACAATAGTTAACGATAGTTAATTCCATTTCTGTTGTGAAAGATGAAATCTCACTCACAACAGAAATGAACTCTATCTTTGCCGGTGCAGTTATGAACATCCAACACATTATTATTTAATATCAACATGAATTAAATCCATTGAACGTGTGGCGATTGTTTGTAAACTCTGATCTTGAAACATGACCTGTGTAGTCTGTGACTTGCGCAATACTTGTTACATGATCAGATAATACTTGATGACTTTTATGCACTTCTAAAAGCTATAAAGGTTTTGAATTGATAATGACATATTTAATTTGAATAACTTTGACTATAAACGTATTGAATAAAATTAAATAGTTTTAGAAACTATTTATAGGTGCATTTAAACATAGGTACCTAAGGTGCCGATGACAACAGGGGAAACTAGTTGTCCCCTTTTTTAAAACAAGTTACTTGACAATTTTAAGGTAAGTTATCGTGTTTTAATCAATACTATGTTAGTGCCGTGGATGAAACAAGTTTTAACTTCCATCCACGCCACTAACCTAGTATCAAGCGTTCCAAGGCGGTACCTAACAATTATTGATAAACACACCTAGTTTTTTTTATATATAGTATGTATGCACTGTGCTGAGTTTTGTGGTGTTCTTCCATGTTTCTTGTTTGTGATTTTATGTTCTATGTCTTTGGCGTTTACCCAGTGCCATTAAACCGGGTTTATGTTTAAACCTTTTGCTACTGAGCTTGTTTCTGTAGCTTTTCGCATAAATATTCAGACCGATTACAGGAAACAATGTCAACGTCTTCAAGTAACGTTTGATCATAATATTAGCGATGTATAGTGGTATTACCAGGGAGGCTAGAATTCGAATGAGATGAGTTTCAGCGAGCATCAGTATTAGACTGAACTGGAGTATTGTGAGCTAAGAACAACTAAACGTGGGAAAGCTTGGTTGTTCCTCTTGACGCAGCATCATGAAACATATTAAAAGGGAGAAGTCCAGTAGAAGAATTTGCTATCTTTTTTTGTTGTTTTGTTAGCTTGTTTGTTAGCTTGTTGGGTGTCCGTTAAGCCATGAAAGTTGTGTCACTGAGGCGATTTACCGCGCAAGCCGAGAACTTATGTCTCTAGAGACTGGCACCAAGTTTCATCATGAACAGTAAGTAATAACATAAGATAGTATTAACAAAAGAGATAACCCTTATTCTCTTATGCAAAATGGAGATTTCTCTTAAATTACAATGACGATTTGACTAACGATTGTGGCAGAGTGAGTAAGCCGACAAACACTGTTACAAAATCTCATCATGATTAGATCAAATAGTTAAGTTAATGTCTACACAGTGTATACTCCCACCATCCACTATAGTAAAAGGTACATGGAGTTATTGGGGCGTTTTATGTGGCGATGGAGCTTGACCGGGACGTGTCAACATGTTTGGTCATGATAGGATTACAAATATTCTAGTTATTGGCTGCACGAGGGTTTGCTGATACTGATGCCGATGCCGCAGTCGTTGCCAACAGAAATACTTATTGTCGCCTTTTCTGGTAACACAAACGTTATAATCAAATACATGCAATGGAATTTGTATGTAATAAACTTCGAGCTTTTAAAATACGATTCCATCGCTGTGAGCACTATTTTCCAAATAACGTGGTCAGTCGGCTATAAATAATAAAACTCAACATTAATCTTAAATTAGTGATTGTGAGATTATGCCCCAAACTACCACACACGCATAAACGAGTTATGTTTGTTGGCTATAAATCCTCTATCTGCATGACATGTTCATTAGTTTGAGCAGCCGGAGATATATTTACATTGGCTGGTTGGTCTTATCATCGGACACCAGACATGTTTGCATTTGTTCTTTCCGCGAGTTCACGGAAGCTGTGTCCTCTGGGTTCAAAATTCGGTCATATAAGTTAGGAAAAAGACTTCTCTTATTCCATTTATGTTAATCATAAGCCTCTTCATCAATAATACGTATAATTGGAAATGGAAAGTGTACGGAGTAGTTTTAGGGTACACTTTTCTGCCGAGGTAAAACATATGTAGTACGCTACGTGTTTGTGTGTGGTAAGAAATCCGACCCGCAATTAAGCTTATATTTTGCTAGCTCCATTATATCAAATTGGTGACCGTTGACCTGCTGAAATTCTGGAGTCATATAAAAGTGTATTGCATCAATCAATCAATCAATCAAAATCTTTATTTCTCAGTCTGTCCGTCTGTTTGTTCGACTATCTGTCTGTCTGTCGAATCTATATCTCGAAAGCGCTATATATATATATAATGTTATTGTTATTTCTAGATTTGCTTTTTATTTCCGCTTAAATCGAACGTAAAATGATCTATTTCTCGTATTTGCGTATCGGACAGCAATTGCTTTTTTTATTATTTTATCCCAGTTTTAATTCTGTTTGCACACAAGCGGAACAATCTTTCAATTACATCAAATGTTTTTTAGGCCGGCACATTCCATAAATTCCAATGAGCAGAGATTATTCTGGTTTCTTGATTTTTAAAAAAACAATATGAAAAAAAAGTAAATTAAGAATACTTCCCAATTAAAAGCAAATATCAAAATGCCACAAAACGTTGGTGTGTTGAGTCAAAACTATTCAGGTTATTGTAGTACTTTTAACTAAATCATTTTACTATATCATTCCGTAAAATTAAAGCTCTTCTGTAGTATGTTTATTCACTGAGACCAGGTACGTAAACCTCGAAAATTCAAGCCAAGCGGGAATGCTTTAATTAAGAGAAAAAGAAATCGGTCCTTTACACCTAGTTCGAGCTATCGAGAAATGCGAGACAAGCGAGTTCGAGCCTGTTCGACGGTTTTGAAATTTCTGAGCGACACCAAAGCTATGGCCATTATTAAAATTGATACCAAGGAAAGTGTTCGCATTAACATACTTTATGATCGCTTTATTGAGGAAACTGTATCTAGCATTTGAAAATGCTTTGGTAAATTTCAACTTGTATGTATTAACTTCATAGGAAGGTGACTCATGTTGACACATTATATTAGTGTGCATAATGTATATCTATCACGTACACCAGAGCAATGATGCTATGCGTACACATTAAATTTATCAGTATCAAATTACGAATGAGAATGATATACAATGAATTGGGGAAAGTTAATGAAAGGGAGACAAATAGTAAGTTTGCTGACATAAAATGATCACTGAGTAATTCGTACGGCGCTGCAGGATACATTGCCGTTGGATAGGGATCATATTTTAGCACTTATTTCTTAATTCAGGTAATAAACTCAGATCAGAGTACAGCTACTGTTTCGCGAGCGTTTTTGTTTTCTTTAAGGATTCGTCTTATTACAAAGGTGGGTTTGTTAAGTTCCGAAATATAAAACTTTAAAAACAGTTGTGTCTCATATCAAAGAAGAGATAGTGGGCAACATTATGAGGACCGGACTCGATATCCTAGCCATTTTTTAATATACCTTTTGTATGCACAGTGTAATAAACATTGATATAATGTTGCAATATTAACAACCGATTTCAAAATAGCTGCTATCCTTTAAGAAATTAAGGACTAAAGCGTCAAATGGTTGTTTTACTGTCGTATATATCTGTTCTTAACAGGTAACGTGAATACTTTTACGTGATTTTACTTGAAGTAGAGAATATTATACTCGATATTGTCTTGGCCCTGTCATTAAACATACATATTTCTAGTAAAAGGCCACTTTTCTAAATATGAATAATGAACTTATACTCCCTATGTATAATGTTTTACCTTTTTTTAATTGTCATCAGAAGCATTGCACTTTTTGCTAAACGTTACAGTCCTGTGTCCTGGTAATATTACGGCATGCACGAATTTAGTGCAATATGCGGCGAACCACTTGCGCGTTGGGAACGATAATTGGCATAATTTTGTTTTCATTAGAATTAATACAATTGTCGTGAAGAGTGATGTACTATTTATTTAATTGTCATCAGAAACACGGCACATATTACCATACGTCACGGTCCAATTTCCTGATTGTATTGAGGCGTGCATAAATTATTTGTTGGGAACGATAATTTGTACAGTTTTGTATTTATAAGGAAATATATAATGTTGAATGTGGGACCTATTTTAAACTTGTCATCAGAGTTATGTCACTTTCTTTCCAAACGTCACAGCCCTATTTCCTTGTCAAATTGTTGCATGCATGAACTCCAATGAAAATGCGGCGAACAAATAGTTCGTTGGAAACGATAATTTGTATAATTAATGTTATAATAGGCTTTTGAGAATGAATACAAGTAGAATGCTGTACCATATTTAATTGCCATCAGAAATATGGAATTTTCGCTAAACGTTTTGGCTCTATTTCTTGGCCATATTGCGGCATGTACGAATTACAATGCAAGATGCGGCGAGCCAATATTTCGTTGGTAACAAATATGTGTCTAATGTTATAATCTAAGGGATGTTTACAAGTAGAATATTGTCCCTTTTTTGAATGGCGTCGGAAACATGGCACGTTCCGCCAAACGTTTCGTCCCTATTTACTGGTCATATTGCGGTATACACGAAATTAAAAGCAAATAGCGGCGAACCAATAATTTGCTACGATCGACATTTTTAAAATTTTGCTTTTGTTAGGATTTATATTATTAAGTAGAGTAATGAATCTTATTTTTTTTTATTTTTCAGTTAAATTATATTTTACTGACCGTTCCAATGCGGTACCTAACAATCCTTGATAAACATACCTAGTGTTCTATATAGTATATATGCACTGTGTTTTTTGTGGAGTTTTGTGTTGTTGTTCCATGTTTCTTGTTTGTAATGTTTATGTTTTTGTGTTCTATGTCTTTGGCGTTTACTCTTTGCCATTAAACGGGGTTTATGTTTAAAATTTTGGCTACTGAGTTTGTTTCTGTAGTTTTTCGCATAAGTATTCCTCACAAACATTACACCTTCTGCCAAACGTTACGTCTCTATTTGCTGGTTATATCGCGGCATACACGAATTTCAATGCAAAATGCAGCCAACCAAAAGTTCGTTGGATGCAATAATGTGTACATTGTTGTATCAATAAAATGTATACATGTATAATAATGTTTTACTTTTTAAGTTGTAATCAGAAACACTATTAGAGACACTATTTGTCAAACGTTACGACCCTTTTTCCTGGTCATGATGCGTCATGCATGAAATTCAAAGCAATATGCGGCCTACCAATGGTTCGTTGGGAACGGTAAGTTGTACAAGTTTGTATTCAAAAGGAAGTATAAATGTAGAATGTTGTATCATTTTTAAAGTGTCATCATAACATGGCACTTTTTCCAAAACGATACGGCCCCATGTTGTGGTCATAAAGCGGAATGCTCGAACATTAATGCAAAAAAAAACGCGAACCAATACTTCGTACGTAACAACAAATTATACAATGTTATACTCTCTAGAATGATGTACCTTTTTATTACTGTACCAGTTGAACACCGTAAATCCGAAGTTGTAGGGACCCAACAAATTACTTCGGAATAGCGGTGTTTCGGATTAACACTTTTCCGCAAATGACAGCGTTCGTGAATTATAGATGACGTGAAATACTAAGTCGTAAAAATTGCAATGTCGGTTAAATGTTACCAATACGATACTCAGTTTGGGTTATATTTCGTATATAAAAATATTTGTTGATTTATTGTTTGTAACAAACGCGTGCTTAATGTCATTCTTTTATAAGCGCTAATTGTCCATTGTCACCTCAAGCCGATACCCGAGTGCATTTGCAGTAAGGTGTGAAACACTATGAAACGATCAGGTTCGAATTAAGAATTGATAACTGGGTGTGAAATACCAAATCGGGACCGTAATTATTACTTCGGAATAGCGATTATTTCGGAATAGCGATTTCGGATTAAAGACCAAAAAAATAGTTAAACAAAGAAGGGGTAAAATCGGGACCGAAAAATAAATACGAAATAGCGATAATTTCGGATAAACGGTGTTCGGAATAGCGGTGTTCAACTGTAACTGTTATAACAAAACATGGCACTTTCTTTCCAAATGTCAATGTTCTTATTTCCTGGCCATATTTCGGCTTTCACGGAATTCAATTGAAAAATCGGCAAATAGATAGTTTGTTGGGAACGATTACTTGTACATTTTGTATTCATAATGATGTATACTTGTAGAATGGTATACTTTGTTTCAATTGTCATCTGAGAAAAATGGCTTTTGGCAGAACGTTAATAAAACCCTTTAACCTGGGGCCGTATTCAATAAGCATCTTAGTGGATATTTTCAACTTAGTGAGAATTTCATAATTTTTGACATCAGTTTTTTTAAATACCCACTATTTTTCATCAGATTTATTCATATGCATACATTGTTTAGACCATTTTCTTGTTTATTTTCATATTTTTGGTGTCCAAACATTGTTCGTTTACTTGGAATTCAAATTAGAAAAAAGGCAATATTTCACTAAGTTGAAAGTTATTACTTAGATGCTTATTGAATACGACCCTGGTCAAATTGAAGCATGTACGTATGTTAATGCAAAATGGTGCGAACCAATAGTTTGTTGGAAACTACAATTAGTCCAATTATCAATTCATAAGGATTTATACATGTACAATGTTGTTACTTGTTTTAATTGTCATCAGAAAGATGACATATTTGCCAGACGTAATGGCCCTCTATCTTGTTAAATAGCGTCATGCACGAATTTCATTGCAAAATGCGGTGAACGCGAACAGTAAGTTTGGAACGATAATTTGTACAATTTTGTATTCTTAAAGCTGCACTCTCACAGTTTGAACGTTTTGACAACTTTTTTTTAATTTTTTGTATTGGAACGAGTTTTTGCGAAAATCCATGGAAACCAGTTATATAAGACGGCTGACAAAAAATATATCACGGATTTTTATATTTAAGTTAAAAAATTTAAGTTTTATGCATTTTATAAAGCGTTAAATAAATAACGGTTTAAGCAATAAAACATACGAACGGAAATATGAAAATCTGCGATCTGAATTTTTGTCAGCAATCTTATATCATTGGTTTGCAGATATTCACTCAAAAATATGCACTTTCCAAGAATAAAAAAGTTGTTAAAATGGTATATCTGTGAGAGTGCAGCTTTAAGGATGTGGATGTATACATTTAGATTAAAAAAAAATGTAGACTGTGTAATAGTTTTCAAATGTCATAAGAAACATGGCACAGTTTGCCAAACGCTACGGGCCTATTTCCTGGTCATATTGCTGCATGCATGAGTTTCAATGCAAAATGGGGCGAATCAATAGTTCGTTGGGAAAAGACCATTTGTACACTTTTGTATTCATAATGACACATACATGTAGAACGTTGTTCTATTATTTTGAATTTTCATCAGAAACATTGCATATCTTGCCAAACATTAAGCCCTATTTCCTAGTCATATTTCGGGAGCACGAATTTTAATGCATTATGCGGCTTACTAATTGTTGGTTGGGAACGACCATTTGTACAAGTTTGTATTCGTAAGGACATGTGCAGGTATAATGTTTCACTTTGTTTAATTATCATCAGAAACTTGACATTGCTTGGCAAACGTCACGACCTTATACTCGGGTCATATTTCGGCATCAGTATATGACATGTTTAATATTCATGCTCGTAAAGTATTTAACAAGACCATACATTAAACACTGGACCTTCCTCCTTAGAGCGGAATAGTCCAAGTAATACTACACAACATTGCCTGAAAATATATTTCTTTATATCGTGGTGCAATGTGTTTTCAAACCATCTTCATTAAATATAATTATTTCCGATTTGTCTATCGGTGAAACGAAAGAAAACACTGCAAAGTGTCAACCACTCAATCTTAACTGAAACCCCTGAGTTTTAAGGGTGGTATAATTCGACGTCTTTTGATCTTCTAATTGAATGGTTCAGGATGAATTCGTATAATTATTTTCTTCAGCAATGACCAAATGACAATATTGGATTTAACCTTAGTGCTTAAATATTGTTATGTTTATTTTACATTGCAAAATATGTAGAACAACTTTTGATAGAAGAACTGATATCAAGTGGACTGTAGTACGACATTCATAAATATGGACCCACGTTTTTTAAATAAGATGTATTACACTATCAATTCAATGTCCTAATGCTCATCATGACCTTTTATAGGGCTTTCTTCTTTTAGTGGAAGAAGCCAACTGATCAATTGCAAATATTGTGTGAGAACTATGGTATGATTCCTTCATTAGGTTAATATGTAATTGGTGTGAACAGGTTTATCAGGTTACTAAAGTTGAATAAGAAAAAAAAAAAAAAAAAACATACAAAATTGTTTGTCATCGCCAGTTGCAGAGCTATGGAGAAATTATAAGCCGTTTTTTACCATCAGTTGAAGTTCTAGCACTATCAATGTAAGAATTATTTGCCTTACCTTTTTCAAACTTAAGTCGCAATTACGAATTGGCAAAAGTATTTTTTCATTCCCATTTCATCCCATTTGCATTATCCTTATCCACTACCCATCCCATCCAATCTGAATACTCCTAATCCACAACCCATCTCATCCTATCTAAATAATCCTAATCCACTACCAATCTCATCCCATCTGAGTTATCCTAATCCACAACCCATCTCATCCCACTTTCATTATCCCAATCCACTACCAATCTCATCACACCTTCATATTCCAATTCACAACCTAGCTTATCCACTTTTAATTATCCCTATCCATTTCATCCCATCTCATCCCATCTCCGTTCTCCCAATCCTCTACCCATTTCATCCCATCTTCATTATCCCAATCCACAGCCCATCTTCAATCCGCTTACCATCTAATGCCATCTTCGTTATCCCAATCCACAACTCATCTCATCCCATCTGCATTATCCTAATCCACTACCCATCTTAACCCATCTACATTATCCCAATCCACAGCCAATTTCATCCCATCTTCATTATCCCAATCTACAACCCATTTCATCAGATCTTTATTATCCCAATCCACAATCCATCTCGTCTAATCTTCATTATCCAAATCCACTACCCATTTGATCCCATCTACCTATCCCAATTCACTGCTCATTTCATCCCATCTTCAGTATCCCAATCCACAACTCATTTCATCCCATCTTAATTATTTAATGCACAACCCATATCATCCCATCCTTATTATCCCAATCCACAACGATTCTCAACCCATCTTCATTATTCAAATAAACAACCCATTTCGTCCCATCTTCATTATCTTAATCCCATACCAATCTCATCCCATCTACATTATCCCAATCCCTGACCCGTCTCAACCCATCTTCATTATTCAAATCCACAAACCGTCTCATCCCATCTTCGGTAGCCAATATAAAACCAATCGTATCCCCTCTTCAGTATCCCAATACACAACCCATCTTATCCCATCTTTAGTATCTCAATCCACTACCCATTTCACCTCATCTTCAGTATCCCAATCTGCTATCCATATAATCCCAAATTCCTTATCCCAATCCATAACTGATCTCATCTCATCTTCTTTATCTCAATCAACATCCCATTTCATCACATCTTCATTATCCCAATCCACAATCCTTTTCATCTCATCTTCAGTATCTCAATCCGCTTACCATCTAATGCCATCTTCATTATCCAAATCCACAACCCATCTTATCCCACCTTCAGTATCCCAATCCGCTACCTATTTTATCTCATCTTCACTATCCCAATCCACAATCCATCTTATCCCACCTTCAGTATCCCAATCCGCTACCCATCTCATTCCATCTTCACTATCCCAATCCAAAACCTATCTTAACCCACCTTCATTATCCCAATCTGCAACCCATTTCATCCCATATGCATTATCTCAATCCACAACACATCTTATATCACCTTCAGTATCCCAATACGCTACCCATCCTGCCCCATCTTCATTATCCTAATTCACAACCCATCTCATCCCATTATCATTATTCCAATTCACTTCCCATCTCATCCCATCTTTATTATCCCAATCCACTACCCATTTCATCCCATCTTCATTATCCCAATCCACTTCCCAATTCATCCCATCTTCATTATCTCAATCCACTTCCCATTTGATCCCATCTCCATTATCCCAATCCACTTCTTATTTGATCCCGTCTTCATTATTCAATTCCACAACCCATTTCATCCCATCTTCATTATCCCAATCCAGTACCCATTTCATCCCGCCTTCATTATCCAAATCAACTGCCCTTTATATCCCATCATCATTATTCATATCCACTACCCTTTCATCCCATTTTCATTATCCCAATCCCCTACCCATTTCATCTTATCTTCATTATCCAAATCCACTACCCATTTCATCTCATATTCATTATCCCAATTCACTACCCATTTCATCCCATCTTCATTATCCAAATCCACTACGCTTTAAACTCCATCATCATTATCTAAATCCACTTCCCATTTCATCCCATCTTCATTGTCCCAATCCCTTCCCATTTCATCCCATCTTCATAATCCAAATCCACTACCCATCTCAACCCATAAGCATAATTCCAATCCACAACCTATCTCATCCACTCTTCTTTATCCCAATCTACAACTCATCTCATCCCATCTGCATAATCCTTATCTACTACCATTCTCAACCCATCTACATTATCCCAATCCACAGCCAATTTCATTCCATTTTCATTATCCCAATTCACAGCCCATTTCATCCCATCTACATTATCCCAATCCACCGCCAATTTCATCCCATCTTCATTAACCACATTCACAGCCCATTTCATCCCATCTACATCAACCCAATCCCATCTTTATTAATCCAATTCACTACCGAGCTCATCTCATCTTCGTTATCCCAATCCACAACCCATCTCGTCCCATCTACATTATCCCAATCCACAACCCATTTCATCCCATCTTCATTATCCCAATCCGTTACCCATCTCATCCCATCTTTATTATCCCAATCCACTACCCATTTCATCCCACCTACATTATCCTAATCCACAGCCCATCTCATCCAATCTTCATCATCCAAATCTACAATGCAACCCATCAATTCGTTGTATGAGTCGTTCGATCTATAGCAAATCCTCTATAGGTGTGCTTGTCCCATTCAAATATCGCCCCATCTTAACTTTCGCTATCCATGCCATCTATCCATTCTATTTGATCGCATTGTCTTTATCGTATCGACCTCTCTACTTCCCCTATATGCATATACCCGTCTTCATTGTTCATGTTCCTATATACCTTCATCTTTTTCAATCCATAAGTATCATCCTATATCAAAAACCTACCTTGTTCCAATTCACTTCTCATGATTTCCAATGTTCTTCCTCATAAATTTATATGTCCTATCTAATCTTTGCCAGGAATGATGTCATGAAAATTGTTTGTATAGATCTATATAATTATTTCATTTATGTTCTATTGTTTCCGGAGTAATGTACAACCTGGTTTCACTATGTATGTAAATAATAACAACACATGTTTGAATTGAAATAAGGGCATTTTTTTCTAGAATGCCGTATTTTAAGTTATTTGTCCATATCTGGACAGCTAATAAACTGCCACAAGGAACGACCGCCAGATCATTGATTTCATTGATGTCTTATTCTTTTTGGTGTAAACGGAGAAAAGCAGGCCTAGCTTCTGTTGAATGTAACTTTAATTCTTTAGCGTGCCCACTGTTAAGAAGCTTACTAACGTATGCAAACTAAACCCGATGTCAAAATGTAGGCATTTGTTTGAGAAATTAAAGATTTAAGAAGAGCGTAAAATGGTTGTTTAAATGCCTTATCTGAATGTTTAAAACGAATGTTATATACATAAATTTGTGTACGATGTCGTACTTAAAGATGCCTTATTACTCCCAAATAAAATTTACCACAATTAATAATATTGTTTTGATATTCTAAAAAAAGGATGAATAGATGTCAAAAACAATGGTTCTTATGAATTATTTCGAGTTTAATTTGAAAGAAACTCGGAATTTCTGCACTATGAGACTAAAGTAGACCAGAGTAAATGTTTTAGCATTCACTAATCATTTAATATATTTGCGTTTTCTGCTACTAAATACACGGTTTCAATCTTGTTACCAGTAATTAACATTTTCCATAAATGCATTAATTAGTAAGTAGTTTAAGGTTCAAAATTGATGCTTGTTATGCATGTGTGTGAATTGGTTCTGAATAAGAGTGTCACTTTAAGATTGATAGGATTATACTCGAAGTTGCATCGCCCCATGCCATAAAACACACGTACTTCAAGTAAGAGGCCCACTATTTAAATATGATTGATGACTGTATAGATGAAATGTTTAATATTAATGTTCGCAAAACAATATTTATAGATATAGAGTCTACATAGCCTTTGATAGAACACTTCCACATCACCCTTGAAGTGGAAGGGTCTAAGTGTGGATACACAACATTACGTGACAATCATGTTTTTTTATTTTTCATATCTGTGTGAAATGTTCATCCGAGCCATCTTAAGTAAATAAAACAAAAAATAAGTTCTAGCGTTCAAATAAAACAATAAAAACACTGCAAAGTGTCAACCGCTTAATCTTTACTGAACCCCATACGTTTAGAGAAATATAACTCTACGACCTTGTTGGTCTGCCAACTAAGTGGTTCAAAATGACCAGTGTACTTTCTTGAGTAAAAACTTAAGAACTGTATTGGATAATACATTGCGTGCTCCTGTGTTATCGTACACCGCAGTATCTGTGTAGCATATCTTTTTGAAAAAAAAATGATTTCAAGTACACTTTTGCACAACATACCTGAAACTAGCCCGGCTTTTATTAAAACGATGTATAACACTATCATTGCGATGTCCAAATGCGCATTAATTGGTTTACAAGTATGTTGTTTATGTGAGCTTTGATATCCTAGGGTTTAAGTGGAAGAAAGATAACTAATTAATTGCAAATATTGCATGAGAAATATGATTTTAATTCCTTCATATTCAATGAAAAGGTGTTATTAAACCGTTCCGCTAATTATCGCTGTTTACCATTTATATAGATGTATCAGGGTTTATGGGTTGGTCTGATCAGGTTTAAGAAGGAAGTAAAAAGTTACAAACGTAGACCGTAAAATAGTATTTATACGAAGTTATTTTTCATCACCAGATGCAAAGCTATGATGGAATCTTTAGCAAAACAATATTATCAACAGTTAAACGTCTAAACATATCATTGTTAAAAATATATGGGTTTTTTCATCCGTTTTAACAGAACTCTGTGAGGTTAACTACGACACATGTTCAAACTTCAGTCTAAATTACAAATTGGCAGAAGTATTTTTTTCATTCCTCTCCCATCCCATCTGCATTATCCAAATCAACAACCCATCTCATCCCCTCTTTGTCTTATTTGTTCCACCTATTACAATTGGCCATTCGATTCTCACTCCATCTTCACTTCCGCAATTCCTTTCCCCTACCCATCCTTTTTTATCGTCTCGTCCTCATGTTCCCTCTCTACTTCTCATATAATCACATATCGATCTTCATTGTTCAAAGTCCCGCGTTACTCCAACTTTTCCACCCATTATTCTCAACAAATAACCTTAAAAATCCGTATCTTAATTCAATAATTTGTTCTTTGTCATTTGTCTACCCAATTATTATACTTTCCACACCTTATCCAATTATAATAAATATCCTCTACTCTGAACGTAATCTTTGTGTGGAATGATCTCTTTAGAATTTTCAAAAAATAGGGGTTTGTATAGATCTATTGAATTATTTCATTTGAGTCCTTTGTGTTTTTGTTTGTTTTTGTTTTGGCGAAATGGGAAACAGCAGACCAGATAAAACAGGGATACTGTGATTCCCAGATTCGATACCTAAGCTACCTTTGAATAGAACGTTCATTGTTTACTGTGACAAGTGTAATGAAGGTTAAGACAGTTTTTAGAATCAAACAACCGACGTAAAAAGGCGACACTTTTTCGGGGATTTATGGTTTTTACAATAGCGACAAATGTTTGTTGAACTTTCTTATCTGGATGTTCGTAACAAACATCTTATACAGGACTACTGTTACGAGATTTTACTGAAGGAAAAGAACATCACACTCCCTGTTGCCTTGGCCCAATGTCATAAAACACTCCTACTCGTAGAAAGAGGTCCACCTTTTGGAGATATGATTGACGACTGTATCGATGACATGCTTAATATTCATGATCGCATACTGTTTTATAGGTATATTGTTGACATAGACTGATGAATCACTGGCACTTCCTCCTTGAAGCGGAAAGGTCAAAGTGTTATTACACAACATAGCGTGATAATCATGGTTTATTGTTCATATCCGTGAGAAATGTTGATCTGAGCCTTATTCTCAAAAAAAATAGATTTTTTTCTATCATTTAAACCACAACTTAACAAACTTCAAAGTGTCAACCGTTTTATCTTAACTGAAACCCCTTTTTAAGCGTAGTATAATATGACGACCTTGATGATCTGCCAATGAAATTGTTCAAACTGCATCCTTTCTATAGCAAAAACCTAAGGACTATATTGGACTAAAGTACAGTGCGTGCTTCTGTGTTATTATACATCGCAAATCTGGAAAGCATACCTCTTTGAAAACTGGATTTTAAGTACACTGGTGTACGACATACCTGAAAATAGGACCCACGTTTTCAAATAAGATGTATTACACTATCAGAGCGATGTCCAAATGCGCATAAATCGGTTAACAAGTATGTTGACTATATGAGCTTTGATAACCCTAGGGCTTTCTTTCTTTAAGTGGAAAAAGATAACTAATTAATTGCAAATATTGCATGAGAATTATGGTTTCATTCTTTCATATTTAATGGAAAATGTGTTATTAAATGGTTCCGCTAAAGATCGCTTTTTACCATTGATATAGATCAGGTTATATGGGTTGGTCTGCTCAGGTTTATCAAGGAAGTAAAACGTTACAAATGTAGACCGTGAAATTGTATTCATACGAAATTATTTGTCATCACCAGCTGCACAGCTGTGATGGAATCTTTAGCAAAACAATATTTTCAACAGTTAATGGTCTAACACTATCAATGCTAAAATTGTATGTTTTTTCATCCGTTTTAACAGAAATCTGTGAGGTTAACTACGACACTTGACGTTCAAACTTCAGTCTAAATTACAAATTGACAGAAGCATTTTTTTCATTCCTATCCATTCCCATCTTCATTATACAAATCAAAAACACATCTCACCCCCTCTTTGTCTTTTTTGTTCCACCTATTACAATTCCGATATCAGTTTGAATTTGCCCCATTCAACTCTCACTCCATCTTCACTTTCGTATTTCCTTTCCTCTACTCATCATATTTTATCGTCTCGTCCCCATGTTCCCTCTCTACATCTCATATAATCACATATCCATCGTCATTGTTCATAGTCCCGCGTTAGTCCAACTTTTCCACCCATTATTCTCAACAAATAACCTTAAAAATCCGTATTTTAATTCAATACCCACCCTATCCGATGTTCTTTGTCATGTGTATACAAAATTGTTAAAGTTTCCACATAACATCCTATCAAAATAAATATCCTCTTCTCCAAATCCAAATCTTTGTGTGGAATTATTTCTTTAGAATTTTCAAAATATGGGTTATATAGATCTATTGAATTATTTAAGATTATTTTGGTTGAGTCCTTTTTGTTTTTGGCGAAGTGGGAAACATTAGACGAGATATCATAAACAGGGATACTATGATGCCCAGATTTGATACCTTAGCAACTTTTGAATAGAACTTTAATTGTTTACTGCGGTTAGGAAAGTTTTTTAGATTTAAACAACCGACGTCAAAAAGGCGTCTCTTGTTCGGGGATTTACAGTTTTTACAATAGCGACAAATGTTTCTTGAACTTCCTTATCTGGATGTTCATAACACACATCTTATACAGGATTACTGTTACGTGGTTTTACTTCAGGAAGAGAAGATCATACTCCATGTTGCCTTGGCCCCATGTCATAAAACACTCCTACTCGTAGTAAGAGGCCAACTTTTTGTAGATATGATTGACGACTGTATCGATGACATGCTTAATATTCATGATCGCAAAAGTGTTTTGTAGGTACAGTGTTTACATAGACTTTGATGAATCACTGGCACTTCCTCCTTGAAGCGGAAAGGTCAAAGTGTTATTACACAACATTGCGTGATTATCATGGTTTATTTTTCATTTCCGTGCGAAATGTTGATCTGTGCCTTCTTCTCCAAAAACAAACTGCAAAGTGTCAACCGCTTAATTTTCACTGAACCCCTACTTTAAACGTAGTATTATATGACGACCTTGATGATCTGGGAAGCATACCTCTTTGAAAACTGGATTTTAAGTACACTGGTGTACGCCATACCTGACAATAGACCAACTTTTTCATATATTAAGATGTATTACACTATCAGTGCGATGCTCAAATTCGCATAAATCGGTTTACAAGTATGTTGTTTATATGAGCTATGATAACCCTATGGCACTCTTTCTTTAAGTGGAAAAAGAAATATGATTTTAATTCCTTCATATTCAATGGAAAAGGTGTTATTATACGATTCCGCTAATTGTCGCTGTTTACCATTTATATAGATGTATCCGGTTAAATGGATTGTTCTGATCAGGTTTATCAAGGAAGTAAGAAGTAACAAAAGAAGAACGAGATATCAAAATATTTGTAAACGCAAGTTGCAGAGATATCGAGAAATCATTAGCAAACTCATTTTACCATCAGTTAAAAAAACTAACATTATACATTTTAAAATCATATGTTTTCCTTTTGTCCATTTTTACAGAAATATGCGATAATAACTGTGATACATAAGACTTAAAGCTGCACTCTCACAGATTTTAAGTTTGACATTTTTATTTTTATTTTTTGTCTTGGAACAAGCCAATAGTTGCGAAAATCTATGGACACCAGTTATATAAGACTGCTGACAAAAAATAAGATCTCAGATATTTATATTTAAGTTAAAAAATTGATGCATTTTTCTCAAACCGTTAGTAACGGTTTTAGCCATAAAACATTACTTTTCGAAAGGAACTATGATAATCTACAATCTGTCAGCTATCTTATATGATTGGTTTGCAGATATTTACACAAAACGTTGCTCTTTCATGAACAAAAATAAAAAAAGTTGTAAAAATGGTTTATCTGTGCGTGTGCAGCTTGGACCTAATTCGTAAATTTGATATAAGTAAGGCTTCATTTCCATCCGATCCCATCTTCATAATCCCAACTCACAACCCATCTCATTCCATTTATTACGAATCTCATATCAACTATGCCTTTGCCCTCATTCAATCTCCTTCAATCTTCACTTTCGTTATTTTTTTCTCTACCCATCCAATTTTATCCTCCTGATGTTTTATCTCTTCTTCCTATATTATCACATATCTTTCTTTATTGTTCGCATTCCCATTTTTCATGTTTTCCAAGTTCCATCAAATATCCTTAACCTACCTTATTCCAATTCACTTCTCATCATATCGCATCTTCTCCCCATTGTTTCTACCCAATTGTTATACAACCCACTTCTTATTCCGTCTCAATAATAGTTTTTCATAGTTTTATTTCAAATGCATAAAGGCCATATGTCCATTAGCATACAAGAATTATGCATATATACACATATCATGACACTTCATAGATCAGTGGTCAAATACAATTTCATAGACAAATTTCTTACAATAACTAACACTATTATTATTATATAATTCAAACTATAATGTAATATTATCCCAGTGAGGAGACATTTGTTGCTATATAGATATAAGCTTATTACATATGTTCAATATCAACAAACGTAAATTATACCCTTTACTCCCAACACAATGTTTGAGTGAAATAATTTCTTGAAATTGTTAAAAATGTGTGTTTTTAAAGATCTATTGAATTATATCTATTTTTATCATTGGAGTCTTTTTTGTCTTTGGCGAAATGGAAAACAGTAGACAAAATGAACAGGGATTCAATGAGGCCCGCATTCGATACTTTAGATACATTTGAATTTAACTTCTTTTAATATAATTCAAGACGTTTGATAAAGTTTTCAGATTAACAATCGACGTCAAAATGGCGACATTTGTTTCAGAATTTGAGGATTTGGCAAGAGCGTAAAGTGGTTGTTATGCGGCCTTATCTCAAATTAATATACACAACTTATTTTACGAGATGATACTTAAGGTATAAAAGATTATACTCGATGGTGAATTGCCCCATGTCATATAACACTCGTATTTCATGTAGGAGGCCCGTTTTTGTTTTAAATATGATTGATGACCATCAAGATGGCATGTTTGATATTAATGTTCGCAAAGTGTTTTTCAGGTATATTGTTTACATAGCCTTTGATCAAACACTGGCACTTCCCCTTTAAAGTGGAATAAGCTAAGAGCTATGACACAACATGAAGAACATCGTGTAGTTTTCCGAAAATGTGTTTTTTGACCAAATTTTACTCAATAAATTCATGCTTTTTCTTGTTTGTTAAAACCAAAGAAGAGGACAACGTCATGGTGTAAAATCAAACAGGTGCTTTTCACCATAAAAAAAGGTTTAAACAACATTGATATTTCTCACAAATCTAATGGTCCAATGAGCATCATAAGTTTTTAAGCTTTTGGTTTTCATCACTTAACTTAGTAATTGAAAAAAAGTGCATGCCTCTATTTTGGTTTCCCTTGTCATACCATCTGCCCTTTGCTTCTTTATATTTTGTCCTTATCTCAATGACAAACTGAAAAGAAAAGGAAATGATTTAATACTTTAGCAATACAAAATAAAACAATAAGATAACGCATTAAAAACTGATGTATTGCGCAGCATTTCTGTGTTCATTCATGATTAGTGATTCTTAATCCTTCATTTGCATTGTGGGTGGGGTAAAACTTTCTTAATTTTAAGTATTTAACTTAATAAATAACTCAGATATGTCCCAAGTTAATAATAAACTGGCGAGTTTTAACAATCATATATATATATATATATATATATATATATATATATATATATATATATATATATATATATATATATATATATATATAACCTGAAGTCCTGAACTGTTTTTTTCCAAACTTTGAAATCATTTCCATTCTCTTTTTTCACATTTGAAATAAAAACGGATGTTGAATTTAAAGCAAAGATACATTTTGAACGGAATGAAAATATTTATAATAGAAAAGGTCAGGTTGCACTGACTTGTGCTCGTAATTTTCATCACGGTCCATGTTGAAATTTTGATTAATACTATTTAGCAATATGTATATCGTTGCATATAACGCACCGGCGATGACAGCTTAAACTGACCGACTTTCCTCGTAGAACCTCGTTCTGAAACTCTGCGAGTCTCGTGATGGTTTATCATGAGAAGATATCGCTGTATTGTGACAAGGGTCTTTTATTCAATATAATTATCAGCAAAAGCCAACTGCCCTTATTGGTACCGTCGTCGGCAACCACGATTCTTTATTTCCGTACACTTCATACAAATCGTGGAAGAAATGACTGACAAAATGTCGTGATATCAATATGCATGAGGCAGGGGAGACAATTCTCTTCCAACGAAATGGCGTGGCGAGTGGTCAATATGGCTTTTTTAGCTATAAGGCGGACTGAGCTGAATTCTAGCTTTGGTCAGAATTCTTTTTCTACGAGGAAGTATTAGTATGAGTGTCAGTGCATATGTCAGGGTTTTATTTCCGCAATGGTTCCTTGCGGGTCCCATGAAACTGCCTTATTTTTTTATGATTACGAAATTTTCCTCGCAAAATCGCCCACGGAACAAAACGAAGCATAGCGCTCAGTAGAGTAACGGGGGTAGACTACGATGTATCGATACTGTTATGAGTTATCTTTATCACAATATCTTTAACTAAATGATATACATAAATACCCATGTTGTACCATATGGCTTGTGCTTTTAAACTTATTGACCGAGGTGCCAATAGGCCCACTTTTTTCAAGTGTGATGTATAACACTATCAATGACATGTCCAAATGGTCATAAATGGGCTGACAAGTATGTTGTTTACATGGACTTTGATTGATATTCATTTAAATGGATTGTATTGGCAACTAATGAGTGAGAACTGTACTATATACTTATTCATAGTTCATTCATAGTTCATGGAAAAAGTGTCTTAAGGTTCCGCTAGTCTGAAATAGAAATTACCATTTATATAGATGTGTCAGATTGGATGGGTTGGTGTGTTGATATGTCTTTCAAATTTGTTCAGATAAAGTTGATATTTGATACCATCATGACTGCATCTAATGGGGCTTTTAGTTAATTATTAACAGGGAACAATATTGTGTTCTTTCCCAATATTTGAATTTCTTTCGATATTCTTTGTCACTTTGGTATTTTGAAAATTAAAAATGCTGTTTTGAAAAAAATACGCCCTTTTTATATTTGAACGATACATGATAATTATTAGGCAATACGTCATTTTGACATTATTTATTGAACTACTCAAAATCATGAATTGATTCATCAGACTACAATTATCATAAATTAGATTTCAATGGTAATTCTTCAAGTGCCATATTTTGAGGATCATTTAAGCTAACACAAGTAGGTAGATATAATAAACGTATTGAAATTATGACCAGCTAAAGAGTACGAAATTCTTGAAATGAAAAAATAGGGTTAAAAAGTGTTTTGCTTTAAATTTTAAAGTCCCTATAAACAAAGGTACTACTCTTCAGATAAGAAACGCGGTGTATTTGAACTAGCTGATTTATTTGGACAGAAGTCTTAAGATTTTGTCGATTTCAGGGCGTTGACTTAGGCCAACAATACACGCATTATACGCTTAACTTTGACTTTTATAATCTCAAAGGGTACGGCGTTTAATTAATGAATTTGGAAATATTAATATATTCAAAGTAATTTAAGAATCTCTTAGGTACAGTGGAATGAGATTGGTGACTTAAGAAATAAATTGATGTGAAGATTATTGTGTATTGTGTGTATGTATACCAAACTCTAAACTTCAAACGTTCATCGAAGTTACTTAGGCAAAAGCAAAACGATCGTAAAGAAAGGACCGGTTTTGAATGGAACACAATTATAACAAATTACAGAGCGACATAATGGAAGTATGCATTTTTTGCTCAATTTAGATACTTTCAGTATAAGCGATTTTGTGAGAGGAATAGAAGGACTTACTGTTCATGATTCGTTTGAATTGAATATTGTTCGAGTTTAAACGATTTCAGCTGAATAAAGGTTAATTTACCTATGTAGCTGACTGGCGGTCTTTTAAAGCCGTGTATTTAAGCTTCTTTTATGCTTTCAATTCATAACAGATACTTCTTTGAAAAGTAAACATAAAAAGGTAATTACGCTGTTCAAATTGCTCGCGAAAATGATTACGTCTTAAATTGAAATGAGCATTCAATTTGGATAAAAACGAAAACTATGGAGGGAAAGGTATCTTTAAATTCATCACCAGCAACGAAAATGGACATAACGATAGAAATGTCAGATGCGAGTGAAACGGTACAGTCTTTTGACGTCAAAACGGAACGCACAAAATCGGCGACGTCAGCCGGTGACGTCACAGCGGAGACGACGTCTCAAGTTGATGATGGGACGTCAGTTGTGGAAAACACGGAAGAAAGTCAAACCAGTGACGGGAATCAAGAGGTTGATGAAAGGTAACATTTTGTTTCTATTTTTTTATATGAAAGAAATCGAACCGCATCTGGCACTATAGTTGCAAGTTTCTGTCATAGAAATGTAGTTATCAATGTTTAATTGTTTGTGTTAAAATGTCCGCTGAGAAATATAAATGCGTGAATTGTGTTGAGTTTAAAACGTTGAAAAATAATGAAGGAGGGTTGCTACTGCCTTTGTGTGGTGATATGAAAGTCGGTGTACTGATTCCCAAAGACAAAGATACTAACATAAGCTCGACTTAAAGGGACTCGCTCATGTTTTGGTAAAAGGCACTTTTTATGACGATATAAAATTGTGGCAAATCATTAGGAGTTAAATCTAAGATACCGTAGACCGGAGCCCTTCAGCAGATGTTGATATTTGCTCAGATATCGTCTTTGAAGACCACAGTTTTCCTTAGCGTGATGTGTTTATTGACATTAGCACGTGATGTGATCAATGTATTGTTAAAACGATCTAAATATCTTTCACTTTTGTAAACGTTTGGTGGCCTTATTGGTGAAGGCGTCAGTTTCCTATTTGTTCTTGACTTGACTGGGGTGGGTTCGCACCCACGAAAACCATAATAAATCGATATCACAGAGTAAATTAATGCTAAATTAAGTCTTTGCAGATGCATTACCATGAAAACCTTTTTTGCGGTCCAAAAAACTTGAGCGAGTACCTTTAAGCTTACAATCAAAATCGCATATGTATCCTATATGATAGTGGTTTCCCTCGTTTTCGTTTATAGGCTCACGTCCATACCAGAGCGTTATAGGCAGAGCTCTCATCGTGCTATAAGTATAGGTTACGGATAAATTTCAACGATATGCATTTACACGCACGGTATTTATTGAATGTTTCCATTGACAATATGGTACAAAAAAGTTATTGCCCCCTGAGCCCTCGTGATTGAAATTATACAACTCGCGTTTCGTGTGTGTGTATAATTGTAATAACTCGGACGATTGCTTCAGTAACTATTACCTCAAAGCTTCCGATCATACAAATTGTATAAGGCTATCTTCTGTAACTCTGGTCTGTAAATAATAGATAAGACAAGAACACAATTGTCTAGGAAAGGCAATAAAGCTTCTTTTAGTTTTGATTTCTTGCATTCCTGAGTCACGGCTACAGATATTCCTGTTTCTTCGCTACAATAATTACGTGTTATCTTTACACATAAAAGTATTTATTACTAAGAGTGCGCGCTGTGATTCACCGTCGTTATTGTCCTGTAATGATTTTAGATTCTATAAGGGCGTAGTTGCTATTATTACAATCCTATAATTGTAGCACATGAATTAGACTTAGCTTATTATTTCAGGGTAATGTTAACATTCCTTCTTGGCTGTTTATACCAAATATATGACTTTATACTTAAACCAGGAATAGCTGAAATAGGAAACATTTCTTAACGACATAAAAACATGTATGTGACATAAAATAGCAATAATGTATGTTTTTTAAGTGTTAATGGCATGTTTCTTGCGTTTATGAACGCAGTACAGCACGCGAACAAATTCCATGAAGCGCACTAGCGCTTCTTGGTCATTTGCTCGCTTGCCCTACTGCGTTCATACATCATAAACGCAAGAAAAAATGCGATCAGTACATATATACATTTACACAAAATATATTCATTGCGATTAAAAGTGAGCAGTATCTTCTGCATTTAAGTATTTCTTCTCAAAGAAGTATAACCGACAGCATACGTTTGTATAAAAGAATTGCTGAATTTTGTTACTTCGTACATCATTGGTTAAATGACGTCGTGCTTATCCAATCGAAGTGCACTATTGAAGTTAACAATAGGCCGATTGTTCAGAACTTTGTTAAAGTTAACAACGTGATTTACGACATAGTTGTTAAATTTTAAACATTCAATTTTTAATGAAGTTTTCACATATTTAAATATCAACAAGTACAGCTGCAACATTTGTCTCAAATCTTGTTTGTAAAACAGCAGATCACAACTCTATCCAATAAACTCCAGAAACGATTTAAAAGTTAACAACAATGGCGTTAACAATATTGTTTTCTTTTAACAAAGTTCTGAACAATCGGCCCAATGACGTCACATCTCTTTGCGTGTTATACAGTATGAACATCAAGTTTTATCTACACAATGGACTTGGAGAATGTAAATATTTGTTGATAAATGTCTAAGACTTACAATGATTAAACAACGTTCTTTAATGAAACAATCGTAAAATATTGATGCATGACTTTGATAAGTCATCAATGCACGGTCATAGTTTCTGGAATTGCAGACTTGCATCGAATACTTGCAAAGGTATAAATCTTGGGTCAAACACGGATTAATATCCAAACGCATTAAGAACAAGAGGGGTATCAAATTTCGACAGTAAATCAATTTTATCTCTTACGAATTGACTTTTTATCAGCTCAGGGTGTGATTGTATTAGCTCAAACTTAAATTTCATGACCTTAGGCCTAACAAAAACACTTATGGTTCGGGTTACCCGACAGTGCCTGCAAAATAGGCGTCGCCCGTACCGTATTTATAGTACGTGGGTTTTTTAGTTTGTGTTTTATTATGAAGTTTAAAAACCTTTAAAGTTTTATACTGAAGATTACTTTAACGCCATTCGCCAATGCTAACAATAACGTTCTTAAATAACTCATAATAAAATTAATGTGTTTTCCTAGAAAGAAAATATGTAACCCTTCCCACATAATAAAGTTGTCTGTTTTTCTGCCTTATTAAATGAGTAAATGCAAATAACTATTCCATTTATAGCAAATATGTAGAATAAATTAATATGTAAATATGAAGTTACTATCAGAAGGTCATAAATTGAAAAATAAATTACTGCAATCTCAATACGATATATGATTATTAGGGATCAGTTATACGAATAGGTTACGAGAAATTGAGTAAGACGTGCACGTTTTTAAGTGATACTTGTATTTCAAATAAATGCATGCTCATGTGTAACGAACATAAATTCTGAGTGATAAACATTTAACTACTTACTAAAAACATTTACAACTAAAAATGCACAAATATTAAATGACTGGTGAGCTCTCTCGATCTCTCTTTCTCTCACACGTCTTTCTCTACAACTTCAACTGTATCATGTTTGTTTTTTCAACTTAAACAACGCAATATACATTAGATATTACTCTTATTGTTTGTTTTTTTGCTTATAAAACAACTTTGCTTGGTATAGAATTTGACGATTCGGGTGAGGGCCGTAACATGATTGTTGGCATATCTCGTGGCCCAATCCCTTTGCATGCTATAATGTCGGTCTAAATATGTGTTGAAATTTGTATTGATATTGTCGTTGTCAAATGTGTTCTCATGCAATAAAATATTATTAAATCAGGCCTTAAAATAATGACAGTGATCAACTATCGCCTCATAAGGTAAGAATACCGTGATTTCTGCACCTTTCTTTCTAATTAAACACGGTAACCTTCATAGTTTCCATTGTTTTCGAAATGTATTCATCGTTTTCGGTTATTTAAACAATTGAATTAACTGTGGTACTGCTTATTTGGGAGTAAGAGTGCATCTTTAAGACCGTTGGTTCTGCTATTCTTGAGCACAGGCAGCTGCAGGCAGATGGACTATTAAAGCAGACAGAGAAAGACATTCAGACACCCACGATATTGTGGTGTATTGCTTACATAAACTCCTTAATCCTGACCAAAAAAATAACGAAATAAAAATATGCCTGTAAAATTTGTTTTATTTTGTTTGCACTCCTACTGTTCAAGATTTCGAATTCTGTTTCAGGATTAAAAATCAGCAAACGAAGCATTTAATTAAAGTTATTCAAACATTGACTTAAACGAAAAAGGGATTTCTAATGTAAGACGTTTGTTATGGAAGCGTATATTATATTATATACTGTTGATGTGATCATGTAGGCTTGTCGACTTGTATGTCGACTTGACGGATTATAGAGCGACAATTAGAAAAATGTATGTCAGCTTGTGGATATAGTGGCTTTTTATCGAAATGATACACACTTATTGGTATACTTAAGATCAGAAGCAGAGCAGCAACAAGGGGGAGCCCGTAGTGGATATTCTATTACCCATCATTACATTCAAGAAAAGCATAGCCTTTTCAATATTTATTTCATTTTCATTGTCTTTATCTTATGTTTGGGAAATAATGGGCAAGGCTCGGACGAAATGTCGGTAAAATATCAACGGTTCTGTCATGGTATATCTATGATCAGATCCGACCAATCTATATAAATACCACAAATTGTCCATTAAATGTTATTTGAGAGTTGCCAATCGCCGAGCAACGTATATGCTGAGAAAGCGGTATACTACTTCCTCTGAATACTAAGCTGCTAGGTATGATTGCTATTTAATCGTCAGAGCCTTACCAGTGAAAAACACAACACAAATCAACATCGAAATAATGAAATGGTTAAAAAACAAATAAACAAAATAGGTTTGCAGCACATCTAGTATTGAAATCATCAGCTGGACTTCGGCGTGAGGTGGAAAGCCTAATGGTTAGCGAGATGTGCAGAACGATTGGATCGTAACCTCGAGTCAATCTCCGGATTTACTGAAAATATATATAGGAAGCAAGCAGAACACATGCATCGAAACCAGTATCATTCATTAAGTATATGCCTGTATGTAGACGAAGTTTGGGGTTTTGGGAGGGTGGGAAAAGTAAGCCAAAAATAATAGAGCTGCAAAAGGCTGACCTTTCTCATACGATGGTCGGAGCAAAGAGGCCTGTATAACCATGTGCTTGTAGAGGGCGCACACTGCGGCCAATCAGATCAGTATAATAAGTTACGTCATGCAATTGCTCGCCATATGGTTATAGAGCACCATTAATTAAATGCATTACAAATATACCAATAACGAAAGTTATCCTTAAAGGAATAACTTGAAATATTATATATCGGCGTTATCATTTTGAAGTCAACATAACGTGTTGAACTAGTATGTTTTTCAACAAAACATGTGGCACAATATCCAATAGTTCGTTGGCATTGTTTCGTATGATAACTTGCCATAATACAAATCAACAAGACTACATAATTACATCATTAGCAAATACCATATACGCTACCATACTCTTTTATAGTTTGTATGTTTTGCTCATACCATTATTTTTTCGGTTTGTGTATTTTATAAATTTAAAGGTTTTAACACAAGTTTGTTATGTATTACTTTTGGCTTACGAGCGACGCGAAGTAAGCGATTCTGTTTATGTTAAAATTTAAGTAGTCAGAGCAGGTTTGTGATACTATGGAAGCGCATAGTGTGTCAGTAATAATTAGATGACATAGAAGTATTGTCCTTATGATTAAATATGGGCGATTTGAGGGTATCCAATGAGCCCTTCTTAATCATTTATATATTACTTCCAAACTAAATGATCTCATCATCAGTATAAACGATATATGCTTCCATCCTAAATGATTTCAACATCAGTATATACGATATACGCTTCCATACTACATGGTCTAATACTCAATATTGACGATTGCGCTTCCATACTACCTGATCACATCATCAGTATAATTATAAGATAAACGCTTCCATATTACATGATCTCATCATCAGCATAGACGATATACGCTTCAGTGCCACATGATCACACAATCAGTATATACGATAAACGATTCCATCCAACATGATTTCCCAATCAGTATATACGATACACGCTTCCATGCTACATGATATCATTATTAGTATATACGATATACGCTCCCAAACTACATGATCTCATTATTAGTATATACGATATACGCTTCCATACTACATGTTCATCACCAGTATATACGATATACGCTTTCATATTACATGATCTCATCATCAGCATATACTTTATACGCTTCCATACTACATGATCTCATCATCAGTATATACGATATACGCTTCCATATTACGTGATCTCACCATAAGTATATACGATATTCTCTTCCGTAATACATGATCTCATCATCAGTATATACGATATACGCTTCCATACTACGTGATCTCACCATAAGTATATACGATATTCGCTTCCGTACTACATGATCTCATCATCAGCATATACTTTATACGCTTCCATACTACATGATCTCATCATCAGTATATACGATATACGCTTCCATACTACGTGATCTCACCATAAGTATATACGATATTCGCTTCCGTACTACATGATCTCATCATCAGTATATACGATATACGCTTCCATACTACGTGATCTCACCATAAGTATATACGATATTCGCTTCCGTACTACATGATCTCATCATCAGTATATACGATATTCGCTTCCGTACTACATGATCTCATCATCAGTATATACGATATTCGCTTCCGTACTACATGATCTCATCATCATTATATACGATATTCGCTTCCATCCGACATGATCTCATCATCAGTATATACGATATACGCTTCCGTACTACATGATCTCATCATCAGTATATACGATATTCGCTTCCGTACTACATGATCTCATCATCAGTATTTATGATATTCGCTTCCGTACTACATGATCTCATCATCAGTATATACGATATTCGCTTCCGTACTACATGATCTCATCATCATTATATACGATATTCGCTTCCGTACTACATGATCTCATCATCATTATATACGATATTCGCTTCCATCCGACATGATCTCATCATCAGTATATACGATATACGCTTCCGTACTACATGATCTCATCATCAGTATATACGATATTCGCTTCCGTACTACATGATCTCATCATCAGTATTTACGATATTCGCTTCCGTACTACATGATCTCATCATCAGTATATACGATATTCGCTTCCGTACTACATGATCTCATCATCATTATATACGATATTCGCTTCCGTACTACATGATCTCATCATCAGTATATACGATATTCGCTTCCGTACTACATGATCTCATCATCATTATATACGATATTCGCTGCCATCCGACATGATCTCATCATTAGTAAATGCGATATACGCTTCCATCCAACATAACAACATCATCAGTATATACGATAACCGCTTCCGTACACCATGATCACATCATCAGTATAAACGATATACGCTTCCATACACCATGATCACATTATCAGTATATACAATATACACTTCCATTCTGCATTATCATATCATCAGTATATACGATATACGCTTCCATACACCATGATCACATCATCAGTATAAACGATATACGCTTCCATACACCATGGTCACATCGTCAGTATAAACGATATACGCTTCCATACACCATGATCACATCGTCAGTATAAACGATATACGCTTCCATACACCATGATCACATCAACAGTATAAACGATTCACGCTTCCATACACTATGATCACATCATCAGTATATACAATATACACTTCCATACACCATGATTACATCAACAGTATATACGATATACGCTTCCATACACCATGATTACATCAACAGTATATACGATATACGATTCTATTCTGCATTATCACGTCATCAGTGTATACGATATACGCTTCCATTCACCATGATCACATCATCAGTATATACGATATACGCTTCCATACATCATGATCACATCATCAGTATATACGATATACGATTCCATTCTGCATTATCATGTCACCATTGTATACGATATACACTTCCATAGTATTTTATAATTTGTTTTTAGAATTTGGCTTGCTTTTAGCTTTAAACTTATTGTACTTTCAGTTTGTGTGATTTATGAATTTGAAAGTTTTAGCACAAGTTTGCTTTGTATTACTTTTGGCTTACAAACGACTCGAAGTAAGCGATTCTGTTTATATTAATGGTTAAGTAATCAAAGCAGGTCTGTGGTACAACAGGGAAACACTTTAATAAGTTAATATGTACATAGGATTTCACTGTGTGAACATGTTGGTCATTGTAACATTTAATTAAACACGCAGCTTTAATCAAAACAGTTTACGAACGAAATTTCGCATGGCAACAACGTATGATTGATTTTTTAGTGATATAAGGAACTATTACTGTGAGTAAAAATATGATTATCATTCTAACCAATTATTTGTCGTAACGTTTAAAATATTTGAAGAGGCCTATGGAATTTCTGTAACATAGCGTCTGTTAAATCAATGAAGTTATTTAAAAATAATTTATTCAAATATATTCGATCTTTAATAAAATGCTTTTTAATTTGTTGCCATTTTTTTGCGAAAGTAATTGCTCTTAATCGATCTACGATTCGTAATCCCATCCCGTACGGATGTTCAATAAATATTTTTAGCCTCTTTTGAATATGTTTGGAATTAATTTATTTTAGAGATTTATATACGTGTTAAAGTGACTCGCTCATGTTTTAGGACTAAAACTTAGTTTTAACCGTAAAGCATCTGAAAACATTTTTTTATCTTTTCTTTTACTGTATGATATCGAAATTGCAGAAAAAAATAATACAATTATAGCATAAAAAAGTATTTTGGTTTTAGCGGAGCTCAAACCCACGCCGGTTAAGTAAAAACAATAGAAAACAGTCGACTAGTCCGCACGGCCACCGGGACTTTATCAAAATGGGACGATATGTTGACCTGTTAAGGATACATTGATAACATCACGTTATAATGTCAATCAACCAACACCACAGCCGTAATTAATTTTCAATCGCGTTATAAACGCTAATGAAAATTGTGGTCTTCAAAGACGATATTTGAGCAAAAATCAACATTTGAAGGGTTCCAGCTTTTAGTAAAAACATTAACACTCCTTATGATTTGCCATACTTTATTTCGTAAACAAAAGGTGCATTTTACAAACCATGAGCGAGTTACTTTAAGAGGTCTATAGCGATTCTTTTGAGACGATTTTGATATTGAATCGTTTGATGAGAACACTAGAGCCTACTATTAAGAAAACCATTTAAAATTTGCATTAATGAAAACATTATATTGAATGCTTCACACATGCTTGAACCATGGGTCATAACGTTTTGACAACCATGTAAAGAGTATTTAATCTTGATTAAGTTAAAACGGCGAAAGAAGATGAAGTGCATTTTTTTAAACATATTTCAACTATGTAGCGATTGATCTGCATGTAAGGTATTTAAAAGCGTCTATTAAAGTCTATTAGACGATTTGCAAATTGTTACGCTTAACTGTAGCAAAGATGCTTGAACAATCTTTCGAGATCCTTGTTAGAGCAGTTAAATATATAACTCATATTGTAAAACACATTTCAAATATAATTTTATATAAACATTAACACTCTAAATGCTATTCTACACTTTATTCCGTAAAAAGAGTGCATATTACAAACCATGCATTGATATACTCAATTTGGGAGTATCATATTTGGTCTGTATTAAATCTGAAATAAATAGTGCAAATGAACTCGTATGGTAGACCTCATTTCAATCAAGGTTAAAATAAATGGCTTCGTATGAAAGTGTCATGAATGTGCGCTTTCATGAATGTCTTAATTGAATAACTTTGATCAAAGGGTTCCTGGGCGTCACGGCACGCTTTAAGCGCTGGAGTTAACTTAGCGTACCAATGTATGGGTGGATGTTTGGTGTTGCCATCGACAAAAACAATCAGAGAGCTCTGTATAATCCATGGGATATTAACACATCATGTTATAAGTTTATTTTTTTCAATCTATAAGATACTTCGAACGAGTTCATGATCTGTGATTTTCGATGCGCGCGCTATAAAATGAAGAAAATTAAATGAGTGCAGTGCTACAGTTCATTGAGATATTTCAAGAAGACAATATCACTTGTATATGACCAGGGGAAATATCTGTTATAGATATAGAGAAACGTGTAAAAGTTTGATGGTTTAACAGAGAGCTAAGTAAGTACAAACATATATTATGATTGTGGTTTAGTGTCAATGTAGAGGAATATGGAAGCGTATATCGTTTATACGGATGATATGTCGACTTTTTTTTTGTCGACGTTACAAGTTAAAACACAGCCTGTTGCTAAACATATGTCAATGCTTCCATTTTTGTCGACGAAAGAAGTCTTACATGGTATGACAACTTCATTTTTTGGATGTCGGCATAACACGGTTGCTCTGATTTGTCGACAAAATTTACATAAACATATTCAGTTCACTCAAAAGTTGACATAAGTTTGACCACATGTGGTGCTATAAATCATCAAGTCGACATAAAATAAGCCGACAACACCACCTCATTGCATTTACAGTATATACGATATACGCTTCCATAAGTTAAGCGTCAAAACCAAAGATGAATTCATTGCTTTGTATATATACTTCTTGTATCTATACATGGGATACAGTGACAAGTAAAAGTCAGGAATTTACACACCAATCATGAAAGTATCACGAACATTTCAAATGTGTTTTTTTTTGTGTGAAATCCGAGATGACTGCATTTACTGTATACACGGTATACGCTTCCATAAGTTTAGTGTCAAAACCAAAGATGTATTCATTGCTTTGTATATATACTTCTTGTATCTATGCATGGGATACAGTGACTTTTAAAAGTCAGGAATTCACACACCAATCATGAAAGTATCACGAACATTTCAAATGTGTTTATTTGAATGTGCGAAATCCGACTGTTCCATCATCGATTACTTTAGCCAATGTCTCTGATAGCGTACAATAAATATCATTCACATAAAGTACTTTTAAGTAGGAAAAAATGGATTATAATAACAGGTAAGTGTATGTTTATCATCGTTCGGTCCATTTAATTATATGGTATCTGTTATAAATTTGTTTTCAATAAATTTGCAATAAAAGGTTTGTCCACAAAGTTTATCAGGTTTCGAAAACCCTACAAGTGTACTTCATCCAACATAGAATTAGCTAGTCATGGGTTGTATTTCAAAGCGGTTTTTGCTTAAACTTGTTTGGCAAACAAATGATTTAAAGTGATGACATGTGCGGTGCATAGGAGGTAGTATCAGTCAGAGATTGTGGGAAAAGTTTTTGAATATAATTGCAGCATCTCTGACGGATATTATCACCTATGGTATGATGTTGTACGATACAAAGATGAAAAAAGGTTTTAGCTATAATTTCACCATTTCACTGTTTCTAAATATTACACCTTTCATAATAATGTTCATTCTTTACATATGTTAGAGACAGTGGGCCTTTAAACAGTATGATGTTCAACATGAAGTTACGCGATCTTTATAAAAATAATATTTTGCGTAAGACCCGCTGAAGACCAGTCGTGTGTAACCGGCGAGTAGAATCCACAAGACAATTGTTTTACGAGTAGTCAAAAAGTTTATTTGTCGTTTTAAAAGTATTGACATGTAATAAAATGTATTTTGCGTGATTCATTTAGCATAACAGTAATCTGTAATCTATACCCTTTTCAATAATACAAACATTATATGGGGTCACCAGGCATAACCATTTAATGACTGGCTTATTTATGGACTTGTGGACCAGAAACCTTAAGCTAGTTTAAATGTTACAATATTATTAAATGGTACTCACAGTATTGTTTAGTGGTCAACATTATAATTTGTCCATTGAGAAAGCAGTATTCATATTTCTTACGTGTTCCAATGCATTTATTTCAGTAAATCAGCATTCAACAGTTATTGATTTTAATAAGGTGAAACGGTAAATATAAACAGTGGCTAGCTCTGATAGTTGGTTGTAAACACAATAAAGTATAAACCACTAAACACTTAAAGCTTGTTATAATTTACTTAAATAAAAAATAATAAATGATATATAGTTATGCGACTGTGTCGTATGTAAACATTGTACCATTACAAGCGCGGCAAACACAGTAAAATTGCAAATATGGGTTGTAAATGTAGATAAGACATCATATGGTTAAACTGCGTGAATTCCATAGTGTTTTTGTTTTATCTCTGTAAGGTAATGCTCGTTTTTATTCCATATTTGTTCCCTAAATAGAAATTTTATTGACGAAACCGATCTCGTCAACAGGTTGTAATCAAACCATTTAGAAATTATTTCAATGATATCGAATTAAAAAGGAAATAATTTCCGCTGATATTGTTAATAAATCATTTTATTAGGCTACAAATTAATTGATTAATGATAGGAATTGAGTAAGATGATTCTGTCAAATAGAAAGAGGCCAATATTTAAGAAAGGTGCAGAATGAAAGAAAATGAACAGATTAATTGATTTATGACGTGTAGAAGGGGGGGGGGGACACATGCTAGAAAGAGCGAAGATTTAAGGCAATGTACAAATTAATTCCTCAATGGTAGGAGATGCGTAACACTATTCTGTCTAATACAATAGGTACACACATTTTAGAAAGTGCAAAGATTTTAAGGAAATGGACACATTTATTGATATATCTAAAAACTTTAGTAAAATAGTTCGTTTGACTCTAAAGAGTAAATATTTTAGAAAGGGCGAAGATTTTAGAAAGGGTGAAGATTTAAGTTTAGAAAGGGCGAAGATTATAGAAAGGGTGAAGATTTTAGAAAGGGTGAATATTTTTAGTAAGGGCGAAAGGGCTACGATTTTAGAAAGAGTGAAGATTTTAGAAAGGGCGAAGATTTGAGAGAGGGTGAACATTTTAGAAAGGGTGAAGAATTTAGAAATGGCGAAGATTTAAGAAAGGGCGAAGATTTTAGAAATGGCGAAGAATTTAGAAAGGGCGAAGATTTTGGAAAGGGTGATTTTTTTAGTAAGGGCGAAAGGGCGAAGATTTTAGAAAGGGTGAAGATTTTAGAAAGGGCGAAGATTTTAGAGAGGGTGAACATTTTAGAAAGGGTGAAGAATTTAGAAAGGGCGAAGATTTTAGAAATGGCGAAGAATTTAGAAAGGACGAAGAATTTAGAAAGGGCGAAGATTTTAGAAATGGCGAAGAATTTAGAAAGGGCGAAGATTTTAGAAAGGGTGATTTTTTTAGTAAGGGCGAAAGGGCGAAGATTTTAGAAAGGGTGAAGATTTTAGAAAGGGCGAAGATTTTAGAGAGGGTGAACATTTTAGAAAGGGTGAAGAATTAAGAAAGGGCGAAGATTTTAGAAATGGCGAAGAATTTAGAAAGGGCGAAGATTTTAGAAAGGGCGAAGATTTTAGAAATGGCGAAGAATTTAGAAAGGGCGAAGATTTTAGAAAGGGTGATTTTTTTAGAAAGGGCGAAAGGGCGAAGATTTTAGAAAGGGTGAAGATTTTAGAAAGGGCGAAGAATTTAGAAAATGGCGAAGATTTAAGAAAGGGCGAAGATTTTAGAAAGGACGAAGAATTTAGAAAGGGCGAAGATTTTAGAAAGGACGAAGATTTTAGAAATGGCGAAGATTTAAGAAAGGGCGAAGATTTTAGAAAGGGCGAAGATTTTGGAAAGGCCGAAGATTTTAGAAAGGGCGAAGATTTTAGAAATGGCGAAGATTTTGGAAAGGCCGAAGATTTTAGAAAGGGCGAAGATTTTAGAAAGGGTGATTTTTTTAGTAAGGGCGAAAGGGCGAAGATTTTAGAAAGGGTGAAGATTTTAGAAAGGGCGAAGATTTTAGAGAGGGTGAACATTTTAGAAAGGGTGAAGAATTTAGAAAGGGCGAAGATTTAAGAAAGGGCGAAGATTTTAGAAAGGACGAAGATTTTAGAAAGGACGAAGATTTTAGAAAGGGCGAAGATTTTAGAAAGGGTGAAAAATTTTAGTAAGGGCGAAGATTTTAGAAAGGGTGATTTTTTTAGTAAGGGCGAAAGGGCGAAGATTTTAGAAAGGGTGAAGATTTTAGAAAGGGCGAAGATTTTAGAGAGGGTGAACATTTTAGAAAGGGTGAAGAATTTAGAAAGGGCGAAGATTTAAGAAAGGGCGAAGATTTTAGAAAGGGCGAAGAATTTAGAAAGGGCGAAGATTTTAGAAAGGGCGAAGAATTTAGAAAGGGCGAAGATTTTAGAAAGGGTGAAGATTTTAGAAAGGGCGAAGATTTTAGAGAGGGTGAACATTTTAGAAAGGGTGAAGAATTTAGAAAGGGCAAAGATGTAAGAAAGGGCGAAGATTTTAGAAAGGACGAAGAATTTAGAAAGGGCGAAGATTTTAGATAGGATAAAGATTTTAGATAGGGCATTTTTTTTTAGAAAGGGTGAAGATTTGCGAAAGGGCCAATATTTTAGAAAGGATAAGGATTTTAAAAAGGTTGAAGATTTGGAAATAGTGATTTTAGAAAGTGCGAAGAAAATAGAGGGCAACGTTTTGGAAAGGCTGAAGATTTTAGAACGGACGATGATTTTAGAAAGTGCGAAGATTTTAGAAAGGGCGAAGATTTTAGAAAGGGCGAGGTTCAATAAGACAATGGACATATTAATCCATTAAAATTCGGACTGCACTTTTCTCATGGACCCCAAAATTGAAACCAGTTAATTCGTTTATACCAAGGAAAAGGCCTCGAGAATGATTCAAAACAGCCGTCAGCTGCTAAAATTAATTAGTATAAGCTAACTGCATTTCTCCTTTTATCAATAAACAACCACCGACCTATAAGGCTGAACTCTGAGATAAGGAAGCTTATGAGAATTACTTTACAAGATAAAAACACATTAATTGTACGACAAAAACCCACGGTCAAGAGTTGGATCGTGTTTGCCCTTATAAGCCTTGAGAAGTATTTCAATCATTCCTTCAATACATCGTACGGTAATCATCCTTAGAGTTTATTGAACCAAATATTGATCTATTTAAACCATGGCGCTTGTTTATGACAAATGAGCTTCACAAGCGAGCAAACATTTATGTGCCCAAATTCCTATAGTGATATGTACTTCAAGTGTCAACAGTGTGTCTGAATTAAGGTTATAAAATACATGAGATCATTTGGAATGATCGTCTGCTGTTTTAAAATGTTATTGAAAGTCATTTCGTATGATCGGCTGATATTTTCTTTTTATATTTATTGAAAGCACTTGTGAAAAAAAACTTTACAACTTTGTTTAGGATTCGCAATTCCGTCTTTTTAAATATCGTTCAAATATTTGTATTGCTTAGTTTAGTGTTTTGTTGATAGCTTTGTTGACAGACGACAACCTGTAAGAAAGAAGTCCAAAGTATCCGAAATAATAAGAAACTGTGACAATTGAAAGAATTATTATTGAAGAATAACCGTCCACATTTGGTATAACATGCTCAATATATCGTATGGCATTCTCAATGTAACGCATGCCATTCTAAATATAACGTTTCCTATTTTGTATGTTACGCGTGACATTTTCTATATAACGCATGGCATTCTCAATATAACCTATGACATTCTAAATATAACGTATGACATTCTACATATAACGTATGACATTCCCTATATAACGCATGACATTCTAAATATAACGTATGACATTCTAACTGTAACATATGCAATCTTAATATAACGTATAACATTCTAAAGATAACGTATGACATTCTAAAGATAACGTATGACATTCTAAATATAACGTGTGACATTCTTAATATAACGTTCGACATTCAAAATATAACGTATGACATTCTTAATATAACGCATGACATTCTAAATATAACGTATGACATTCTCAATATAACGTACGACATTTGACGTTTGACATTCTAAATATAACGCATGACATTCTAAATATAACGTATGACATTCTCAATATAACGCACGACATTCTCAATATAACGTATGACATTCACAATATAACGTATGACATTCTCAATTTAACGTATGACTTTCTAAATATCTGTTCAATCGCAGTTGAAACAATTGACGGTTATTAAAATGAGAATAGTTACGCTACTATATTCCATGAAGATTTCAAAGGATTTTAAAAACAATCCTCAGCGCATTTAAGTAGAAACCAGGGCTCATGTGTATACAATGATTCAAGTCCTAGTTCAGAATTAAGACTAATTCCATTGTATTTTTTCTTTCAACAGTGGAAATTGTTTCTTGCTTAATTATTACTTCTGATAAGTGTCAATTGTGTTGAAATTTGAGCATTAGTATGCGACGTGGAAGAATTGTCTCTTTTTGTAGTTTTATTATGGGGAACAACTTAGTAAGCAATGCCTAGATTTAGTTTGTAAGATTTGCCTCCCTTCAAGACAGCTATAAAAGACTATTGCCGGCAACTTCAATCCGGTGTATAAATATTGATTCTAAAGTATCAATCAGCCATTGAGTGTTAACTTTGGAGCCCTACTCCTCCATACATTTAGCTACAACGCAGTTTGGTTAACTTTTAGATTAAATTGGTAGTTATACGATATCTAAAACTTCAAATAATTGGCGCTGTATATCTTATTGACAGGTCGATTAACGTTAATTGGAATTACTTCAGAATGAATCGTATATGAATTCAAATAAATGGAGAAAAGTACATTTTGACATAACTATTTCAACAATTGTTTAGTCGTTTATTTGCTGGAGTATATTTTTGTTCGATAAGTTAAACCAATAACCAAATATTTTGTTCAACTCTATCGAAATATTTATCCTTTTAATTAACACATTTAACTAAAGTACATAAAAACGCTATTTCCTTTATACAAAACAATTTCGTGTACTTGATCAGAAGTGCAATTTGAAGTACAGGTGACATATCGTATTTATATTAGAAGAAGCTAAAATGGCATTATTGATTATGTTTTAAAGAAAGCAAAGTGAAATAATGCTTAGAGTTAATAACATGTAGCTTAAACAATGCCCATTTGTAAAGTAAAATACTATTTTACGGTGAAATTAAAGAAAAATTGTGCAACTGCCGACAGCTCGTGAATTTCACGTAATGCATTGCGCTTAAAATGTGCCAAATAACTAGAAATCGAAAACACCTATTTCAATCATAATTTTACGTAAAGCCAGACCGATTTTGGCCGCTTTTTCGTTTTTTTCATTTGGTTTTTTGATGATATTTTATGTGTTCTCTATTATATTAAAACATTATTTGAGAAAGTTGAAAGTGTTCTCTCCTGCCTTTGAACTCGATTTTTAATGCACCCTTGTTATACATCAGTGTTTGTTAAAGAGCCGGAGATTAATTATAATAGTGTTTAGTGTGTGCAAGTATTTTAGGACCAATGAAAATTGAGCGGTATTCAAATATACGCCTGTATATATGCCATATAACGCTGAGTCGCTGAGTTATTGTTTTCTAAAACTTGTGATTTCTTAAGAAAATGCAAATTATAAAAGTACGTCGTTTTGAGGTTCAAACCTACGACGAAATATATAATGTAATTTGTTGTCTGGAGCGCTCCGAGTGAGCTTTTGATGATACTTGAAAAATATTCAGTTTCTTTTCACTTGATTCCCCTGGAAGCGTGCTGTGATACAGATATTTGAATGAATTCTCGTTGGTCAAAAATCAATTACATTCATTTAACATAATAGTATACACTTTAAGCGTCCTTCAGAAAAAGAAAACATCCTTACTTTGGACACAGCAAATTACTATAGAACATTCAAAATAAACACTATTCTGTATAGGAATATGTGAAAATATTTGAGCAAACAAAGATCTGCAACTCTTCAACAACATTTAAATTTAGCATTTGAATTGTCGGACCTAATACTAATAATACTCATTTTAGGATTAAGTTTTGGTACTTACGAGATAACTTGATAGCGATTACATTAGCAAAATCGTCTGTAGATAATGTTTTTAAAAATGTCCTTTCACAAACTACTTAGTTTCTATGTCAAGACATTCAATGTTCCAATCAGCATGATTAGGCAAAAAAAAAATGTTTGTTTAGGGTAACCTTCCCAAAATTTCTAGGTAGGGTTGGTAAAGATTTTTTTTATTGATTTTTTTCAAAATCTGTCGTAAGTTCAAAGTGTTTTCTTGCACATGGCAGTCTTTCCTACATTACTGTCATTGCCTGACTATGTTTTATCATATAAACAATAATTCTGATTAAAATATGCATTTATCCGCCCTTCGTAAATCTCTATTTGCTAACGAATATTGTTTTTGCTCAGACACGGAAAAAAATAGTTAGGGTCGGCGCATTTTTATAGGTAGGATCGGGTTACCCGAAACAGACATATTTTTTAAGGCCTTATATACCTATCGAAAGCTCATTCGAAATGATCAGTAAAATCATCTGCATTACGCTATCAGAGTTTCGGCAAAAGTCGTCAGCTTTCAGAAAGTTCCGTAGTTTTTCAAGATGCTTTATTATCAAGCAACACTAAAATGTATGAATGAAACAGAAAAACAAACTTAATCAGATGGCATACATAATTGGATGATATTTGAACACTTTATTAAATCGTCATATGGGTAAAGATTGAAAAGAAAAATCTGATGTTACTGAAAATACCCCCGCGAAGATTTTGATAACTGAGGCACTTAACACGTTCAATCTTATCGTAGAATTATGTTCTCTTAAATATGATTATTCAACCGAACAAAGTTTGCGATAAATATGGGCGAAGTATTTTCATTAATTTACAAATAGTTTTAATGCAGAACTTATTGAGCACTTAAAGATAAACGTTTTAAATATGCGGATCGAACATTTTGTAATGACGACTCGTTATGTTACGGGTTTTTTTCTTTCCGTATTTTTTGGTATGATCTGAAAACTATTTAATGAATGATTGACTCCAAGTATTTTTGTGAAAAGCTACAACTGACAAACGTTATAAAACAAACACTTGGTCAGTGAAGTTTTAAGCTTGATCCCTGTTTTTATTTGAATTTATTATTAATCAAACATACATCAATGGATTGTCATCGATTAGGTTATTATCTGTTAGGCTACCAGCCTAAATTTGTCTTGTACTATGATTACCCCACGTAGAGAAAAAAGCTCGGAGTTACCATTGTATTAAATGTATCGCTGCATATGTAAAATAATTAAAGCCCACGGTGATACCTCCACTGAAGTATTTGGTCCTTCCACGTTTGTATATTGAGCCTTAAGATTTAAACTGAAGACTGTATACCATGAAGACCGCCGATAACTATCAAGTTGCAAAAGAACGCGGTATTGTGGCAACTTACGGTCTATAATGGTTGGCAAGTCAAAGTGTGAAGTCTGAAGAGATGTGAAGACTAGGCAGGAATTCAAAGGAAATGTTGATAATTCAGAAGTGGGTGAAGTAGTTAAGACGGGGGATTACCGGATCACTAAATATGTCAAACGATCGCCCTAGGAGAGAAAGTGCACAAGCGAGTTCAGAAAAGACTGGGACAGACACGAGTAAAGATGATGAAAATCTTATGCATAATTGGAGTCTAACCTTTACGGAATACGCTGAGAAAAATTCTTACAACATTCATGGTAAGGACGTAACCCTCTCTACTTCTGACGGCGTTTCGGAGAGTAAAACGGCTAATGGGAGCGCGGTGAAAGCACCGGACGGGCGAGGAAAGGAAACGGAAGTTACTCAAAAGGGATCACGTGGCGGGAAGGGACAAGATGGAAATATTATAAGGACTATCGCTTCAAAGGAAAACAATGCGCGGGCGCAGATGGACGACCATAACGAAGATCAGTCGTATACTATTCCCGACGACACTGCTACCGACACGTTTACGTTAAAGGATTCGGAGGAAAACGACAAGGAGAGCCGGCAGTCGCCGTTCAAAGCAGACGAAAACACACAGACTGAGGGCGCAAAGAAGCGAAATGCCAACGAGTTGTCAAAATACCAGGTGCTTCCCGATATTGCTCAAAATCAAAAGGCACAAACAACAGACAACGTGAAATCAAGAGTAATTCCGGAGATGAGTATGGCGCTCAGTGTTGGAGCAAAGAGCGGAAATAAGGCGCCGCGGAACACTCCGGCGACTGGAGGGGGCGGGGGTGTCGGACCTCCGAGTTTCGGACAATGGGTAGGGGTTCTCGGACCCCCGAGTTTCGGACAAGGGGGTGGTGGAAAAGTGCAGCAGGTATATGTCAGGTTTCCTGGACAACGCACTGGGCAGATGATGTAGTAAGTGATAAATGTCATTTTCATGCGTGATACATGTGTAAATGTTGGGGAAATAGTGTTTTGTGCAAAAGATATAGGAGTATTTATTTCGACATTTTTAGCAAACAGTTAAGAACCGACGTTTAATGATGCTATATGTTCTATTTAAATCATATAATCGCCAGTGGTCCAGGCCAATAACATAAATGCCCAAAACGAATCGGCTTAAATGGCTTAATTCGCGTAACAACGCGATTAATTGATTGATTGATTGATTGATTGATTGATTGATTGATTGATTGATTAACCGATAGATTGATGGATTGAGTGTTTGATCATTCAATCGATCGTTCAATCGATCAATCGATTGATCGATTGATTGATTGATTGATTGATTGATTGATTGATTGATTGATTGATTGATTGATTTATTGATTGATTGATTGATTGATTGATTTATTTATTGATTGATTGATTGATTGATTGATTGATTTATTGATTGATTGATTGATTGATTGATCGATTGATTGATTTTTTACATTTTATATAATTATTCTGTTTGCCTGTAAATGATGTTCAGTATACATCTTAAGAGCTTCTTTGTAACGAATTCCACCATAAATGTTCACAATTAAAAAACCCACCTTAATACATCTGAATATAATGGTGACGGCATCGGCGTGAATCTGAAGGGGTCTTGGGTAGTACTATAGAGTCGGGAAGAGCTACGACAATTTTTACCTGTTCAAATCTGTCGTGTTGCTGCAACGATTTTTCTACGATTGTTTTCAATCTTAGTGCAGTCGTATCTCAATCGGGCCTAGTTTTGCGGGAATGATATGCATTCTTATCCGTGTGAAATCATAGTTGATCGTGACTGTAATTGAATGTACGACCATTCATATTTACGATTTAATACAAATTGATTAGCAGTGTAGGGTTTTAACAAAATGTTTAGCAATCATGATATTAAGTTAATTATGATGTCTAATATAGAATGTTCATATGATTTTATCTGACATTTCAACATATTTCCTAATACGCATAAGAATGAAATGAACTTTGGTATAGAGCTTTGCGTCATGACAGATTGTATCTTAAGACTTAAACACGTTTATGAAACAAGTAGAAAAATATTGTTAAACAAGGAGACAAATCTCCTATTTGTATAAAGCATTTTAAGTTAAAATGTGCCATGATTGTTTGACGTTATCTCTTTGTTGTGCTAAAGTACAATGTGCAGACAATATGTTTCGTTTGTTTATAATGGGACTTAACATATTTATGTATATTTTTTGTAATTGTTTTGATAGATTGAAAACACTTTGGCAACGCGAGGCCAATGTTGGGGTTTATTGTCAATGCAGGGGTGCCGTAAGCGGATTGACATTGGGGTGGTAGAGGGTGGGATTTTGGAGTGGAGGGGGGGGGTCTCCCCCTTCCTAAATTAAGGCAAATTGGGGGTTGCCAAAACAAAAATGAGCTATCTGGTTATTTTTTTAAACATTTCTAGTAAAAATACCTAGGCTGTAAAGCAATTGACATTGGGGCGGCGAAGGGTTGGGTTTTGGAGGGGGTCTCGCCCCCCCCCCCCCAGATTAAGGATAATTTGGGGTTTCCTACGCAAAAAAGAGCTTTCTGGCTCATCTTATGAATATAAATATATTAAAAAAACTAAGGCTGCCATTTATTTAATTATGTCTACTAAGAATATAAATAATGTACATTTTGCCAGTAAATGGCCATCAATTAATGTTTAGTTTGATACCTACCATAATGCTCCATCGGGAAATAAAAACCCCGATAGGATATTCATCACCATAGCAACACGGCCTACTATCGATTAGAGGTAAAATCGATGAAGAATATTGAAAAGCAATAGGATATAAAAGATATTATTTGAAAAAAAAATATTGGCCGATTTTTCGGGGGCATGCCGAAATAATGGGGTGGCGGCCGCCGTCCCTGCCGCCAAAGTCCCGGTGCCTTTGGAATGCTATCAGGGTATAATGCCCCTTAAATAAGGCAATGAATTAATTGCATATTGATCTTTTATTGAATATTTAATCTGATATGTTTGAAATTGCTGTTCTTTACTGCGTCGGATTTCTATTGTCCGTGTTTTCATAAAAAGAGCGATTACAAGATAAAATTTCAATACGATTGGATTTTTTTCTATAATTATTTAATTGTTCTGAATTTACTGCCATTTTGCGATGCCATATTGTATAACATCGTTTATTTGCTTGACTGTCAGAGATATATCTATTTAGAGCAATTGAAATGTTTAAACCTGATTATTCTTAAAAGTTGAAATATAACACGAGTGTTTGGGTATATTATAAAATAATGTCTAAATTGACCTATCTTTTTATTTCGTCGACAACAGATATACTTCTTTATCGATAAGAATTTAAAATCATTGTTCGAAAGATTTTGTTTTATTTCTAAGAGTACATAAATTGGGATGTTTTATTTCGTTTATTCTGTTTTAATACTTAACGATTGAATTTTACTTTCGCACGAAAAATAAAAATTAATCCTTAAATATACATTTTCCAATTTTTAGTAGTTTAATGATTGTGGTAATAACATTTTCAGATGTAATAATTTTCGCGTTTATCGAAAAAAAAATGATATCGTGTTTACATATTATGCATGACCCAGGTCTTGCAAAACTCCGCCTACAGAGGTCACAATGGGTCGACCGATTCATGCAAAATGCACGCAAATTTGATCGTACAGACAACAAATTGTGATTGTAAATATTTAAAGGCGCAGTGTTAATAGTAAGAAATAAGATATAGATTCGACAGACAGACGGATAGTCCAACAAACAGACGGACAGACTGAGAGATATATTTTTATAATTCTCATTTTTTGCCTTTATAAGTCGATGATTTAATATGAACAGGTCTTCTAATCAATATTGGTGCTATTTGGATCTAAGAACGATGTAGCTTATCGGATAACTTGCTATTAATAACTGACTAATTAATAGAGTTAATAAAGTCAATATTGTAAGACCATAAGATTAACTTAAGTTGTATATTGAATACCAACACAGGACAACTGATGCCCGTCATTTACAAGGTCATCTTAATGATGACTATGGCCTAACCATTTTTGAAACGTCGTACTTATTGAACAAAAAAAAAACACTTCTAAATGTGGGCCTTCATTAGTCATGAAAGTTATTTTATAACCTTTAAAGGGACTCGATCACAGATTTTTTTTGCAGTTTTTAACGTTGTTAGCATTTAGTTACATTAAAAACTTCATGAAAAATGTAAACAAATTTAAATACAATTGCGATAGTTAAACTTTTAAAAATATTATGAGAAAAGTCTACGAACTTCTGAGGCACCCTTCGTATATTACTTGATTTATTACAAAGATCAAACAGCAACTGACAATGGCAAAAACATGTCTGAACAGAATTTTGTCAATCAAGGCCTTAAGTCATTCAGATTTCAATATTTTTGCTAACGCTTTCGGCAAATTAGAGCATTTTATATACGTATTAATAATAGAGAAATTTTTGAATGTTTTAATCATTACAAGCATTTTGATCACACTTCACTCGAAATAACTATTCGGTGCCTGGCCCTATAGAACTCGAACGCGGTCCTTTAAACCACAAACTAAAAGATACAGATTTTGCAGGTTTTTTTTAAATGTGACATCTTATAACATTTGTACAGAAAACATTGTTTTTGAACAAAGTCCATTTACAAGGCAAATTTCCGTGATTTATTTGCCTGTTTTTATGAGATAGCACGTGAATACGCTCATGATGCTCTTCAACATATGAGCAAAAGTTCAGGAGCTATCGTTAAAGGTATACATGCAGTCTTCATAATATTCAGTCGAACCCCGTTCCGCGCGAATTTGAACCCCTTCCGCTCGAACTATCTTGGTTCGATTTTCTCTTTGGTTCGAGACCTATACATCAGACATCCCCTCCATCTTGTCAAACGCTTACCTTCTTTCTTCCTTCAGCGCCGAGATGAACCAACAGTCCGGCCAGGTCCGAATAGTTGGCCATGACAAGGAGAAGGAGATGCTGGCCCGCCTCTCATGGCTGCTCCTAGATGCCGGAACCTCCGCCCTCCGCAACACCTTTGACTCCATCCATCCGCCCGTTTCCCTTAGGGAGCATCTCAAACAGACTCACGTGAAAACCGTGCTGCAGAAGCTTCTAGAACAGGTAACGTTCGGGGGTGTTAATCACTTTCAGTGATAGTTTAACCATTTTAGGTTGTAGACCGCAAGCCCTGTCCACTTTTATAACCGTCAATCGAAATCTACGATCGCCAGATAGACATAACATTTTTATCATTTGACGAATTAATGCGCGCACGGGCGTATCAACCCCAGTGCTGTTAGAACTGCGTTGGTCATTAACCTAATTTGCATTACCAATCTGTTCTTATAGCTACGGTTTTATTTTATTGAGTATCAGCATAAAGATCTTAAAGAATTTGTGAATGAACTCATGAGCAGGAAACAACTACTTTTAGATGTTTATGGCGGTTTGATTTACAATAACATGACTATACTCACAAAACATAGCAGGCCGACAGCCTTTCAATGTTTTAAGCGCTTTGAATAAATGTACACGAAGCGAACAGTAATCTTTGTTGCAATCGTATGAAGTGTAATCAGTGAGTCAGCGAATTATCCAAAATCCACCCAATGAGTCAATAGAATCAATTAATCAATCTGTAAATCAATTATTAATGCATTTACTTGATTAGGGAATCAAGATATTAATCATCAAATAAAGCTTATCAATTAAATGAACAAGGAAGTCACCGACAACTTGCATTGTTTTCTTTACCTAGGCTGTGTTTACGGACCGCCAATGGAAGCTGCTCTACCCCATGAAGAAGAAGCACACGACTTCAAGAATGTACGACAGCCGGATACTCGTGGTTCTTCTGGAAACCATCTGTCACCTGTGCCCGCCCTACCCCCATGGCTGGGCCCGGGACCCCCTCCCCAAGGACGGCTCCCTCAGCGCCGACATAGTCCGCCTGCAGCTGCTCTTCATGGACATCGCGAGGCTTGGTGAGTTGATGTGATTGTGTATTACATGTACATGAAGGTTTAGTCCCTTTTTATAACATAATATAAAACTGCAGTCAAAACTCGCTATTTCGAACTTGTTGGGACCTCGAGAATTAATTCGAGATAACGAATGTTCGATAAAACCGAAATACAAACAGTGTATAACTAAACCAACCAAAATCATTCGAATATAGTTAGACATAACCTGAGACCATCGAGATAACTGCGTTCGACATAGCGAGTTTCCACTGTAATAATTTCAACGTAACTACATGGTATGTGCAACGGCGACGGTTGATATCTTGATGTGCCGATTTGTTCTATGTAACAAAGCATTTTATGATCCAAGTGGGTCATATGACCTCTACAAATCAGGGTTTTTGTTATAGCACGGATGTAAGATTACTCTTCTTTATGTCGGCGATTAGAGACACATACGCCATCATTTGAATACACCTAAAATGAGTTCCACCCCGCAAAGTTCTTACGAGTCGTCTTATTATGTAAAGTCTCCTTCAGCTGATCATCAATAACCTTGCATAGGTGTATTCGATTTGCCCATTAACTTGACATGAATGAGAGCCTTGCTCCGCCTGGTCAATTTGTCGGAGGTTTCTTGTCGGAGACGATAGCAGTAATACATTGGATTATGCAACCGTGTGCTTTTAATTATTGTAGAAATAAAACCCCTTTATAGACCAGTATGAACATTTCCTCATTTGAAATAGGCTGAAAATCAACGATATCAACGAAACCGGCCAACAATCATTTGGATATTCCGGTATTCCGGTACAATAGTAGGAGTAGTTCGTAAAATTATGAACATTAATAATTCAAATAGTTCCGATTTGCTATACAAGATTATTCTCTTTGCCTACTTGTCTGGGCTTTGGGTTCAATAACATGGATCATGTGTACTAATTCCAGAGGGCATTCCTGGAGAGTCCTACGTTCCTTGGTTCATCCAGATCCGTGACGTCATCGTGCGACTAGGCGGTCCTCCAATCAGATTAAAGGTTGCCAGGATCGAGTCTGAACTTATTAATCTCGAAATGCAACAACACTATATAAAGGTATGTCTTCTATTTGACACACGTTTGTGACGGATCCGTGGTCTAGTGTTAACACACTTAGTGTCAATCCAGGGGTCGCAAGATCGATTCCCCGCCGCACCATAAAATACTAGTCATCTTCCGGGAGGGACGCTAAATATGGGTCCCGTGCGACAGAGCTATACACCGTGGTGCACTTTAAAGAATCAGGGTAGCTCTAACCAGGGTTGCATTATGTCTGTGCACTATGCTCCAACAACCTAAAATGACTTACACTCTTAACGGAGCACTCGCCGAATGGGCAAGGCCCGAGTGCTAGTATTAATAAGCTTACACACAACTTGACACATTTTTAGTGGCGGATCCGTGGTCTGGTGGTAACACATTTGAATGTCAATCAAGGGGTCGCAAGTTCGATTCCCCGCGGCATCACTTAAAACTAATCATCATCCGGGAGGGACGCTTATCGGGGGTCCCGTGTGGCAGTGCTATACACTGGTGCAAGTTTAAGAACCAGGGTAGCTCTAACCAGGGTGACATCCGTGTGTGCATTTTGCACCAAAAATCTAATATGAAAATCTATCTTATCGGAGCACTCGACGAATGGGCCTTGCCCGAGTGCTAGTCTAAATAAACTTAAAATAACAGGACGAGTTACCTATACTCGACTAGCCAACTGTTTTCTTGTTCTTAAACATCCATGGAATTTGCAATTTGTCTTAACATAATTGAGTTCAATCACAATTAAGCGCCAATTATATCAATGAAACTATAAAAAACTGTAACGAGTATTATTGTTATTGCCACCAGACGTTACGGGAGACGTGGCAGCCTGACTCTATACAGAGATTAGAGAAAGTACATGCACTACGTAGCAAGACGTCCAAGGCACGTCGGACGTACGCCAGCACCAAGGGAACAGAGGAAGGTATGAACTATTAATATATAATTATGCCATTCATTGTTAGTTTTAATATTTGCTCACGATCTACTCGGAGTCTAATATTTATAAGCGTTTTGTATTAGCGTTTTATATTAGCAGTTTATTCTAAAATTATTTTCTTTAATGATTTTAATCAATGATGACAAATCAAGAATAATTGAACAAAAATATTTGGGCTAATTTTCAACTGTCAATGTACACCTGTGGTCATGCAAGTTTGGACACATACTGATGCATTCTTATTGCACATGTTCAAAAATGATTGAACAAAGTGGTTTGGGCTATTCTTTAATTGTCAATGTACAACCGTGGTCATACACGTTTGGACACATACTGATACATTCTTATTGCACATGCTCAGGTCTGTCAGCGGAGGACCATGTCGTGCTCAAGAAGACCCACAAAGTGTTGGTGGACAACGTTCAGGCTGAGGACGTCATTGACAGGCTTCAGCAGTCACAGGTGCTCAAGTTCTCAGACCGACAGGAGATTCTGACCCATGCCAAGAGACAGGAGAGAATGCAGGTACTTATGATGCCATCGTATATTTTATGATGACGTCATTCGCTGATTTTAACATTTGCAAGTTAACTCATTAAGATATCTGATACACAAAGGTGTATTATTTTGATACCTGGTGACTCTGTATTACTAAGGTAACACTTGAAATGGATTGGTGCGCAAAAAAATGCTTAAAGACAGAATTAGTTATTATTACGTATCAAATTATGACGCCATTGGTCGTCTTTGAAAGTAGCTGGTCCACAAATTATCAAACTGGCGGAAGATTCTTGCAGAAGAATGGCGTTATTGGTTAATTAATTATGACGTCACTGACATCCTCAACGAACGCACCTGCTCATATCTAAAACGTTTCCGAACAGTTCTAAAATTTACATGATTTTAAAAATAAAAGCTTTTTTACAGTTGCTGTTGGACAAGATATCGGAATCCAAGCTCCCGTACTCGTTGAAGGCGCTGTTTGACGCCATGAAGTTTAAATACAAGAAGCTGCATGACCACTGTATCGCCGTCAGAAAACAGACGTACAAGGAGGGCGTGGTCACGACTATAGGTAGGTCCTAGGACATGCAAATTAGTTGTGAGGCCATATTTCAGAAGCATTTTAAGTAAAAAGAGTACCTTTAACTTAAATTAAACCATATATATCCTTAAATAATTTATTTTACTGGGGAAAAGTGTTATTTTTAGTGTATACTATGCAGTAAAAATATGGACACGTTTTGAGAAATAAAAACACCATTTAAAAAAATCAAGAAATATTACAATTCCATTTTTTTTCCATTTCATAATTAAGAAGCATAAAATACGCACCCTGACTTTAATGTATACGCTAGGCTCATGACTGATTCAACTGCACCATTGTTCCAAAGCAATGTATGGAGTCTTTGTTAAACAGTGCGTTGTTGTTGTTTTGTAGAAAAAAAAACTCACATTGTTTGCTATGTCAAAATGTGTATTTTCGTTTTGATATTAAATACCAAACTATGTCGGAGTTATTCTTTCCCTGGCGGTGAATCGAGTAAATCATAGTATTATTTTACATTATATTATAAAAGATAGGTGTATTTATTATCCATATAGATTGAAACTGAAATCTCTAAAACTTTTTTTCTCCCTGTCACTCACAGACGTTGAGGGAATCACCGAAACTGCCTTGGTGAACCAGTACAAAGTCCGGCTGGGGCGTGTCTACCCCTTCCCCTGGAATGACGGGGTGTACGGTACCGCAAGAGACGTCTATACACCGCTTGATATTGTGGATAGTGAGGGGTAAATTCAAAAATATAATTATTACCTATGCTCTTGAAAAAATACTATGTATTCGTATAGTTCATGTTGCTATATATTTGTATATATCTCACCTCCTACATAAATGACGCTATCCGATTGGTCTAGAGCGATCACGTGGAGGGAGTGTATAATTCATACACCCCTTGTAAGTTTATACCCTATTTGTGCCTTTTGGCAGAAAATACGGGATATGAAGAGAAGGATACATGTACTCATGTAAGCCTAAATACAGTTCTTTCATTTAATTGTCTCCCTTTGTCTACAGACATAAGATATCTTCAACCGAGTTTCTACCGCCGCCATGGAAAGACGGGAAGGGCAACAGGATTGTACTGGAGGGCGAAAGTGGAAGTGGAAAGTCCCTGTTGTGCTCCTGGCTGGCCTACATGTGGGCGACAACGCCCACCTACTTCCGGAATACCTACCAGCACGTGCTATTGCTCAATATGGCGGAACTGGAAGGCAATTTTGAAACCGCTGTGTACAGGAGTCTATTTCCGGACAATTTTAAGATTAGCGTTAACGAATTTTGGAACATGTTGGAAAGGAATGCCCAGAATGTGTTACTAGTCATTGACGATTATGATCGGGAACATGAAATAGATATTAGTGCTATCCTCAGTGGAACACGTTTGAAAAAGAGTACTGTGATATTGACTGCGAGGCCCAATACGAAAATGCCCATAGGTTTTGTTCCAGACCGGAAGTGGTTCAACTTAGGATTTAGCGAAAGCAATATCAAAAGGTGCTTTAGGAACTGTGTATCTCTGTCACAACTCGAGCACGACCAGTTTGAGAAGTTGTACCATCTTGCATCCCGCGAGTCATGGCTGCTGCGATCGCATTTATCAAACCCGATGCTAGCAGTGATGGCTTTTGCTGTGTTTAGCATCTTGAAGAAAGGCACTATGCTACGAGATATGAAAACGACCTGTGATCTTCTGGAGAAATACGGAGTTGCCATGGCAACGCAATACTGCCGGAAACAGAAAATCGACATAGTCGGGTTTGAATTTCCGGACGAAGTTCTAAGTGCAATAGACTTGTTGGATCAGTTTGCGTTCAATTGTCTAATGTCGGGGCGGCAAAGTTTTAAAGAAGAAGAAGTAGTTCAATCGACTGGGGAACCAATGGTTCTTCAGTTTGGGGCCTTTAGCAGGTTTCAGCCGGGAACAACATTGCGGTTCGCTTGTGGTATTTCCATGGATTTCCTCGCGGCCCGCCATATTGCCGACATGCCATATGAAGATATTGAGACTGTCGTTATGAAAAATAAGATGTTCAAGTTTGCAAAATATTCGCAGGTTTGTGTAATTTTTCGTTTATTAAAAGGGTCTGCAGCTAACATGTTAATTTACTATTCTTTTAAAATATGTGTATGAACTTCAACCCCCCCCCCCCCCCAAAAAAAAAAAAAAAAAAAAAACCTTTCAACATGAATATTTCGATATTGGTATATGTTTAGATAACAGAAACGCTAAGTTAAAGTAACGGTGGTTTTGCTTGCTTATTATTTATAATCCAATACTGTGCACTATATTCTATTCATTCTCAGAGGAGCACTGCTTCAACACCTCTGAGAATGAATAGAATATAGTGCACAGTATATATTGGTATAGAATATAACACCAGTATATGTACTGTCACGGTATAATTATCGTGCATAACCATATAGTGTATAGAGTCGATGCACTGCGTGACAACCTCGGATCTAAATCTCAACTTGGACTTAGCATTCTAGATTTAATGATTTTTTCTAGATTCCAATAATTCACTGTTACGAGATTAAATATCAAAAATATAAAGTCGAACCCCGTTGGCTCGAACTCGCTTGGCTCGAACTCCTCGTTGGCTCGAATTTGATGTAAAGGAGTGATATATTTATACTGAATGTAAGCATTCCCGCTTGGCTCGAATTTTCAGAGGTTCGAGGTATTTAAGCCGGTCCCTGAGAGTTCGAGCCAATGGGGTTCGACTGTATATATTTTTATCATCCACATTTTCATCTTCCAGTTGATGTCTTTCCTGTGCGGCCAATACCGTGACGACACAGACACTCAAGTCCTTCAGTCCCTCTGTGACCAACTGGCAGCTCGCAACGAATACTGCATTCGAGGCTTCTATCTTCCTACCCCAACGTTGGAGTCACCGGCCTCCATGACGAGGTTTGTATGACGTCCCCTTTAATTTTGGCTGCTTTGACGTCATCTTCTGAATTATTGACCGCTTGTAACAAAAATGATATCCGGGGCTAAAACCTAGTAACCTCTGACACTGGAGTCATTGGCCAATTTCAGTTTGACGTCATAACGTGATATACCATAGTATGGCGTCATTTCCTGCTAGTTTATCGGCCGTCCATATTCGTAATCCAACATATCTCATAACATTTAAGAGTAATTTTAGTATTTATACTAGTTGATTTTTCTTCTTAATGGTTAATTAATCCTAGGAATCTATTTTCTCGTGTCCAAAATGGAGTGTCAAAAAATCCACTGGTGAACCGTTCTTATGGCGTCACATATGGAGATTGAAACTTCAATTAGTTACTATTAGAATAATTCTTGATGTTGGATCTTGCCTCACACCCCTTCATTATCTCTGAATATAACTGCAAACGTAATAACACATAAAAAGACAGCAGTTCTATATTATCCCTAGTTTTCCGTATTCCAGTGATCAGCGACCGAAGGTTCCCCGTGGCGTGCTGGAGGACTTTGTTACGAGCCTGCAGTGTTTGTCCGAATGTCTAGCCCGCGAAGACGCCGTTCAGACTATCGCACAATCACTTCCGCAGAGGTATGTCTTTGGCGTAGTTAGTGAGTGTTCATCGTGGGCAACAACGGTACTGTCTTCCATTACATTCATACATACCGTGGAATAATTGACTGACAAATTCTCGTTTCAATGAGTATGCATGAGGCAGGAGAGACAACCCTTCTTTCAATCAAATGCATGTTGCAATTTTTTTTATTTTTTTTTTAATTTTTAAAGTGTCAGTAGCCTCAATGGACACATGGTTTTCATTACTGACGATTAATATTGTACTGAATAGGCGGCCCCGGTTCATCTCGTGATAATCATGGCTATTATAGCTTTTCATATTCTGATTGGTCACAATTTATAGTAATGACGTCATTTGCCCTAAATACCTACATATGAAACAATATAAATGGCTGCCATTTTGAGTTGCAGTGTATTGAAACTCTCTCATAAATGGGTGTTTAATTTGCATTTACGTTATATGCACTTCATATCTAGATTACACATTAGATTAGATATCTTTCCGTAAATGTTCAGTTTGGTGAATAAATAGCGATATATGAAAATTACCAGTGAGGCCCGATTTGGGCCTCGAATGTGCTGAGTTTCAAAGTGCATCATTTTTACTACATTGTTTCGATGGGAACCTAATGACCCAAGACGAGTCATAGAAGCGTGGCCTTGGCTGCATTAAATACCAATTATATCTTCCGCATAGATGATTACGATATACATTGTAATAATGCAGCATGTGAAGAACGAAACATTTTATAATGGTGCACCTATTAACACACACACATTCATGGAAACAAATTGTGTATTTTGCAAAAGAATGCGTTGATCTTTTGTTTCCTTTATATACGCCTTTATGAGAAACAAATCATTAGTTGCTGTGACATCGACGTCCTGGACCAACAGTAGCCTTTTGAGACTGAGCTTAGACTCCGTCCTCATATTCATTAACCTCTTGTCTCTGAATTTGGAATATGGCCCCATATTCGCTTACGCTTTGACTCTGAATTTGGAATATGGCCCCATATTCGCTTCCGCGTTGACTCTGAATTTGGAATATGGCCCCATATTCGCTTCCACGTTGACTCTGAATTTGGAATATGGCCCCATAACCGCTAACGCGTTGACTCTGAATTAAGAACTGAAACCTTTTTTCATCTTGAATGAGTTGTAAATATTCTTTAAAACAAGCACCTGGTATAAAAAAACATTGATCTTTTGTCCATTGATATTTTGTGTAAAAAGAACAATGAATAATTATATCAACTTGTTGAGACTTTTGAAAATTATCTGTCCTGATTCTGAGTTTCAAACTTTTTCTTACTAGTACTCTTAAATTCAGACTGAAGACGATAGTGAATTTGGGCTAATTTGGGTAAACTCATGATCAGTTGAGTGATAACACTTAAACTTCCCCACTATTTGTATAAATCTCGGTAAAATGGTATTTCAGGCTCATTATCAGACCGGAAGGCATGATCGCCTTGAAGACGCTGCAAGGGCTTTGTCTCTGTATGGACCACCCTGAATGCACCATTCAGGAACTTGAACTTGAGCTACATCAGTACCACCACTTCCAACTTCCGGTTTTCCTGCAGCTCGCCGCCTCCACCGGAAAATGCCGAAACATCAGGTCAATCAAAATCACGTGGTCGTCATTAGATCTTATGGCGAAGTATCTCGCAGGCGTCATGGGAAGCTGCGACCATATTGAAACCTTGTATATTACTGAGGATCCGAAAGTGAAATTTAACCACCCGGTGTCCGCTGCGACTTGGGCCGCCTTGCAGTCCGCGTGCAGCAACACGACGTCACTACAACAGTTGGCGTTCGTAAATTGTCACGTGACAGCTGTCGTGAATCACGTGCTTCAGCACATTCCGACGTCAATAGAGCAAATCAACTTCACGGGATGTGCCTTCAATGTCATGTGTGCGGGGCAGGTTGCGAATCATTTACATGGGAATACAGCCATTCTCGCTCTTGATTTGAGTCACACCAAACTGAACAGTAGTGAATTCGTGGCGATTTTTCAAGGAATGCAAATGTGCGAAAGCATACGGCACGTGCGCGTCCGGGGAGCTCGATTAGACAGGCCATGCATTATCGCCCTTGCAGAGTACATAAAGTTGACGCATTCTCTAGAAAGTCTAGATCTTAGTGACTGTGAATTAAACACTGAGATGTGTACCCAACTTGTCACCGCCATTCGCCAAAACAGGACCATACAGAGACTGGTATTTAACAATGCCAAACTGACGACCGAAGGACGGCGTGTGATTTCGAAAACCAAAACGAAATTAAAACCGGTTTCGGTTGAAGGTCTTCTACGCATTTATTAGAGACATAAATACGCATTTATTAGAGACATAATATAATAAGCATTTATTAGAGACATGATTACGTATTTATTAGGGATTGCTTTTGTAAGGGAATGATGCTTTGATTTGGAACTTAAATAGGTGGCAGTTATTAGAGATTAATACATATGCATTTCAAAGGGACTTAATACGCAGTTATTTGAGGTTAATACATATGCATTTGAAAGGGACTTAATACACAGTTATTTGAGGTTAATACATATGCATTTAAAAGGGACTTAATACGCAGTTATTAGAGATTAATACATATGCATTTGGGACTTATTTACGTAATAATCATAATTTGATACATCATCAGATCTAAGGTTGAAATAAGTTTGCAAAATAAAGCGACAAAAGAAAACACCAAACTCCAAACGGAATGCCCAATTCTATTTTTAGACTTTTTTTAAATCAATCTAAAATAGATTATTTAGATCTTATCATTTTTTTATTATATATACTTATCTTGATACTTCATACATTTGCGTCGCATAGGTATGTGTTAAATAGGTATGTAAGAAGTAGATTTATTATACATGATTTTAACCATTTGAAACAGAATTTGTTGAATGTTGAAATACATTTATTGTTGTGTTTTTTCTGAAATTGATATTAACATTTTCATTTAAAAAATCCTACCTAATTGAGGATTTATCTTATTTAATAGCGGACGTATTAGATAAGACATACATTTATTCTTGTTCACTTAATAACCCGTAATCATGTTCTCATTTTCGGCTTCCTTTGATGATTAGTTTGTATACCTAACAACTAGTTTGTCATATAATAAAGTGATCAAGTAGTCCAAGGTCAGATATTTTATTTTTATTTTTCAAAGAGAAATCTCTCGTGATGAAACATGATCAACTTTGTTGGAACGCATTTTAATTTATTTTTAAAATTCATATGACGATGTGTAATCAAAACTTTCCAAAGTCATTGCACATTGTGCATTTAATTTTGGGGGAAATTTTTTTATAACTGATTTAATATTCCAAGCGACGTGGTCAAGGAAACGATTGCGTCATCATTGTTTTGTATTTTGGTTTTTACCTGAGGCATCTGCTATGTATCATTTTTTTACAAATCAACGTAAAAAAAAGACTTCTTATTAATTCTAAAACAAGTAGAAAACAAGAAAGCTCGAATCTTTATTTTCAAACATTACTTCAATTGTGAATTATCGATTATAAATACATGTTTTTATTGTCAACATCAAATTTATATACCAATATACTTTATTAAGAAATTCATTGTATGTTTTGAGTTGTATAAGACAGATGCCGTTCTTTTGAAAACACAGTCATTTGAAGGGAATAAACTCCTGCATTGGTGTCATATGACCTGTAAAACATTTAGTGACATTAAGCCTAGTCTATTTACGTATTTAGAGTTATTTTTACATTTTTAAACTATAGTTAAGTTTAGTTATTTCAGACAAGAGCGTTGGTAGGACATAAATCTGAAAAAAAAAATGTCGCTTAATATTCTACAGGTCATATACAACCTCAGCAGGAGTTCATTTCCTTCAAATGATTGTGGGTAAAAATACTAACTCCTCTCAACGATAGTATTTATCTAATATTTGAAATTTCATATCATCGCATTTTCGTGTTTTCCGTTTTTATAGTTTGTTTCTGTTGAATATATGTCATTTTCTCAAGGACGCAGTCTAGTTTGTTAATCTCAAAGGCGTCATATTGTATGACATTGTGTTATCGCTTTGTTTACACATGTATCAGATAACATGATTGCATCTGTATACTCATAATATTTAAGGGGAAGTTTTGTATGTTCATTCATTGAATGTGTTTATTATTACAGGATTATTATGACGGTGCTTGTATAAGCTAATGGATATTATTAAATCTGAAAGTATCAGGGTTATTTTTTCATCGTGGGGGTTGTGAAATATATATATTTATACACCTTTTATTTAGAATGCGGAGATGTATCTAAATATACGGCTTACATATGCGATTTGTTTTACAGTGTGTTGGATATTGGATCAATAAGTATACTATTGTTTGACAAAGCAGTTCATCGTGTGGGGTGGAGGAAGATATATACGTTTTATACAGTATTCAGAGATCTGTCTATAAATGTACATTTTACATATGCGATTTGTTTTCCAGTGCGTTGTATAATGGAACCTAGCAAGAAAATTATTTCATTGTGGACAAAGGCAGTTTAATATAATAGAGAGTTATGGAAAAGTAGGGAATAACGCTACTTAAACCCTAAGATGCTCCTTATTTTAGAGAGAAATACACGGAGTGCGTAAAATCACCACAGCACAAATGTATAATTCAATACTTTTATTTTCATATACTCTCTAAAAGATGAGACATGCACATCAAACCAAATACAAATAAATAAAATTGGCTTGGCATCTACAAATATATAAAATAAAATAAAATAAGATAGAGAGATCATTTCAATTGTTTGCAATTAATTGTTCACATAAAATCGTGAATATATACATGTATTCTATTGTTTATCTGTTATCAATGTTTGTTTTGAATGAAAATTTCTTCGTTGGTGTCAAACAGTTATGATGGAGTCTTCCTATCATTTGAAGATATCCTTTTTCATTCGTAACCATTCCCTTGATAGATAGATCGATATTTTTCACACAACAAAACAACTATACCGTCTTATCAGCTATGTCCATTTTATCATACTGGATACACATTTCAATGTCTTTTGTAAACGCTCCAATGTGGACATTCTTCCCGAATTTCTTGGTGGTCCATTTGAATCATACTCATACTTTGCTGTCTAAGAGTATTTTGACGTTGACCAAATTTGACATAGAGACTAGAAAAGATATGGTATACAATGTCCATATAGTTGAGGTAGAATTGGGTTGCCCTGACGGATAAACAGTTGAGACCGTTGGAACATTCTACCGATGATGTCAGCGCAGTCCATGAACATTCGTAGAATGACCTTTGCGCTGCTGCTTCCGGCTGAATACCTCAATAATGAATAGTCCTGGTATATTATGTAAAGGCACTATCGAGTTACAGTCGATGCAGGATCTTGAGTTCCTATACACAAGTATCGGTATATGCTTTAATGTTGATCTGCATCGGTTGTTTATGTTCCTGTTTGAATGTTGTTGTCCAAAGAGGGAAGCGGAAATCATGTCCTCTTCGGACTTTATGTGAAGCCTGCTGTATTTCCAATGACACTGTAGAACAAATGCAACACTGATCTAACAATTTGTTGAGCCATTTGCATTCGCTGATGCTCCTTCCGGCGATGTTCTGCCACTCTTTGTTTGTACATCCCGTCGCCTATGTATTGTAGTTGTCTTCCAAGTTCACGGCAAGTTCTTTCATTTTCCAATGAAATGTCCATTCTGTATGTGTGAAGTACTGTTCGGTCTTATGTGTTGTAAATTTATGAACCTCGACATGACACTAATGTCTTATATAAACCATATGTTTAAGGATGACATAATTCAATTGGAAGAAAATGCGAAACAGGGAAACACCAAAGGAAAATCGAGTTAGAAACAGTGGCTTCCCAGTTACGAGGAGAGTAGAAAAAGGGTACATGTATCATGAAAGTATGACAATGCATGTCGTGTGTCAATTTTAGAGTACACTTGTATTGCATAATATTTGACACAAGTCATACTTCGTGGCTATATCAAGTCCTGTTAATATTAGTTCATAATCTATTAAAATAATCAGTTTAATCAAAGTCATATGCTACAAGATCAAGGAAGTTTATGGGAGATAAAGGTTAAAATGTTCTGACGTGTGAGGAAAAAAAACAGAACAAATCGTTGATAAACGTAAATGACTGTCTTATGAAGCGAGTTTACAGGCATAACTGAAACAATGGTCTCTGATCTTGTTGGAAATACGGAAGATCAAAAGGTTATCCATTAAACTTCCAGAGCAGTAACAAATTTGAAAGTTGATAACGCTGACGTTAATTCAAAGTTCTGAACAATCGGTTCAATGTCACGACGGTTCAGTTTTTTTGTGCTATTGTGTTTGTTAGGGGAGTTTTTACGAAATAATCATAAATATGTATTCATTAGGAAATATTATGGAACGTTTTGATGTTGCAACGAATCTTAGGGGACTTTAGCTGGGCGTCGACCTTAAAGACACCCAAACGCAAACTTTATAACTGTAGACCTAGTAAAACATAAATCGTGATTCCCTTCTTGTACCGTATATTTTATGACATCATCAGTTCTAAAGTATAAAGAAATTTGCAAAATAAAGCGAGAAAAGGGAATTAGAGTTTGAAAAGTTAAATTCCATGGAAAAAAATAAAGAAACTGTATGCATTTGTTCCATAAATATAAAAAAATAGATAATTTGATCATAGCAAGAATTTGAGAACCCTTATTTCTTAGATTGTTGTATGGGTAGAACTTGGCCGATATCGAATTTAATCATATGTACATTTCATACGTTTGCGTCGCATAAGTATTTTTTTAATATTTTTTAATTTTGAAACATGAAATCATTCCTTCGGTGTTGAAATAACATGTATTGTTGTTTTTTTCCTGAAATCAGTATTTTTTGTTTACAGGAACTTAAATCATTGATGACTAATCTTATTTCAATATGCATTTAGCGGAAGTTTATGATATGACAAGCATTTATTCCTGTTCACTTATTAACCTGTATTCGTGTTCTTAATTTCGGCTTCCTTTGATTAATTTAAGATAAAACAATCAGTTTGCCATATAAATAGTAATTAGTCCAATGTCAGATGTATTTTTATATTTCAAAGATAAATCCCGCGATGAAATATGATTCTTTTTTGTATGAACGTATTCAATAAAAAAACATTAATTCACATGACGATGTGTTAGCAAGCCTTGCCCAACCCAGTGCACAATGTGCATTTTATTCAGGTACAAATTGTTTTTACCTGATTTAATATTATATATCATGGAAACGAATGCGATCATTGTTTGTGCACAATTCTGTACCTTAGACATGTGCGATAAAAGTTTTTTTAAATAAACGTAAAATCCCAAATCGACTTATTATCAATTTAAAACCATGCACAAAAAAATACAGTTCAAATCTTTATTTTCAAACGATACTTCAATTACGGAAATTTGATTGTCAATACATGTTCTTATTGTCAACATCAAATTTATATTCGAATACTTTAATTAGAAAATCAATGGTATTATTTAAGTTGTACAGTTGCCATTCTCGACAAAACACTTAAACTTGTCAGCGATAGTATTTATTTAATAATTGAAAATTCATAACAATCGCCATCTTTCTCTTTTTTTTTCGGCGAGTATATATGTCATTGTCTCTTTAGGTCATTATCCAAGGACTCGATCTAGTTTGTTAATTTCAAAGCGCCAGGTTGTATGACACTGCTGTATCGCTTTGATCAAACGTTTATCAGATAACATGAATGTAACTGTCTACACATAATATATAAGAGGAAGTAATGTAACTTCATTTATTGAATATGTTTTTTAATGATAGGAATTCTATGACGGTACATGTATAAGCTAATGGATATTAATAAATAGGCAAGTATCAGGGTTTTTTTTCTTCATGGGGGTTGGGGAAGATATATACATTTTTATATAAAATGCGGAGATCTATCTATATATAGGTCTTACAAAGATATTTGTTTTGCAGTGTGTTGGATATTGGAACAATTAGTATATCATTGATTGACATTATGAGTTTAATATAATAGATAGTTAAGGACTTGTAGGGAATTACTGTGCTCCGACACATCGAGTTTCCATATATGAAAGAGAAATACATTTAAGTGTGTAAAATCACCACAGCACACATGTATAAAGCAATACTTTTATTTTCATTTACTCTCTTAACAAAGATGAGACATGTACATCAAAACAATTAAAAATATTTAAAATTGGTTTGGCATCTACAAATATATGAAATAAAATACTGAGATCATTTCAATAGTTTGCAATTAATCATTGACACAAATCGTCAATATATGTACATTTTTTGTTATTGTCAATGTTTGTTTAGATGAACATTTCTTCGTCAGTGTCAATCATATATAAGAGGAATGTTGAATTAAGAAAAATTGATCGAGTCCTTTTATCTTCTAAAGATTTCCTCCTCCGTTCGAGTGTATTTCGTTTTATTGACAGCATGTAAACATTAGTAACTATTTACTAGTTCGTGTCCATGACTTCATACCCATCTTCTTTATAGTTCTAATTTCATTTGTCTCGTAACCATTCCCTTGGTGGATAGATCGATTTTTCCCCACAGCAAAAAAACTATACCGTCTAAGCTTTGTCCACTATCATACCGAATACACACTTCAATGTCTTTTGTAAACGCCTCTATGTGGACATTCTTCCCGAGTTTCTTGGTGGTACATTTGAATCATGCTCATACATTGCTGTCTAAGAGTATTTTGACGGTTATCAAATATGACCTAGAGACTAGAAAAGATATGGTATAATATGTCCATGTAGTTGAGGAAGAATTGGGTTGCCCTGACGGATGCACAGTTCAGATCGTTGGAACATTGAACCGGTGATGTCCGTGCTGTTTATGAAAACCCATAGAAAGACTTTTGTGCTGCTGCTTCAATTTAAGTACCCCAATAATGAATAGTCCTGGTTAGTTTTTGATACTGAAGGCACTATCGAGTTACCGTCGACGTAGCATCGCAGTTCCTCAATACAATTATCGGTATAACCTTTATTGTTGATCTTCCCCGAATGTGTAAGTTCCAGTTTTAATGTTGTTGTCTGAAGAGGGAAGCTGAAACTATGACGTCTTCGGACTTCATGTGAAGCCTGCTTTATGTCCAATGATACTGTAGAACAAATGCAACACTAATCTAACAACTTTTTGAACCATTTGCATTCGGCGATGTTCTGCTACTATTTGTTTGTACATCCCGTCACCTGTGTATTTAAGTTGTCTTCCAATTTCACGACAAGCGCCTTCGTTTTCCAATGAAATGTCCATATTGTATGTGTGAAGTACTGTACTGTCTAGTGTGCTGTAGGGTTTTGAACCTCACCATAAAACTACTGTATTATATAAACCATATGTTTTAGGATGACATATTTCAATTGGAAGTAAATTCGAAACAGGAAAACACCAAAGGAATATCGGGTTAGAAACAGTGGCTTCCCAGTTATGAGTATGCTAAAAAAAATCGGGTACATGATTCATATCAGTGCAGAAATGTGAGAGTACAGCTTTAACAAAGGTTTACGATATCAATGATACGAAAATAATCATGTTTATAGTAATAAGTATCATGTTCTATGTTAACAATATCTCAAGTCTGCATATCGTGTGTCAGTTTAGTTTGCTCTTGTATTGCATAGTTACAGAGCATTTTAACAAGTCATACTTCAAGTCAAAAAAATTCAAGCCAAAACATTTTTTAGTAAATAATGGCCATCATCCCAAAATACGTGACACTCACAATAAAACAAATAATATACGAGTTGTGTCAAGAAAATGAATCCGAGTAGATACATTTACATTCTAATCATGATTGTTTTCATTTATTTGTTAATTTCTAGAAGAAGATGGTATGCAGAGAGACAACCAACTTGGTGTCTCATAAATGGTTGATTTCAAGTTTGCAATTTCATCCGCGAACATTAAACATATACTATCTGGTAGGTCATTGGTAATGAAAATGCCGACCCATATACTCTCCTTAAAAGGCAGATAACTCCTGAATAAAGAGGATAAAGATTGTCGAACTTTACTTATGTCCTTATCTTGTACCAATATATCAAGGTTTCGTTATATCTCTTCCTGTTAACCTACATTACATGTCATGCATAATCAGTTTAGTCATATGATTCAAGATCAAAGGAGATAAGGTTATAAGGTTTTGACGTTTGAGAAAAACTAAACCAAATTGTTAATAATCGTAAATGATTGTTTCATGAAGCGAAATTACAGCGAAATAAATAATGCGTCTTTGAATATAAGTGTATCGATTTTGAACAAGTATTACTTAAACAAAGCAATACAAACTATGAATAGTTGCTTTGTAAATGGTGGCAGTACTTCCTACAATGGGCCGATTGTTAAAAAGATACGTTAAAGTTAACAATTTGCACCATCGTTGTTAACATTTTAAAGTGTAATATTTGATGATATGCTCACATATTTAAATATAAACATGTATGGCGGAAACAATGGTCTCTGATCTTGTTAGAAATAACATGTATTGTTGTTTTTCCCCTGAAATCAGTATTTCACTTTTTTTGTTTACAGGAACCTACCCCATTGATGACATATCTTATATCAATATGCATGTAGCGGAAGTTTATGAAATGGTATGCATTTATTCCTGTTTACTTATTAACCCGTACTCGTGTTCTCATTTTCGGCTTACTTTCAATAATGTTGTCTTTTAAAATAAAACAGTGTACCATATAAATAGTCATCAGTCCAACGTCAGATGATTTTTGTTTTATATTTCAAAGAGTAATCCCGTGATGAAATATAATCCGTTTTGTGCTAACGTATTCAATATGTTTTTTTAATTCACATGACGATGTGTCATCAGCGTTTACCAAGGCCATTGCACATTGTGCATTTAAATTTTTGATAAAAAACTATTTCTAACTATTTTGATATTCTAAGCGATGTGATCAAGGAAACAAATGCGTAATCATTATTTGTGACAAAATTTTGTACCGTAGTCATGTGCGATCTTATCCTCTTTTTTTCAAATCAACGTAATGCTAAAACGACTTCTTATCAGTTTTAAAACATCTAGATAAAATACAGCTCAAATATTAATATTCAGACGATACTTCAATAATGGAACTTTTTAATTATAAAAATATTTTCTTATTGACAACATCAAATTTATACACAAATACTTCTTTAATTAGAAAATCAATGGCATTTTAAGTTCTATAAGACAGTTGCCGTTCTCGACAAAACACTAAAACTTGTCCGCGATAGTATTTATTTGATATTTGAAAATTCATACCATCACATTTCATTCTATTTTATTGTCGAATAGAGATGTTATTGTCTCTGAAGGTCATTACCCAAGGACGCGATCTAGTTAGTTCATTTTAAAGGCGTAAGATTGTATGACACTGCTGTATCGCTTTGATCCAACTTGTATCAGATAACATGTATGTAAATGTATACTCAAAATATATAAAAGTAAGTCATGTACTTCATTCATTAAATGTGTTGATAATGACAGGAATATTTTTACGGTGCTTGTTTAAGCTGAAGGATATTAATAAATCTAAAAGTAGCCGTGTTTTTTATCGTGGGAATAGGGTAAGATATATACATTTTATATAGAATGTCAAGATCTATCTATATATACATCTTACATATGCGATTTGTTTTTCAGTGTGTTGGATATGGAACAATAAGTATATCATTGATTGACATAAGCAGTTTAATATAATGGAGTGTCGTGGAATTGTAGGGAATTACTGTGCTTCAACACTAGTTTCCATATATGAGAGAGAAATACACGGAGTGCGTAAAATCACCACAACACAAATGTATAATGAAATACTTTTATTTTCATTTACTCTCTTAACAAAGATGAGACATGTACATCAAAACAATAACAAATAATTAAAATAGGGCTGACATCTACAAATATATAAAATAAAAATAAAATAGTGAGATTATTTCAATATTTTGCAATTAATCATTGACATAAAATCGTCAATATATGTACTATTGTTTATTTGTTATCAATGTTTGTTTTGAATGAACAGAGTCAATCAATTAAAAGAGGAATGTTGAATTAAGAAGGCTAGATCGGGTCTTCTTTTCTTTCTCTCGTTAGTTCACTACTTTCTTATATAATATGCAGGTTTAAGAATGACATAATATAACTGGAAATTAATAATTAATTCGTAATAGGAAAACACAGATTTAATCAGGTAAAAAATGGCTTCCCAGTTATGAGTATTATAGATAATAGTCGTATCATAAATGGCATGATAATGTGTATCGCATGTTATATTTTCAAGTAGTGTAAGCTATAATTAAACCGAACCAAAGATTTTGATATTTCATGCTATTTTATTACATATGTACTTATGAATATTGGCTCATTTGAGGTTGAAATAAGCATAATAGTAAAAATTCATACGAGATCAAGGAAGTTAAGAAAAAATAAGGTCATAATGATCTGTGAGAAACCAAATAAATCCGTTTTTATAAATGACTGTTTAACGAAACGAGTTTACAACAACGTATATGTTTCGCCTATTGAATATAGCTTTTGAAAAAAAGTATAACTCAAGCATTAAACCAGGTGTCATTATAGTCTTCAACTTTCTGGTTTGGTTGGTTCAGTGAGTTATTTTGATAGAATAGTTACTGTTCCAAGTTAATGCTATGAAATGGGTTGGATAGTTGACTAAAGCAGTTTAATATAATAGAGAATTATGGAACGGTTGGGAATAAATGTGCTCAAACACTTAAATGGACTCCACACACTTTGACCAGCCCAATTGCGTACAAACCCCGATACTGACATCAACCCCGCAATTCATTCCTTAAATAAACGAACTTTACGCCATCTGATAATATAGTTTGATTTTAATTTTTCCGGTATGGCTTTGTCAGTTCGGTAGTTGCAACAGGCAGGTCTTTTTTTGTTATTTCATACCGCATATAAATGCATGTGAAAAAGAATCTGATACCTGTCATTAAATAATACACATTCATTCATCTCGTAAAGGAAATATGTTAGTAAAGATAACAAAGATAACACAATTTTCCTAAATTCGTTGAATAAAGGAGTGTTTTTATGACGTTTCGTTACAGATTCTATATTTATGCAATATCAAAGCCTAATTTAACAGTCATATATCGGTGTATTCAAGCAGGCTATTTTTAGCTACGAAAACAGTTCTTAGTTAACTCTTGTTGTTTAATTTCCTAAAGGCATGCCCGCACCTATTGGCCATTATGGCTTGACCCTTCAAGATTTCGCAAAATGAGGATGATGTAGATAATAATGTGAGTGGCTTAGTGAAATCCATCATTGACATAAGCGACGCAAATTGAATATTTCGTGGAATTTACGTTTTTTGTCTACGCCAACGGACCATAATGATACATGGGCGTCATTCCAAGTGAGAGTATCAGATTGTGGTGCCAAGTGCACAGACCAAGTGCGCGCATTGTGTCTTGCTTTATAGTAGTTTATAGTTGCCACCGTGAAAATCACGTGTCCATAGACACTCATAATGATTACACTTATATATATCGTATCGGTAAAGATTGTTAATTATCATGAAGTTTGAATTGTTTTGTGTTTTAACCACACTGTACCTTGACTAATTGAAATTAGATTAAAACTATCAAAAAAGATATAAAAAAGTCATATAGCTGATATCAAGCTTAGTGGCATAGATCTATTTTTCTTGTCAGGGGAGATTACTGTGTAGGTTAACTCGGTTAAGGTCTACCCTGCTTTTCTAAACATGTGCGAAAGTTAGCACTATCATACGGCACTCCCGTTCAACAACACTCCAAGAAGGCGATTAGTATTATTAGTGACGAGAGTGGAGAATAAACCTACGACCACTGGAATAACAGTCACGTGTCCTACCATCAGACACGGATCAGCAACTTTGTTTTCAAAATTACCAAATTATACAATCTTTACGGCCCTTTGGGAGAACTGAGTGTGCTACGGTCGAAAAATGTTTGTTTCCGATTCAAAAGAAAAGAGTAGGGGTGGTATTTAATATACAACTTAAGCAGTTTTATAGTCTTACATCATTAACACTATTACTCAGTTATTAATGACAAGTAATCTGATTACTTACATCGTTCTTAGATCCAATTAAAATTTATAGATCGATCGATATTTTCTTCATAATTTTATTGTTAGGCTCGTTGTGTCTGAGCAACAGTGTCATACATTGATCCGGTGCATTTTGATCTGATCTGGGATAACGTTTACAATTATCCGATAGAGTAAATAGATAAGAGTCGAGCGGAAAATAAACAGGTAGTCGGGAAACCGGAAGCACACTCTTTTTGTTATGCACAATGCTCTTCAAACCGTACCCAAGCGTACGAAAGTGAAAACGACAATGGTATTGATGATTTATCTTTTATTTATCACATGTCTCAACATAAAAAGCTAAAACTTTAGCTGGCATAGTGAGAAGCATACATATATGTTATTAATAATTTAATATATACAGCGATCAAAGTCATTTCGGTAACCGATGTATCAACTTCTGTTTTGCTAACTTTATAAACATTCATTTGTCCGACAAAAGTCATTTTGACAGAAGCTATATAACTGATCACAGTCTACCTTAAATCACAATATTTCATCGCATAATGCACATTTCAGGTTTGTTTTCTTCGTATTGTACAAATACACTCACTTCATACTGTGATTGTTCAGTATGAGATACGGCTGACTTTCGAGAATCAACAGTTTTTGCTGGGCTGTCATATTTCTCAACATTCTGCATTACGGTCGACGATGCGTTTGCTCCCCTTTCTCTCTCTCTCTCTCTCTCTCTTCTGATGATGCGATTTGACATCATGCGATCTGTGGGCCGTTTGACCCTCATACTAATCTTTCTGCGCGGAAGTCGTTTTGTTGATTTCACACATAAGCCTGTAAAATATACAATCACTTTGGTGTTAAAAAAATGCTTTAAAAAGTGCTTAAATATGAACAATTTCGTAATAATAAAAAACTTTGCCCACACAATTCATGTCATTTTTATTCGGCGTAGCATTCATTTTGCCCTGTATACATTTTGTTTGATTTGTGACCTGTACGTATTTAGAATGTCTTGAAAAGAAATGTTACTGAAACTTGATGAGATAAACAATTACTAAGACAAAAAAACTAACCTACCTCCATAAACAGTATTTATATACAGTCTAGGGCACTGTTCCCCCGAAACAAATAAATCCAAAAACATTCCTTAAAAATGAGAGCCAACTGTTACGACCATCAATTGAATTATCGGTTCTTCTCAAAACTATTTCATTAAACAAAGTGTTCTGTGCGAAATGTATGTCATTAATTTCGTCACCTATTAGTGACAATTTCCGAACAACTTCTTTTTCTATTAATTCCATGTTTACTAGTATGTGTAACTGGAGGAAGTACAACGTTGTGAACTAAATATTCAATATTGATATATTTGATACATACATGTGTGCTTGATAAGATACGCAATATTTACTTCGTTTCGTTTAAGAAAACAAAAACAACTGCAAATGCGTAATACAGGTTATTTTGATAGATAAAACGTTCGTGCCAAATATAAAAAATATGACCTATATTATTTTAGATATAATGTTGCAATAATTGGCATGGTTATGATCTAATTTTCTTAATCAAGGGAGGAACCTATTAAAGCTTGATATATGTGTATATTAATAACATTAAATGATTTATAGTAATGACATAAGGCAAACAAATAATGCACGAAGAGAACATGTGAGCTCTTAACTGCTCGTAATTAAGTTACCTTATCAAGTTTACCCTGCAGGTGGTTTACATGGGAGAAAGCCATTATGAACATATTTCGTTTCTCAAAAACTGTGCGGATCGGTATTATAGTACGTTATAAAGGTTGTACAGAAAGCAATCTGTTGTATTGTTGTCTCATTTCAGTGCGTTATCGAGTCTTGCTTAGCGTACCAGATGGTTAGAAACACGTGACAAGTTTTTTTCTTGCATACATTAATTTAAACATGAGCGTAAAAATAATTTACTTTTTTGTGAATATCGCCAAATTGCGACGTTGTTTATTGATGTCATAAGGCGATTCAATTTTGACGTTTAAGAAGTCCTTTAAAAAGATGTTCTTATTAAATTTCGTGAATAAATTTCTTGAATAATTATACATTCGATTGCGCTCTATTGAAATGCCACATTTGTATCTATGTAATCTAATACCCCATTACTCTAGACAAAGACCATGAAGACCGCACTACGTCCTAGCAATTTCAACGAACACAGCGAGGACGCGGTCAAATTCGTAAAAAAATGCTTTACTTAAGTTCATATTATGTCCTTACTGCGTTACTGCCAGGCATTCAGTGCGTCTCACATGTTCGAAATACGTTCTTACTGCGCGCATCTTCATGCGCGCACCACGTCCAATGCGTTCTTGATAAGCGCGCACCACGTCCAATGCGTTATTTTTACGTTCTTACTACGACCAGGAAGACTGCACCACGCGCTTACCAATCAGGTGCTTATCACTTCCTTATTACATTCTTATGACTTGAATTTATTTGTAAATGTGACCGAGATGGAATAACCGTGTTCTATTTATAACTGGCCTATTGTTTATTTACATGTAGTGTTGGTATAAAATGAAGTTATAGGGGAGTTGAATCCCGTATTCATACATAATCACTGTGCAGAACCTGACAGGACGTGTTAAGAACCTGATACAAACGTGTTTTAAACGTGTTAAGCACCGAAAGAACGTATTAACAACCGAACGAGGTCATCTACAACGTGGCACGAACGTACAATAGTCGTAGTAAAAGCGTGGAAAGGTTGTGGTGAGAACTCCATTGACGTAGCAAGAAAGCAATGACAACCTAGGGATAACGCAATGAGAACGCCATTCAATATTTCCCGTCCAGTGCCACGCTTGCTCTAAGTCAATCCTACTAGGTTTTAGTTACGGCTTCACTACGGCCAGGCCGTCCTTAATACTTTCTTATTAATTTCTTACTACGTCCTGATTCGACCACGTCCTCACTACGTCTTTTCTCAACATGTTCAAGCTCACGTCCATAAAGACCATACCACGTCCTTATCGGTTCCTTTTACGTTGACTAAGTTTTGACTGAGTCCTGCCAGATTTTTGAGGACGTAGTGAGAACGTGGCTAAGTGTGATGGGGCCATACACAGTAAAATAAATAAAAACTGGCGTTTTGTTGCGCATGACGCATCAAGCATAGGTGTGCCATATGGAATTTTCCAGCATGCCCAATTTCATTAGAAATATATATCCGGTGTGCAAGAAATATAGTTCTTGTATTGATAATTCTCGGAGAATTCGCCTACCATAACGTTTTAGAGCAAATTTTTGCTCATTGTTTATTCCGATTATTAAATTCTTACGTCTTATAAAACATCTTTGATGATTTGTCACGATCATTCGCATGAGTTTCCGAGTGTTTCGTTTACTATCAATTTACGTTCCTCAAACATTCGACATTCGTTTACATTCAATCTGCGATCCCAAGGAATTCGACAATGTTACGTTTACAATGACATAGATATCTCGGAATGGTATTAGCGTGCATTCAAAAAAACTTGACAAAAACAAAGTGCTCCTTTTTCTAAAAACACATTTCGACGTAATCATAAAACTAGGTAGAATTTTGTATATGTTTTATTTCTCTTCTGCAAGAATCATTGAACAACTGTTATAAACTGTATAATAACAACGACTAACGCCGCAACACATATTTACCATCATCTGCACACAATTAAATCGTAAAATAATAATAACAGTTAAAGAAACAGCAAAGAATATTTGTTCTTTTTTTCCTTTCTCGCCATTGTAATGTGCACAGGTAGAGCGTTGGTTGATGAATGAAATGGTCAAAAACAAACACGGCATCATCATCATCATCATCATCATCATCATCCTCATAAATTATAAGCACTGACCCCTTAAACCGAGTGCTTCATCTAGTATGCTGGCATTACGAATAGTTCTGAAATAAATACAAGAGACAAAAAATAAAACACTGTATGTCTGACCATGAAATGTAAAGATCAAAATAATACCTGACTTTCCTGACGGAAATACAAAATTAAACGTGTGTAGCAGTGTTCATGCATATAACAGAGTGTATCTAGAAATAAATGACACTGAAATCACACCTACCTAAGCTAAGTTCTTTCAGGGAAGACGGACCAATTAGCGAATAAATAAATGCAATGACTCCTCGACGACAGCCCAAAGTATATGTCTTGCCATCCTCTGGCGCCTTAATATCTTAGCAGCGTTATCCTCCATTTCTTTTTTTCTTGTGGTATACTTTTCTTCCAATTCATCTGCTACATATCTGTATCTATTGGCAATTGAACGACTCGCTTCGGCGTTGATTTGAATATCCATCATAAAAATGAATGGATAAGTTACTGGGCGCTGTAAGATTCAAACTCACACAATTTGTTGATTGATTTATATATATAGAAAAAATATTTCATGTGCGCAATAAAGATGTTAGGACTTTTTTCAATGATATAAGACAATAACTCATATGCAGGTTCTAGTCATATATTTCCTGAAAACCAAAGCCTAATCATGTATGGCGTTTGCAAATTGTTTGGCTGTACAAAGATAATGGAATTATGAGAATGTTTTCTGATTTAGCCTTTAAACCAGGTATCATAATTATGAGAATGTCTTTTTATTTAGCCTTTAAACCAGGTAACAACATAATCATAGAAACTGATACCAGTAACGAAAAATTTGAACCGAAATTTTATTTCATTGTCAAATATACGCAACACATCAAATGACTTATTCAAAGCCTTCTTTTTTAAAAATAAATTTAACCCAATTGTTTTCCTTTTATTCGTTTACTACGTTTCGTATATTATGACAAATTAAGTTATTCTCATACACACAATGATGACATGTATGTCAAGTACCCGATTATGTAACATTATCTCATTACCATTTTAGGTCACATTATGAGACAAATCTAGATGGGAAACCATTTAATACCTACATATCATGTAACAGCATAGATACAAGTCAATGAAAAAGAATCTCGTTTAAATTATAAACCTGCACATATAAATAAACCTTTAAGCTATGAGAAATTGCGAGTCAGCTTAATTGAATGTGATTAAAAATTGATATATGTAACATATCTGACAGAGGCTAACAAAATGATAATAATACAAAAAGAATATAATAATTTAATAAATGATTGTTAACTTACACTAAACTATCTACCGAAATCATATATACGCTGCGTTATGTGCGAATGAAACATACGGATAACTTAGCCTTTAATCTTTTTGTTAAATTGCGCTTATAACGCTTTTCAAAATCTTCAAAGACAAAATTTAAGCATTTATCAAAATTGTTGAAGGACTCCTGCCGTAAGTATCTAAGTTTAACACTCATTATGATTTGCCTCACTGTATTTCGTCATACAAAAAAGTGCATTTAACAAAAAACATAAGCGTGTCCCTGATGAATGTTACAATATTACATGCAATACGAAATTGAGATTAATCATAGAAACTAAGATCTTATACGAAAATTTGTAGGTAAGATTGAGAAAGTTTTTCGTTCCCATTTATTCAGTGTAGCCGAAGACCCTTTACGTCCCTTACAAATGATTCCCTCGTGTCTTATTCGTAATCCACTGCTCCATACACATATACACGATAGGGTCGTATGATATGTCAAATTTGTTTGCAACGAGTTCCCGTCTTTGCGTGAGTGCTGCTAGGTCCTGGACGCTAAACATGCATGTGTTGCGAACATAGTGGCCCGAACGACAAAGCTTCCGATCAGCAGGCACGTTCCAGCCAATTAAGTAGAAATTTAACTGCTTTAAACCTGGGGCATCTGAAAACGAAATAATTATATTGTTATTTATTAGTTTTATTATGTCAAGTTGTAAAAATACCACAATTCAATGTATTGATAATAAATCAAACAAATCAGGATTCATAGTTTAAACACTGTTGCTCAGATGGAACAGCCTGACATCCCCTTCTATAAGAAGTTAAAAATTGTCACCCAAAATGGGCAATCTGAATCTATCTAGGTCGTCCGGTTATCGCAGTGGTAAGCGCAATCGCTTCTTATTAGGGCGACCCTGGTCCAATTCCCAGCTTGGGCGCATGTGAGATTGATTATTGGTCAACAAGCCGGACAATTGGGTTTTCTCGGGGTACTCCGGTTTCCCACATAACAAAAGACCACACTCTTGCGCAACATCGTGCCAACGACAGTGACTTAGTATCAGTTATCATAACTTTCTTCACAGTCGTTGTGAAATATATTGCGTTGAAACTAGTCTGCTTTAAGTTGAACAATAGATTCGAAAACTAACACAGTAGAAAAGGTTGAAAAACCTTTTTTTGCGTTTTCTTAAAATAACGTTTTTAAGAAGTCCGTACATACCGCAGTCACCTCCCGGGGTCTGTAGAATGCCGTTGTGATACAGATTATTAAGTGTTGCCCAATAATATTGGGCTGGATACATAATATCTGACATCCAATTGAGTACTTCTTTTGCCTTTGTATCCACCAATACCCAATCCACAAACTCCCGAGTAAACACATTAGTACTAAAACCGGGAGTAGGCTTGATACCAAAGGGAGGCTTCGGTTTAAGATCTTGCGTATGGCGGATGTATCCAGACTTGGTAATTTGTTCAACAACCAGAATATGCCTCCTTTTAAATTGAATATGCTCCTCCGGCCAATTCGAATGAACAATGTTCTTGCCTTTGTGCGACTTAAGTGCCTCAACAAGTTCGGAATTTTTCATTAAAGGAAAACTTTTGGCGGTAAAATGGATGAGGTATTTCCACCGATGTCCGCTATTAACAAGATCCTCCATGCAATTTAGTTCGGCGCGAATTTCAGTTACACTTCCATATATCATAATTTCCCTACGAGAAGTAAGAAAAACATTTTTGTAACAATTGGCTACTCGATACACTGCTTCGAAGTCTTTACTTGACAGTTTGTCATCAACATGAACACAATAAATATTTTGTGCACGGTGTATAATATACAATAGTCGTTGAAGCTGTACCACATTTTCATGAAATGATATGTAAAATGCGACTGGAAAATCAGTGTTCTCTTCGGTTCCGTATGGCAACTGAACGCCTTTTGCCTTTGGAGTTTCTCTGCCAGCCAGCTTCTCCATAGTATCGTATTGTATGCTTGGAAGATGTGCAAATTGTTTGTTCTTTCCCTCAAGATAGTCAATTGCTTTCTCCATCTCTTTGCTATCGGATGACAATAAATTTTTGCAGTCAAATTCGTTTAACGCCATGGTATGCAAATGATTAGTGATGTGAAACTCTCTCATATACCAAACATATAGATAAGCTGCAACAAACATCAGAAGCGTCAACACAACAATTAAACGATACTTTCTACATGGAAAAGAAAACGTCAGTTTGTCGAACATTTTTATAGAAAATATTTCATTCCTATCTAGTGAAGCTGCATTCATAAACAATGTTGAAAACAGTTCAAGAACTAAATATTTGTAGCGTGTATTCAATAATCTTAATTTCCAAAATACAAGGAATAATTTTTTAAAAACGCGAGTTATAATTCTACAATATTCCATACACCTATATTACGTCTGCTGTAAACTGAATTGGTAATGGCTGCCATTATCAATATTATTGTTTCCAACCGATTCCGTTACATTAGATATGTAACACATTAACATAAGTTTACTCTTGCAACATATGCTATCAATATCAACGTATTCTTCATGTATCGCTCAATAACTTTTCTTCATAATATTATGATTCACCTTTCAATATTTTTTCTTGCACATCGGTCACGCATTTCTGGTAAATTTTGCCATTTTTATACCCCACCCAATACCAGATGAGTCACGCGCAACAACCGACACTTTATTATTAATTTTTATTCATAGTTAAACTATTTAAACATGAGTTTACAATGGAACTCGATTTAAAATGTAACTCTACAATATATCTAAAAGACAATGAATTATCTTAAAAAATGCAATTTATAAAAGACCGTCTTCACTTTAACATTAAAAAAAACATAAAACGTAGCATGACGTCAGTTAACAAGGTTGAACGTCGTTTTTTTTCTATAAATGTACAAAAATGCGTTTTCTATATCAATGATCAAGTCATTTTTTTTAAGGTATGTAATAATATCATTGGTTTCCAGTCCGGTTTAGAGGAACTCTCACGAGTAGGGTATAATACACACTATGATTAAGCTAGTTCAATTTTATTGTCTTCGTTTGAGACCGTTTAATTTTATGCTTTTTTGATAATCGTTGGAGCAAATGTGAGGTGATATTGAGTACTAATCCATACCCGGTAACAACCCCCCCCCCCCCCCGTACCACCACCCCTTTTAATCCTGTTTTAATTGCATCAACTTTATTTGATTGATAACGGTATTTGAATATTTATCTTGATCTATGTTGTTGTGTTATGATATTTGATTGTTCTTAACTTTGTTAAAGTAAACAGCGTGATATACAAGATCTATGTTAACTTTTTAACGTGAATGATTTGATTATATTTAATTAAAATCGGCTAAAATAGAAGTCTTCACTATTGAAAATACTGCAGTTCACAAGTGTATCTATTAAACCTCCAGAGCAGAATAGATTTAAAAGGTTAAAACAATGATTTTAATCACGTTCTTAACTTTAACAAAGTTCTGAACAATCGGCCCATTGTGTGTCTCTCGTTGAACCTTGTGTCCATTAAGCGGAGATTAACCATAGTTATGCTAAGCTAAAAGGTTTATTTACATTAACGCCTGTGTGTTTATATAAATACGTGTAACAAGGATTTGTTTATTAGTTGATATATATGTACACGAACCATTCCGCTGTGTCTGTTATCCACAGCTGTCCCGAAGCTAGCAAACAGGCTCATAACGTACACGTTATAAAGTGTATGAACTTTTTATTGTGCACGAAATCTAGAGGAAATATCAATCTATAATATTATTCCGTGTGGTATGTTAACAAATTGTTCATCCTCTTTGAATAATATTTCAGATGATCGGAAGCCAACTGAATTGTTAGTTTCTCTTCTTGATAGCAAAGAGCTTGTGCCACCATTCCTGAGGCCGAAATGTTGTAGGAGCACAGGTTCCCATAGGGTCAAGGTATTCCGTTGTAGCCTCTTTCTGCTCCTCAAGGAAAAATGCCGGTAGACCTTTGTTATCATATTCATTTCTTTTTTCTTTTAGTTGTTCCTTAAAGCCTTTTGGTATGCCATTCTCAGAATGTCCATATGTGTTTTCGTGCCGTGCCTCTCTAAATGCATTCGGTTTCTCAGTATATATTATTGAAACTGTCTCCTTCTGCGTGTTATCTGCTGCAGCTTTCAGTACATCGTCGTCCTTCAGTCCAAGGTTTGGCATATTTGGCCATTGAGATATTTCTCCGCGATGCTCTGAACCAGATTCGTTAATGTCCATAATTTCGAAACTGTTGACCAATGTTCTAATGAAGCCATTTCCAAGCATTAAGCATAGTAATCCGGTAACAATTAGGGCGCACGTGTAGATACAAAACTTCGTGAAATTCGTCTGGTTTTGAAAAGATATCCATCGTTTCAACTTTTTCCCTTTTGATCGTATGAACAGAATATTTACAGAACCATCTGGAAACAAAGGACACATACATATTAATTCAAATAATAACAAGAGCACAGACGGTTTGTTTGACAGAAATTATAATTGCAACACGATAGACTACCTCTAGCAACGTGATGTGCGGTATATTATAGTACATTCGACAGCGTGTGTGTTTTAAATAGATATTCACGTGGTAATTATTTCCACTATCAATGTAACTGGATGCACTATAAATTCACAACAATCAAAACGCACCATTTTAGGTAAAACAACAGCATCGTAAACATATGTCAATACTCGCCTGATTTAATATTCAGAAAAAAGTCAACAACTATAAGGGCCGTGAGTTAATGTCCTGCTAAACACACCTGCGATTTGTCTCTTCCAAGTTGAATTCTAAGTTGTTTTTGAATATCCTAAACGTCTTATGGGTAATGGCCAAAGATCACATTGATTTAGTTGTAGCACACCGATGACACCGTCAAGGATACTTATGATATCAAAGTGCCACGACTTCTTTTTGTCAAAAGAAAGCTGCGCTAATAGTAGCAGGTTCGGTTTAAATAGAGACAGTTCATTGCTGAAGAAATGTGTGAAACACTGCAAATGACCCCATTACTAGGTTGATAAAAAGTGCAAAACAATATAAAAGAAAATGAACTTACCGGAATTCTGATCATAAGCGATCCGGCTTCTATACATCCCAATCATTCCGATTTTTATAATGTTATCATAAATGTTATGTAAATCAATAAAATAAAAGGAGGAAACAGCCTGCACATCATAAGTACGTGACTATCGATTAAGTTGTATCAGGTTTTAATGATACAATAGAAACTACAGCGGAAAAAACAGTATGCTAACATACAATAAGAAACACACAAAAACAAAGGAACAGGATATTAGTAGATTAAATATCATATTGCCAAATTCAATTTCAGTAGTCGATAAATATGTCAAAAATATATTACAGAAAGGTTTCAAAAGTACAAAAGTGAAAATATAAAGCATCTTTGGAGACATTTTGCAAAAATAGTATTTTTTGTTATACAGAATATAGGAATTGTATTGAAAACAATACATACTTGAACTGCTTACTAAATGATGCATTTGTGGAAAATACTAATTACTGATAACAAGATTGTAACCGTTTATTTAATAGCCGAAAACGCGCAAATATATAATAACTGGTGGGTTGTAAAAGGTTTACAGTGATCAATTTTCGTCTCATAAAGAAACAATATTTCATTTTCTGCGCATTTCTTTCAATTTAAACACGGTATCCTTCATGGGAACCATTGTTTTCGATATTTATTCAACCAATTCGATAAATTAAAGCAATTTTATTAATTGTGGTACTGTGATACTTATAACACAACTTAAAAAGCAACTATTGAATGAGTCTTTGCTTAAACTTTATTTTATTGTTTAGTCGTTGTATTTCTTTTAAAAAAGAGTCTCTGTTTATATTCATTTTAGTATATTGTTTTTTTTAAGGAAATGAAAACATTGATAAATGTAAATTGAACAGGCACGTCAAGTCCAAAAGCATGATAACTCTTTCAATAATGTGGGAAACCGAAATAGTTTCAATACACAGTGATCTCCCTTTACAAGTATCTGAAATTTCTGCCACCATAAACAATATTTCTTTTCTGACGTAAATCCTTGGCAACAGCGAATCCAGGGGGCAGGGCCCACACCTCCCCCATTAAATTATCAACCTTAGTTTTGTCGAAAAAATACATGCAAACACACACGTGAATACAGCATGCCATTTTTAAAGGGATATCAAAACTGTTCATTAGTGCCGGACGTAATATCTGGATACTACGCCTGAATTTGTTCTGTTTTAAACAACAAGATTAACATCATCGTAGATTGGTAAAATAAGTGACAGTTTTAACCATTTTAATTGCTTATTGAAGAAGTCAATGTGTAAGGGTATACTATCATTTTTATTAACCATGCCCATATGTTTATCATGTCAAGTACATCACAGTAAGTTGATATCAATCTTCAACAATGGCAATGCAAGATTAATACAACTGCAAAAACGGACATTTCATGAAGTTTAAAAGCATTAAAACGACTGTTTTCGATTTTAGTTCTTGTGTTAATGTCATACTATCCAGCCACGATAGTCGTTCGGTAGGGTTCCGTAGATTTGTAATATAATACGAAATTCAGTAAGAAATATAGACCTTGAGCTGCCAATTGACCCTGCTCCTATTTTAAAGAGTTATGATTTCCTTAAAGCTTAAGCAAAACGCTAAAAAAAGAGATATGTTTACGCTCTGGGGAGGGAGCATAAGTGAGTAACGGACTTTTAAACTACGTTACCCTAAGTAGTAACTTTTAAATTTTATTTGCACTAATTCTTCCACGTACAATGATCGCGTATTAGATAAAGTTGGTAAATAATTGTAAGTTCGATGAAGGTTTTCTAATAATTCATACCGCGCGAATTGGTGTAAACTACGTTACTTATTAAACGTAACATAATGAGCAAAGTTTTTATAGAAATAATATGTTACACAGAGTGCTTATACAAATAAAGTCATGTTTTTGTGCTTGTTGAAAGAGCTGTGCCGTATCTTAAATACGTATATATTCTGGTTCTATTTTTTTATGTGAACCAGTGATAGAACCTACGTAACCATGATTACGTTACTTAGACAAAATATTTGAATGGTTTTTTTAAGTTGCATGTGGAAAATTGGTAAAATCAAATATAGTTGCAATCAATTAAATGTAAAAACACAAAAATAAAATATATATATATATTTGTTCAACAGAACTTGTACATAGGCAAAATAAAAAAAATACAATCCATACTCAATACAGCATGAACATTCATTAAATTGCAGTTTCAAACATAAACATAAATATATAAATAGATTAAATCCAATTGTGAACAAAACTGCCCTAACCTTGACAAGTTACATGGTCCTTAGAAACTGCTAACAGAAAGGCTTTTAAAACCATGTGAGGATGTTGCACAAACATATGTCGGCAATGCAACAATTCAAAGCCTACTATGAGTACCTGATACATTCGGAAAACTGGTTGATTACCCTGATTTATTCAAGTTGAATGCAAAAAAAGAACTTCGCCAACATTCTATATATTTGGTCCCGAAACAAGAACTCCTTTTATGGGCAACAATGACTTACTAGTAACCTAAATGTCATGTTTACTTTCCACCAAGGGAAAAATGACAACTTTTGCAGAAAAGTTTTGAGACCCTGTTAAATATGTTAAAATCTTACAAGTCTTGAAAGTGCCAATGTTGAAAAATTTCACAAAAAGGCATTGCAATCGTCCTAACAAGAGGCAGGCATTAAAGCGTTCATTGTTAGATCTCCAGATGTCCTAGAGGTTTGAGCGAGATATATCAGTTTTTTTCATACTGGTGTAGGTAACAAGCGGCGACTTTTCTTTGGAAATGAAATTGGTCAAAATGAGAAGATAATTGTTCAGTAATATTATCCATTCATAGCTTCACAATGTGTGATACAACAATGGCGCCCCTTGAAATCCCAAAAAGGGACTTTTATCAATTCCATATGGGTTCACTGTCTGAACTTGGTCACATTCTTGAAAGAATCGAATGCTTTGTCTGCTGAATGGTAAACCAAGATAAACACAGGTGATCAAATTGGGATATGACACATTCTGCAAAAAAGAACCTAGGTGTTCAAGGTTTCTCTCTAGACTCCTAAAACAATATCAACATGTGCATGGTCAACAACCACTTGTACATCTGGCAATAATTCCATGAAAATTCTCCACTTTAACTTTGAGATATCAAATGAAGTGATTGGATACGTCCAAAGTAGTATCGGAAACGTGTGGACATGTAATAAGTATGTTTCAGAAGAAGTTATTAAAAGTTTGTGTACTTTGGAAGATGAGAATTACAGTGACTTGGAAAAGGATGACGAGGAAGTGGAGCTTGATAATATGACTGACATCGTATTTGAACATGAATCTGATACAGACTTGAACAGGACGTTGCTATATTACGAGCATATAAGGTAGAGTGACACTCTTACACACCCATGTATAAAAACAAACATAGATTTTGAGTGAAAAAACTTTTACGTTTGAAACTTATGCAAACATACATTTTTGTGAAATAGTATATAATGATAACCAGATTTTAACACGCAGTTTTCTGAGATTGGTGAGTACTAAAGATTTACTGTGATCTATTTTCGTCTCATAAGTTGGAAATACCGTGTTGTCTACATCTACACTCGGTGTCCTTATAAGAACTTTTTTTTGACGTTTATATATCCTTTTTAGTTTATTGAAGTATTTGTATTATTTGTGGTAAATCATATTTGGAAGTAAAAGTACATCTTTAAAAGTATTACAAACATTAAATAAAGTTAATTTACTTCACTGATTGCAATGTTTTCCAAAATTAAAATATAATGAATGATTTTAAAAACGTGTAGACATTTTATTCATGTAAATTATGCAAAATTGGTAAGATGTATGAGCATTACAATATGTCACGTATATGACACATACTGTTAACAAATGTCAAGTTGTTTTAATGTCATGAAAGAGAACTGCATGCATCACACATTGTAAGGTACACACGAGCGTGTACAGCAAATTTCTAGACTGTGATTTGAAATATATTGTGTACAATTATAATTGTATATTGTCCCGTTGCATGGTTAAGAATAATCGTGTTAACACTGGTAAGTAAACTACAATTGACAGATGCAATAGTATTCCCATTTAAGAATGTAATTGATTTTTCTAATCCTATTACATAAAATATATAGGAGTGATATGTTATGACTTATCGGTTCAAAATGTCAAGTCATGTAGTTGAAATTTGAAGTATATAAAAGTATTTTATATGCAGATTAGTATTTTGTTGACATATTTCTAATTTAAATTTAATGATGTTTTGATCGTTAATTTTGTTTTTTCAATTCAATCTTGCATAACAGATTAGAATTGTGATGTGAAAAGTGTGAAGTTAATACATCTAGACCTGTTTACTTAAGAAATTGTCTGTAACGTATTCTTTACAAGTTAACGTATTCTTCATGCACATTCATCAGAAAATGTGATTGTTTTTCTAAAATATATTTGTAATTTACGTTTATGCCATAAACAAGGATCACTGTATAGATAGGATTGCAAACTATTTAATATGTAGAAACAGCCAACATACTTTTCTGATGATTTAACGTGATATACATGTGAAAAGTTAACTTTACATTATGTCTTATTCATCAGTACTGTCTGAAATTTAATGTCTATATCAAGATTTCTCATCAAATCGATGCAGTTTATTTTGATGCCTGTTTTTCGTCATAAAATATTGCAACTTTTGGAGCAACGTAAATTACAGTATAGTGAGCCATGAAACATCTTTGTTTTTAGCTGAAACACTATCGGTGCGTAAAATTACATTATATATTTTTGAATTAAAACTTTTTCTTTTAAAAACGACAGTATTTTACAAGTGAAAGCTACGTTCGAACGTTTAAAATTATTTGGTAACGAACTTTAAAATGCTGTAGTTTTCAAACGCCCCAACGGCCAAGGCGTAAACATGTCTTAAAATGTTTTTGAGATGATACACTATCATAAAATCATGGTCTACAAAATTTCCCCTGGGGGGGGGGGGGCGGGGCAAAACCCTTTTCCGCTCATGGCCTAATTGTGACGTCCATTCATTTAAAATTTGCAAGTTATCTGTTTAAGATATTCGATACACAAATGGGGGTCTTTTTAATACCTGGTGACTTTGTATCACCTAGGTATCATTTGGAATGGTTTTGCGCGAAGAAAAAGAAAATGTTTTTTGACAGCGTTATAATGACGTAGCAAATGGTGGCGCCATTGACCGTCTTTGAAAGAAGCTGGTCCTCAAGTTATCAAACTGACGGAATACTCTTGCAGAAAAATGGCGTTATTGTTTAATTAATTATGATATCACTGACGTCTTCAGTGAACGCAGGTGTCTAAAACGTTACTGAACTGTTCTTAAATTTACATGAAATCTTTTTTTAAACAGTTGCTGTTGGACAAGATATCGGAGTCCAAGCTCGCATATTCATTGAAGGCGCTGTTTGACGCCATGAAGTTTAAATACAAGAAGCTACATGACCACTATATCGCTGTCAGAAAACAGACGTACAAGGAAGGCGTGGTCACGACAATAGGTAGGTCCTAGGACATGCAAATTAGTCGTAGGTCCATATTTAAGAAGAATCATAAGTGAAAATTGTACCTTTTCCTTCAATAAAGCACATTCCTTAACTGTTTCATTTCACTGGTGGAAAGTGTTATGTATAGTGTATAATATTTCGTAAAGATAGGGAAACGTACACTTTTAGAAATGGAAACTACTTTTTTAAGATTTTTTTTTTTCAAATTTCCAAAACTGAAATTAAAATATGTGAATATTTTCTTAAGAAGCTTATGTATAAAGGACAATGAATAATGAATAATGTTTACGCTAGGCTCATAATTGATTCAACTGTAACACAGTTCCAAATCAATAAACAGTGTGTCTGTTAAACATTATATGGAACTGTAATGTGTTGTTGTATTTTTGTAAAAGAAACATCATTTGCTATGTTTTAGTTCTGATATCAAATATCCATCCATGGTATTCATAACATATATGACTTAAACTGTGATGATAACGTGGGTACCGAGGATGTTAAATATCATACGAAGTCGGAGTTATTCTTTCAATAATAGTGAATACAGAAAAGATCGTGATTACATATAACTTTCATAGGTTTATTTATAATCCATTGATTAAAACTGAAATCTCTTTAGATAATTACATCCCCTTTATCACTCACAGATGTTGAGGGAATCACAGAAACAGCGTTGGTGAACCAGTACAAAGTCCGGATGAGGCGTGTCTACCCCTTCCCCTGGACTGACGGAGTGTACGGTACCGCAAGAGACGTCTATACACCGCTTGATATTGTGGATAGTGAGGGGTAAATTCAAATATTAAAAGTACTACAAATGTCCTTCAAACGATACATTCGTGTAGTTCGTGCTAATGCATATTCGCATATATCTCACCCCCTACATTAATGACGTTATCTGATTAGTCTAGAGCGGTCACGTGGTGGGCGTGTATAATACATACACCTCTTGTAATTTTATACTCTTTAAGTATGTATAACTTATATATCTCACTTCCTACATAAATGACGCTCTTCGATTGGTCTAGAGCGATCACGTTGACGGAGTTTTTTGTCCATACAGCCCTTGTAATTTTATTCCCTATAAGTATATATTACTTGTAAAAGGTACTCGGTGAGATATGACTGTTACCCTGTAAGTAGATGGGGTGATTGGGATTTACACCCTTTCTCGCATGGTATAAAACCACTGAGGGTATATATCCCATTCACCCCATCTACAACGTAACAATGTAACTAATAGGGCTGTTTTGTCCGGTAAGCGCAGTGGTTAGTGCACTTGGTTCTCATCAGACCCGGGTTCGATTCCCAGACTGGGCGCATGTGATTTTGGTTTGTGGTCACCATTCCGGACAAGTGGGTGGGTTTTCTCCGGGTACTCCGGTTTACCTCACAACACACGACCACACTCTCGCGCAACATTGTGCCAACGAGAGTGACTTCGTTTAAGTTATAATTACTTTCTTCACAATCGTTGTAAAACATGTAATGGTTAAACCAATGTAACTAATAGAACACGTGTATATACAATTGGTTGTGTTAATGAATAACAAATCGCAGATGTAAGGCAGACAAAACATATTATTTGGCTCCACTCAACGACCTAGGTTTATTAGGTGTGGATCGGCTCGTAACTTGTGTATAGTTATTTTTTTCCAGAATGGAGAAGATTTGTATTGTTATGAAAGTATAGATACTTAGATATTTATAATTTGTTGTTTAATGTTTGAACGAGCGAAGATAACGAAAAACTATAAGGCTTAAATGTTGCTGAAACAGATCATTATTGTTATTTGCTGTGCTGTAAAACATGGTAAAATTATTTCGTCAGACCGATTTTGTTCAGGTCTGTTGTTGAAGGGGAACCAACTTTTAAGTCTGGCCCAAGGCTATGAATTACTGACACGGTTGAAATAGTGCCCTATGAAGGAATACACGAGATATGAAAGAGAAGTAAACATGTACTCCTGTAAGCCTAAATACTGTTCTTTAATTGCATGATCTCCCTTTGCCTACAGGCAAAATATATCCTCAACCGAGTTTCTTCCGCCGCCATGGAAAGACGGGAAGGGCAACAAGATAGTACTGGAGGGCGAAAGCGGAAGTGGAAAGTCCCTGTTGTGCTCAGGGCTGGCCTACATGTTGGCGACCACGCCCACCTATTTCCGGAACACCTACCAGCACGTGCTATTGCTCAATATGGCAGAACTTGAGGGAAATTTTGAGACCGCTGTGTACAGGAGTCTATTTCCGGACAATTTTAAGATTAGCGTTAACGATTTTTGGAACATGTTGGAAAGGAATGCCCAGAATGTGTTACTAGTCATTGACGATTATGATCGGGATGTGAAATAGATATTCGTGCTATTCTCAGTGGAACACGGTTGAAAAAGAGTACTGTGATATTGACTGCAAGACCCAATACGAAAATGCCCATAGGATTTGCACCAGACCGGAAGTGGTTCAACTTAGGATTTAGCGAAAGCAATATCAAAAGGTGCTTTAGGAATTGTGTATCTCTGTCCCAACTAGAGCACGACCAATTTGAGAAACTGTACCATCTTGCATCCCGCGAGTCATGGCTACTGCGACCACATCTATCAAACCCGATGCTAGCAGTGATGGCTTTTGCTGTGTTTAGCATCTTGAAGAAAGGCACTATGCTACGAGATATGAAAAGGACCTGTGATCTTCTGGAGAAATACGGAGTTGCCATGGCAACGCAATACTGCCGGAAAGAGAAAATCGACATAGTCGGGTTTGAATTTCCGGACGAAGTTCTTAGTGCAATAGACTTGTTGGATCATTTTGCGTTCAATTGTCTGATGTCGGGGCGGCCAAGTTTTAAAGAATAAGAAGTCGTTCAGTCGACTGGGGAACCAATGGTTCTTCAGTTTGGGGCCTTTAGCAGGTTTCAGCCGGGAACCACCTTGCGGTTCGCTTGTGGTATTTCCATGGATTTCCTCGCGGCCCGCCATATCGCCGACATGCCATATGAAGATATTGATACTGTCGTTATGAAGAATAAGATGTTCAAGTTTGCGAAATATTCGCAGGTTTGTTTATTTTATTGTTAAGAAGTCTACAAAATACATGATCGTTTACCATTCTATTAGTCATGCTAATAAACTTAAAAACTATTTGTAACATGAGTATCCCGATATTGGTATACAGTCGAACCCCGTTGGCTCGAACTCCTATGGAACGGCGAAAATATTTCGAGCCTCGGAAAATTCCAGCCAAGAGCAAATTATTTTCGTCAGTATAAAGAAATTGGTCCTTAACATAATTTTCGAGCCAAACGAGTTCGAGCCAACGGGGTTCGACTGTTTCTATATATGTTTAGATAACAAAAATGCTAAGTTTAAGTAACTGTGGTTTGCTTGCTAATTATTAATAATCTAATGAATTTCAACATGGGACTAAACTATTATACGAGATTAAATATCTAAACAATACAGTCAAACCCTTTGGCTCGAAATCGCTTGGCTCGAATTTGTCGTTGGCTCAAACTAGATGAATGTACCGATTTTTTATACTGAATGTAAGCATTTCCGCTTCGCTCGAATTTTCCGAGGTTAACGTATTTCGCCGGTCCATGGGAGGTCTAGCCGACGGGGTTCGAATTTATATGCACATGTTTTATCCCCCACATATTTTTCCAGTTGATGTCTTTCCTTTGCGGCCAATACCGTGACGAGGCAGACACTCAGGTCCTCCAGTCCCTATGTGACCAACTGGCAGCTCGCGACGAATATTGCATCCGAGGCTTCTATCTCCCGGCCCCGACGTTGGAGTCACCTGCGTCCATGACAAGGTTTGTATGACGTCACTTATAACGTCAGCTTCTGAAATATTAACATGAATAATGCATCCGGAGTTCTTACTATCAGCTCCGACATTTGAGTCATCGTTGACCATGACCAAATAAACATGACGTCACTACTTGAGATACCATAGTATTACGTCAACTTGTGCCTGCTAGATTATCGGCAATCCATATTTATAATCCGGAGTATATCAAAGCATATAAGCGTTATTTAAGTATTTATACTGGTCGGTATTTCTTCTGTATTATTAATTAATCCTATGCATCAATTTTTTCGTGTCCAAAATAGAGTGTCAAAAAATCACTAGGCGAACCGTTCTTATGACGTCACATTTTCTTACAGTCTATGGGGATTGAAACTTCAATTAGCTACTTTTAGAATAATTCTTGATGTTGGATCTTGCCTCACTCCCCTTAATTAACTCTGAATATAGCTGCACACGTAATCACACATAAAGAGGCAGCAGGTCTATATTAACCCTAATCTTCTGTATTCCAGTGAGCAGCGACCGAAGGTTCCCCGTGGCGTGCTGGAGGACTTTGTTACGAGTCTCCAGTGTCTGTCCGAGTGTCCAGCCCGCGAAGACGCCGTTCAGACTATCGCACAATCCCTTCCGCAGAGGTATGTATTGGGCGTAGTAAGTGAGTGTTCATCGTGGGCACCAACGGTTCTATCTTCCATTACAATTCAAACATACCGTGCGGCAATTGACTGAAAAAATCTCGTTTTAAATGAATATGCATGAGGCAGGGGAGACAACCCTTCTTCCAATGAATTCGCATGATACAATTCTTTAAAAAAAAACTTCTAGTGTTATGTGCCTACATTGCCATTTGTTCTTGACTACTGACAAATATAAATGTACTGAAGAGGTGGACCAGGTTAATCTCGTGATAATCATGGCTATAATAGCGTTTCATATTCTGATTGGTCACTTGTTATAGTAATGATGTCATTTGTCCTAAAAACCTACAGGTAAAATGGAAACCATTATGAGTTGCGATGTGTTGAAGTTCTCTAATAAAAACGAGTTTAATTTTCATTTACGTTATTTGCACTTTATATCCAAATTACATATTAGATTATATATCTTTCCGTTTAATGATCAGTTTGATAAATAAATCACGATACATGAAAATTACCAGTAAGGCCCGATTCGGGCCTCGAATGTGCTTGGTTTCAACGTGCATCATTCTTACTATAGACGGGAGCCTAATGACCGAAGACAAGTCATAGAAGCGTGGCCTTGGCTGCATTAAATACCAATTATGTCTTCCGCATAAATGATTACAATATACATTGTGATAATAAAGCATATGAAAAACGAAACATTTTATAATAGTACACCTATTAACACACACATTTATGGAAACATATTGTGTGTTTTGCAAAATAATGCGTTGATATTTTGTTTCCTTTATATACGCCGATGTGAGAAACAAATCATAAGTTGCTTTGATACCGACGTCCCGGGGCCGTATTCACGTATATGTACGTGAATACGGCCCCTGACAAACACTAACCTTTTGTGACCGAGCTTAGACGCCGCTCCCTCATTACCCTCTTGACTCTGAATTTGGAATATGGCTCTATATTCGCTTCCACGTTGACTCTGAATTTGGAATATGGTCCCATATTCACTTCCGCGTTGACTCTGAATTCAGGACTAAAACCTATTTTATCTAGAATGAGTTGTATATTTTTTAAAACAAGCACCTATGCTATAACAAACATTGAACTATTGGCCATGAATATCTTGTGTAACAATCATCGAATAATTATATCAACTTGTTGAGAAATTTGAAAATTATCTGTCCTGATTCTCAAACTTAGTCTTACTAGTATTTTTAAATTCAGACTGAAGACGATAGTGAATATGGGCTATATTTGGATAAACTCACTTAAACTTCTCCATTGTTTGTACAAATCTCGGTAAAATGGTATTTCAGGCTCATTATCAGACCGGAACGCATGATCGCCCTGAAGACGCTGCAAGGCCTTAGTCTCTGTATGGACCACCCTGAATGCACCATTCAGGAACTTGAACTTGTGCTACATCAGTACCACCACTTCCAACTTCCGGTTTTCCTGCAGCTCGCCGCCTCCACCGGAAAATGCCGCAACATCCGGTCAATCAAATTCACGTGGTCGTCCTTGGACCTTATGGCGAAGTATCTCGAAGGCGTCATGGCAAGCTGCGACCATATTGAAACATTGTATATAACTGAGGATCTGAAGGTGAAATTTAACCATCCAGTGTCCGCTGCGACTTGGGCCGCCTTGCCGTCCGCGTTCAGCAATACGACGTCACTTCAAAAGTTTGCGTTCGTAAATTGTCACGTGACAGCTGTCGTGAATCACGTGCTTCAGCACATTCCAACGTCAATCGAGCAAATCAACTTCACTGGGTGTGCCTTCAACGTCATGTGTGTGGGGCAGGTCGAATCATTTACATGGGAATACAGCCATTCTCGCTCTTGATCTGAGTCACACAAAACTTAACAGTAGTGAATTAGTGGCGATATTTCAAGGAATGCAAATGTGTGAAAGCATATGACACGTGCGCGTCCGGGGAGCTCGACTTGACAGGCCATGCATTATCGCCCTTGCAGAGTACATAAAGTTGACGCATTCTCTAGAAAGCCTTGACCTAAGTGACTGCGAATTGAACACTGAGATGTGTACCCGACTTGTCACCGCCATTTGCTAAAACAGGACCATACAGAGACTGGTATTTAACAACGCCAAACTGACGACCAAATCGATGCAGTTTATTTTGATGCTTGTTTTTCGTCATAAAATATTGCAAGTTTTGGAGTAACGTAAATTACAGTATAGTGAGCCATGACACATCTTTGTTTTTAGCTGAAAAACTATTAGTGCGTAAAATTACATTATATATTATTGAATTAAAACAGTTTTCTAAACTTTTTCTTTTAAAAAACGACAGTATTCTACAAGTGAAAGCTACGTTCGAACGTTTAAAATTATTTGGTAACGAACTTTAAAATGCTCTAGTTTCCAAACGCCCCAACGGCCAAGGCGTAAACATGTCTTAAAATGTTTTTGAGATGATACACTATCATAAAATCATGGTCTACAAAATTTCCCCTGGTGGGGGGGGGGGCAAAACCCTTTCCGCTCATGGCCTAATTGTGACGTCCATTCATTTAATATTTGCAAGTTATCTGTTTAAGATATTCGATACACAAATGTGGGTGTTTTTGATACCTGGTGACTCTGTATCACCTAGGTATCATTTGGAATGGTTTTGCGCGAAGAAAAAGAAAATGTTTTATGACAGCGTTATAATGACGTAGCAAATGGTGGCGCCATTGACCGTCTTTGAAAGAAGCTGGTCCTCAAGTTATCAAACTGACGGAATGCTCTTGCAGAAAAATGGCGTTATTGTTTAATTAATTATGACATCACTGACGTCTTCAGTGAACGCAGGTGTCTAAAACGTTACTGAACTGTTCTTAAATTTACATGAAATCTTTTTTTAAACAGTTGCTGTTGGACAAGATATCGGAGTCCAAGCTCGCATATTCGTTGAAGGCGCTGTTTGACGCCATGAAGCTTAAATACAAGAAGCTACATGACCACTGTATCGAAGTCAGAAAACAGACGTACAAGGAAGGCGTGGTCACGACAATAGGTAGGTCCTAGGACATGCAAATTAGTCGTAGGTCCATATTTTAGATGAATCATAAGTGAAAATTGTACCTTTTCCTTCAATAAAGCACATTCCTTAACTGTTTCATTTCACTGGTGGAAAGTGTTATGTATAGTGTATAATATTTCGTAAAGATAGGGAAACGTACACTTTTAGAAATGGAAACTACAATTTCCAAAACTGAAATTAAAATATGTGAACATTTTCTTAAGAAGCTTATGTATAAAGGACAATGAATAATGAATAATGTTTACGCTAGGCTCATAATTGATTCAAGTGTAACACGGTTCCAAATCAATGTACAGTGTGTCTGTTAAACATTATATGGAACTGTAATGTGTTGTTGTATTTTTGTAAAAGAAACATCATTTGCTATGTTTTAGTTCTGATATCAAATATCCATCCTTGGTTTTCCATGGTATTCATAACATATATGACTTAAATTGTGATGATAACGTGGGAACCGAGGATGTTAAATATCATACGAAATCGGAGTTATTCTTTCAATAATAGTGAATACAGAAAAGATCGTGATTACATATAACTTTCATAGGTTTATTTATAATCCATTGATTAAAACTGAAATCTCTTTAGATACTTACCTCCCCTTTATCACTCACAGATGTTGAGGGAATCACAGAAACAGCGTTGGTGAACCAGTACAAAGTCCGGCTGGGGCGTGTCTACCCCTTCCCCTGGACTGACGGAGTGTACGGTACCGCAAGAGACGTCTATACACCGCTTGAAATTGTGGATAGTGAGGAGTAAATTCAAATATTAATGCATATTCGCATATATCTCACCCCCTACATAAATGACGTTATCTGATTAGTCTAGAGCGGTCACGTGGTGGGCGTGTATAATACTTACACCTCTTGTAATTTTATACCCTTTAAGTATGTAAACTTATATATCTCACTTCCAACATAAATGACGCTCTTCGATTGGTCTAGAGCGATCACGTTGACGGAGTTTTTTGTCCATACAGCCCTTGTAATTTTATACCCTATAAGTATATATTACTTGTAAAAGGTACTCGGTGAGATATGACTGTAACCCTGTTAGTAGATGGGGTGATTGGGAATTACACCCATTCTCGCATGGTATAAAACCACTGAGGGTGTATATCCCATTCACCCCATCTACAACGTAACAATGTAACTAATAGGGCTGTTTTGTCCGGTAAGCGCAGTGGTTAGTGCACTTGGTTCTCATCAGACCCGGGTTCGATTCCCAGACTGGGCGCATGTGATTTTGGTTTGTGGTCACCATTCCGGACAAGTGGGTGGGTTTTCTCCGGGTACTCCGGTTTACCTCACAACACACGACCACACTCTCGCGCAACATTGTGCCAACGAGAGTGACTTCGTTTAAGTTATAATTACTTTCTTCACAATCGTTGTAAAACATGTAATGGTTAAACCAATGTAACTAATAGAACACGTGTATATACAATTGGTTGTGTTAATAAATAACAAATCGCAGATGTAAGGCAGACAAAACATATTCTTTGGCTCCACTCAACGACCTAGGTTTATTAGGTGTGGATCGGTTCGTAACTTGTGTATAGTTATTTTTATCCAGAATAAAGAAGATTTGTATTGTTATGGAAGTATAGATACTTAGATATTTATAATTTGTTGTTTAATGTTTGAACGAGCGAAGATAACGCAACACTATAAGGCTTAAATGTTGCTGAAACAGATCGTTATTGTTATTTGCTGTGCTGTAAAACATGGTAAAATTATTTCGTCAGACCGATTTTGTTCAGGTCTGTTGTTGAAGGGGAACCAACTTTTAAGTCTGGCCCAAGGCTATGAACTACTGACAAGGTTGAAATAGTGCCTTTTGACGGAATACACGAGATATGAAAGAGAAGTAAACATGTACTCCTGTAAGCCTAAATACTGTTCTTTAATTGCATGATCTCCCTTTGCCTACAGGCAAAAGATATCCTCAACCGAGTTTCTTCCGCCACCATGGAAAGACGGGAAGGGCAACAGGATAGTACTGGAGGGCGAAAGCGGAAGTGGAAAGTCCCTGTTGTGCTCATGGCTGGCCTACATGTGGGCGACCACGCCCAACTATTTCCGGAACACCTACCAGCACGTGCTATTGCTCAATATGGCAGAACTTGAGGGCAATTTTGAGACCGCTGTGTACAGGAGTCTATTTCCGGACAATTTTAAGATTAGCGTTAACGAATTTTGGAACATGTTGGAAAGGAATGCCCAGAATGTGTTACTTGTCATTGACGATTATGATCGGGAATGTGAATAGATATTAGTGCTATTCTCAGTGGAACACGGTTGAAAAAGAGTACTGTGATATTGACTGCAAGACCCAATACGAAAATGCCCATAGGATTTGCACCAGACCGGAAGTGGTTCAACTTAGGATTTAGCGAAAGCAATATCAAAAGGTGCTTTAGGAACTGTGTATCTCTGTCACAACTCGAGCACGACTGATTTGAGAAACTGTACTATCTTGCATCCCGCGAGTCATGGCTACTGCGACCACATCTATCAAACCCGATGCTAGCAGTGATGGCTTTTGCTGTGTTTAGCATCTTGAAGAAAGGCACTATGCTCCGAGATATGAAAACGACCTGTGATATTCTGGAGAAATACGGAGTTGCCATGGCAACGCAATACTGCCGGAAACAGCAAATCGACATAGTCGGGTTTGAATTTCCGGACGAAGTTCTTAGTGCAATAGACTTGTTGGATCATTTTGCGTTCAATTGTCTGATGTCGGGGCGGCCAAGTTTTAAAGAAGAAGAAGTCGTTCAGTCGACTGGGGAACCAATGGTTCTACAGTTTGGGGGCTTTAGAAGGTTTCAGCCGGGAACCACCTTGCGGTTCGCTTGTGGTATTTCCATGGATTTCCTCGCGGCCCGCCATATCGCCGACATTCCATATGAAGATATTGAGACTGTCGTTATGAAGAATAAGATGTTCAAGTTTGCGAAATATTCGCAGGTTTGTTTATTTTATTGTTAAGAAGTCTGTAGCTTACATGATCGTTTACCATTCTATTAGTCATGCTAATAAACTTAAAAGCTATTTGTAACATGAGTATCCCGATATTGGTATACAGTCGAACCCCGTTGGCTCGAACTCCTATGGAACGGCGAAAATATTTCGAGCCTCGGAAAATTCCAGCCAAGAGGAAATTATTTTCGTCAGTATAAAGAAATTGGTCCTTAACATAATTTTCGAGCCAAACTAGTTCGAGCCAACGGGGTTCGACTGTTTCTATATATGTTTAGATAACAAAAATGCTAAGTTTAAGTAACTGTGGTTTGCTTGCTAATTATTAATAATCTAATGAATTTCAACATGGGACTAAACTATTATACGAGATTAAATATCTAAACTATACAGTAAAACCCTTTGGCTCGAAATCGCTTGGCTCGAATTTCTCGTTGGCTCAAACTAGATGAATGGACCGATTTTTATACTGAATGTAAGCATTTCCGCTTCGCTCGAATTTTCCGAGGTTAACGTATTTCGCCGGTCTATGGGAGGTCTAGCCAACGGGTTCGAATTTATATGCACATGTTTTATCCCCCACATATTTGTCCAGTTGATGTCTTTCCTTTGTGGCCAATACCGTGACGACCCTATGTGACCAACTGGCAGCTCGCAACGAATATTGCATCCGAGGCTTCTATCTCCCGACCCCGACGTTGGAGTCACCGGCGTCCATGACAAGGTTTGTATGACGTCACTTATGACGTCAGCTTCTGAAATATTAACATGAATAATGCATCCGGAGTTCTAATTATCAGCTCCGACATTTGAGTCATCGTTGACCATGACCAAATAAACACTACTTGAGATACCATAGTATTACGTCAACTTGTGCCTGCCTGCTAGATTATCGACAATCCATATTTATAATCCGGAGTATATCAAAGCATATAAGCGTTATTTAAGTATTTATACTGGTCGGTATTTCTTCTGTATTATTATTTAATCCTATGCATCAATTTTTTCGTGTCCAAAATAGAGTGTCAAAAAATCACTAGGCGAACCGTTCTTATGACGTCACATTTTCTTACAGTCTATGGGGATTGAAACTTCAATTAGTTACTTTTAGAATAATTCTTGATGTTGGATCTTGCCTCACTCCTTTTAATTAACTCTGAATATAACTGCAAACGTAATCACACATAAAGAGGCAGCAGGTCTATATTAACCCTAATCTTCTGTATTCCAGTGAGCAGCGACCGAAGGTTCCCCGTGGCGTGCTGGAGGACTTTGTTACGAGTCTCCAGTGTCTGTCCGAGTATCCAGCCCGCGAAGACGCCGTTCAGACTATCGCACAATCCCTTCCGCAGAGGTATGTATTGGGCGTAGTTAGTGAGTGTTCATCGTGGGCAACAACGGTACTGTCTTCCATTACAATTCAAACATACCGTGCGGCAATTGACTGAAAAAATCTCGTTTTAAATGAATATGCATGAGGCATGAGGGGAGACAACCCTTCTTCCAATGAATTCGCATGATACAATTCTTTTAAAAAAAACCTTTATAGTGCTATGTGCCTACATTGCCATTTGTTCTTGACTACTGACAAATATAAATGTACTGAAGAGCTGGACCCGGTTAATCTCGTGATAATCATTGCTATAATAGCTTTTCATATTCTGATTGGTCACTTATTATAGTAATGATGTAATTTGTCCTAAAAACCTACAGGTAAAATGGAAACCATTATGAGTTGCAGTGTGTTGAAGTTCTCTCATAAAAAAAAATTTCATTTACGTTATTTGCACTTAATATCCAGATTACACATTAGATTATATCTTTCCGTTTAATGATCAGTTTGATAAATAAATCACGATACATGAAAATTACCAGTAAGGCCCGAATGTGCTTGGTCTCAACGTGCATCATTCTTACTATAGACGGGAGCCTAATGACCGAAGACAAGTCATAGAAGCGTGGCTTTTGCTGCATCAAATACCAATTATATCTTCCGCATGAATGATTACAATATACATTGTGATAATAAAGCATATGAAAAACGAAACATTTTATAATAGTGCACCTATTAACACACACATATTTTATGGAAACATATTGTGTGTTTTGCAAAAGAATGCGTTGATATTTTGTTTCCTTTATATACGCCGATGTGAGAAACAAATCATAAGTTGCTTTGATACCGACGTCCCGGGGCCGTATTCACGTATATGTACGTGAATACGGCCCCTGACAAACACTAACCTTTTGTGACCGAGCTTAGACGCCACTCCCTCATTACCCTCTTGACTCTGAATTTGGAATATGGCTCTATATTCGCTTCCACGTTGACTCTGAATTTGGAATATGGTCCCATATTCGCTTCCGCGTTGACTCTGAATTCAGGACTAAAACCTTTTTTTATCTTGAATGAGTTGTATTTTTTTTAAAACAAGCACCTATGCTATAACAAACATTGAACTATTGGCCATGAATATCTTGTGTAACAATCATCGAATAATTATATCAACTTGTTGAGAAATTTGAAAATTATCTGTCCTGATTCTCAAACTTAGTCTTACTAGTATTTTTAAATTCAGACTGAAGACAATAGTGAATATGGGCTATATTTGGATAAACTCACTTAAACTTCTCCATTGTTTGTACAAATCTCGGTAAAATGGTATTTCAGGCTCATTATCAGACCGGAACGCATGATCGCCCTGAAGACGCTGCAAGGCCTTTGTCTCTGTATGGACCACCCTGAATGCACCATTCAGGAGCTTGAACTTGAACTACATCAGTACCACCACTTCCAACTTCCGGTTTTCCTGCAGCTCGCCGCCTACACCGGAAAATGCCGCAACATCCGGTCAATCAAATTCACGTGGTCGTCCTTGGACCTTATGGCGAAGTATCTCGAAGTCGTCATGGGAAGCTGCGACCATATTGAAACATTGTATATAACTGAGGATCTGAAGGTGAAATTTAACCATCCAGTGTCCGCTGCGAGTTGGGCCGCCTTGAAGTCCGCGTGCAGCAATACGACGTCACTTCAAAAGTTGGCGTTCGTAAATTGTCACGTGACAGCTGTTGTGAATCACTTGCTTCAGCACATTCCAACGTCAATCGAGCAAATCAACTTCACTGGGTGTGCCTTCAACGTCATGTGTGCGGGGCAGGTCGCGAATCAACTACATGGGAATACAGCCATTATGGCTCTTGATCTGAGTCACACAAAACTTAACAGTAGTGAATTCGTGGCGATATTTCAAGGAATGCAAATGTGTGAAAGCACGTCCGGGGAGCTCGACTTGACAGGCCATGCATTATCGCCCTTGCAGAGTACATAAAGTTGACGCATTCTCTAGAAAGCCTTGACCTAAGTGACTGCGAATTGAACACTGAGATGTGTACCCGACTTGTCACCGCCATTCGCCAAAACAGGACCATACAGAGACTGGTGTTTAACAACGCCAAACTGACGGCCGAAGGACGGCGTGTGATTTCGAAAACCAAAACGAAATTAAAGCAGGTTTCTGTTGAAGGCCTTCTAAGCATTTTATAGGGACATTATTACGCATTTATTAGGGTTTGCTTTTGTAAGGAAATGTTGCATGGATTTGGAACTTTATATTAGGAACTAAGTCTCATTTATAAGGTATAAAGTAAACATTTATTAGAGACCCAAATAAGCATTTAAAATTGACTGAAAATACGCATTTACAAGGGGCTGCATTTGTTATGGCTTATTGCAGTATTTGGGAACTTACGTATTAGGAACTATATCAAATTTATAAAGTATTAAGTAAGCATTTAATATAAGAAAAACACATAAGCATGTATTACGGACTTAAATGTGCACTTTAAGTTAATTATATATATATATATAATATAACTAGTATGCATTTGGGACTTTTTAACGAAATAATCATGATTTGATAAAATCATGAGATCTGAAGTTAAAATAAGCTTGTAAAAAGCGACAACATTTTGATAGCTTAAACACCACACGGAATGCCCCGTTCTATTTTTAGTTTTTTTTCTAAATAAAGATATTTTAGATCTTAGCATTTTTTTTATTATATGTACCTTTTTGATACGTCATACATTTTGCGTCGCATAGGTATTATTTTAAATTGATTACCTTAACAAATAAAGTCTGCGAGGAATCGATTTATTATACATGATTGTAACCATTAATAGCTTTAAAACAAAAGTTTCACAGACTTCGATGTTGAAATTTCATTTATTTTTTATTGTTTTTTTTTCTGAAATTGATATTAACCTTTTTCATTTACAAAATCCTACCTAATTGAGGACTTATCTTATTTCATTTTAATAGCGGAAGTATTAGATAAGACATACATTTATTCTTGTGCATTCAATGACCCGTAATCATGTTCTCATTTTCGGCTTCCTTTGATGATTATTTTGTATACCTAACAACTAGTTTGTCGTATAATATAGTGATCAAGAAGTCCGAGGTCAGATATATTTTTAATTTTCAAAGAGAAATCTCAAATGATGAAATATGATCAATTTTGTGGGAACGTATAAACTTTTATTTTTAAAATCATATGACGATGTGTCATTAAGAGTTTCCAAAGTCATTGCACATTGTGCATTTAATTTTGGGGGAAATTTCTTTTTAACTTATTTGTTATTCCAAGCGACGTGGTCAAAGAAACGATTGCGTCATAATTGTTTGTATTTTGGTCTGTACCTGAGTCATCCGCTATCGTAACTGTTTTACAAATTAAGGTAAAAACGACTTCTTAGAAAGCAATAAAGCTCGCATCTTTATTTTGAAACATGACTTAAATTGTGAATCTTCGATTATAAATACATTTTCTTATGTCAATATCAATTTTTTATACTAATATTCTTCATTTAGAAATTAAATGTATGCTTTTAGTTATATAAGACAGATGTCGTTCTTATAAAACAAACACAGTCATCCTGTTTTGGTGTCATATGACCTGTTAAACATTTGGTGACATTAAGCCTAGGCTATTTAGGTATTAAGAGAATTTCTGACATTTTTAACTTCAGTTATGATTAGTTATTTGAGGCAAGAGCGTTGGTAAGAGTGACCCCCTACATAAATCTGAAACAGAAAAAGGTTAAAGGGCTAGTTTAAGCCTTCTATAAGTGACCCCCGCCCCAAATCGGTGTATAGTACACAACCTCTGTGTATTGATTTTAATCTAATTGCCTGGTGCCTTCTTATCAGATCTCCATTCTGTGTATCCTGCTGTGCAGTTTTGGAGGTTTCATTATAATATTGGACCCTTAATGGCCCTAAGCTAATAAACCAATATACATGAAATTGGTCCCTAATGTGACACCAGTGCAATTATCAGAAGACGCACAGCAGGGGATTCTCATGCCAAACGGTCTATAAACTAGGCCTTTAAATGTCACTTAATATTCTACAGGTCATCTACAACCTCAGCAGGAGTTCATTTCCTTCAAATTATTGTGGGTAAAAAAACTAACACGTCTCAACGATAGTATTTATTAATATTTGAAATTTCATATCATCACATTTGGTTTCTTCTTGTTTTTAGTTTGTTTCTGTCGAATTTATGTCATTTTCTCTTTAGGCCATTACGCAAGGACACAGTCTAGTTTGTTAATCTCAAAGGCGTCAGATTACATGACATTGTGTTATTGCTTCGTTTAACCTTGTATCAGATAACATGTGTGCAACTCTATACTCATAATATTTAAGGGGAAGTTTTGTATGTTCGTTCATTGAATATGGTTTTATTACAGGAATATGACGGTGCTTGTATAAGCTAATGGATATTAATAAATCTGATAGTATCAGGGTCTATTAATTCATCGTGGGGGGTTGTTGAATATATATATTTATACACCTTTTATATAGAATGCGGAGATGTGTCTAAATTTAAGTTTTAGATACGCGATATGTTTTGCAGGGTGTTTGATATTGGAACAATAAGTATACCATTGTTTGACAAAGCAGCTCATGTTGTGGGGTGGAAGAAGATATATAAGTATTATGCAGTATTCGGAGATCTGTCTGATGGTGTTAGTAGTTTCTTCTCCCGATCCCGGCGTGAGCACATTAAAGGGTCCCGGGAATCGAACCCGGGTTGTCCGAATCAGAGTCCAACGCTCTACCGATTGAGCTAACCGGGCGGACCAGAGATCTGTCTATAAATATACATCGTACAAATGCGATTTGTTCTGCAGTGAGTTGTTTAATGGAACCTAGCACGAAGAAAGCATATCATTGTTTAACAAAGGCAGTTTAATATAATAAAAGGTTAATGAATGGTAGGGAATAACTGTGCGCCAGCATTTAGATGTTCCATATACTGGAGAGGAAAAACACTAAGTGGTTAAAATCACCAAAGCACAAATTATGTATAATTCAATATTTTTATTTTCATTTACTCTCTTAACATAGATGAGACATGTACATCAAACCAATTATAAATAAATAAAATCGGCATGGCATCTACAAATATATAAAATAAAAAGTGAGATCATTTCAACAGTTTGCAATTTATCATTGACATTAACTCGTAAATATAAATACTATTGTATATGTGTTATCAATATTTGTTTCGATAGAACATTTCTTCGTCAGTGTCAATCACCTATAACAGGAATGTTGAATACAAAAGGCTAGATCGAGTCCTCCTATCTTTTAAAGATATCCTCCTTCGTTCGAGTGTCCTTCGTTTCATTGACATCGTGTATAAAATACTAATCATTAACTAGTTTATGTCCGTGACTTTATAACTATCTTCTTTTTAGTTTGTAACTCCTTCTGTTTTGTTATCATTCCCTTGATGGATAGATGGATAATTTCCCAACAACAAAATAACTATACCGTCTGAGCTATGTCCACTTCATCATACTGAATACTCATGTCAATGTCTTTTGTCCACACAATGTGGACATTCTTCCCGAGTTCCGTGGTGGTCCATTTGAATCACACTCATACTTTGCTGTCTAAGAGTAGTTTGACGGTTATCAAATATGACATAGAGACTAGAAAATATTTGGTATAAAATGCCCATATAGTTGAGGTAGAATTGGGTTGCCTGATGGATGCACAGTTGAGACCGATGTAACATTCTACCGATGATTTCAGCGCAGTCCATGAAAACTCGTAGAATGACCTTTGTGCTGCTGCTTCCGACTGAGTACCTCAAAAATGAATAGTCCTGTTATGTTATGAAGGCGCTATCGAGATACCGTCGATGTATGATCTTAATTCCTCAACATAGGTGTCGATATATCCTTTACTCTCCACCGATCATGCAAGTTCCTGTTCACATGCGGTTGTCTGAAGAGGGAAGCGGAAACTATGCCCTGTTCGGACTTCATGTGAAGCCTGCTGTATGTCCAATGATACCAAAGAACAAATGCAACAACGATCTAACAACATGTTGAGCCATTTCTTTTCTCTTGTGTCCCTTCCGGCGATGTTCTGCCACTCTTTGTACATCCCGTCGCCTATGAATTGAAGTTGTCGTCCAATTTCACGACAAGATCTTTCGTTTTCCAGTGAACTGTCCATTCTGTAAACTGTACGGTCTTATGTGTTGTAAGTTTTCTGAACCTCGTTATTTCATTACTTTCTTATATAATCTGTGTGTTTGAGGATTACATAATTTGGAAATTGATACTTCGTAATGGGAAAACACCGATTTAATCTGGTAAAAATGGCTTTCCATTTATATGTATTATAGATAATAGTCGTATCATAAATATCAAGATAATGTGTATCGCATGTCAAATTTACATGTAGAATAAACTATAATTACACCGAACCAAATATTTTGATAATTCATGCTATTTTATTACATATGTACTTATAAATATTGGTTCATTTGAGGTTGAAATAAGCATAATAGTAAAAATTCATAATGATACGAGATCAAGGAAGTTAAGAAGGATTAGGGTCATAATAAACTGTGAGAAAAAAATGACTGTTCAACGAAGCGGGTTACCAACAACGTAAATATCTCGTCTATTGAATACAGTTGTTTTGCTTGTGAACAAAAGTCTGACTTAAGCACTGAACCAGGCGTCATTTTAGCAATTAAATGACAGTCCTCCATAAACTTCCTGGTTGGTTCAGTGAGTTCTTTTACTGGTTACTGTTTCATGTTAATGGTATGCAATGGGTTGTATATTGGATTTAGCAGTTAAATATAATAGAGAATTATGGAACAGTAGGGAATAAATGAAACACATAGATGTACCATTTCTTAGAGAGATAAAGTTGAAGTCCTTAAAATCACCACAGCATAAACAAATTATAATTCAAAGACAAATATAAGACATGTTCACACAACAAAATAATTGCACGTGATTACAATTTGCTTGGCATTCACAAAACAAAAAAGAAATTTAATGAGCATATTTTAATCATTTGTAATGGACATAAAATCGTTAACACATATGTAATTGTTCATGTGTTATAAATGTTTAGTTTGAAATGAATATTTCTTTTGTCACTGCCAATCAAATATTTAGTGTATTATGATGTAAAAAGGCAAAATTGGCGACTTCTACCGTCTTCATTCGAGTGTCTATCGGTTTATTGACAGTGTGTGCACATTAGTTATCATTTATTAGTTTGTGTCCTTGGCTTCCTAAATATATTCCATACAGTTTGTAATTCGTCCTGTCTTGCAGCCAATCTGTTCATAGATATATTGATATTTTTCCCGGATCAAGATAACTTTTCCCTGAGTTGTGTCCTCTTTAAATTACACTAAGTACAGACTTCAGTGACAGTCGTAAACGCTGAAATGTGGACATCATTACCGGGTCCATGGTGGTCCGTTTGAATCGTCCTCATACTATGTCGCTCAAAAGTATTTTAACGGTTGTCAAATATAACTGGGAGACTAGAAAATACGAGTCGTATATGGTATAAAATGCCCATATATTTGAGGTAGAATTTGGTTATAGTATATGTCCTCTTCTGTCTTCTTCAGAAATCTTCAGTGTGGCTAATAATACTGTGGCAAAGTAAAAACAAATAAATAAAACAAATGCAAAACAGATCTAACAACTTCTTGAATCATTTGCCTTCGATCTTGTCCTATCCGGCGATGTTCTACCACTCTTTGTTTGTACTTTCTGTCGCCTTTGTATTGAAGTTTTCGTTCAAATTCACGTTTTACAATGTCCATTCTGTATTTGTAAAGTACTGTACGGATAAATGTGTAGTAAGTTTATGAACCCCGTCATTTCACATCTGTCTTATATAAAACATTTTTCAGAATAATTCAACTAGAAGTAAATTCCTAGTAGGAAGGCACCTTTTTGGATAAGGAACATTGGTGTCCATGTTATGAGAATTATAAAAAAGGTGGGGTACATGTATCATGCATTGTTGAGTGTCATTTTTTGTTTACACTTTTTGTTTGCAAATGTTAGAAGTGTTTGACAAGTCATTTTAGTGATTTAATCTCCTCCAGTTAATCTTAGGTCATTACCTATTAAAATAAGCAATGTCTGTTCAATAAAATTGTATCGTTTTTAAACAAACCAATACAAACAATGAATAGCAACCAAAAGGACCGGGTGTCATTTTATTCTTTAATGCCAGTACTCCACACACTGTTTGGTTTGGTTGTTCTGTTTGTTTGTTGTTTTTTGTTTTGTTTTTTGTTTTGTTTTGTTTTTTGCGTTTTTAATGAAATTGATAATATTTCGCAAAGAAATAAACATGATGGTCATAATTTATGTTTTCATTTGTTCGCATATATCAAAGCTATCAGAAGAAAAAAAGGGCGGTCCCCAGTGCTATTTATTTGTCATACATTGAGGAAAAATATTGTTGATATTTTTTTTTTTTTTAAACAGAATAGGACCTTGAAGTGTTGCAAAATAAAAAGATATATCTTTGTTAATGTTTGAGACCATCAAGCGATATTAACACCGCATACGGAAGCTCTCGATATACACTTTGTGTCATGACAATGTGTGTTTCTTCTCTGCGCAAAGAGCTCCCCACGTCCGATAAATGACAGTTACTGCACCAACAACCAATATTGTTAAAGTTATACACAGTTGCAGTGCGAAAGTATAGTTTTAATCACGAGATCAGAGGGTGGCGTCACTGTTTTTGAACATGCTGTTAGAGACAAGTTCAATAAATAGCGTACTGTTTTAGTGCATAGCGTTGTAGCGTTAATCCGCACGATTATTATTGAGCCATAATGTCCATTATACTTGTTACAATGCACGGGAGTTAATTTTTAGACGATAACAAAGAAAACAGCCTCAAACATGGTACTCTTTCCTTTACTGTTATACTCGCCATCACTGCAATCTTTATAAACCTTGCCCCCCACCAAATACGGTGTCCATATAATCACCATGTTTATGGTTATGTTATGTACAGTAACACTACGATTAATGTGTGGCTCTATGATCGGGCATATTATCTATATAGTTCTTTACACTACGATTAGAGCTCTTCGGGTATCTCTCAACACAGCGCACTGGATAATCGTAACAACTCGGTGATTTCCGGCAAACTTTAGGGGAAAAAGGCTTCAATATATAAGAAAATGTGATGAAACCCCTGCCGGTTAATGCAATTATTATAACGCTATGTAGACTCATTCGATATCGAAAACACTGTGCTAAAATGAATGATTTTGATTCTTGCCTTAACAACTTGAAATTCAATTCAAAGTAAAACAGCTTGATACTCTCAGCCATGTGTTAGTTTAATATATCACTTGCCGGCTGAAAACATATACAATATATTCAATATGGGTGCCGATATGATAGACTATTTTTAAAAACACGTTTTATTTCAAACGTCACATATGTTGGAAAATGGACGATGTGTTCCGATTGTGCACTGTGATGCTCTATTATGTTGTTCAGTTATCCTGCGATTCGTAATTCATTAAGAGTAATTAGGAATGCAGCGACCACTACCGTTGCATGGAACAATTTGTGACACATCGAAATTGATTTAAAACTGTTGTTGTATTGTAGACTTCAAGTATAGAAAATTCTAACAGTTGCCAATCATGTATCATATCAGTATTCATTCTACTTATAAACGAAATTTAAACCATCTGATAAAAGTAGTTTGTTTTTAATTATTCCGGTATTGCTTTGGCAGTTTGGCAGTTGAAACAAGCAGGTTTTTTTTTTGTTATTTCATACCGCATTAATGCATGTGAAAAAAAAATCTGACACCTATCATAATATAATACACACTTATTCATCTCGGCAAGGAAATATGTTAGTAAAGATAAGAAAGATAACACAATTTTCCTAAATTCGTTGAATAAAGGAGTGTTTTTATGACGTTTCGTTACAGATTCTATATTTATGCAATATCCAAGCCTAATTTAACAGTCATATATCGGTGTATTCCAGCAGACCATTTTAAGCTACTAAAATAGTTCTTAGTTAACTCTTGTTGTTTTGGATTACCTAAAGGCATGCCCGCACCATTTGGCTGCAATATGGATTGACCCTTTCGGATTTGTTGAAACTAGGATGATGCTAATAATAATGCGAGTGGCTTGTGAAATCCATCATTGACATAAGCGACGCAAATTGAATATTTCGTGGAATTAACGTTTTTTGTACTACGCCAACGTACCATAATGATACATTGTCGTCATTCCAAGTAAGAGTATCACATTGTGATGCCAAGCTTACAGACCAAGTGTGACTCCAAAATTGCGTGTTTCTTTATAGTTCATCTATCGTTGCCACCGTGAAAATCACGTGTCCATAGACACTCATCATTATTATACTGTTAAATATCACATCGGTAAAGATTTTAAATTATCTTGAATTTTAAATTAATTTGTGTTTTAACCACAATGTACCTTGAATAATTGAAATTAGATAAAAATTAACAAACAAAGATATTAAAAAAAAGTTATATAGCTGAAATTAAGCTGTACTCGCTCATGGTGGCAAAGATCTAATTTTTTTGTCAGGTGAGATCACTGTGTAGAAGATTGTTAACTGTGTTAGGGTCTACCTTGCTTTCTAAACATGCGCGAAAGTATAGCACTATCATATGGGACTCCCGCATACCAACACACCAAGAAGGCGATTAGTATTATTAGTGGCGAGAGTGGAGAATAAACCTACGACCACTGGAATAACAGTCACGTGTCCTATTATATATATATATAGAAAATAGTTCATGTGCACAGTAAAGATGTTGGGACTTTTTTTAATGATAAAAGACCATAACTCATATACGGGTTCTAGTCATATATTTCCTGAAAACCAACGCCTAATCATGTATGGCGTTTGCAAATTGATTGGCTGTAAAAAGATAACGGCATTATGAAAATGTTTTCTGATTTAGCCTTTTAACAAGGAAACAAAATTATGAGAATGTTTTTTGTTTTAGTTCGCCTTTAAACCAGGTAACATAATCATAGAAACTGATATCAGTTAAGCGAAATTTGAACCGAAGTTTTATTTCATAGTCAAATTTACGCGACACAACCAATGACTTAAAAAACCTTTTTCTTAAAAAAAATTGAATCCAATTTTATTCGTTTACTGCGTTTCGAATATTTTGACAAATATAGTTATGCCTCATACTCACAATGACGACATGTTAATCAAGTCGTCCATTATGTAACGTTACCTCATTATCGCATTTAGGTCAAAATTTTACACATATCTTGATGGGAAACCATTTAATACACATATCATGTTACAGTTATAAATACAAAGCTATGAAAAAGAAATCTTGTTGTAATTATAAACCTTCATATATTAAATAACCTCTAAATTATGACCATACACGGTTTCATTTTATGCAAGTTAAAATTGATATATGTGACATATATGAAGGATAATAGTACAAAAATAATATAGAATATAATAAATGAATTGTAAACTAACAGCATATTTTCTACCCAAATCATATACACGCTGCGTTCTGTATGCAGAAGACCAAGAATATTGTTTCAACATCGTTAACATTGATGGAACAAATGGAGATGATGATATTTACCCCATCTTTTGTACACAGTATGAGGACTACAACATTGGCATATCCCTTAATGCGACTCTTTTAAGCTCACCAGAGCACGAAGTGCTCAAGGTGAGCTATTGTGATCGGTCTTTGTCCGTCGTCCGTCCGTCAGTTGAATTATGTCTCTTTTTTGTTCCTTAAATTTTGATGCGTAAAAAAATATTTAAAAAAAAGGAAAAGCAATAAAAACTTATGGCTAACAAACATTTAAAATGTAGATATGATATTATATTATTTATTGACTTATAAGTAATATTTAAAAGCGTTTGTTATTCTTACTTGGTTAAATTGTCAGATTTATCAATACTGTACAGAATACAAATAATATTGGTTGCACTTTATTTTGAAAAAATAAAGGTTTAAAAATGTTTTTGAATAACATAAGTATGCATACATACATATAAAAAAATAAAAAAAGTTTTTTGGGGGCTATTTGACCAATTTTAAAATGTGAGTGTGGGCTATATGACCAGAATGGGAGCCATTTGACTTGAGGGCTATTTGACTTTGGGGCTATTTGATTAGGAAGCCACTGTACAGTGCTTTATTCATAAGTATGTGCAATGTCGCTTTAAGGATGCATGTTAAAATCAGCAAAATAAAGTGTAGGAAAGCAGACACCATGAACGAATAAGGGATAAAAACGTCTTCAATATGAACGAAGGTATGTTATCAGAATGTTTTTAACCAAAATGGTAATAGTTAATTAATAAAATATTTATTAAATATGTGATTTTACATTGGCCGAGTTATTCGTCCTCGGTCAGCTGTGTTGCCTTCGATCTTCGGGCTCAGGCAAATACAGATAACCTTAAACAAATAACTGGGCCAGTATGAAATCACCTAATTAACAACATTATAGTATTTTATGACGATTCGTGATTCTATATTTATGCAATATCCAATCCTAATTAAACAGTCATATATCGGTGTATCCGGTGTTTTCAAGCAGACTAATATTTAGCTACTAAAGTAGTTCTTAGTTAACTCTTGTTGTTTTGGATTTCCTTAAGGCCTGCCCGCACCCATTGGCTGCAATACCGAATGACCCTTTTGGATTTGTTGAAACGATGATGATGTTAATAACCATATGTGTGGCTTTGTGAAATCCATAATTGACATAAGCGACGGAAATTGAGTATTTCGTGTAATTTACGTTTTTTGTATTACGCCAACGGACCATAATGTTATACATGGGCGTCATTCCAAGTGAGAGTATCAGATTGGGGCGCAAAATGCACTGACCAAATACAACTCTGCAAACTCCTCAGAGTGTTACTTCCCTGACAGTACAGTTATCACTGCCGCCATGCAAATCGCGTGTCCACTGATACTCATATATCGTTAAGATATCATATTGGTAAAGATTGTAAATTATCTTTAATTTAAAAAAAAAGTTTTTACCTCAATGCAGCTTAAAGAATTTAAATTTGATATAAACTATCCAAAAAAAGATAATAAAGAAAGGTTATATAGCTGAAATCAAGCTATATTCGCTCATGGTGGCAAAGGTCTATTTTCTTGTCAGAGGAGATTACTGTGTAGGAGATTATTAACTCTGTTAAGGTCTACCCTGCTTTTCGAAACATTCAAGTATAGCACTATCGTACAGGACTTCTGTTTAACAACACTCCAAGAAGGCGATTAGTATTACTAGTGGCAAGACGGAAGAATGAACCTACGACCACTGGAATAACAGTCACGTGTCCAACCTCTAGAAAATGGATCAGTAACTTTTTTCGAAATTACTAAATTATACAATTTTACGGCCCTTTTGGAGGATTGAGTGTGCTACGGTGCTAACATGTTTGTTTCCGCATCATTAATCAAAAGAAAAGAGTAGGGGTGGTATTCAATATACAACTTAAGTAAGTTTTATAGTCCTTCATCATTGACATCATTAACACTATTACTCAGTTATCAATAACAAGTAATCTGATTAGTTACATCGTTCTTAGATCCAATAAAAAATTATAGATCTATCGATATATTTCATTTGTCCATAATTATATTGTTCGGTTCGTTGTGTCTGAACAGCAGTGTCATATATTGATCCGGTGCAATTTGATCTGATCTGGTTTAACGTTTACAATTGTCCGATAGAGTAAATAGATTGGAGTCGGGCGGAAAATAATCAGATAGATCGGAAAACCGGAAATAAACTGTTTTGTTATGCACAATGCTCTTCCTACCGTAACCAAGTGTACGAAAGTAAAAACGACAATGGTATTGATAATTTATCTTTTATTTATGACATGTCTCAACATGTCTAAAGGTTTTTGGTATTCATAGATAGATGCATACATATATGCTATTAATGATTAAATATATACAACAATCAAAGTCATTTTGGTAACCGATGGATCAACGTCTGTTTTGCTAACTTCATAAACATTAATTTGTCCGACAAAAGTCATTTTGACAGAAGCTATATTACTGATCACAGTCTACCTAAAATCACAATATTCCATTGCACAATGCACATTTCAAGTTGTACAAACACACCCACTTCATGCTGTGATTGTTCAGTACGGGATACGGCTGTCTTATAAGAATCAACAGTTTTTGCTGTGCTGTCATATTTCTCAACGTTCTGCATTTCGGTTGACCGTTTGCTCTCTCTTTCTCTCTCTCATCTGCCGATGCCATTTGACATCATGCGATCTGCGAGTCGTTTGGCTCTCATACAAGTTGTTCTGCGCGGAAGTCGTTTTGTTGAATTCACACATAAGCCTGTAAAATATACAATCACCATGGTGTTAAAATTAATTGCTTTAAAAAGAGCGTTAGTATAAACTATTTCATAACAATAAAATAAACCTTTCACCATACAATTGGTTTCGTTTTAATTCGGCGTAGCATACATAATTTATTGTCCGGAGTACATTCTGTTTGAAAACATGTACTAAATTGGATTCTTTTTTTAAAGAAAAGTTACTGAGAATCGATAATTATCGGCTTAAGATAAGCAATTACTTAGACAAAAAATAGTTATTAATTTTGTTATAGCATTAGTCTTATCTACCTCCATATACTGTATCTATTCATGTTTAGGGAATTGTGCCCACAAAACAAATAAATCCAAAAACATTCCGTAGAAACAACATCCAACTATTTCCACCATCAATTGATTTTTCGTTTCTTCTCAAAACTAGTTCATTAAACACAGTGTTCTGTTCGAAATACATGTCATTAATTTCGTCCCCTATTAGTGACAATTTCCGAACAACTTCTTTTTCTTTTAATTCCATGTTTACTAGTATGTGTAACTCGAGGAAGTACAACGTTGTGAACTAAATATTCAATATTTATATATTTGATACATACATGTGTGTTTGATAAAAGACGCAATATTTACTTCGTTTCGCTTAAGAAAACGAAGACAAATCCAAATGCGTAATACAGGTTATTTTGATAGATAAAACGTTCGTGCCAAATATAAAAATATGACCTATATTCTTTTTAGATATAATGTTGCTATAATTGGCATGGTTATGCCCAAATCAAGGGAGAAACCCATTCAAACTTGATATGTTTGTACAATATTAACAGTAAATGATTTATAGTAATGACATAAGGCAAACAAATAATGAACGAAGAGAACATGTGAGCTCTTCACTGTAGTGATTAAGTTACCTTATCAAGTTTACGCTGCAGGTGGTTTACATGGGAGAAACCCATTTTCGTTTCTCAAAACCTGTGCGGATTGCTATTACAGTACGTTATAAAGGTTTTACAGAAAGCAATATGTTAAAATCATTTGTGTCGTTGTCTTATCCTAGTGCGTTATCTTGGCTAGCGTGCCAGATGGTTGGAAACACGTGATTTATCTTTTTTTACATTTGTGTAAAAATGACTTTGAAATATGTTTCTTTTTGCAAATATCACCAAATTGCGACGTAGTTTACTGATGTCATAGGGCGAACTGATTTTATTTCAATTTTGACGTATAAGAAGTCCTTTATAAAGATGTTTTAATTAAATTTGTGAAAAATAATCTTGAATACTTATACATTCGATTGCGCTCTATTGAAATGCCACACTTTTATCTATGTAAACTCTTACCCCTGTCACACTAGACGAAAACAATGAAGACCGCACTAAGTCCTGGCAATTTCGACGAACGCAGCGCGGACGCAGTGAAATTCGCAAAAATGCTTTACTCAAGTTCATACTACTTCCTTACTGCGTCCCTGCAAGGCATTCACTGAGTCTCACATGTTCTAAATACGTTCTTACTGCGCGCATCTTTATGCGCGCACCACGTCCAATGCGTTCTTGATAAGCGCGCACCACGTCCAATGCGTTCTTGATAAGCGCGCACCACGTTCAATGCGTTCTTGATAAGCGCGCACCACGTCCAATGCGTTCTTGATAAGCGCGCACCACGTTAAATGCGTTCTTTGTACATTCTTACTACGACCAGGAAGACTGCACCACGCGCTTACCAATCAAGTGCTTATCACTTCCTTATTGCGTTCTAATTACTTGAATTCATTTGAAAATCTGATCGAGATGGAATAACCGTGTTTTATTTATAACTGGCCTATTTTTCTTTCATATCTAGTGTTGGTATAAAATGAAGTTATAGGGGAGTTGAATCCAGTATTTATACATGCTCATAGTACAGAACCTGACAGGACTTGGTAAGAACCTGATGCAAACGTGTCGAAGACGTGTTAAGCACCGAAAGAACGTATTAAAAACCGAACGAGGTCATCTACAACGTGGCACGAACGTACCATAGTGGTAGTAAAAGCGTGGACAGGTTGTGGTGAGAACTCCATTGACGTAGCAAGAATACAATGACAACCTAGAGACAACGCGATGAGAACGCCATTCAATATTTCCTGTCCAGTACCAGGCTTGCTCTAGGTCAATCAAGCTCCTACATGGTTTTAGTTATGCCTTCACTACCTTCATGCTCTCGCTAATACGTTCTTATTAACTTCTTACTTCGTCCTGATTCGATCACGTCATCACTACACCTTTTTTTAATATGTTCAACGTCCGCTAACGTACTTCACGTCCATAAAAACCACACCACGCTCTTACGTATACTACGTTCCTTCTTCGTTGACAAAGTTCTGACTGAGTCCTGTCAGATGTTTGAGGACGTAGTGGGAACGTGGCTGAGTGTAATGGAGCAAAATGAGTGAAATAAATAAGAAATGGCGCGTTGTTGCACATGACGCACCTAATATGGGGGTGCCATATGATATTTGTCTGCACGCCAACTTTTAACCCTATCCGGTGTGCAAGAAATATAGTTCTCGTATTGATAATTCTCGGAAAAATCTTTGCTCGTTGTTTATTCCGATTATTTAAATCTGACGTATCATAAAACATCTTTTCACAATCATTCGCATGAGAGGCTGAGAGTTTCGGTCATGTGTTCGTTAACGATCAATCTACGTTCCTCAAACATTCGACATTCGTAAAAATTCATGACAAAACTAAATAAATGCAGCTAAATGAAATAATGATCAGTCCAATCCATTGCTAACCCAAGACAAACACAAAAAAAACTACAAATGCAAATCAATACTAACCATCAAAACATCAGATTCCAAGTAAAACAATCAAGTTTTCTAAATCAAAGTAAAACAAACATCTCTGTAAACTTCAACTATGCACGAAAATCAATCACGCTTGAGATTTCCCGCTTCTTCTTTACAAATGTAAGGGAGAGAAATCTGATTAACTTACTGCATTATCTCATTACAGGATTATCTCTCTTCGAGTGTAAATTCACTTGGCTTCATCATTGTGTCACGTGATTGAATGATGCGCTTTGAGTGGATAGTAATTCTTTGTTTGCGAATCGATGTTCAATCATTTTTGGCACAGGGCTACTACTTTAATGTTATCTTTATCTAAGTTCAACATATTAAATTATTTATATAGATATTGCGTTAAGATAGCTTCTTGCTTTGTCAAATGTACCTCGGTTATTGGAAACATAGCTTGCAATTTATATAGTCTGCACTTTTTCAAACTATATTTTAAGTGGTAAATCGACTGGCGACATTTGTTGCTATTAATAGGAGTTTTCTGTTATGAGTGTCGAGTTTGTGGCTACACTGAACAGGGTTGAAAACAACCCTGTTCAAAAATAAATAGCTTCATACTCTATGCCATGTATTCATTTAATATATCTCTTTCCGACTGAAAACACATTCAACATATTCAATACGGGTGCCGCCATGATGGACTATTTTTAAGTTATGTTTTTAAGTTATGTTTTATTTCAAAGGTCACATATGAATTAAGAGTAATATAGAAAGCAGTGACCACTAACGTTGCATGGAAATAATTTGCGACACATCGATTTTGATTTAAAACCTGGTGTTGTATTGTAGAGCTCAAGTATATGAAATTTTAAGAGTTGCCAACTACTTAAAACACACGCTTGATAGACGACCTTAGCGCGTCAACCTGAACAGAACTTCCGCTTTCCAAAATACTAAAAGACAGGAGGAGGCGGAGGAAATAGAAGAAATACATTTATATTTAAAAACGATGAAAAGTAACAACGGGGATGTGTTTGTGCTTATGGCGTAAGCACTCGTCACATAGCAACGAACTAAGGCGAGTTGTTGAAATCAATCATTGACATAAGCGACGCAAATTGAATATTTCGTGGAATGAACGTTTTTTTGTACTACGCCAACGAACCATATTGATACATGGGCGTCATTCCCAGTGAGAGTATCAGATTGTGGTGCCAATTGCACAGACCAAGTGCACGCATTGTGTCTTTAATTATAGTAGTTTATATTTGCCACTGTGAAAATCACATGTCCATAGACACTCATAATTATTATACTGTAAATATCGGTAAATATTGTTAATTACCATGAATTTGAATTGTTTTGTGTTTTAACCACACTGTACCTTGACTAATTGAAATTAGATTAAAACTCAAGCATGGTGGCATAGATCTATTTTCCTTGTCAGGGGATATCACTGTGTAGGTTAAATCTGTTAAGGTCTAGCCTGCTTTTCTAAACATGTGCGAAAGTATAGCACTATCATACGGGACTCCCGTTCAACAACACTCAAATAAGGCGATTACTAAAAAACAATAAAAAAGGATATTTAAAAAAAGTTATATATTTTTCAAAATTACCAAATTATACAATCTTTACGGCCCTTTGGGAAAACTGAGTGTGCTTCGGTCGAAAAATGTTTGTTTCCGATTCAAAATAAAAGAATAGGGGTGGTATTTAATACTCAACTTAAGCAAGATTGACAGTCTTATATCATTAACACTAATAGTCAGTTATAAATGACAAGTAATCAGATTAGTTATATCGTTCTTAGATCCAATTAAAATTTATAGATCGATCGATGTTGTGTCTGAACAGCAGTGTCATACTTTGATCCGGTGCAATATGATCTGATCTGGGTTAACATTTACAATTGTCCGATAGAGTAAATAGATAGGAGTCGGGCGGAAAATAAACAGGTAGTCGGGAAACCGGAAGCAAACTCTATTCGTTATGCTCACTGCTCTTCTAACCGTACCCAAGTGTACGAAAGTGAAAACCACAATGGTATTGATATTTTATCATTTATTTATGCGTATCTCAACATATAAAGGATTTTGGTATTCATAGATATATACATACATATACTTTATTATTGATTGAATATATACAGCGATCAAAGTCATTTTGGTAACAGATGGATCAACTTCTGTTTTGCTAACTTCATAAACATTCATTTGTCCGAGAAAAGTAATTTTGACAAAAGCTATATTACTGATCACCGTCTACCTAAAACCACAATTTTCCATCGCACAATGCACATTTCAAGTTTGTACAGTTTAAGGAGTTGTACAAACACACCCGCTTCATGTTGTGATTGTTCAGTAAGGAATACGGCTGTCTTATGAGAATGACAATGCGTTGACAATGCGTTTGCAGTCTATCACTCTCGCATGTGCCGATGCGATTTGACACTATGCGATCTGCGAGCAGATTGACCGCATACAAATCTTTCTGCGCGGAAGTCGTTTTGTTCATTTCACACATAAGCCTGTAAAATATACAATCACTATGGTGTTAAAAAATGCTTAAAAAGTGCTTAAATATGAACATTTTCATAATTATAATAAAAGAAACCCTTTGACCACACAATTAGTGTCGTTTTTATTCGGCTTAGCATGCATTTGCCCGGTATACATTTTGATTGATTTGTGACCTGTACGTAATTTGAATGACTTGAAAAGAAATGTTACTGAAACTTGATGAGATAAACAATTACTAAGACAAAAAACCTAACCTACCTCTATGTACAGTATCTATTCAAGTCTAGGGCACTGATTCACCGAAACAAATAAATCCAAAAACATTTCTTAAAAGGGAGAGCCAACTGTTACGACCATCAATTGAGTTATCGGTTTTACTCAAATCTACTTCATTAAACACAGTGTTTTTTTCGAAATATATGTAATTAAATTTCGTCCCCTATTAGTGACAATCTCCGAACAACTTCTTTTTCTTTTGATTCCATGTTTACTAGTATGTATAACTCGAGGAAGTACAACGTTATGAACTGAATGTTCAATATATATATATATTTGATACCTGCATGTGTGTTTGATAAGATACGCAATATTTACTTCGTTTCGTTTAAGAAAACAAAGACAACTGCAAATGCCTAATACAGGTTATTTTGATAGATAAAACGTTCGTGACAAATATGAAAATATGACCTATTTTATTTTAGATATGGCGTGAGACCACAGTTATTTTTACTATATGTTTCATATAGACACTAACCTAGCTTTTGACTTTATACACATCCCAATTGAAAAACAAAGGACATGGCATCTCTAGAACAATTCAAGACACAAAATATAATCACAAGAAAACACCATGTTGACCATTGACCCGACTGTCAAAATTGAGTTCAAATACATAACCCTTTCGTCAAGGAGTCAATCGGCTACAAACAACTAATTTTCAGACTTCCACAAGCTATGATTTTTCCAATATTTACACCGAAAACTATCAATTTCTGCAATAGAGTGTCAAATTCAGTCAAGTTCTCTGCAAAAAGAACATTTTTTGCATTTTTTTCATTCAACTTTAATAAAATATTAATACTTGAACACAAGCACTCTTTTTCTGTATTCACATCCGGATCTTGGTCAACGAGGGCAGATAACTGTGGTCTTGAGCCATATAATGTTGCTATGATTGGCATGGTTATGACCAAATTTACTTAATCAAGGGAGGAAACCATTCAAACTTGATATGTTTGTACAATAATAACAGTAAATGATTTATAGTAATGACATAAGGCAAACAAATAATGAACGAAAAGAACATGTGAGCTCTTCACTGCTCGTGATTTAAAAGTTACCTTATCAAGTTTACCCTGCAGGTGGTTTACATGGAAAAACCCCATTTTGAACATATTTCGTTTCTCAAAAATTGAGCAGATCGTCATTATATATTTTATATAATAAAGGTTTTACAGAAAGCAATATGTTTAAATCAGTTGTATTGCTGTCGTATCCCAGTGCGTTATCGAGTCTTGCTTAGCGCGCCAGATGGTTGGAAACTCGTGACTGTTGTATTGCTGTCGTATCCCAGTACGTTATCGAGTCTTGCCCAGCGCGCCAGATGGTTGGAAACTTGTGACAGTTGTATTGCTGTCATATCGAAGTGCGTTATCGAATCTTGCCTAGCGCACCAGATGGTTGGAAACTCGTGACAGTTGTATTGCTGTCATATCCAAGTGCGTTATCGAGTCTTGCTTAGCGTGCCAGATGGTTGGAAACTCGTGACAGTTGTATTGCTGTCATATCCAAGTGCGTAATCGAGTCTTGCTTAGCGTGCCAGATGGTTGGAAACTCGTGACAGTTGTATTGCTGTCGTATCCCAGTGCGTTATCGAGTCTTGCTTAGCGTGCCAGATGGTTGGAAACTCGTGACAGTTGTATTGCTGTCGTATCCCAGCGCGTTATCGAGTCTTGCCCAGCGCGCAAGATGGTTGGAAACTCGTGACAGTTGTTTTGCTGTCATATCCAAGTGCGTTATCGAGTCTTGCCTAGCGCGCCAGATGGTTGGAAACTCGTGACAGTTGTATTGTCTTACATACATTGATTTAAACTTGTGCGTAAAAATAAATTTGAAATATATAATGATTTTATTTTAATTTTGACGTATAAGAAGTCCTTTAAAAAGATGTTCTAATTTCAATTCGTGAAAAAAAAAATCTTGAATAATTATACATTCGATTGCGCTCTATTGAAATGCCACACTGGTATCTACGTAAACTAATACCCCCATCACACTAGACGAAGTCCTTGAAGACCGCACTGAGTCCTGGTAATTTCAACGAATGCGGCGATGACGCAGTCAAATTCGTGAAAAAATATGCTTTACGCAAGTTCATACTGCGTCCCTGCCAGACATTCACTATTTCTCACATGTTCGAAATACTTTTTGACTGCGCGCATCTTCATGCGCACACCACGTCCAAGGTGTTCTTGATAAGCGTGCACCACGTCCAATGCGTTCTTTATACGTTCTTACTGCGACCAGGAAGACTGCACCACGCGTTTACCAATCAAGTGCTTACTACTTCCTTATTACGTTCTAATGACTTGAATTTATTTGTTAATGTGATCGAGATGGAATGACCGTGTTCTATTTATAACTGGTATATTTTTCATTGATATCTAGTGTTGGTATAAAATGAAGTCACAGGGGAGTTGAAGCCCTATTAATACATGCCCTTAGTAAAGAACCTGACAGGACGTGGTAATAACCTAATACAAACGTGTCGAAGACGTGTTAAGCACCAAAAGAACGTATTAGCAACCGAACGAGGTCATATACAGCGTGGCACGAACGTACCATAGTCGTAGTAAAAGCGTGGAAAAGTTGTGGTGGGAATTGGATTGACGTAGCAAGAACGCAATGACAACCTAGAGATAACGCGATGAAAACGCCATTCGATATTTCCCGTCCAGTACCACGCTTGCACTACGTCAAACAAGTTCCTACTAGGTTTTAGTTACGCCTTCACTACGTACATGTCGTCGTTAAAACGTTCTTATTAACTTCCTACTACGTCCTGATTCTGCGTCCTGCCAGATTTTGAGGACGTAGTTGGAAGGTGGCTAAGTGTGATGGGAGCACAAACAGTAACATAAATAAGAAATGTTGCTTTGTTGCGCATGACGCATCTATCATGGGGGTGCCATATTGAACTTTCCAGCAAGCCCAATTTCATTAGAAATCTTTATCCGGTGTACGAGAAATAAAATTATTGTATTGATAATTCTCGGAAACTTCGCCTACCATAACGTTTTAGAGCATTTTTTTTTCTCATTGTTCGTTCCTATTATTAAAATCTTATGTCTTATAAAACATCTTTGATGATTTGTCAAAATCATTCGTTTCCGAGGGTTTCGGTTCTATGTTCGTTTATGTTCCCCAAACATTTGACATTTGTTTACATTCAATGTACGATCCAAAGGTATTCGAAAATTTGTATGTTTACAATGACATAATATCTCGGAATTGTGTTGGCGCGCATTCAAAGAAACATTTTTGTGAATTTGAAAACAAAGGGCTCTTTTTCTAAAAACACATTTCGAAGTAATCGCCAAACTAGGTAGAATTTGGTTAATGTTTTAATTCTCGTTTGCAAGAATCATTGAACAACTGTTGTAAAAACGACGACCAAAGCCGCAACACATATTTACTGTAATCTGCACACACTTAAGTCGTAAAATAATAAACAGTTGAAGAAACAGTGAAATTTGTTTGTTTTTTTTGTCCAATCTCGCCATTGTAATGTGTACAGGTAGAGCGTTGTTTGATGAATGAAATGGCCAAAAACAAACACGGCATCATCATCATCATCATCATCATCATCATCATCGTCATCATCATCATATCAGCACTGATTTCTTAAACCGAGTACTGCATCTATGTTGGCATTGAGAATAGTTCTGAAATAAATACAAGAGACAAAATATAGAACACTGTATGTCTGACCATGAAACAGAAAAATCAGAATAATACCTTACTTTCCTGACGGAAATACAAAGTCAACGTGTGGAGTAGCTTTTATGCATATAACAAAGTGTATCAAAGTTTATCAAGCAATAAATGACACTGAACTCACACCTACCTATTAAGTTAAGTCCTTTCAGGGAAGACGGACCAATTAGCGAATAAATAAATGCAATGACTCCTTGACGACAATCCAAAGTATATATCTTGCAATCCTTTGGCCCTTTAACATCGTAGCAGCGCTGTCCTCCATTTCTTTTCTTTTTGTGGTATACTTTACGTCCAATTCATCCGCTATATATCTGTACCTATTTGCAATTGAACGACACGCTTCGGCGTTGATTTGAATATCCATCATTAAAATGAAAAGATAAGTGACTGGGCGTTGCAAGATTCAAACTCACACAATTCGTTGATCAATTTAAATATATAGACAAAAAATACTTCATGTGCGCAGTAAAGCTGTTGGGACTTTTTTAATTATATAAGACCATAACTCATATACGAGTTCTAGTCATATATTTCCTGAAAACCAAAGCCTAATCATGTATGGCGTTTGCAAATTGATTGGCTGTAGGAAGATAATGTCATTATTTTCTGATTCAGCCTTTAAACCAGGTAACATAATTATGAGAATGCCATTTTATTTAGCCTTTAAATCGGGTAACATTATCATAGAAACTAATACCAGTAACGAGAAATTTGAGCCGAAATAGATTTTTATTGTGAAATATACGCGACACAACCCATGACTTAATAAAAACCTTTTCTTTAAAAATAAATTTAACCCAATTTTATTATTTTCTTTTATTCGTTTACTACGTTTCGTATATAATGACAAATTCAGTTATTATCATACGCACAATGATGACATGTATATTACGTACCCGATTATGTAACATTATCTCATTATCATTTTAGGTCACATTTTGACACATATAGCTAAATGGGAAACCATTTAATACCAACATATCATGTAACAGCATAGATACAAGTCGATGAAAAAAGAATCTCGTTTAAATTATAAACCTGCACATATTAAATAATCTTATGAGAAATTACGAGTCAGCTTAATCTTATGCAATTAAAAATTGATATATGTACCAGACCTGACAGTGGCTCACTAAATGATAATAGCACAAAAATTAATATAGCATATAATAAATGAATTGTAAACTAACTGTATGTTTTCTACCCAAATCATATATACGCTTCGTTCTGTATGCAGAAGACCAAGAATACTGTTTCAACATCGTTGGAACAAATGGAGATGATGATATTTACCCCATCTTTTGTACACAGTATGAGTACTACAAAGTTGCCATATCCCTTACTGCGACTCTTTTTTGATCACCAGAGCACGAAGTGCTTAAGGTGAGCTTTTGTGATCGGTCTTTGTTCGTCGTCCGTCCGTCCGACTGTCCGTCTCCTCTGAAACTACCTGGCCAAATTCAAAGAAACTTCACAGCTTCCTTGGGTGTCCCTCTACAAACATACCACAAGGGGTCACGATTGATCAACAACAACATAGCCGACTTCCTGTTTTGCTTTAAAATACATCTCATCTAAAACTACCAGTCCAAATTCAAAGAAACTTTAATAGAAGCTTCTTTGGGTGACCCTTTACAAAAATAGTGCAAGGGGTCACGATTGATCAACAACAACAACAACAAAATGGCCGACTTCCTGTTTTGCTTTAAAAAATATCTCCGCTGAAACTACCAGTCCAAATTCAATGAGACTTTACAGGGAGCTTTCTTGTGTGACCATCTACAAAAATACAACAGGGGTCATGATTGATCATCGACAACCACAGCAACAAAATGGCTGACTTTCTGTTTTGCTTTAAAAAACACCTCGTCTAAAACTACCAGTCCAAATTCAATTAAACTTGACATGAAGCTTCATTTGGTAACCTTCTACAAATACACAACAAGGGGTCGCGATTGATCAACAACAACAACAATCTAGCCAACTTAATGTTTTAATTTAAAAAACATCTGAAACTGCCAGGCCAAATTCACTGAAACTTTACAGGAAGCTTCATTGCATCGCTCTCTACAATAATACAACAATGCATTGAGATTGATCAACAACAACAACAACAACAACAAAATGGCCGACTTACTGTTTTGCTTTCAGTTAAAATCTGGATAGTTATGTAAGAATTACTCTTGAAGCAAGGGCAGCAAATCTTGCTACATTGGTCTCTCTTTCTGTTGAAGAGTGGATTATCTACTTTTAGTTTTTCTAATTTAAGTAACAAGGGATTATATGTTATATCTTATTAATTCTTCGAATCAGTCACTTCTAAGGTAATAATTGTTCTTTTTATAGGTTTATAGGTTAGGAAATATCATATCTCTTCAATTTGTAGAAGAATTTCATTTTTACCAAATGATGAATTTAATAATCAGACTTTTCCAATGCACTACATGTAGACCATTGTAAATTACAATCTTTCTCTTTTACATGGTTAGTGAATACACAGGACTTTAACTCTCAATAGCAGATGGAAAGTCATGTTGTTGGATGGAATTTGAGACATTGTTACTATAGGCTAGTCAAATTATAGATATATCAAATCCACATAGGTTATAGCAAGTATATATTGTGTTGGAGGGTGCACTGTCCTTCGTTCCTTTTGTCTTACACTTGAAGATACAGTTTTGAAATTTGGATCATATGTACAGCTTTGAAAACAAATATCAAACTACAGTGCAAACTCACTATGTCGACGTCGGATATCTCGACTTTCCGGTTATGTCGATTTTTTTTTCTCCAGTCCCGAATTCATTCCTTCTTAATCTATATAAAATAAATCTGCTTGTGTCGATTTTTCTATCTCGATTTCTTCGCTATGTCGACCTCCTATTTCAGTCCAAGTGGTCGAATTGCACACATTTTCCTTGTCCCTTATATGTCGAACTGTATGTAGATCGAGTTGTAGGTGAGAAAATTGTTATGAAGGTTCGAGGCATGTCGCTAAATTACCTTGCGTGTCAAAATAATAAACTGTCATAATTAGAGGTTAATTGGAAAGTGTGAATATTTAAAGTTGATTGTTTATGTTTTTGATTAAAGAGTATTTTGTTGATCAAGCTATACATTGAAACGCACAATTTAGGTCGACAATGACATCATCGGAAAATTCGACAACATTAAACGTTACATGACGAAGTAATTTCTTTATACTGCAAGTAGAAAACCAACGGGCATAACAAACGTGCTATTTTAAGTTGTTGTCATATGTTCTTTACTGTTTTCTTACAATATACAAGTGTACTTAATTGTGCTTTATTGTGTGTATATTGATATCAAAGGTTAAGCACTTTTAGTCAGGTGAGCTATTTAGGGCAATCATGGCCCCCTTGTTTTAAAAGCACTCGGTTCACAGCCTTCCAAACACCTCCAAAACTTCATGTAAATATTTGATACCGAAATTGCGGAGAGAAATACACACACACACACACACATATATAGATATTCATAAGTATAAGAAAATCTTGTTTTTGGTTGTTTCAAACCCACGCCGGTACAGTCAATGAAAACAAAGAAAAAAAAAACACTCCTCAAGGACTCATACACAAACATATAGATGACACAACCTTTAAGTCGTATACTTCAATGACTATATTTGAGTATATATCAACATCTGGTGAAGGTCTCCAGCCGTAGGTATCTTATTTTAACACTCCAAATGATTTGCCGCACTTGATTTCGTCATACAAAAAAGTGCATTTAACAAAAACATGAGCGAGACGCGGCAAAATGTTACAATGAGGACTGCAATACCAAACTGAAAGTAATCACAGAAACTCAATATTTATACGGAAATTGGGAGGTAAGATTGAGAAGGGTTTTCAGTCCCATTCATTTAATGTAGCCAAAGATTCTGTTATATCCTTTGCAAATGATTTCCTTTGGTCTTAATCTTTATCCACGATTCCATGTACATATACACGATAGGGTCGTATAATATGTCAAATTTGTTCGCAACGAGTTCCCGTCTTTGTGTGAGTGTTGCTAGGTCCTGGACGCTATACACGCATGTGTTGTGAACATAGTGGCCCGCCCGACAAACTCCCGATCTGAAGACACTTTCCAACCAATTAAGTAGAAATTAAACTGCTTTAAACCTGGAGCATCTGAAAACAAAATCTTCATATTGTAATTTATTAGTTTTATTGTATTACTTTATAATAACGACAATTCAATGTATTAATAACAAATCAAACAGATCATCAGATTTATGGTTGAAACACTGTCACTCAGATGGAACAACCAGACATCTCCTTCTATAAGAAGTTAATAATTGACACCAAAAATGGGCAATCTGAATCTATCTAAATTGTCCGGTTATCGCAGTGGTAAATCGCTTCTCACTAGGGTGACCCGGGTCCAATACCCAGCTTGGGCGCATGTGAGTTTGGTTAGTGAAGCCGGTCACCAAGCCGGACAAGTGGGGTTCTCGGGGTACTCCGGTTTCCCACACAACACAAGACCAAACTATTGCGCAACATCGCCAACGAGAGTGACTTAGTACGAGTTATCATAACTTGCATCACAATCGTTGTAAAATATATTATGATTAGACTAATCTGATTAAAGTGAAACAACAGAGTAGGAAACCAACACAGAAGGAAAGGTTCAAAAAACCCAAATTCTGATAATAATGTTAGTGTTTCAGAAGTCAATACATGCCGCAGTCACCTCCCGGGGTCTGCAGAACGCCGTTGTGGTACAGATTATTAAGTTTTGCCCAATAATATTGAGCTGGAAACATAATATCGGACATTCAATTGAGTAATTCTTTTGCCTTTGTATCCACCAATACCCAATCCACAAACTCCCGAGTAAACACATTAGTACTAAAACCGGGAGTAGGCTTGATACCAAAGGGAGGCTTCGATTTAAGATCTTGTGTATGGCGGATGTATCCAGACTTGGTACTTTGTTTAATAACCAGAAAATGCCTCTTTTTAAATTGAATATGCTCCTCAGGCCAATTCGAATGAACAATATTCTTGCCCTTATGCGACTTGAGTGCCTCAACAAGTTCGGAATTTGTCATTAATGGGGAACTTATGGCAGGAAGGTGGATGAGGTATTTCCACCGATGTCCGCTATTAACAAGATCCTCCATGCAATTTAGTTCGGCGCGAATTTCAGTGACACTTCCATGTACCATTATTTCCCTACGAGAAGTAAGAAAAACATTTTTATAACCATTGGCTTGTGCATACACTGCTTCGAAGTCTTTACTTGACAGTTTGCCATCGATATGAATACAATAAATATTTTGTGGACGGTGTATAATATACAGTTGTCGCTGAAGCTGTTCCACGTTTCCATGAAATTCGACTGGAAAATCCGTGTCCTCTTCTGTTCCGTATGGCAACTGATCGCCTTTTGCCTTTGGAGTTTCACTGCCAGCAAGCTCCTCCATAGTAACGTATTTTATGCTTGAAAGATGTGCAAACTGTCAATTGCTCTCTGCCTCTCCTTGCGATCGGATGACAATAACTTATTGCAATCAAATTCGTTTAACATCAATGTATGCCAATGATTAATGATGTAAAACTCTCTCATATACCAGACATGTAGATAAGCTGCAACAAACACCAGACGCTTCAACACAACAATTAAACGATACTTTCTAGATGCAAAACAGTAAGCCAGTTTGTCTAACATTTTTATAGCAAATATTCAATTCTTATCTCTATGGTAGCTGCATTCATAAACGAGGTTGAACAAATTTCATATACTAAATTATATTTTACCGTGTATTCAATTTCAAAAGACAATGAATAATCGCGCGTTATAATTCTACAATAATTCATACACCTATATTATGACTGGTGTAAAATGAACTGGTAATAGTTGCCATTATCAATATTATTGTTTCCAACCGATTCCGTTACATTAGATATGTAGCACATTATCATAAGTTTACTCTTGCAACATATGTTATCAATATCAACATTTATTCATGTATTGATTAATAAATTTTCTTCATAATATAATGATCTATCTTTCAATATTTTTTCTTGCACATCGGACAGGCATTTCCGGTAAATTTTGCCATTTTTGTACCCCACCTCATGCCAGATGAGTCACGTGCAACAGCCGACACTTATTATTGATTTTACCCCATTGTTAAAACTATTAAAACATTAATTAAATATGGAACTCAAATAAAAATGTAACTTTACAATAAATAATCTTATTTTCCAAAATACACTGAATAATATCTAAGAACGTGAGTTATTCAATTGACATTGAAAAAAATAAGTTTGTGTTTGTGTGTTTCTGGGTGATTTTAATGCCAAGTTCATACCAAATTTTAGTATTAGTAACCGTGACAAATTGTTAATTCGATTTCTCGATGATTGTAATACTGTACCTGTTAACTGTTTACACATGTGTACGGGTTCACCATATTCTTTTGTGTCATATGATGAGAAATATCGAACACTGATCGACTTCATATGCATTCCAAGGGAGCTCATTGACTGTATATCAAAATGTTTCGTTTTTGATGATAGTTGTCTTAATGTGTCAAGGCATGTGCCTGTCTTTTTACAATTGCATGTTCCGAATATTGTTTTCACTGATAACGAAGCCCATGTACCAAATGTATGTCCTAACTGGCGTAAAGCAAACAATTGTGACATTGATATGTACAATAATTCCATTGAAAGAGACAGAGATATTTTGCATATAGGATCTTGTGATCTTGATATTGACGGTATTGATAATGCATGTAATATGTTAGCTGATAAACTGTCATATTATGCTGATACTTGTATCCCAAAGAAAAGATTTATGAAATTCCTTAAGCCATACTGGAACACTAATTTGAAAAATGCTCATAAACATAAGCGTGCGCTGAAGATCGTTTGGTGTGCTGACGGATGCCCACGAGGTGGCACCAACAAAAGTTATACTGACTATAAAACGGCAAAGACCGACTTTCGTCGTCTGCATAGGTACTGTGTGACGCAATATTTACAGAAACTCGATCATGATATTGACAAAATGGCTGAAGTAGATGCCAACGGTTTCTGGAAACTTGTGAATAAAAGGCGACATTGTGGTAAAAGTAAACTGTGTTCCGGTATAAACTTTAAAGGGACAGTGGTACGAAATCCCAAAGTGATAACGGATGGTGGGCTGACTATTTCCGGGATCTATACACGCCGTCGGACATAGCAGACGACTACATCGACTGGGAACGGTCGGTGACGGCTGAGGTTCAGGATACTATCGCTTCACTGGAACCAGATCGTAACGCTACAGTACTTCCGGATACGGTTTATGACGTCATTTTCGCTCTTCCGCGTGGTAAAGCTGCTGGGATGGATGGCATACAATACGAACATCTTATTCATGCGACGAAACCGTTATCCCACGCTATTGCTAACGTTTTTACGTGGATGCTTAGAAACGGGGACATTCCCAATTCACTGAAAAGAGGGGTCATCATAACACTACATAAAGGTGGGAAGAAACCGAAGGATAATCCTGACAATTATCGAGCAATTACCCTTTCGCCGGTTCTATTTAAGATGTATGAACAGATACTGTTAGTGCGAAGTAAAGAGTGTATTATGGAAAACATCAATAAACAACAAGGTGGTTTTCAGGAAGGTCTTGGGTGTTCCATGACGTCATTTTTCCTTCGTGAAAGCGTACATTTCGCACGTGAACATGGGTCTAGGGTGTACGCAGCGTTTATGGACTGTAGGAAAGCATTCGATACCGTGTGGCACACCGGAATCCTTTACAAACTATTAAAGGAGTGTAAGATGGACCCCACTTCCATATTAAGTTATGCAGCGATGTACCGAGATATGACTAGCTGTGTTCGCTACCAGGGCAATATTTCCGAGTGGTTTCCGGTCCGGCAGGGTACCAGGCAGGGGGGCAAGGCCTCGCCGTTGATCTACCTCCTATACATCAACGAACTAATTAACACTCTACAAAATAGCGGTCATGGTTTTTGTATGTTTGACATGAAACTCGGATCACCAACAGTGGCAGATGACATGGTGCTTATCTCTTTTTCTGTCAGTGGACTTAATTCCATGTTAAACATTTGCGAGTTGTATTCAAAACAGTGGAGATATACATATAATGCTAACAAATGTTCAATATCGGTATTTAATGAATGTAAGAACATACAGAGTAGACGAACATTCAAACTTGGTGAAAAACTTCTAAATGAAGCAAAGGACTATACTCATTTGGGAATTAAATGTGACGCGCATCTAAATACTTCGGATATTATTCGTGACGCATGTACCAAACTGAAGGGAACGTTCATCAGCATTTGTAATAGTGGTTTACATCCTGAAACTCTTAACCCGCTGACGTCAAAGACAATATATACATCTATTGTCATACCGAAGTCTTTATATGGGTGTGAATTATGGCCATTCATATCGCCATCGGACTTACTGAAACTAGAAAGAGCGCACCGATTTTGCATTAAATATATGCAATCACTCCATAAGAGCAGCAATACAGACTGGTCACTCTGTGCTTTAGCTTTCCACCCATTGAAACATATGTGGATTTGCGAAAACTTCAATTTTTCGGGCAATTATGTCGGCTCCGAAATACATATATCGCTAAACAGGTGTTCAACATACGACTGTGTACGTACCTTGGATATGATAACCAATCTCGTGGCTGTATACCAGATTTTTACAGACTGTTATCGAAATACGGACTTCTAGATATATTGCTAAACTACATGCATAGCGGGACCTTTCCGTCACAATATACGTGGAAAGCAATCATTGATACTTACGTCAAAAATCCAATTCTCGTAAGTCAGTATAGAAGACTAAATCGGTCCAGTTTCAGCCCATTCGTTTGCACTGTACTAAGGGAGAAGACTGGAGCAACCTTATGGGAGAAATATGTCAAGAAATAGTCCTAGATTATCTCCCCTGTGTTGCACAATACTTCGCACAATGTGTCAACTCGTTTCGAACAACTTTACGAGACGTTGCGTCAAATGTGATATGCTGACAGATAATATGGTTGTTCACAGAATTTGCTTTTGTCTCAAGTTGCAAAATTGTAGACTGAAAATGTGGGATTATTTAATGCTCAACTTTATGAACTTCAATAACTTGCGCACGATGAGCCCATTGATACAATCTGTTCATATTCTATCTCAGGCAGGAACAGTGGATAGTACAATGTCAATGAGTGATTTGTACCTTGCTAAAATCATATGTAGCTTGTGTCAATAACTTGTTGAATTAAGTTGATCCAGAGTTAGGTATATTGTAAAATCACACTTTGCTTTGCTAGTTATTTCGTTTTTCGTACTAGCTTTGCATTTATGTGTGTAATTATACCTAGGAATAGAGGGCTGCTCTAAATCTAAATATTTCTTACCAATGCTTAGTTTTGTTATCTTTCGAGAGTACTTGATATTTTATTCTGTTTGTCTACTTGTGTACATAATATGCATGTTTGGTTTACTCGTATTGTTTGAATATTATTGTGTTAAATGTAATTCATAATATGTGTCATTATTTGTATATATATCAATGTTTTGCTCTTCATTTCATGGAGGTATAAAAAGTACCTATCTATCTATCAGTAAACAACGTTTAACGTCCTTTTTGCTATAAATGTACAAACATGCCTTTCCGGTTATAAAGGATCACTCACAAGCAAGCGCATAAAACACACTATGATTCAGCTAGTTCAAGAAACATGTAAGTAAACTTTCGGCGAGCTTACTAACATAGCTAATAGGCAAGTTATATACAAATATTTACATACATACTTGAATTTCTGAAAGATAAAACTTGTGTTCATTTTGCATGAATCGGTCGACCTTTCGTGGCCTTTGTAGGCGGAGTTTTGCAAGAAAGCAAAGCTCTGATTGGGCGCTGGTAAAACACCGTGAATAGAGATCTTACTACGATCTACTTTTTGCTAAATATAGCTCGGCACATTTACACAGACAACTGATAAAATGACACTGTATTAAAATGTGTCAAGTTTATAAATAATTGACACGTAAAATCTTGAAATTCATTTTTTCATCAAAAGAATGATATAATGGTATCCCTCATATATATTATCTTAAAATATCATAACTTCTTATAAAACAACATTTAAATACATCAAATGATTGGAACCTGTCGAATTGTCCTGTTATTTTCGAGTAAGAAAATTGTCTTAAAGTGTCAATTCGAGAAGACTTGCACATCATTAAACTACGATTTGGTGGGAAAACATTAAAAAGACAACAAAATAATAGTATTTTGACGCTTTTTTTGCCTGATAACTTCCATAAAATCATCGTGACAACATTTATTTTGCCCACTTACAATTATCATGCATATGTAAAACAGGAGTAAAAATATATCGATATTTTTCGTGATATAAACAAGAATATTACAAAGTAAATTATTATTACCACTATATGTATAATAATAACTTTCAAATGATTAAAAAGAATATTGGATTATTTTTTTTGCAAATTATTTTTGGACTATCTATGCGGATAACAAAAAGAACGCCAGGCTTAAAAACCAAGGGCGACATTTACATTTGATCTCGCTTTGTTCCCTTTGTTGTAATTTAAGACTTGTTTTCGAACCTTTTAGGTCGAAAAATAAAAACAATAAAAAGGGAAAATGTAAATATAAACATAAGTATTGATTCTTTTTCCGCTAGCGCGGTTCATGGAAATGCAAAATCCGAGTGGCCGAGTTTTCATACTGCATGGACGCACAAAATATAAGAAACAATACTTAATCACCATGTATATGGTTATATTATGTACAGAAGTAACCCGTGGCCCCATAATCGGGTATATTTTCTATACAGTTGTTTACACTACGATAAGAGCTCATCGGGTATCTCTCACGCACTGGATAATCGTAACAACTCGGCAATCTCCGGCTAGCGTCGGGAAGACCTCATTAATAGGCTTATAGCTATACAAAAATATAATGCGAGCCCTGTTGGTTAATTGAATTATCATTACGCTAAGTAGACCCGCTAAGTCGATAACGAAAATAATGTATTAAAATGAAAGATTTTGATTCCTGTCTTAACAACTTGAAATTACATCCAAAGTAAACGATAAACAGCTTGATACACTACGCCATGTGTTCAATGAATGATTTAATATATCCCTTTCCGACTGAAAACACATTCAACATATTCAATACGGGTGCCGCCACGATGAACTGTTTTTAAGTTATGTTTTTAAGTTATGTTTTATTTCAAAGATCACATATGAATTAAGGTTAATATGGAAGCAGCGACCACTAACGTTGCATGGAAATAATTTGCGACACATCGAATTTGATTTAAAACCTGGTGTTGCTCAAGTATATGAGTTATAAGAGTTGCCGACTACTTAAAACACACCTTTGGTAGATGACCTTAGCGTGTCACCCTGAACAGAACTTCCGCTTTCCAAAATACTAAAAGACAGGAGGAGGCGGAGAAAATAGAAGAAATGCATTTATATTTGAAAACGATGAAAAGTTACAACGGGGATGTGATTGTGTTTATGGCGTAAGCACTCGTCACATAACAACGAACTAGAGCGAGGTGTTGAGCGATTTGACAGTTTGTTTATTGTCCTTGACTCTTGTGTGTTAAGTTGGTGGACTTTTATAAAAAAATACTAACGTTCTTGGCACACAATAACTGGTTTTATCACATGCTAGACGTTGTTTCCGATTCAAAATAGCCCATTACGTATTTATCTGTATTACATGTATGTGTGACACAACAGTATCACTTTTTTGCTTAAAAGGTAACAACGCCCCCGCCACACCCAAGGTACGGGGTTATACCGGGGATAGCCGGGAATATGGGCCGTGTTTTTACCTTTCAGGTGGCCCCGCAGTGCCGGTTGAATGCGGTGGTTTTGTGTTCGGGCGAAAAATATCGGGGAATTGGACTTAACTAGGTCCTTTGGAGCGGTGGCATTTGGCGTGGATTTTACAAGCAGTACGTCCCCGCAGGGCGGGGATATAACCCGGGCTTGGCTGGACGGAAAGTCAAAGTCTCCGCAATTCCCTGAACGTGGGAGGGGAGGGGGGCTTGGTGCCAATTGACTGGTGCATGATCTTCCAGCAATTCATACCTTTATTTCTCATTATTTTTTTCATAATAAAGATATATTTGAACAAAGTAGTTAATTTAACATATAAGTTACAAGAGGAAAACGATGTATTTTCTCTTGATTTCATAAAACAAACGTTCTTAAATCTTCATCACTATCTGTATTTAAACAGGAAAATGACTTCATGAACACACTGCAAGTTATGACGTCATCTATCCGGGTGTGACGTCACCATTTAAAAAAAAATCTTAGTGTCTGTTATGATTCTTACTGGATACCATATCAGTATTCATTCTACTTATAAAAGCAAATTTAAACCATCTGATTAAAACATTTTTTTAATTCTTCCGGTATTGCTTTGTGAATTCGGCAGTTAAAAAAGGCAGGTCTTTTCTATTATTTCATACCGCATAAATGCATTTGAAGCAGAATCTGACACCTGTAATACAAATACATTCATCTCCACAAGGAAATAAGTTAGTTATGATAACAAAGATAGCACAAGTTTCCTAATTCGTTGAATAAAGGAGTGTTTTTATGACGTTTCGTAACAGATTCTATATTTATACAATAGCCAAGCCTAATTTAACAGTAATATATAATCGGTGTATTCAATCAGACAATTTTTAGCTACTAAAATAGTGGCTAGTTAACTCTTGTTGTTTTTGATTTCCTAAAGGACTGCCCGTACCCATTGGCTACACTATGGATTGACCCTTTGGATTTGAAACGAGGATGATGTAAGTAATAATGCGAGTGGCTTTGTGAAATCCATCATTGACATAAGCGACGCAAATCGAATATTCCGTGGAATTATTTTTTTTGTACTACGCCAACGGACCATAACGATACATGGGTGTCATTCCCAGTGAGAGTATCAGATTGTATTCCCAAGCGCACAGACCAAGTGTCACTCCAAGCATTGCGTGTTTCTTTAAAGTACAGCTATCATTGCCATCGTGAAAATCACGTGTCCATAGACACTCATAATTATTATACTGTTAAATATCGTATTGGTAAGGATAGTAAATTATCTTGAATTTTAAATTAGTTTGTGTTTTAACCAAAATATACTTTGAATAATCGAAATTATATATCAAAACAAATATAAAAATGTAATGTAGCTTAAATCAAGTTTTACTCTCTCATGGTGACAGAGATCTGTTTTCTTTTCAGGGGAGATCACTGTGAAGGAGATTGATAAGATTCTCCCTGTTTTTCTAAACATGCGCCAAAGTGTAGTACTATCATACGGGACTCTCGTTTAACAACACTCTCAGTAGGCGATTAATAATAATAGTGGCGAAACGGGAGAATGAACCTACGACCACTGGAAAAACAGTCACGTGTCCTACCATTAGACACGGATAAGCAGCTTTTTTTCAAAATTACCAAATTATAAAATGTTAACGGCCGCTTGAGGACCTAAGTGTGCTACGGTCGAAAAATGTTTGTTTTCGATTCAAAAGAAAAGAGTAGGGGTGATATTTAATATACAACTTTAGCAGTTTTATAGTCTAACATCATTAACATTATAAGTCAGTTATTAATGACAATTAATCTGATTAGTTACATCGTTCTTAGATCCAATTAAAATTTATAGATCGATAGATATTTTCTTCATAATTTTATTGTTAGGCTCGTTGTGTCTGAGCAGCAGTGTCATATATTGATCCGGTGCATTTTGATCTGATCTGGGATAACGTTTACAATTATTCGATAGAGTAAATAGATGAGAGTCGGGCGGAAAATATTCAGGTAGTCAGGAAACCGGAAGCACACTCTTTTTGTTATGCACAATGCTCTTCAAACCGTACCCAAGTGTACGAAAGTGAAAACGACAATGGTATTGATAATTTATCTTTTATTTATGCGTATCTCAACATATAAAGGTTTTTGGTATTCATAGTGAGAAGCAAACATATATGCTATTAATGATTAAATATATACAACAATCAAAGTCATTTTGGTAACCGATGGATCAACTTCTGTTTTGCTAACTTTATAAACATTAATTTGTCCGACAAAAGTCATTTTGGCAGAAGCTATATTACTGATCACAGTCTACCTAAAATCACAATATTCCATCGCACAATGCACATTTCAGGTGTGTTTGTTTTATCGAGTTGTATAAACACACTCACTTCAAGCTGTGATTACTCAGTATGTGATACGGCTGACTTTTGAGAATCAATAGATTTTGCTTTGCTGTCATATTTCTCAACGTTCTGCATTTTGTTTGACGATGCGTTTGCTCTATCTCTCTCTCTTCTGCCGATGCCATTTGACATCATGCGATCTGCGAGTCGTTTGGCCCTCATACAAGTTGTTCTGCGCGGAAGTCGTTTTGTTGTTTTCACACATAAGCCTGTCAAATATACAATCACCATGGTGTTAAAATTAATTGCTTTAAAAAGAGCCTAAGTATAAACAATTTCATAATAATAGAATACACCTTTCACCATACAATTGGTTTCGTTTTTTTTCGGCGTAGCATACATAATTTATTGTCCGGAGTACATTCTGTTTGAAAACATGTACCAAATTGAAATCTTTTTTAAAAGAAAAGTTACTTAGTATCGATAAGTACACATAATTACTTAGACGAAAACCCGTTTTTAAATTTTGTTATAGCAAAAATATAACCTACCTCCATATACTGAATCTATTCAAGTTTAGGGAATTGTGCCCCATAAACAAATAAATCCAAAAACAGTCCGTAGAAATGACATCCAACTATTTCCACCATCAATTGATTTTTCGTTTCTTCTCAAAAATAGTTCAATAATCATAGTGTTCTTTTCGAAATATCTATCATTAATTTCATCTCCTATTAATAACAATTTCCGAACAACTTCTTTTTCTTTTAATTCCATGTTTACTAGTATGTGTATCTCGAGGAAGTACAACATTATGAACTAAATATTCAATATTTAAATATGTGATACATACATGTGTGTTTGATAAGATACGCAATATTTACTTCGTTTCGTTTAAGAAAATGATGACAACTTCAAACGGGTAATACAGTTTATTTTATAGATAAAACTGGAAAGCCAATTATAAAAATATGACCTATATTATTTTAGATATAATGTTGCTATAATTGGCATGGTTATGACCAATTTTTTTATTCAAGAGAGGAACCCATTCAAACTTGATATGTCTGTACAATAATAACAGTAAATGGTTTATAGTAATGACATAAGGCAAACAAATAATGAACGAAAAGAACATGCTCTTCACTGCTCGTGATTTAAAAGTTACCTTATCAAGTTTACCCTGCATGTGGTTTACATGGGAGAAACCCATGATGAACATATTTCGTTTTTCAAAAACTGAGCAGATTGTTATTATATATATTATGTAATAAAGGTTTTACAGAAAGTAATATGTTTAAATCAGTTGTATTGCTGTCGTATCCCAGTGCGTTATCGCGTCTTGCTTAGCGCGCCAGATGGTTGGAAACTCGTGACAGTTGTTTTTCTTACATTGATTGATTTAGACTTGTGCGTAATAATAACTTTGGAAAATGTAATGATTTTATCTTAATTTTGACGTAAATGAAGTCCTTTAAAAAGATGTTCCAATTTCATTTTGTGAAAAAAGTTCTTGAATAATTATACATTCGATTGCGCTCTATTGAAATGCAACACTTTTATCTACGTAAACTTATATCCCAGCACACTAGACGAAGGCCATGAAAACCGCATTAGGTCCTTGCAATTTGGACGAACGCAGCAAGGACGCGTTTAAAAGTGCTTTACTCAGGTTCATACTACGTCATTTTTGCGTCCCTGCCAGACATTCAAAGCGTCTCGCTTGTTCGAAAGACATTCTTACCGTGCGCAATTTCACGCGCGCATCACGTCCAATGACTTCTTAATACGCGCACCATAAACCCGATGCGTGCTTTGTACGTTTTTACTACGACCAGGAAGACTGCATCATGCACTTACCAAGTGCTTGTCACTTCCTTATTACGTTATAATGACTTGAACTTATTTGTAAATATGATCGAGATGGAATAACCGTGTTCTTTTTATAACTGATCTATTTTTTTATTTATATCTAGTGTTGGTATAAAATGAAGTTATAGGGGAGTTGAATCCCGCATTTATACATGCTTATAGAACAGAACCTGACAGGACGTGGTAAGAACCTGATACAAACGTGTCTTAAAAGTGTTAAGCACAGAAAGAACGTTTTAACAACCGAACGAGGTCATCTACAACGTGGCACGAACGTAGTAAAATCGTGGAAAGAAGTGCTGAGAACTCCATTGACGTAGCAATACATTGTCATCCTAGAGATAACGCGATGAGGACGCAGTAGGAACGTGGTTGAGTGTGATGGGGGCATAAACAGTCAATTAAATAAGAAATGGCACGTTGTTGCGCATAGGGGTGCCATACGGAATTTTCCTGCACGCCAAATTTCATTAGAAATCTCTATCCGGTGTCCAAGAAATATAATTCTTGTATTGATAATTCTCTTAGAGTTTGCCTACCATAACGTTTTAGAACAAATCTTTGCTCATTGTTTATTCAAATTATTAAAATCTGACGTATCATAAACATTTTTGATGATTTGTCACAATCATTCGCATGAGAGGATGAGAGTTTCGGTCATGTGTTCGTTAACGATCAATCTACGTTCCTCAAACATTCGACATTCGTTTACATTCAATCTACGATCCCACGGAATTCGACAATGTGTACGTTTTCAATGAGATAAATATCTCGAAATTGTGTAAGCCTGCATTCGAGAAAAAAAAGACAAAGGGCTCCTTTTTCTCAAAACTCATTTCGACGCAATAACCAAACTAGTTAGAATTTTGTTTATGTTTTATTTCTCTTCTGCCAGAATCATTGAACAACTTTTATAAACTTATAATAACGACGACTAACGCCGCAACACATATTAACATAATCTGCACACAATTAAATCGTAAAATAATAATCACAGTTTAAGAAACAAAAAAGAATCTTTATTCCTTTATCCTATCTCGCCATTGGGCACAGGTAGGGCATTGTTTGATGAATGTAATGGCCAACAAACAAACACGGCATCATCGTCATCATCTTCTTCATATCAGCACTGGTCTCTTAAACTGAGGGCTTTATCTATGCTGGCATTGAGAAAAATTCTGAAATAAATACAAGAGACAAAATATAGAACACTGTATGTCTGACCATGAAACAGAAAACTCAGAACAATACCTTTCTTTCCTGACGGAAATACAAAATAATCAAACGTGTGAAACAGTTTATATGCATATAGCAGAGTGTATCAAGCAATAAATGACACTGAAATCACACCTACCTATCAAGTTAACTCCTTTCAGGGAAGACGGTCCAATTAGCGATTAAATAAATGCAATGACTCCTCGACGACAGCCCAAATTATATATCTTGCTATTCTCTGCTGCTTTAACATCTTGGCAGCGTTGTCCTCAAGTTCTTTTCTTTTTGTGGTATACTTTTCTTCCAATTCATCCGCTATATATCTATATCTATTGGCAATTGAACGGCACGCTTCGGCATTCATTTGTATATCCATCATTGAAATGAAAGGATAAGTTACTGGGCGCTGTACGATTCAAACTCACACAATTCGTTGTTTGATTTATATATAAAGAAAAAATACTTCATGTGCACAGTTAAGTTGTTGGGACTTTTTTTAATGATATAAGACCATAACTCATATACGGGTTCTAGTCATATATTTCCTGAAAACCAAAACCTAATCATGTATGGCGTTTGAAAATTGATTGGCTGTACAAAGATAATGGCATTATGAGAATGTTTTCTAATTTAGACTTCAAACCAGGAAACAAAATTATGAGAATGTTTAAGTTTTATTTAGCCTTTAAACCAGGTAACATAATCAAAGAAACTGATATCAGTTACGAGAAATTTGAACCGAAATTGTATGTCATAGTCAAATATACGCAACACACTAATGACTTAATAAAAACCTTTTCTTTAAAAATAAATTTAAGCCAATCTAATTGTGTTCTTTTATTCGTTTACTACGTTTCGTATATTATGACAAATACAGTTATTATCATACGCACAATGATGATATGTATATCAAGTCGTCGATTATATAACATTATCTCATTATCAATTTAGGTCACATTTTGACACATATAGCTAAATGGGAAACCATTTAATACCCATATCATGTAACAGCATAGATACAAGTCGATGAAAAGAGTTTCTCGTTTAAATTATAAACCTGCACATATCAAATAACCTTTAAGCTATGAGAAATTACGAGTCAGCTTAATTGTATGCGATTAAAAATTGGTATGTGTAACAGATCTGTCAGTGGCTCATTAAATGATAATAATACAAATATGGGCATACAATAAATGATTGTAAACTTACACTATACTATCTACCCAAACCATATATACGCTGCGTTATGTGCGAATGTAACCACGAATATTGTTTCAAAATTGTAAACATCGACGGAACAAATGGGGATGTTGATAGTTTCCCCATCTTTTATAAACAGTACAGTGAGGACAACAAGGTTGCCATATTCCTTACGCGGCCTTCCAAACACTTCCAAAACTTCGTGTAAAAGGCCGATCACCATTGCTAGAATGATGTAAAACAGCACCTTTCGGAATTTTATCAGATTTAAAATTAAACGGCAATACATTTCGTGATAAGCAAACGTTTTGGTACGAAATGGGAAACAATTTAATACCCATATGATGTAACAGCATAGATACATAGAAACTGGTACACAATGGAACTCGCTCATGTTTTGGCACTTATTGTTTTCCCAGCAATGCATCTGCAAACTCTTATATTATAACTATTTCTATATTTGATACCGAAATTGCAAAGAAAAATACACATTTAGCATAAAAAATGGTTTAAATGTGTTACGAACCCACGCGGGTACAATAAAGGGAAACATAGAAAACTGACAACAAAACCTCACGCCTCAATGACTCATACACAAACATATGGATAACTTAACTTTTTGTTGAACTGCGCTGATAACGCTATTCAAAATCTTCAAAGACAAAATTTGACCATATATCAAATTTGTTGAAGGGCTCCGGCCGTAAGAATCTAAGTTAAACACTCATAATGATTTGCCTCACTTGATTTCGTCATACAACAAAGTGCATTTAGCAAAAAACATAAGCGAGTCCCTGTTGAATGTTACAGTATAACATGCAATACGAAATTGAAATTAATCACAGAAACTAAGATCTTATACGAAAATTTGGAGGTAAGATTGAGAACGTTTTTCGTTCCCTTTCATTCAGTGTAGCCGAAGACCCTTTATGTCCCTTACAAATGATTCCCTCGTGTCTTATTCGTAATCCACTGCTCCATACACATATACACGATAGGGTCGTATGATATGTCAAATTTGTTCGCAACGAGTTCCCGTCTTTGTGTGAGTGTTGCTAGGTCCTGGACGCTAAACACGCATGTGTTGCGAACATAGTGGCCCGAACGACAAAGCTTCCGATCAGCAGGCACGTTCCAGCCAATTAAGTAGAAATTTAACTGCTTTAAACCTGGGGCATCTGAAAACGAAATAATAATAATGTTATTTATTAGTTTTATTATGTCAAGTTGTAAAAATACCACAATTCAATGTATTGATAATAAATCAAACAAATCAGGATTCATAGTTTAAACACTGTTGCTCAGATGGAACAGTCTGACATCCTCTTCTATAACAAGTTAAAAATTGTCACCCAAAATGGGCAATCTGAATCTATCTAGGTCGTCCGGTTATCGCAGTGGTAAGCGCAATAGCTTCTCACTAGGGCGACCCTGGTCCAATTCCCAGCTTGGGCGCATGTGAGATTGGTTATTGGTCAACAAGCCGGACAATTGGGTTTTCTCGGGGTACTCCGGTTTCCCACATAACAAAAGACCACACTCTTGCGCAACATCGTGCCAACGACAGTGACTTAGTATCAGTTATCATAACTTTCTTCACAGTCGTTGTGAAATATATTGCGTTGAAACTAGTCTGCTTTAAGTGAAACAATAGATTAGAAAACTAACAAAGTAGGAAACGTTAAAAAACCTTTTTTGCACTTTCTAAAAATAACGTATTTAAGAAGTCCGATCATACCGCAGTCACCTCCCGGGGTCTGCAGAATGCCGTTGTGATACAGATTATTAAGTGTTGCCCAATAATATTGGGCTGGATACATAATATCTGACATCCAATTGAGTACTTCTTTTGCCTTTGTATCCACCAATACCCAATCCACAAACTCCCGAGTAAACACATTAGTACTAAAACCGGGAGTAGGCTTGATACCAAAGGGAGGCTTCGATTTAAGATCTTGCATATGGCGGATGTATCCAGACTTGGTAATTTGTTCAACAACCAGAATATGCCTCCTTTTAAATTGAATATGCTCCTCCGGCCAATTCGAATGAACAATGTTCTTGCTTTTGTGCGACTTAAGTGCCTCAACAAGTTCGGAATTTGTCATAAAAGGAAAACTTTTGGCGGTAAAATGGATGAGGTATTTCCACCGATGTCCGCTATTAACAAGATCCTCCATGCAATTTAGTTCGGCGCGAATTTCAGTTACACTTCCATATACCATAATTTCCCTACGAGAAGTAAGAAAAACATTTTTGTAACCATTGGCTATTCGATACACTGCTTCGAAGTCTTTACTTGACAGTTTGTCATCAACATGAACACAATAAATATTTTGGGGACGGTGTATTATATACAATAGTCGTTGAAGCTGTACCACGTTTTCATGAAATAGTATGTAAGATGCGACTGGAAAATCAGTGTCCTTTTCTGTTCCGTATGGCAACTGAACGCCTTTTGGCTTTGGAGTTTCTCTGCCAGCCAGCTTCTCCATAGTATCGTATTGTATGCTTGGAAAATGTGCAAATTGTTTGTTCTTTCCCTCAAGATAGTCAATTGCTTTCTCCATCTCTTTGCTATCGGATGACAATAACTTTAAGCAGTCAAATTCGTTTAACGCCATGGTATGCAAATGATTAGTGATGTGAAACTCTCTAATATACCAAACATATAGATAAGCTGCAACAAACATCAGAAGCGTCAACACAACAATAAAACGATACTTTCTACATGGAAAAGAAAACGTCAGTTTGTCTAACATTTTTATAGCAAATATTTCATTCCTATCTAGTGAAGCTGCATTCATAAACAATGTTGAAAACAGTTCAAGAACTAAATATTTGTAGCGTGTATTCAATAATCTTAATTTCCAAAATACAAAGAACATTTTTTTTAAAAACGCGAGTTATAATTCTACAATATTCCATACACCTATATTACGTCTGCTGTAAACTGAATTGGTAATGGCTGCCATTATCAATATTATTTTTTCCAACCGATTCCGTTAGATTAGATATGTAACACATTATCATAAGTTTACTCTTGCAACATATGCTATCAATATCAACGTATTCTTCATGTATCGCTCAATAAATTTTCTTCATAATATTATGATTCACCTTTCAATATTTTTTCTTGCACATCGGTCACGCATTTCTGGTAAATTTTGCCATTTTTATACCCCACCCAATACCAGATGAGTCACGCGCAACAACCGACACTCCTTATTATTAATTTTTATTCATAGTTAAACTATTTAAACATGAGTTTACAATGGAACTCGATTTAAAATGTAACTCTACAATATATCTAAAAGACAATGAATTATCTTAAAAAATGCAATTTATAAAAGACCTTCTTCACGTTAACATTAAAAAACATAATACGTAGCATGACGTCAGTTAACAAGGTTGAACGTCGTTTATTTTCTATAAATGTACAAAGATGCGTTTTCTATGTCAATGATCAAGTCATTTTTTTAAGGTATGTGTATATCATTGGTTTCCAGTCCGTTTTAGAGGAACTCTCACGAGTAGGGTATAATACACACTATGATTCAGCTAGTTCAATTTTATTGTCTTCGTTTGAGACCGTTTAATTTAGTGCTTTTTTGATAATCGTTGGAGCAAATGTGAGGTGTGTTGAGTACTAATCCGCACCAGGTAACAACCCCCCCCCCCCCGTACCACCACCCCTTTTAATCCTGTTCTAATTGCATCAACTTTATTTGATTGATAACGATATTTGAATATTTATCTTGATCTATGTTGTTGTGTTATGATATTTGATTGTTCTTAACTTTGTTAAAGTAAACAGCGTGATATACAAGATCTATGTTAACTCTTTAACGTGAAGGATTTCATGATGTGCTCATGTATTTAATTAAAACAGGCTGAAATAGCTTTCCGCATAAATTTCAATATTAAAAATACTGCAGTTCGAAAGTGTATCTATTACACCTCCAGAGCAGAATAGATTTAAAAGGTTAAAACAATGATTTTAATCACGTTCTTAACTTTAACAAAGTTCTGAACAATCGGCCCATTGTGTGTCTCTCGTTGAACCTTGTGTCCATTAAGAGGAGATTAACCATAGTTATGCTAAGCTAAAAGGTTTATTTACATTAACGCCTGTGTGTTTATATAAATACGTGTAACAAGGATTTGTTTATTAGTTGATATATATGTACACGAACCATTCCGCTGTGTCTGTTAACCACAGCTGTCCCGAAGCTAGCAAACTTGCTCATAACGAACACGTCATAAAGTGTATGAACTTTTTATTGTGCATGAAATCAACAGGAAATATCAATCTATAATATTATTCCGCTTGGTATGTTAACAAATTGTTCATCCTCTTTGAAAACTAATTGTTAGTTTCTCTTCTTGATAGCAAAGAGCTTGTGCCACCATACCTGAGGCCGAAATGTTGTAGGAGCACAGGTTCCCATAGGGTCAAGGTAATCCGTTGTAGCCTCTTTCAGCTCCTCAAGGAAAAACTGCGGTTCACCTTTGTTATCATATTCATTTCTTTGTTCTTTTTGTTGTTCCTTAAAGCCCTTCGGTATGTCATTCTCAGAATGTCCATTTGTGTTTTCTTGCCGTTCCTCTCTAAATGCATTCGGTTTCTCAGTATATATTATTGAAACTGTCTCCTTCTGCGTGTTATCTGCTGCAGCTTTCAGTACATCGTCGTCCTTCAGTCCAAGGTTTGGCATATTTGGCCATTGAGACATTTCTCTGCGATGTTCTGAACCAGATTCGTTTATGTCCATAATTTCGAAACTGTTGACCAGTGTTCTAATGAAGCCATTTCCAAGCAGTATGCATAGTAATCCGGTTACAATTAGACCGCACGTGTAGATACAAGACTTCGTGAAATTCGTCTTGTTTTGAAACGATACCCATCGTTTCAACTTTTTCCCCTTTGATCGTGTGAACATGATATTTACAGAACCATCTGGAAACAAAGGTCAAAGTAATGTATTCAATGGAAGCATAAATTCATTCAAAGTATAACAATAGCAGAGACGGTTTGATTGACAGAAATTATAATTGCAACACGGTCGACTTCCTCCAGCAACATATGTACGGTATATTTTGGTACATAAGCAAGCGTGTGTTTTTTAAATGAATATTCACGTAGTAATAATTTCCACTTTCAATGTAACTGGAAGCACTAAAATTTCACAACACTCAAAACGCATCATTCTAGGTAGAACAACAGCATCAGATGTCTATACTCGCCTGGTTTAATATTCAGAGAAAAAGATGAATTACTCAACAACTATTAGGGTCATATATTTAGGCCTTACTAAACACACATGCGATTTGGGGTTTTTTCAAGATGAATACTAAGTTGCATTTGAATATCCTAAACGGTTTATGAGTTATGGCCAAAGATCACGTTGATCTAGTTATTACACACCACAGTGGATACCTATGATATCAACCTGTCACGACTTATGTGTGTGAAGTTGACTCAGCCATCGGCAATCGACAATCGACATTCGAAATTATATCGTACAGCTACAATGACGAGCTGAAATGTCGAGCTGGACGGAATTCTAGCTCGACATTCGATATTATATAACAAATATTCAATGTCGAGCTGCAATGTCGAGCTGGACGGAATTCTAGCTCGACATTCGATATTTTATAGGAAATTTTCAATGTCGAGTTGGATGGAATTCTAGCTCGACATTCGATATTATATAGGAAATTATCAGTGTCGAGCTGCAATGTCGAGCTGGACGGAATTCTAGCTCGACATTTGATATTATAAGGAAATCTTCAATGTCGAGCTGCAATGTCAAGCTGGACGGAATTCTAGCTCGACATTTGATATTGTAAAAGAAATCTTCAATGTCGAGCTGCAATGTCAAGCTGGACGGAATTCTAGCTCTTCATTCGATATTATTTAGCAAATATTCAATGTCGAGCTGGAATGTCGAGCTGGACGGAATTCTAGCTCGATATTATATAGCAAATTTTCAATGTCGAGCTGGACGGCATCCAAGCTCGACATTAGATAATATAAAGTGAATTTTCAATGTCGAGTTGGAATGGCGAGCTGGTCGGAATCCCAGTTCGACATTCGATATTATAAAGAAACTCTTCAAAGTCGAGCTACAATGTCGAACTTAATGCAAATTCCCTTTATAATATCGAATGTCGAGCTAGAATTCCGTCCAGCACGACATTGCAGCTCGACATTGAAGATTTGCTATAAAATATCGAATGTTGAGCTAGAATTCCGTCCAGCTCGACATTGAAAATTCCCTATACAAAATCGAATGTCGAGCTAGTATTCCGTCCAGCTCCACATTGCAGCTCGACATTGAAGATTTGCTATACAATATCGAATGTCGAGCTAGAATTCCGTCCAGCTCGACATTGAAAATTCCCTACACAATATCGAATGTCGAGCTAGAATTCCGTCCAGCTCGACATTGCAGCTCGACATTGAAGAGTTCCTTTATAATATCGAATGTCGAGCTAGAATTCCGTCCAGCTCGACATTCCAGCTCGACATTGACATTACTAAATAATTTCGAATGTCGATTGTCGATCGCCGATGGCTGAGCCAACTTCACACACATCCACGACTTCTTTTCATCGAACAACAGACGCTCTCGTAGTAAAGTGTTTGGTTTTAATAGACACAGGTCATTGCTGCAAAAATGTGTATAGCAATACACATGACATTATGACAAGGTCGATAGAAAGTTCAAAACAAAAAGAAAAGAAAAAGAACTTGCCGGAATTCTGATCGTAAGCGATCCGACTTCTATACATCCCAATCATTTCGATTTTATAACGTTATCATAAATGTTATGTAAATCTATAAAATCAAAGGAGGAAACAGCCTGCACATCATAAGTACGTGACTATCGATCAAGTTGTATCAGGTTTAAATGATGCAATGGAAACTACAGGGAATAAATAACCAGCATGCAAACACACAAGAAACACACAAAACCACAGGAAAATAATACATTAAATATCATATTTCTGAATGCAATTTCAGTAGTCCAGACATTTATCAAAATGTATTAAAAATGAGGGGCTTCAATGGTACAAAAATAAAACATAAAACATCGCGGGAGAAATCAAAAATAAAGGATTTGCAAACTTAATCCGGCTGTTGTTACATATAGGAATCCTTAAAGTGGTACAGGTATTTAAAATCAATACATTGACATGTATAACAAACATAAATTTTAATTGACAAACCTTGAATTGCTTATTAAATGATGCATTTATTGAAAGTATTAATTACTAAGAACAAGATTGTATCCGTGTATTTAATAGCCGAAAACGCAAAAATATATGACTCGTGGGTTCTAACAGATTTACAGTGATCAATTATCGTCTCATAAGAAAAATTACTGCGTTTTCTGCACATTTCTTTCAAAGTAAACACGGTATCCTTCATAAGAACCATTGCTTTCGATAATTATTCAACCTATTCGATAAATTCAAACAATTGTATTAATTGTGGTACTGTGATATTTATAACACAACTTAAAAAGCAGCTATTAAATGAGTCATTTCTTAAACTTTATTTTATTTTTAAATCGTTGTATTTCCTTAAAAAGAGTCTCTGTTTATATTCTTTTTAGTATGTTGAATTGTTTGAAGAAAATGTAAAAATTGATCAATGTTAATTGAACAGACACGTCAAGTCCAAAAGCATGATAACTCTTTCAATAATGTGGGAAAGCGATATAGTTCCAATACGCAGTGATCTCCCTTTACACGTATCGGAAAATACTGCCATCATAAACAATATTTCTTTTCAGACGTAAATCCATGGCGACAGCGAATCAATTTGGCAGGGCCACCCCTCCCCCATTAAATTATCAACGTAAGTTTTGTAGAAAACGTACATGCAAACACGCACCTGAATACAGCATACCATTTGTTGAAGGAATACCAAAACTGTCCATTAGTCCCCAAAGACCCCTTTAACGTTATATCCGGGTACTGCGCCTGATTTTGTTCTGTTTAAAATAATAAGATTAGCATTATCGTAAATTGATAAAATAAGTGACAGTTTCAACCATTTTGATTACTTATTGTAAAAATCAATGTTTCAGTAAATACTTTCATTTTTTTTTAATTTACTGATATTTTTAAGTGCATCATGTCAGGAACATCACAGTGAGTTGATATCAACCTTCAGCAATGGCAATGCAATATTAATACAACTGCAAAAACGGACATTTGATGAACTTAAAAGGCAATAAAACGACTGTTTTCGATTTCAGTTATTGTTTTAATGTCATACTATCCAGCCACGAAAGTCGTTCTGTAGGGTTCCGTAGATTTGTAACATAATACGAAATTCAGCAAGAAATAAGGTTAACACAGCAGCTCGTTCGTGTTCCTATCCTTTTATGAACATAAAACGACCTACGATGTGCAATATGTAATGAAATCATCACCTTACGTTTACTTTACACATGCTACGGTCGCGATGCGATGTTCAATATGTAATGAAATCATCACCTTACGTTTACTTTACACATGCTACGGTCGCGATGCGATGTTCAATATGTAATGATATCACCACCTTACGTTTAGTTTGCCCATGAAACGGTCACGATACGATGTTCAATATGTAATGAAATCACCACCTTACGTTTAGTTTTCCCATGAAACGGCCACGTTACGATGTTCAATATGTAATGAAATCATAACCTTACGTTTAGTTTGCCCATAAAACGGCCACGTTACGATGTTCAATATGTAATGAAATCACCACCTTACGTTTAGTTTGCCCATGAAACGGTCACGTTACGATGTTCAATATGTAATGAAATCACAACCTTACGTTTAGTTTGCCCATGAAACGGCCACGTTACGATGTTCAATATGTAATGAAATCATAACCTTACGTTTAGTTTGCCCATGAAACGGTCACGTTACGATGTTCAATATGTAATGAAATCACCACCTTACGTTTAGTTTGCCCATGAAACGGTCACCTTACGATGTTCAGGGTGTAATGAAATCATAACCTTACGTTTAGTTTGTCCCTGCAACAGTCACGATACGATGTTCAATATGTAATGAAATCATAACCTTACGTTTAGTTTACACATGAAACGGTCACGATACGATGTTCAATATGTAATGATATCACCACCTTACGTTTAATTTTCCCATGAAACGGTCACTATACGATGTTCAATATGTATTGAAATCACCACCTTACGTTTAGTTTACACATGAAACGGTCACGATACGATGTTCAATATGTAATGAAATCACCACCTTACGTTTAGTTTTCCCATGAAACGGTCACGTTACGATGTTCAATATGTAATGAAATCATAACCTTACGTTTAATTTTCCCATGAAACGGTCACGTTACGATGTTCAATATGTAATGAAATCATAACCTTACGTTTAGTTGCTCATGAAACGGTCAGGTTACGATGTTCAGGGTGTAATGAAATCATCACCTTACGTGTAGTTTGCACATGCAACGGTCACGTCTTTTTCATATTCTTATTCTTTGTGATCGGCGCTTCATTAAAAAAATGAGTTTCATTACAAAGCCAATAAGTTTTGAATCCGTCTTTCAAGCAGTACGACTTTAAAGTTAAGTTTTGAATTGGTTTTAATTGTCATTTTTGTATGTATTTGTGTGAGAGCTGAACAAGCATATTAAATGCATGTATTCTTTTTTGTTAAGATGATGAACAAAGTTTACGAGATAAATGCTTAAACGAGCGTCTGCATTGAAACGCAGAAGTTTTACAAGACTATGAATAGTTCAAGTGGTAACATAGTTGATACTTTTCCAAAAGCAAAGCCATGTAGTTTTGTGTTTTTGTGAAGTTTCTATTTGAAGCAGTAGTCATTTTTTTCATTTTGATTTTTTTTATCAATACGCCGCATACTTTGTTGATTGCAGGGGCAGCTCCGAGGTTTGACGTTGCAAAGGTGGGCGTTACTTAAGGGCGTTTCCTTTTGACTTAACAGGGGGCTTAAGGTATTTCTCCAAGAAAAAAATAACAATTTCTAGTCCAAAATGGTGCATTTTGGTCGTTATTCATTACCTTTTCCACCTATTTTGAAATCAAAGGTAAACTTGTAAGATTTAGGTGGGGGACGGGGGCGCCGGGAGCACCCCGACCCCTGGATCCACTGGTGGATTTGGTAAACTGCATAAGTTTGACACACAATATACTCATATGGTCGAACTACTTAAATTCCATTCTGGTGCAAACGGAATTTCTCCACCTTTAACCAAACAAAATACTGCCTTACAAAAATTCTCATTTTTACCGTAACTGATATACATATTTGTTTTCCTCAAAACTGTATGCAAAACATTTAAATTTTTGATCTTTCAACCTCAATTTCGATATCAAGAAATTACATCTACGACCAAAGCCGAATGGGGAAAGTAAAACCATTTTTGCCTATATTTAATTTTCAACAGCTTATATGATGAATTTACAGAATATTTTATTATTAATAAATATTTTTCATATTTCTATTCTAAATGTTACAGCATCATGTGTATAAAAAATAATCACCACCATTTTGAAACAATGCTAGACTGTCATTCCGTAACATGTTTATTATATATTGTATTGTGTTTCATAGCAGTATGATTACCCCTGACCTATGACCTTAATGTAAATTTTACAACTTACCAGTATAACGTAAAATGAAGTACATTACATGTGTACTTTACACAACCTGAGTTAGCTTATAGCATTGTATCGACTTGTGCAAATTCAGTATTGACTTAGATATGTATTAAACTTAATCTCGTTTAAACCAGCAGTATTACGTAAACATTAAGGATGAAATAAATGTTGGATTATTATTATCAATATGTTTTCGTTATGATTGGAATACAAGTGTAGTATGTATTATATGATTTGAACTCGAAGTCTAAAATTGATTAGTTACGTGAATGTAAATAGTATTGTTGTGTTGTATTGGCTGTTCATAACTTGTTTATATATTTAAAGGGATTTGTTCACGTTTTCCAGGGTCAGACATACAACAAATTAAGTCCATGTGAACTGTGATATAAATGCTTGTTACAGGGACCGACCAAAGTACTCGAGCCTCGCGATTATCGAGCCAAGCTGGAATGTTTACAATTAGGAAATAAGTTCCGGTCGTTAATCTCAAGTTCGAGCCAACATGGTAATCGAGCCAAGCGATATCGAGCCAACGGGATTCGACTGTATTACTTTAAAATGTGACAGAAATGCCATTTTCTATGGAAACCTTTAAACTAAGTAATGATATTGAAAATTAAATCATGTTACACTTGGATTTATAAATTTCCGTTCAAATGCGTATCTGCCAGTTGGTTGCTGTGCTGAGTTCGCTCATACCAGTAAGTATTATTTACTCGATTCCAAAATCAGTAAGTTTAGAAACAATCGAGTGGTTTTCAACGACCAATATTTACATTCACACTTCATTCCTAAACGATGGTTGTTGTTTATCAATTGCACTTTATTTCTGTATAAAGTGCAATGGCATTTCCCATCGATATCGCGTGCGTTTGTTCGATACTTCTGTCCTGTCATTGGGCGCAATAATACCAAGGGGCGGGGCATATTTACTACGGAACTATTTTTTTCAATGAAATCGTAGTAAATTTTTTGCCAATATTGGCAACATGCAAAACTGTAATCTGCAGTAAAGCAGTTAAAAAAAGATAAGCAACGATAATTTGATTAATTTTAATGTAGATGGACTCCACCCATTTTGAACAGCCCCATTGCATACCATACCCCAATAAAATGCAACATGTCGAATTTTAGTCCTTAAATAAGTAGACAAAAAATCAAAACGAAGTTGTATGCATTTTTAAGGTACAATATTAAAGAAGCACTCTTATTCCCACGTACGGTTTATCACAATTAAATCTTTTGTTTTCATATTCCAAAAAGGATGAATAAATGTCGAAAACCATGGTTCTTATAAAGGATAACAGGTTTAATTTGAAAGAAATGTGCATAAAATACGGTATATCTACCTTTTGAGACTATAGTAGATCACAGTAAATCTTTTAGCATTCACCAATCAATTAATATTTTTGCGTGTTCAGCTATTGAATTTAAGACAATATGTTTCTGTATGTGTTCATTGTCGTCACTATTTGAAAGGAGTTCCCTAAGAACCCATAATACATTTTTGTTGGATATATTTTTCTCTGTCGAAATATTCTTTCGTTTAAATGCAGATGAAATATAAAAACAACACGTAAAATATCTACCTTCGTAAAGGTTCTCAACTCCTTGTTACACCAAAACTGTTGTAATCAAATATAAAGATATTGGAAGAATATACGACGCCTTCACATATAGGTCTGTTCTAATGCTGCAAAATTTGTACTAACACGGTACGAGAAAAAAATAGTCAAAGACTGTAATTAGTTGGTGAAATGGCTGGTATACTCCAGAATTACGAAAATTACAAATACAATTTTTTTTTCACTAAGTTACCCATAAGTAGCGACCGTACAATTTTTGTTCGTGCGTCGCCTTTCTGTTCATCTTTTCTTTTATATGAAACTTTTAATATGCACTATTCAATGAAAGATGTAAACAGTTCAAGTTAGTTTTTGTAAAAATGCCGTGATAAATGAATGAATTGAGTTTCGCAATTTAACATCATTCGGCTTCAATGGAAATGAAAATATCCGTGGCTTATCGCTGAATCGGACCGGCCTGATTTTAAAAAAAAAACTATAACCTTCATTTCGCCTAAAGTCTGATGTCGGTTTAAATGATAAAGATGGAATGCACGTTTTCATGAAAATACGAAGCACTCGTAACATACCATTTTACATTTCATTAAGACAAAATGATTTGTAATGAGCTTTCCACATGTTCTTGCCCATTATGTAACGTAATTAACTCTTTAGTAACTGGGTCATCTTAGCCTTCAGATTTCTCCCCCAGCAGCGAGTCACATACTGCAGACCTTCACCTGTTTCATTAAAGTTCAGTGTGTCTTATCGGATTTACAATCATACATGAAACGAAACTCTAGATCGCGTAAAAGACATCTGTGTGTGCGAAATGCACGTTCATTCAGGATAAGATAACGGATTGTTCTCGCAGCAAAATTTGTTTCAGTTGTTGTTGGAATGCCGTAAAGGTTTAAGGGACTACAGATGCTTTCGATTGGGTTTATTAAGGTTTTAAAAGGTTGGTATTTTTTTCTAGCTGTTCATGGTTGTCAAGAAAGAATGAAGATAACAAAATATATATGAATAATATGGCACAGTTACAAATTTGTACAAAAAAACCTATATGAATGAGTATGGCAAACGTACACACTTATATTAAAATTTATTAATATTATATAGCGTTACATATTTCTATGTAAAAAGTATACTAATACTATGGCAAAAGTGCATGTTCCTAAATAAAACTGTTTATAACGTGTTTGGAAAAAGTACATAATTATGTCTAATGTATTTGAAGACCATGTCAAAAAGATAAACACTTCCAGCATGCAGTAAAAAGATTACATAACTAAACATATGCAATTGGGAAAACTGGTTCTCAATTCTGGCAATGTCTGTTACCACAAAGAATTCTGTGAATCTTTATGTTGTTGCAGACTAAATATTGATTAAATGTCTTCTGAGAAACATCTCACAAGGATGGGACAATTAAACAAAGTGTGCACATTTTACAAGGACGAAGATATTCCACGAGAGGATTACACATAATTAGTTTCAGGAAATATTGTTTTGTTGATAATAACTCGGTTCTAATGGAGTTTACCCTACCAGAGCGAAACAATTTCGATGGTTATAAGCATAATAACATTTGCCTAGTGATGCTAACATATATCTAGTATGTTGTTATTTTTAATCTTTGGCCACCGTAAACAAGTTTTGAATGGTGTATATTGGAGTTACCATACGGTTGGTCGGGTTGTCTGTCCGGCTATCAACTGCAAAACGGTCGTGGAGCGAACTTCTCCAAGAGTTAAGACATAACGATCGGATATTTGGATCACATTACCATCATGATGGGAAGAAATGCCTGACTTATTGTGTGTGGTCGACGGCCTACTCGTCTTAGAGTTACATGCTCTTGAACACTCTTTTGTTTGAATCGGGGCTGTATTGCAGATGTTTGCATGAAATTAATCACACAGTTTAAGAAATATAACTCTGATACTTCGTACACATTACCAACCTAGTGATTTATAGTATAAGTCGCAATCTTTATCGTACTATGTACTGCTGATAACCGTAGTTTTTATTATGTGATGTCTAATGCGGGATCGCCCTTTGTCAGGGCTGACTGATTCGTAGGAAGTCAATTATTAGCACATTCGTTTCTTAGTCATAGTATATATTGCTCAAAGTACGTGGGTTCTAAATATTACGAATCCTTTTGAGAAGAAAGCTATGAACGAACACTAATCAGAGATCTATAGTTTTTGTGCTTGTTGACGAAAAAATATAATACAGTGAAACTGCGTTCCCTCAAACAAGCGGTCGTTCGAGAACCGGCGTTCCCTCGAGGTCGGAGCTTGGTCCCGAACTTTTTTCCTTCTATTTTCATATAAAATATATCCACGCTGCCTCGAAACCTAATTATGTCGAGCAATATCCTCGGTCCCAAGTACACAAATCGTGCACAAAACCTTATTGCTCCCTCGAGGACATAATTTCACACTTTTTCCCGAACGCGTGTTCCAAAATAAACAAACAATTGCTAGGTGTTAAAATTTTCGCAAGTTGTAAAAATTGCAATAACAGTTGAAAGGCAATTTGATAAGGTGTGAAAACCCGTTTTTCACTGTTAACGCATGACCGATATTAGTTGATATGGGCATTTGAGATGATAATTATGTGAAGTTAATGACGAGAAGTTAACGACGAGAAGTTAACGCTTAAGATGTGGTCGCCTTTAAAACCTTTATAAGTGTACAATATATAAAGATGTGGTCAGAAGGTTCTTTGAATCCACTGCCGATGCTGACCGTGATCTTCAGACGCTCTGTACGCTGTCACATCACATTACGATTGGACAGTTTCGCGAAACCGACAAGATGCGCCAATCAACAATCCTTGATATTGCGAAACTTAAATCTGACTAATACCACAATATGTACTGTCATTCAAATGTTGCTTGTTACGAAAAGGTGCTTTTTTGTTAAAATAAACATGTCTATTTATGCATTTATTGTTTTTTCTTTTGCGTTTTACATTTAGTTTACGTCAACTTTTGGACATATAAGCGATTTCCGCAACGCAACACATAATCGGGGTCTTAGTAAACAGTCTGTTTGACGACTTCAAACTACACTGAAAGATATTTCATATCAAACTGGAAAATTGAAAATCGGGTCGTTCGAAACATCGGTTCCCTCGAGGTTTTGGCTCGGTCCCTGGCGACCTCGAGCGATCGCAGTTTTACTGTATACGTTTAATAATTTATATTTTTTTTCTTTAAAATTGATTTGATTATACTTCTGATATAGTTTGCCGTTAGGTCAGTTTTTTTTTGGAAGAACGGTCTTGTAGTTGAAAGACCAGAGTTAAATTGTATAATAGTCTAAGAGAACATTAACAAATATTAACAATATGTAATTAAGAACAGTTGTACAATAAGCAATTATACATATACTAAACAAATGCAAATAAACCTACATGTTATATACTTGCAAATACTATTACTACCGGCTTAGCTAGACATACTAGTAACTATTTTGTATTGGCTTAGCTTCAGTTACAACTTATATGTATTGACTAAGCTAGATATAACACGTAACACATATGTATTGGATAGGCTATTTATTACTCATTACACATATGTTTTGGATAAGCTATATATAACTTATTACACATAAATATTGGATAAGCTATATATAACTTATACGACATATGTATTGGATAAGCTATATATAACTTATACGACATATGTATTGGATAAGCTATATATAACTTATTACACATAAATATTGGATAAGCTATATATAACTTATACGACATATGTATTGGATAAGCTATATATAACTTATTACACATATGCATTGGATAAGCTATATATAACTCATTACACATATTTACACACATGTATTGTATAAGCTATATATAACTTATTACACACATGTATTGGATAAGCTTTATATAACTTATTACACACATGTATTGGATAAGCTATATATAACATATTACACATATGTATTGGATAAGCTATTTATAACTTATTACACACATGTATTGGATAAGCTATATATAACATATTACACACATGTATTGGATAAGCTATATATAACTTATTACATACATGTATTGGATAAGCTATATATAACATATTACACATATGTATTGGAAAAGCTAAACATAACTTATTACACATATGTATTTGATAAGCTATACAGAACATATATATTTTAGACAAGCTAAATGTACAGCATATGTTTTGCTCAAGCTTAATGTAACACATATATCTACGTGTCATATCACGTTACAAGCGAGGAAACAAGTTTCCATTGGTATGATACAAAGTACTGGTTTTGACCGGAAAATGCTCTTTGTGTTAGAAAACTTCAAAATAGTTATACATTATTATTGTGATATGCACTGTGCGAAATGCGTTTCACATCCAAAATATCTTGCAGGAAAATGCATATTAATCAAGTTTATCTATGACATCCCTGCTGTATTTGTCTCAGACAAAATAATGAGTAGATGCAGCCAGGCTGAGGCGAAAACACATGGCTTGAAGTTTAATTAAGTGTTAAAGTACAGTTTATATTTGGGCTACTGTCAGTGTTGTTAGTATCTCTTGAGAATGAAAGCCGTATCTTAATTAATGTATATGTACATTTTGTTTTGCCTATTTGCATGATAGGATCGTTATATAAGGTCAAAAGAATTGTCTGCCACACAGAACAATCAATGTACATCCGCCAATTATGTAGATTATGTGGATTTTCTAAATTCCAAGCAAAACATCGAGTTCCATATATTTATATTTCTATGTTGTTGAAGGAAATGCTTCATATACTAACGGGTAAAAAAGAAACATGTATTGTAAGCATTTTTTTTATTATTTAGACACAATTTCTAGTATGCACAGTTACTATTTTATGATCTGGAAATGTTCACTTATTACCTGGCTTCTGCATTTAATTATACATCACAATTTGAGTGATATTTATATCATATATTGTTCTAATGTTTTTCATTGTTTTAATTATAATCATCTTAAATACGGGCTTAAGATAAATTATACACACACATAAAGCAAATAATAAAAATAAGATCATTTTACAGTACGACTTTTATTGCTATCGGCAATATATTCAATCGTTGTCATAGGCAAGAAATACAACATAGCACTTCTTCTTTATACCACTACTACTTCACCAATATATTATTGCATTGTGTCAATTTGTATTTTGAAGAATACAGTTTTGTTATTCACTATTAACTTATTGAAGGGAAGAAGGTTCGGCATTTTATATATAAAGTTTATATTCATGAACGCCAACATCAGCTGGTCAGTGACCGCCACTTAAGTATTAACCACACACTTCTGTTATCTACACAAACACAGATGCTTTATTCACATACACTGGTCTTGCAAATAAAACATAATTGCAATTAATTCGAAAGGGTGCTGTACAAATACTTCTCGTAAGTCGTGTGTGTAACATGGATGGATTTACTGAAAAAGTTATTATTAACATGCAATCATGGATTGTTTTTATCACAACCTGCATTGATTTACCGAAATGAGAAACGTTTTAATTAAGAAAATTGCAATCACCTCTTTAACCTTATGATAGCGCTTCTTTTCATCTTTCAGGCTACAACTGTAAATAATATCTGGTTGCCATTTAAAACTATGCATCTTAAGCTATTTGATTTGCCCTGTATGTTCATTGTAAACATGTTTACTAACAGAAAATGTTTATTTATTTTATTTCAAGGTTGTTAGCCAGGCCCCTGCCCATCTTCCAAAGGTGTAATGATCCGAGTTCGACGTCTCAGGGTCTGGTTTCTCCTAGTTTTTCTTGTCTTCTTCGTTACCGTTCCATACTTCTGGATGATGACCAGTAGTAAGGTTATCCACAAAGACGTCTTTTACAACGAACCGATGCGTATAAAAGAGGGCGATATTGCTGGGACCATTCCGAAGGAAGACCGATCATCGAATGAATTGAATGTAATTCAATATTTTGAGTGTGAGAAATTGTTTGCAAATGATCCTGTGGAAATGTCGAAAGCGAGTGCATTTTTACAGCTAAGGAATTTCACCTTTCCTCGACGCCGGGATGAAAACTATATAGATCTGACAATGAACTGTGATATTTTCAAAGAGTCAAGAGGATATTTTGTTTACCCACCAACACAAGAAGAGAAATCATTTCCGATTGCTTTTAACATACTGTTCCATCAAAATGTAGAACAATTGGAACGATTATTGCGTGCAATATACAGGCCTCAAAATCAGTATTGTATTCATGTCGACGGGAAAACATCTGAGGATGTATTAAATATAGTCACACAAATTGCTTATTGTTTCCCCAATGTGTTCATAGCATCTGAATTGGAAATTGTGATATACGCCAGTGCAACAAGGTTGTCCGCTGATATAAATTGCATGAAAGATCATGTTAACAATCGATTTCAGTGGAATTATTTACTAAACCTTGCATCTAGTGAATATCCAATCATGACCAACCTTCAAATCGTCCAAATATTAAAGCAGTTCAATGGATCAAACGATATACACGAGGTTTTCTCGACAATGGACGAGGGTAGATTCAAAAGGAAGTATTACACATTTATTGACCTTTATGGCAAATCGGGGTACATGATCCACACGGACAAACAGAAAGAACCTCCACCACATAACCTCAAAATCACCAAGGGAAATGCATACAATATATTTAGCAGGGCTTTTGTTGAATGGTTTTTGTCGAACCAAATGGCAAGGGACCTTCTTGGCTGGTCAATGGATACTCTTACCCCGGATGAGCATTTTTGGGCAACATTGAATAACATCTACAGCAATCCACATTTGAAAACGCCAGGCGGATACACTGGTAATTGTTATCTTTATTTTTATTGCACAAAGTAACATTCTCAAATGTGAATAGCTATCAAGGCATCAAATAAAGGCGTGAAACGCAGGTGTACTAGAGAGGTGAAATCAGAGTTTCACGTTAGAAGGAGGGACAGGGCGTTACCGTTTGGGTGTACCCCAACCCCCTCCCAGCCGAAACCTAAAATACTAGATTAGAATATCTTGCATACCGGACGTGTTTTTCCGCTCATGTAACCAGTGCTGAAAAAACCTGTCTTACACCCTCATGTAAGATGAGACACGCGCAACAACGCGCCACTTCTGATTTCTTTTTTTGTATGGTTTTATGAAATGTAAATAATGCGCAAACATTTCAATAAAGCGCAATCAAATATATAAGTAAATGTTTTGATTAAAATTGACAATAAATAATAGTAAAAACGCGATTTTGAGAGGAACTTTTTGACGTCAATAGTGATTTAAAATTACTGCGCTCAATGTCGTCAGTAAACAACATCGCACGTGCTTTTTGGTGAAATGTACAAAAGTGCATTTCTACTTCAGTTTTTCCACATTTAGATATACAGGAAAAAATATCAATCATGTGTTTCCGGTCCGGATCGAATATTCCGACCCTCGGGCACGCTGCGTGGCCGGTTACTCGGCAGGCCTTGTTACCGGCTTACAATTCAATATTTTAAAGCAATTTAAATGTGTTTTATTGAACAAAGCTAATAATTTTTACTTGCGACAAGTTTTCGCCGTTGTGAAAATCGCAAGCCGCACTTACCAATTGTATGACGTCAGCGGTCCATATTACATTTTTGGCGAGGTCCTGACCGGCGAAAAATATCATATGGACCGCTGACGTCATTAAACAAGATTTTCATCAAAATACAGTGATATACGGACCGATCGAGTTTATATATACAAAGAAGGGACAATTTGATGTGAGGTATAATATAATGTAATATATTCATTACTTTTTAAGGACATCCGGATACCAAGCCGTTCTTTGCACGCTACATTGGATGGAACACCTCGATCCATCGGGAACGATGCAAGGGAGGCCACTACGTTCATAATATATGCATATTCAGCGTACTTGACCTTCCAAATATCAAGGACAGATATGAGATTATTGCCAATAAATTTGATATTGAGTATGACCCCATTGCTTACAGGTGTATGGAGGAATTCACATTGAACAATGTGTTGAATGAGAAACTAATCAGTAACCCAAAACGATATAGAAAGTTAGCATTACTTTCCAGATAATAATTTGTGTCCTTTCTCCGGTACCAATTAAATACACTATCCTGAGTATATTCTGAACGTGTTTTTCTTACATTTCACACCGTTTGAACCAATAATTAATGATTTACAGAACAAGGGAAACGCTCCGTCGATAATTAGAACTGGTTTGCCACGAATGGTTCTTATATTTATTTTTAGTAAACGATTAAAACGTTCGCCACATAGTCATCATCGCAAGGTTAAACAATTCTTACCTTTATTTTCAACATTTAAGAACAAGATGTAAGCCACCAAGAACACTATTTATCGTTTAAGGTATTCAGCAGTATCCCTTCAAAATCATTTCAATGTATCCCGTTATTGTTGTCAACAACATTCAAGAAATACCAGGGGCCAATAAATATGGAATGAATATGTAGAAATGCAGTTTTTTTTCCATAAAATATTAAATAACTTAATCTAAAACTGTGTCTACATTAATTTTGATATCACAATAAACAGATCATGGCTTTGCCTTTAAGATTTAAATCGGACAGGACTTTAAAAGCAGGATTTTGCGAAAGACGCATTTTTGACATGCGCCTCACGTGCTACCCCGACACATATTTAGTTTAAATGTCTTCCCCTATGAATATGCTGGAATAATAAATATTTTTGTTTGAAATTGAGCGTTCTGGTATCTTTCATCAGCATTTGTTCTCCCATATTGACACGAAATATATATAGGTAAAACTTAGGGTTTGGATGCCAGTAATTCTCCCGAACAAAATATGCTAGTTTTCTTATAGCCTCCTTGTATAAAAAGACTATGCACGGAAGACATATAACAAGAGCTTTAACCATTACCAAGAATTTAAAAATTCCAAAAACGGACATCTAATGCCGAGCATCAGTCAGAGGAGCTACTGATACTGATGTTAAACGTACTTCATTAAACCCGGTCGGGGATTGCACAAAGGTTTACACGTCCGGATCAACCGCTCTACGACTGAGCGATCGCCGATTCCTTACATGACGTAGGGATTATATAAAGTGTTGTCCTCATGATTTTAATGAATAAATATGAATAAGGATGAAGCCAATTTTAACAATTTCCCGTGCTACAATTATAGAATACCTCTTGTTTTTGACCTTTAAAGTGTGCCAAATTTGCAGCATTGTTTAGTCTTGTCAATTTGAATGCTGAAAAGCACTCATCCCTATTAGTCAGATTGTTTAAGAACATATCAAAGTAACAAAATGGTTGCTGTTCTGATAAAACCCAATAGCGGATCAACGGGGGTTGGGATTTGAGAGAGGATCAAACCCCCATACCACGTTGAATTTAATGTTCGTGTTGCACCCTTAATTTTTAAAGTAAGCTGCTTCTAATGTTAGATCATGGAGAACCGCTTCTTATGTGTTTTTTTTTCTTTCGTTTGATAATACAACTGTTAATTCATCTTATTTTTAATACAATAAGTTTTATAGCAATTTAAACGCTATCTGTGAAGATTAGATGTTTGCATCCTAATTGCATACACTATTTGTACATTTTTTTTCATTTTGTTTGCCTTCCCTTTAACTTTATCAATAAATTGTGTAATTCTGTGGCGTGCTCAGGATTTGGAATAAGTGGGGGCGTAACTTTGGTGTGCAATTTTATAAGTGTGCCAAGTTTACATATTTTAAAAAATGTTGGGGGTGAGTGGCAGCGACCTCCCCGCACAGTACGAATAAAATATCTTGAAGTACAGCATTATGAGTTGGCTCCGAACTTCAACAATGACATTTCAAGTGTAATAAAACTGCAAAACAATATGTAATGAACTTTAACGACATTAAATTGAATGTATTCGTGTCCAATTGTTGTGTTAATGTCAAACATGCACAGTCATTATGTAGGGTTCCGTAAATTTGAACCAATATATCATACTTAATTGAGCAATAAATTAGGTAAACACAACCGCCATGTTCGTTTTTCTTCTAATTTCGTTTTAAGCTGAGATGAACAGTTGAAGACCTACGATGTGCAATGTGTAATGAAATCATCACATTAAATGTTTTGGTACGACTTAAAAGTTTTGAATGTGTTTTAATTTCATGCAAAAACATGTTCAAGATAAAGCAAACGAAAAAACTCCCGGATCCGACATCGGACTTTAATCAATGATTCGACAAGCAGTACTTAACTTTCAAGTTGATAGTCAAGACTGTATCCATCATCGGTCCTTAAACGTTTGACCAGCATTTGGATTTATCTTTTATAGCCCAATCGAACTTGAAGAAAACAGTGTTCGGTCAAGTGTTTGCCACGGATATTGTTCGGAGGTTATACATACTGCTCATATTGACTTGTTACTTTGTAAGTACCGTTATACTATGTATTAACACTATTTGAATATGAATTTAGACAAGACGCTGTAATTGATAAATAGAAATAGCTTTCATAGCATACTTGCCTAAAGAATTACCAGAGTGCACACGTAGGTTTATAAAAACAGTACACAGTATTCAAAACGTCAAATATTATGTACTATTGGTTAAGTCTTCAGCAAGCAAAATGCATGTATTATTTTTTGCTTTGATATGTTTTATGTTCGGTTCCTTCTCATAAGATAAGTTTGAGAGCTGAGCTAGCAAAATGCATGTATCCTTTTTGTTTATATGTTTCCGAGAGCTGAGCTAGTAAAATGCATGAACCCTTTTAGTTTTTAGTGTGTTTGAGAGCAGATTAACTTTTGCGAAAGAAATGCTTGAACGAACGCAGTTCATAAATCGTTTTGCATGGAAACGTTAAAGTTTTGCGAGAATAAGAATAGTGAAAGGCGACCCTTGATCGTTACTTTCTAAACAACGATAACTTGTAATTGTTTATGCTAGCTTTAAAATAGAAATGAGCATCTTTTCTTGAACCAGGATGTAAATTAAAGTCATAACGTGTTCTTTTTTGAATTATCAGGACGCCAAACACACTCTGTCCATTCGATAGTCTGGAACATTGTGGTACATAATAAACTCCTTTGATCGAAACAAAAAAGTTCGTTTAGGTGCAAAAGGAATCTCCGAATGTCATCAAAACTGATTAAGAAAACTCCGTTACACAATTATTTAGTGACTAGAACCCAGATGGTCCCAAACCTAAATATAATTTTCAATACGAACTAGTATGAGACCGATAATACCTTATTTTACATGCTTAAAATCATATTTTGTCGCTGTCTCAGCCGAGTTTACCCATTAAAAATAGCGAATAATGGTTCCCCAGTTTTAAGTGTGTATATATCGCATGTAAAAGTAACGTGATTAATACAATAGGGTTATTAGTACTGCGTTTTGATCAAAACGCAGTACTAATAACCCTTTTATTATATACATTACTGGTTAGATCAATTAAAAGCCACATGTTTTCATAATAAATGTCATCTTAACGACGCGCTATTTTGTTGATGACGTCATTATACAACCTCAGTGTTGTAGTATTGTATTGACTTATATACCACTGTATTGACTTAGATAATTATGTACTTACCCTCATTTTAACCTGCAGTGTTACGTAAACATTCAAGATGAAATAAATTTCGGACTTTTTATCAATATAATTCATTGCGATTGTGTGTTTTGAAGAGGAATACAAACTATGCGTCTCAAATTGATAAGTTACGTACTTGTAAATGGTTTTGCTGTTTAATGGAGTGTGATATCTTGTGTATATATTTAAAGGGACCCATTCACGTTTTACAGGGTCGGACATGCATCAAATGAAGTCCATTAGAACTGCGAACAAAATGCTTGTGACAATGAGAAAACATCTGACATGGCTCAAATTGGCGCACTAGTGATAATTATGTAGTGAAAACTATTGACAGAAAATGCCTTTTTCTACCGGAAAGCGTTAATACATTGAAAATAACATCATTTTTTTTTGCTTCGATTTACAAATGTTCTGTTCAAATGAGTGTCTTCCAATTGCTGTGTGATGTTTGTACATACCAGTAAGTCATGATATTAACAAAATTCCAAAAAACTTTAAATAAAAGGATCTTTACCAACATGGCCATATCGGTGATGCCCTTTAAAGAACTTCTGCAGTGCATAAACATATGAGGGGGTTTGAACGACCAAGAATTTGTTGTGTGCTTTTTTTAAGGTACACTATTATGAGAGCATAGAGTTCGTTTGAGGTGACAAAATGTTTGACACTTTCGAGTCAACAACGTATGGTGTTTTCGTGGAGATCGCATCTTTTGCATTGCGTTTCAGTAACCTGGAAGTGATATATTGTTTAAATCATATCTATTTATGAGTACAGATAAATATACCGACGCTTTCTTAAACCTTCTGGGATTTACGTGGTAGATAACCCCAGTAAATTTCGATTTGGAAAGATGCGCAAAAGCTGCGAAAGATGCATGTGTCGTTAGCGATGTGATACATCAGTAAGAACGATTCAATGCATCAAAACTCCGAAAAATATGAATTGCATTTTTGTTCACGGAAATAGACTAAAGTAGTGACGCCGCGAGTGACTGTACAGTTTCATACGCTTGGTTCTTCTGTTCTTCTTATTGTAAGAATTTTCACTGATCAACGACAACTAAACAGTTAGTTTTTGTTAATACACCGTGATAAATTATTTAATTTTAGTTTTACAATTCAAAACGCACAACTCACGCATCTATCAGAATTGTCCAAATTAAATTGAAAAATTAAAATATTCGTGACTTATCGCAGAATCGGAAGACCCTGATAATAAAACCTAATCTGCTCTCAAACACACTCATTTATTACGCTAGAGGTCTGATGACGGTTTAAATGATAAACACGGAATGCATGTACGTTTACATGAACATCTAAAGAAGACCGTAAAATACATTTTCAAATATTTAATTAAGACTAACGAGAAGACATGACTCCAAACAAAAGGCTCTGAAATGAGATCTCCACACGTTCTCATTCATTATATTATGAACTTAACGCTTTAGTAACTGGGTCTTCATAGCATAATACCCCCGGAAGTGAGTCACATATAAATCGTTTGTAGTAATGCAGATCTTCATCTGTTCCATACATATCAATATTCTGAACCAGTCGGGTGTTGATTTATAGTTCAGTGTGTCTTATCTGGTTCACAATAATAAATGGAACGAATGGATCTAGATCGCGTAAAGAACATCTGTGTGTGCAAAATGCACGTTCATTCAGCATAAATTGCAGCAAAAATTGTAATCTGTTTAAGTTGCTGATGGAATGCTGTTGGGGATTTACACGTGTTTAAACATGATGATATTTGAAGGATTACGGATGCTTTCGATCAGACCTACTGAAGTTTAAAAAAGGTTGGTATTTGTACTATCTGTTTATGAGTGCCAAACAATATGTAAATAGCAAAATGCATGTGAGAAATCGGTAAAGTTTCAATTTGTATATAAAAATGTTCATGAATGATATGGCAAACGTACACATTTTTATTAAATCAATATAAAATGTATATCAATACATGATAATAAACACTGTGGTTTTCTACAAAAAATGTTTATTGATAAAATGGCAAAAAAGTACATAGATTGATATAAACATGTAATATATGAAAAAATAAATACTATGGCAAAAGTGCATATTTCTATAAAAAGCTTTATTTCATTCCTGTGAATTTCCATCTTAAAAGTGTATAATTTAAACATAACATAAATCTTATATTAAAGACTGTTTTCTGATTCCGTATCACACAATAAATAGTGCACTTGAGCGGATTTAAATCAGTGTGTGCAAAGCTGTTGTTATTTTAATTTTAAAAATACTTTAAAGTAATGAAATACTATGTTAGTCGGTTGATCTTTTGGATTGCATCCATTGCCGTTAATTGTGTCAAGATGCATCTCCACTCAAACTGATGCAACCCAAAAAATCAACCGAGAAACATAAAATTCCCTTGTATATGATTACTATGGCAAAAGTACATAATTCTACATAAAAATGTATATCAATAATATGACAAAAGTCAATATTTCTATATAAAAAATATCTCGGAACACAACACAAGTTTATTTCCAGACAAAACATCACACATATACATCAATGAAGTAGACTATGATAGTCCATGATCATTTTTCATTATTTCATTATTAAACATTTGCTTAGCGGTTTATAATTTTTTAACATACATGAGCTTCTTTACAGTAACATAAATAGTATCAAATGTTTAAACCTTTTTATTTCATAAATAATATTACGTACAAATCATTTTACAACTATTTAACAGCTGGTACTAAAATATCAATACTACGACAAATTCAGTTCAGAGATTTTGCCCTCCAAACAATGGTTACCCACGGTCAGTGTTTGTTAACACTGATAATGATCTCTCTGCTCCGCTTGTATTCAATGCCTAGCACATGTTTCTCAGAACCGAGATGTACATTGTATTTTAACTTATTTTTGTCGTTCAGAACATTACATTTGATTGAGTATACTTGAGCTTTTAAGTTTATGAATTATTTGTGTCGTATTGCATTATAATTACGTTCATTAACAGTTTATTTGACACTCTTATTCAAAATCAATACATACTCATGTATAACAAACATACATTTTGAGTGATAAACCTTAAACTACTTACTAAATAATTTATTTATGGATAATAATAATTACTGATAACAAGAATGTAACCGTGTTTGAATATTTGAAAACGCAAAAACATTAAATGATTGGTGAATGCTAAAATATTTACTGTGATCTGCTATAGTCTCATAAGGAAGACTTATTGTGGTTTATGCAAATTTCTTTCAAAATTAAACTCGGTATCTTCGGTTCTTCATAAGAACCATTGTTTTCGACATGTATTCAACCATTTTGGAATATTAAAACAAAAGTATTACTTGTGGTAAATCTTATTTGGGAGTTAGAGTGCATCCTTAATAAAGAACTCTTTTTGTGGGATGTATTAAATACAGTCGAACCCCGTTGGCTCGAACTCGCTTGGCTCGAATTCCTCGTTGGTTCAAATTAGATGTAGAGGACCGATTTCTATACTGAAGGTGAACAATTCCGCTTAGCTCGAATTATCCGAGACTCGAGGTATTTTCGCCGGTCCCTGGGAGTTCAAGCGAACGGGGTTCGACTGTAATTATAATAAGATAATAAGAGCTATCACTAAATGTCATGAATATCCCCGCACGCCCAACTCTCGGAATGCTAAATCATTTTAAATTTGACCTTATATGACAAAGGTGTACCCAAGCTATCATCAGTAAGGATGATAAAGCAAAACATTTTAAGTTCAGAAGGAAATTGTGACCCTGACCTTGAAAGTATGGTCACGGGCCTTGTGTGCGACACGTCCTCACACTATGGTGGTCACTTCTGCCAAATAATTTAAAATCCGACATTTTATGACAAAGATATGGACCGGAAAAATACTAATATCGGTAAGCCTTATATAGCAAAACATACTAAGTTCATAGTTTCTGTGACCTTGGCATCGGAGGTATACCGGTTTCATACTGGTCACCTCTTCCAAACATTTTTGATCGAATCCGACCATGAACATGTTAACTTGACAAAACGGGACGGACTGACGGACACATACTTAGTTAAAAAGGTTGCTGTGACATTGACCTTGAAGTTAAGGACACGGGTCTTGAGCGCGACACATCTTCATTCTATGGTGGTCAGTTTTGCCAAAAAACAACCAGACCATGAATGAGAAAGATAAAATTATAGAGTTGACAAAAACGGGAGGGAGGGACCAACTGCCGTACAGATGGACGTGACTATGCGAGTGATTCCTATATAATCTCCGCCTGACTTTGTGAAGCGGAAATATAATTAATACTTTGTTTTCTGTGACCCCCTTTTCAAGAACATTCCGATACATGCAATCATTCCCGACAAACACAATGCTCACATACTGCTATTGGTCATAACAAGGAACATCTGGGAATACATATAGTAAATAGCCCAGCAAGATGGCACACTAAGTTGTGATTAATTGACAGGTTCAATTTAATGCTGATTTAAAGGCTAATATAAATGTTTCTTTTATGAACAAGAAGATTTCACATTTTGTTCGTGAACACTTCTTTCTAATGGATTAAACTTTTCCAGAACAACAACAACCCTTCATTGATAAGAATAATAAGAATTGAAATATATTGCCAAGTGATGGAAACATAATATTATGTTGGTTAATTGTTGGTTGATTGTTCTTATACATCTGATAACACATCTTGAATAGGGGTATATTGGAGTCACCATACGGTTGGTCAGGCGGTCGGTCATGTTGGTCTGTTGGGTGGACGACCTGAGAAACGAACGTCTGACACAGTTTAAACATAACTCACTGATATTTCAATACATTACCATCACGAATGGTAGAAGTACCTGTCTTATTGTTCGTGACCCACGGCCGACTCGTCTTGGAGGCCTTGAACTGGCTGTATTGCAGATTGTGCATCTAACTTCTACAACAGTTTTGATGCGCACAATGTATGTTGATGCGCCTTTTGTCAGGGCGGATTGATTCGTGCAGGCAGCCATTAGCACATTATTGGGTTGTTTTGCTCAACTTCGCTGGTTTCTAAATATTACGAATCCATTTCAGAAGAAAGTTATGAGCGAATACAATTCAAAGTTCAATAATTTATGATTGCTGACAGATAATTAAAGTGTATGTTTAATAAGTTTTCATGACAACTAATTATGTTATTGATATTGTGAATAGTTCCTCCTTGCTTTACGGGCACGTATATCTGATTAAATTTTGCATTGGATCAGTATTTGTTTGGAAGAATAATGTTTTAGTTGAAATACGTCTGATAATTAATAATCCGTTTCGAATTAATTTGAAACAACTAACGATGCTATTGAAATTGGGACTTTTCGTGTGATTAGTGTAACGGGCAAGTATGTATGTTTTATATTTGCTAATATTAGGTAAGTGTGTGTTTGAAGAAATATATTATTTGGTGTTGAAAGGCCAGTATTAATATTTTAATACTGACCTGTGACAAAGAATAAACATGAATACCATAAGCATTTATAAAAATGCTACAATAAATGAAAGTGGTTTACATTTTTGCTCAGATAACACAAATACTTTTACTTCTAGCTAAGCTAGATGTAACACATATGCATTGGCTAAGCTAGATAGTCAAATTGGTAAACAAATCAAACATGCAGTAAACCGATTACATTATTATTGCACATGCATAAGAAACATTTTATTTCCTCGCCTTCCAGATGTGTTCTTGGATAAGCCCATTAATCAGGTTTCTCTCAACGCCTATTTCTATAGAGAGTTCTGTGCATCTTCATCTTTGGTGCATACTAAATATTGATTAGATGTCTTCTGAGAAACATTTCACAGGGATGGGACAATAAATAAAAGCGTGCAAAATTCATAGGACGAATATTCATGTTTCTTTTAGAAACAAAAAGATTCCACATGTTGTTCGTGAGCACTTCGTTCTAATGAATTTAACCTTTCCAGAACAACAACCCTTCATTGATATGTATAATAAGAGTCGAAATATATTGCTAAGTAATGGCATCATATACTAGTATGTTGATAAATTGTTCTTATACATCCGCTAACAGATATTGAATGGGGTTATATTTGATGGTCAGGCAGTCGGTCAGTTGGTATGTGGGTTGGACAAACTTCTCACCCAGTTTAGACATAACCCTCTGATATTTTAACACATTACCGCCATAAAGGGTAAAAGTGCCTGACTTATTGGGATTGATCGACTCGTCTTAGAATTTTTAACATGATTGTTATACTTTGGGCTGTATTGCAGATTGTGATTAAAATTCTTCCACAGTTTAAAGACAAATAAATTGATTTTGGTGCATGGTGATGTTTAGCTCATTTGACTTAATTTATCAGATCAGTAAAAAGCATATTACTAAGGTACAGTTGAATAAATGTAAGCGATATTTTTGCGCCTTTTAACTGGGGAATTTGTGGCTACGTAGCTATTAATTAAAGAAAAGAAAAAAACAGTTCATTTATTGTTGTTGTTACTTGTTTTTGTTTTGTTTTTTTTTCCATCATTTAAGTCAAATGAGTTGAACATGAAAATGCATTTAAATAAAAATATCCATCAACCTATACTGCGTCTTTTATTACAAGATATACATTCACATACATAGTACGCATTACCGTGGTGTTTAGTAGCGCCTGATGTAGTTATCGTGACCGAGTTGCTGTGGATGTCTATCAACGTTCTTATTCATTTCACAGAGAAAGTCAGTCCGGAATGAACCTATCTTGTGTGGCGTTCGTTCAGTGTATGTTAGACATGAGCATTGTGTCTATAAGGCGTAAAACCCGACCGACCGTGACTTTTTTTATTCCCGACCCTACACTGTTTTTGCCGAAGTGTGGATTTCTTTTGTAATTTCGTATACCCTGATTGGTGACGGTTTGGTACAGATTCCCGCTTCTATTTTTTTATTTTAGTTTTTTTGATAAACAGTTATGCCTATGAACCTACCTTATGTTTTTGCCTAAGATGTAAATGTAAGCAGGGAACATTTGTGTTGGCCTAAACAGTGTCTTCATTTGATTAAACGCGGATCACAGAGTCCGCCTTGTGGGCTCCGAATTTTGTCCTGCTGATATCCGTAATGAGTGTATTGCGCAGAATCCGTCTAATTTTCGCCTTTTGTCAGGGCGGATCGATTCGTGCAGGCAGCCATTAGCACATCCGTTAGTTGGTGATATTGCTCACATAAGCTAGCTTCTAAATAATTACGAATCCATTTCAGAAGGAAGTAATGAGGGAATACAATTCAGGGTTCAATAATTTATGAGTGTTGACGAATAAATAAAGTGTATGTTTAATAATTCAAAAAGTTTTCATAACACCTAATTATGTTATTCATATTGTAAATAGTTCCTTCTTGTTTACGGGCAACTATATCTGATTAAGTTTTGCATTGGATCAGTATGTGTTTAGAAATATAATGCTGTGGTTAAACAGAACAGAACAGAATTTATTCGATTTAAACCATTACGGTTTCTCATCATAAAGATATACAAAAAAGATCGATACAAATGTTAAACAATAAGCAAAACAAGAGTATGAGTTGCTACATATTAACAAAGTGATAATTAAATATTAAGCAGTGCATGCGCACATATAGATGAAAACAAGAGAACAAATTATAATATTTCATCACATCCTGGATATATTATGCAAAGTAAAAAAATCATACAGTGTTGTTTAACACGTTGTTTCTAATTCGATATGCATCTCTTATATAGGTGGCAAGATTATTAAGTTCGTTTCTTCTTTTAGAATTAAGCAGTAAAAGCATTTTAAAAACACTTGGATTTCTCCAATAAAAAGTTTTAATGTGTCTTCGTCTAAGCTCTTCATAAGGTGCACATTTAAACAAAAAATGGAACTCATCTTCAATGTCATTTGAGTTGCACACTTGGCATACACGTTCAAGTCTTTCAATACGATTTCGTCCGTATCTTCCGGTTTCTATTCTTAACCGATGTGTAGAAGTTCTCATCCGAACGACTAAACGTCTCTTTTCTGAATTCCTAATGACGTCCAAATATTGCTCGTACTCAAAGTTTAATTTCATATGTTTATACTGCATAATAATTCTTTAATTTTTGATAACCAATTTGATTTACCATCGATACAGTCTTGTAACAAACAGTTATATATAGCATTTATAACACAATTTTTACTCTCAACCACTTCCAACCAATACTTTATAATTCTGAAAAATCTGTTTATATACAATGGGTATCGTTGCAATTCTCCATAAATAGCGGCATTGCTACACGATAATTTAACACCTGAAATGCGTTTACAAAACTTCAAATGTATGCGTTCGATCTCCTTATATTTAATTTAACATGACCCCATATTTCACATGCGTAGTTTAAAATTGACGCTACAAATGAGTCAAAGAGCTCACAACAAACCTTAGGACTAAAAGTTAAGTGTTTTGTTTTTAATAGCAATGTGTTCATGGCTCTTAATCCTTTACTTGCCACGGTGCTTTGATTCGTACAGAATGTACCATTTGCACTAAACACGCTACCTAGGTAGTTAAATTCGTTTACAACATCTAATTCAACACCTTCATAAAACCATTGTTCATTGTTTAATTTTCTACCTCTCCGCTTAAAAACTATTATTTTTGTTTTGTCTGTATTGACACTTAGCCCCCAGCTAGAGCAATATTCGTGTAGTTGATTTAAGCTGTTCTGAAGATCGTCGGGGGTCTCCGCAAGGAGGGCCATATCATCGGCGTATAAAAGAAGTATAAGGGAAATGTCGTTTAACGATAATCCGCTCTCGAACCTAGATGCAAGGTAAATTTCTGGGTCTTCTACGTAGAGTGAATAAAATATCGAAGAACATACTTCTCCTTGAGCGAGGCCGAGTTTTAGGTCTATAAAATCGGAGAAGTTTACACAGTGCTTCACCTGTCTCCGTACTGATTCGTACATGGCTTTAGCAATGTTCAGAACTTTTCCAGAAATGCCTAAAGTTTTCAGTTTGTGCCACAGGGCGTTTCTTTGGATACTGTCAAAGGCCTTCCGCATATCTATGAATGACCAATATAGTCTTTTACCGTTCTGTAAATAGTGCTCAATAAGCCCATTCAAACAAAAAATGGCATCTACAGTAGACATGTTTTTACTGAACCCAAATTGTGCATCGGTGATAATATTGTACCTCTCACAGTAAACAGACAAACGGTGGTGAATAACAGATGTAAAAACAAATCGACTATATGACCTATCAAAATGTCGCCCGCTTCAATAAAATATTCATTGATAAGAAAATCAGGACCACCAGCTTTCCCTCGTTTTAATGTTTTCATTGCACGTTTAACATCGTCCACCGTGACGTCAACGTCTAACTCCTCGTGCGGAAGGGGCACGTCCTCTTCTATCACGGCAGCATTATGGCCGTGTTCAGTTTTTTCTGATAGAGATTTAAAGTATTTATAAAAGTCCGTCATGCTAATGTTTTCTCCCATCGGCGACTTTTTCTTAGAGAAATACTTCCAGAAGTCTTTTGGGCGTTTACGTTTCAAACCTTCAATTTCTTTAAATTTATTTTCATGATATGATTTTTTCTCACGGCACTCTGCATTAAACCAGTCTGATGGATTATAAATTTCATTGCATCCCCTTCTATTTTTTCGTTCTTTATAGAAAAGTGGCAAAGCAACATCGTTAATTAATTTCGCATATTTGGAAACACCTTCGTTTATGCTATCCTGACTGTTTCTGTAAATGCGATTACATATTGCATTAAATTCAGGCAATGAAGATATTATATTTCTACGAAATTCGTCCTTTTTCCTTTCGTCCCATTTAACAGAATGTGACATATTTGCCTCGGGGGTATTTGTGATCGAGTTATAACAGTTAATTGCAAACATAATAGGGGCATGGTCAGAAAAGGTATTAAACACTGGACAGTTAAACTTTGTTATGACACTGAAGTTACTTTCCTCGATCAAAAGATAATCTATCAAACTGCAGCCGTTTGTTGAGTAATACGTCACCGATCCACTGATCTCTAATCGTCCGTTACAAATACGCATGCCTGTCGCTTTACATAGGTAAATCAGCTGTATACCGTGCGAGTTATGTACTGTGTCTTGTGTTACCCTTCTCAGGGGCGTATCTGGCACATAGTCGTCGGGGTCTAAATTCGATACTGCATTGTCACAAAGAATGTAGTCGGCCTTCCCACCGACCCGCGCATTTAAGTCACCCATAAGAGCTACTTTTCCAAACGTCTTGAAGTATAATATATCATTTTCAATGATTTCAAAAAGGTTATGGTCAAAAACATGATATGCAGGCGAGTTATTTCCCCAAACATATGCACCACATATGTACAGATCTTCTATCAGTCCAAAAAATCTTTTGTCGAGCCGAATCCATGCTATTGTATTAAAATGCGTTTTTACAATATTTATACCAGGCTGTAGCTTGCTTTTGTAATATATTGCAATTCCGCCACTATTACGCCTTGCGTTTCTGTGTTGGAAGCGTCGAAAATAATTATGCGATGTGTAACCATCTATTTCAATGTCGCTACTTTCACAAGTCCATGTTTCATATAAAAATGCGATATCAGTCCCCTGTATGATTTTAAGGAATTCGTCATCATTTAGCTTGTCTTTGGTAAGACCATTACAGTTCCAAGAACAAATTTTCAACTCACCCTCATATCTGTCCTTTTGCACTTTACCATACTTGCCGTCGGTGTACTCACGACCATTCACAAAACGTGCGTTGTACTTAATGTACGCATCAACTTTGTCTTTTCGTGCTGCCAGCATTATTGGAATTAGTTTTTTTCCGTTTTTCGACAACGTCTCTCGGGTACTGATCATGCATGAAAGTTTCTGTATCCTTGAGATTATCCCTGTTTGCCTTTACCTTTTCTTTATCCGAGAAGTACTTAAAAGTAAAAAGCACATTTCTAGGTCTATTTCCTTTCGCGAACCCTATCCTCCTGGCCTTTTCAATTTTAATATCGTTTGCATCCTGTTCTGGTATTTTAAGCACTTCCAAAATAAATTTATGCACTGCCTTTTTGGTGTCCGCCATGTTCTCCGTGGGCGCCGCCGCACCGGAGGTTCCATCGTTTCTTGCCGTCCCCTCGTTCTTCCAGGTGGGTATTCCGCCTATGATTAGATTGTTTACAAGAGCCTGTGTCTCGATAAAATTTAAATTTGCCTTAATACCCTCATTGTCTTTCTTAAGTTTGGCAATTTCTTCATTTTCTGTTGCCGCATCGAATTCTCGTCCGTTGATTTTTTCTTCTAGGGTCGATACTTTTTCTTCACTTTTTGTTACACGTTTTTCCAAATCTGACCATAGTTTTGAGAGTTTTGCGTCAACATCATTCACCTTTGTTTCTAACTTTTCTAATTTATCGAGCCTAGTATTTACCTTTTCAAAGTTTGATTTAAGGAACTGCATTATATCGCTGTTAGATGAGATAGTTGGGCTTGCGTTTGGATTGGTATATTTGTCTTGTTGTGTATTGTGACTCGGTGTCGATGTCATGAAGCTTGTATTTCCTTGCTGGAGTTGCATCATCGAGGGGGGTTGAAAACATGGCTGCATAACGGGTTGCAAATTAGCCATGTTAGCCATGTTGACGTACTGTGGTGTACTGCTGTAATTGAGTCCAACTGTCATCCCCGGTGTTTGTGGTAATTGAGACATATTTTTATTACAAAGGTATGTATCGTTAGCTGTACCGCTAGCCATTGAATGAAACACTGTATTATCCAGGTTTGACAAGTTTTCACCAGCAGGGAAATGCTGATTAAGTTCGATGTAATAATCCTCTGGTGTTTTTCCCGCTTTTCGCCTCTCTTTGTTTGAATTTGTTGTTTTTTGTTCCTCACCTTCACTGCTCTTTTTTCGCTTGTTTTTTCTTCCTGCCATCACAGTTTAATTTCCAACACTTTGCACACTATATAAGCTCCACACACATATATTTTTCTGTTCATTCACTACAGTAAGTCCATGGATAAATCCATCTTTTTGGAGAGCCTCAAAAACACGTCCGATCAACGCTTTCACGGACGGTTAAAATACGTCTGATAATTAATATTAATGATCCGTTTCGGAATAATTTAAAAATAACTAACTATGCTATTGTTATGGGGACTTTTCGACTGATTTGGTGTAACGGGCAAGTACAGTGTGTGTAAAGTACGTGATAAATTGTGTCATAAATGCTACGTCGGAAATAAGGATTTTGCTTTGAATGAAGCCTTTAAACAAAGATAACTTTTCTATTTCTTCACCATTTTAAATTAAACATAACGCAGTCTACGCGAAGTGACGTAGACTGCCCTTTGTTTTATTTAAAATGGTGAAGAAAAAGAAAGGTTACCTTTGTTTTAGTCTTCATTCAGTTAAGCAAAATGTTGCCTTCCGTGGTAGCATATATGATTTATAAGGTGGTATTCACACAGAATAAGGTCAGTATGTGTTTTGTAAACGTTCTTTGCTATATTATAATCACAGGCAACGTAAACGGTTTGCATTCAGTTCGACCTATCATGACAAACTATATCTGTATTTATACTTCTTTAAATGTCAAGGTTTAACATTCCAGCAATAGATGATTTGGTAACATTATACAATTAAATTGAAGTATCAGTCATTAACATAAATTATATTATATACATAATAGACCCCTGTTAAGAAAGCATAAGTAGCGGAAATTTCCCACCACGATTAAGTGGCCACTGTCTTAAGCAGCCGCTTTGACCTTTTTCCAAAGGTGGCTACTTCATAAAGCTTTGACTGTAAATCTAAAATAACAAATTACATTTTAGTTATTGTCAGTGCTAATTCAACTCGTACACATTTGTTTTTAACAATGTTCTTGCCTGAAACACCGAGTTTGTGAATTTACAAAATCCATCATTTATTCCAAACATTGCATAGGGCTCGAGGATATTTATGTTGCCATTTGGTTAATGGAAATGCATCATAAACTAACACGCATTGTAAGAATATTGTCTAAATTATTTAGACATGTGTTTTATTATGCATAATTACATAGTTTATACTTAAGAGAAGTTCACTGTTTACTTGCTCTCTCTGTATGAGTATTCCCATTATTGCTACACTGGTACAGAGGAGATTCTTTCTTTTAAAGCTGCACTTTCACAGATTAAACATGACTTCGTATGTCTTGGTTACGATTAAGTGGTAACCTAGTCGCGGGAACAAGGATGTAAATCGTGCCCATTACAAATCTTAGTCGTGGCAACGAGATAAATAAAACGTGGCATGAGATAATAATTCAAGGCCACGATATACTAAGTCGAGGAAACAAGTGATTTAGTCGTGGCCACGAGATAACTAAAACGTGGCATGAGATAATAATTCAAGGCCACGATATACTAAGTCGAGGAAACAAGTTATTTAGTCGTGGCCACGAGATAACTAAAACGTGGCATGAGATAATAATTCAAGGCCACGATATACTAAGTCGAGGAAACAAGTGATTTAGTCGTGGCCACGAGATAACTAAAACGTGGCATGAGATAATAAGTCAAGGCCACGATATACTAAGTCGAGGAAACAAGTTATTTAGTCGTGGCCACGAGATAACTAAAACGTGGCATGAGATAATAAGTCAAGGCCACGATATACTAAGTCGAGGAAACAAGTTATTTAGTCGTGGCCACGAGATAACTAAAACGTGGCATGAGATAATAAGTCAAGGCCACGATATACTAAGTCGAGGAAACAAGTTATTTAGTCGTGGCCACGAGATAACTAAAACGTGGCATGAGATAATAATTCAAGGCCACGATATACTAAGTCGAGGAAACAAGTTATTTAGTCGTGGCCACGAGATAACTAAAACGTGGCATGAGATAATAATTCAAGGCCACGATATACTAAGTCGAGGAAACAAGTTATTTAGTCGTGGCCACGAAAAACATCACACATGTACGCTCTATTCCATCGTAAATACCACAAATGGCAACAAGTGTTGTTCACTTCCATAACTTTAAAATCATCTTAAGTATGGCTTATATTGCTATTGACAACATATTCAATCGTTGAAATAGGCAAATAAACAACAATATTTTATTGTATTGTGTCAATCATTTTTAAAGAAGCAGTTTTGTTATTTAGTAGGGATGCAAACGAATGGCAAAATTGATATTTGAAGACTCGATATTCCTTTCGATCGAATAATTCGATAACCAAAATACATCTTTTAGATGTTGTAGTAATTTTTTTTATTATTCGCTAAAGTAATAGCCAGGGCATTTAAACCCTACTTTGTCTTCGCCAGTACACGCGGCGGACCCTGATTTCCCACAAAGGACTCCGAAATTCCCCATTTTCAAACAAAATCGAATAATTTCAATTCCGCTGCCTTCATATTTGTAAACATTTTGAAATAACATGGATTCCTGGTCAAATGGCGTTATGCGTCAATGAAAAAATAATATTTAGTAACAATTATTTGCACACTAAGCAAATTTAATTATAACAATATAACTACCAAACACAGGTTATTATATGAATTGTGTAGGATAATAACTAATAATACTTTAACCTTTTATCACATACCTGCTTCCAAATCAAGTTACAAGGTAGCAATATTATGTTATTACATTCATAAAGGATCATAAACGAAACAACAAAATAACAAGATCTGAACAACAAACTGGTTTCATCCGATATTTACCATAATAGTGCCGCTCTTATTCAAAATCAATGCATGCACATGTTTAACAAATATAAATTTTGACTGATAATCCTTTAACTACTTACTAAATTATGCATTAATGGAAAATATTAAAAACTGGTAACAATATTGTAACCGAGTATTTAATAGCTGAAAACGTAACAATATTGATTGGTGAGTGCTAAAAGATTTACTGTGACCTTCTATCGTCTCTTATTAAAGGTAGAAATACCGTGTTAATGCACATTTCTTTCAAATTCAACTCGGTATACTTCATAAGATCCATTTTTTACATTTATTCATCCTTTTTGGAATATTAAAACAAAGGTATTAATTGTGATACATCTTTTTCGGGGTTAGAGTACGTCTTTTAAGTCGGCGTATATATGTAAACAAGAACACTAGCTCAATGAGCTATTTTCCGACATTCCAAGTGTTCACGTTAAGCGTATGGACATAGCTCGACATTTGGTGTTGATATTTATAAACAGTTTGGCCAACGCTACATTTACAGCTAGCCAGTCACCGGCAAATTTGTACTAGGTTTGTTATCTACACAATACCACATGGCTTATTCACATACACAGATCTTGTAGATAAAACATCTCTGCAATTAATAGCAAACGGTGATGTACAAATACTTTTCGTACAACATACATGTCTCATATGAATGTATTAATTGAAAACGTTGCACGCAAGCATGGATTTGTTATTTATCTGAACTATTAGCGGATTGTTTTATCAAAAAGATGTAACGTTTAGCTAAAAGGACATTTTTTAAGTTCCCAACATTATGAACATATTTTCATTGCTTAGGCTTAAACTTGAATTTATTATAGCTGGGTGCCATTAAACAACATGCACAGTTTGGCTATTAGCTACTGCCTTGTATGTTCATTTTATATATTATCAATTACAAACCGTGAGTATTGTTTATCAACAGGTTGTTGGCAAGTCCCAACATAGGTTCGTTGATTATATTATTAATAACAAAACTTATTGTTGTTGTTTTTTTCGACAGGCCGCTGGTCAGGCGCATGTCCATTGTGCAAAAGTGTCATGATCCGAGTCCGACGTCTCAGGGTCTGGTTTCTCCTAGTGTTTCTTGTCTTCTTTACTACTGCTCCTTACTTCTGGATGACCAATGGAAGGGTAGTCCACAAAGACGTCTTTTACAACGAACCCATGCGAATAAAAGAGGGCCATATTGCTGGGGCCGTTACGGTCGACCGGTCATTAATTGCTGACATTCAGTATTTCAAGTGTGATAAATTATTTGCAAATGATCTAGTGGAATTGACGAAAGCGAGTGCATTTTTACAGCAAAGGAATTTTACTTTTCCTCGACGTCCGGATGAAAACTTTATAGAACTGACAATGAACTGTGATAATTTCAAAGAGTCAAGAGGATATTTTGTTTACCCACCAACACAAGAAGAGAAATCATTTCCGATAGCTTTTAACATATTGTTCCATCAAAATGTAGAACAATTGGAACGATTATTGCGTGCAATATACAGGCCTCAAAATCAGTATTGTATTCATGTCGACGGGAAAACATCTGAGGATGTATTAAATATAGTCACACAAATTGCTTATTGTTTCCCCAATGTGTTCATAGCTACTGAATTGGAAATTGTGATATACGCCAGTGCAACGAGATTGTCCGCTGATATAAATTGTATGAAAGATCATGTAAACAAACGATTTCAGTGGTATTATTTACTAAACCTTGCATCTAGTGAATATCCGATCATGACCAACCTTCAAATCGTCCAAATATTAAAACAATTCAATGGATCAAACGATATACACGAGGTTTTCTCAACAATGGACGAGGGCAGATTCAAAAAGAAGCATTACACATTTATTGACCTATATGGCAAATCGGGGTACATGATCCACACGGACAAACAGAAAGAACCTCCACCACATAACCTCAAAATCACCAAGGGAAATGCGTACAATATATTTAGCAGGGCTTTTGTTGAGTGGTTCTTGTCAAACCCAATTGCAAGGGACCTTCTTGCCTGGTCAATGGATACTCTTACCCCGGATGAGCATTTCTGGGCTACATTGAATAATCTCTACAGCAATCCACATCTGAAAACGCCAGGCGGATACACTGGTAATTGTTACCGTTATTTTTATAGATATGACATCAACATAATTTTCATAGATTTGATATCAACATCATTTTCCATAAACTAAGCGGTGATAAGCATACCTAGATAATGCATTTGTAGCGTCATTGTCGTAGTAAATGCGGTCATCGGTATGACTAAAATACGAAAATATGTTATTTTCGTGTTTTTTAATAAATTACGAACAAATAAAGGTTTATTTTCACGAAATAATATTAGAAGAGTTTGTTATTTGTAATTAAATGGATGTCCCTATCAGTATAACATGAAATATATCAATTTCGAACTTAGGTCATATTAAGATGATAGCTAGTAACATTTTTGTTCGAAGACTGTGGCGAAGATAAGGCTATCTCGGGCGAAAATAAGAGTATATTGAGCGAAAATAAGCAAAAACTTTTATAAGTATTATTTAATGGCATCAGTGTTGTTGAAATTGCCTTGGTTCCGCTGAGCAGCCACATGTGTTTAAATGTCATCAATTTAACGTTTATATAAACCCTTAAAAATGAACAGTCGTATTTTTTTTTAAATAAAAATCAAGAGGAACTCTTTTTTTCTAGATGGACGACTGCTAGTAAATGTAGTTAAATTTTGGGTGATATACAAGTGTGTGTGCTTTTTATATAAAAACAGTTCTTGATTATTAACATGGTATTCTAATTAGTGTATAAATTGATGTATAAGGTAGATTTAGTGTATGAGCGTATCCATTGATATATACGTAACATTGTGGGTAAACATTGATGTATAAGGTATATATAATGAGTGTGTAATTTGATGTTTAAGGTATATTGAGTGTATAAATTGATGTTTAAGGTGTATTGAGTGTATAAATTGATGTTTAAGGTATATTGAGTGTATAAATTGATGTTTAAGGTGTATTGAGTGTATAAATTGATGTTTAAGGTATATTGAGTGTATAAATTGATGTTTAAGGTATATTGAGTGTATAAATTGATGTTTAAGTACAATTGAGAGTAAACATTGATGAATAAGGTATATATAATGAGTGTGTAATTTGATGTTTAAGGTGTATTGAGTGTATAAATTGATGTTTAAGGTATATTGAGTGTGTAATTTGATGTTTAAGGTATATTGAGTGTGTAATTTGATGTTTAAGGTGTATTGAGTGTATAAATTGATGTTTAAGGTATATTGAGTGTATAAATTGATGTTTAAGGTGTATTGAGTGTATAAATTGATGTTTAAGGTGTATTGAGTGTATAAATTGATGTTTAAGGTGTATTGAGTGTATAAATTGATTTTTAAGGTATATTGAGTGTATAAATTGATGTTTAAGGTGTATTGAGTGTATAAATTGATGTTTAAGGTATATTGAGTGTATAAATTGATGTTTAAGTAAAATTGAGAGTAAACATTGATGAATAAGGTATATATAATGAGTGTGTAATTTGATGTTTAAGGTGTATTGAGTGTATAAATTGATGTTTAAGGTATATTGAGTGTGTAATTTGATGTTTAAGGTGTATTGAGTGTATAAATTGATGTTTAAGGTATATTGAGTGTATAAATTGATGTTTAAGGTGTATTGAGTGTATAATTGATGTTTAAGTAAAATTGAGAGTAAACATTGATGAATAAGGTACAATTAGGGTATGCATATATGTGTAAGGTACATATAGACATACCCTTTACGGCCGGGTTCCCCCTCTGTTTGAGCAATAACAAGTAATGGTTTCCATGGCGAAGAACATGAAACTGTAGTTTCTTTTTAACTATACTCGTAAATTCAGATAAATATTAACACTCTGAAATATTTTATTGCATGTCTTCAAACGTTATAATTACATCATTACTTTTTTAGGACACCCGGATACCAAACCGTTCTTTGCACGCTACATTGGATGGAACTCATCGACCCATCGGGAACGATGCAAGATGGGCCACTACGTTCACAATATATGCGTATTCAGCGTCCTTGACCTTCCAAATATCAAGGACAGATATGAGATTATTGCCAATAAATTTGATATTGAGTATGACCCCATTGCTTACAGGTGTATGGAGGAATTCATATTGAACAATGTGTTGAATGAGAAAAATATAAGTAATGTAAGAGTATATAAAAAATTAGCATTACATTCCTGATAGTAATTTGTTATTGTCGCATTTTATTTATTTGCGTTTAGTCCAAGGTATTATATACCATCTCAGTGCAACTTGCCAGGTCTAAGCAATTGTGCAGCATTTTACATTGAGCTAATAAATGATCTAATAAATACTTTATTTATTCAGAATGTTGTTTATCCTGCACATTTTCCACCATCTGTACCTATAATGGATTCCATAAGACAATGGAAAGGGACAAAGCAGTCAGGTTTAGGATTCTGATTGAAGCGAAGTCGATAAGAATTACTGGTTTCCAAGGAATGGCAAATGGTTCCTAAAAGTAAACGAAGTTATTTTTTAAAGAGGTTCGCTCATGTTTTGTAACATACACTTTTTATGATGAAATAAAGTGTGACATACCATTAGGAGTGTTAATACTAAGATACTGAAGGCTGGATCCCTTCAACAAATGTTGATATATGCCCAAATGTTGTCTTTGTAGTCCACGATTTTGAATAGCGTTAGTAACGTTTCACAACAAAAGGCTTAAAGGAAAAATTAATCCTTAGTTTATGTAAGCGTCCGTGTGGTCTTCATAGTTAAACTCAGATGGTTACATTTCGACATGAACAAAATTTACCTAACTTTTAACAAACGAACACAATATATGTGACGGATATTTTCCGAGGTAGCAGAATTATGTCATGCCCCGCGTTAATGTCAACAGCAGTCAAAGAAGTAAATAACATGGAACTACAGTTATATTAAAAACCAGAAATGCAGGTTCTTCACTTCCGAAAATGTAAAATAACTACAAGGCTCTGTGACTACATTAATTTGTATTGCTTTATGAAGAAATAGTCATTTGAAGTGAAATTAAGACAGTATTCATTCAGCAAAATTGTGTATATATATATAAATAATATCTGACTGATATCTTTCAAAAACTGCTTTGTACATCGGATTCAAGTTTGACCGATATCGTGTCGGATACATATATTGAGTCTTACGTTAAGTGAGCCCATCAAAGAATTAATTGAAGCAGATATAGGCAAGAGTTCGATACATTTGGGTGGTGATGGTTTTTGGTGTTTTAAGGTCTATCCTCGCCGCCGTTAAGATGCATCCTAGACTCACCTCACCGCACTGTTTACAGAAATCGGAACACCTCGACCAATATCCAACAGAAATAATAGCCGGTCTTAAAATTAGTCCGTCATTTCGGCATCTATGATATATTTAATTGAACGCATGGCGAAGAGTACCAAGCTATTTTTCTTTTAATTTTAATCATATTTCATGTTTATTTAAAGCATAATTTAGACACGAATCGACACCATTAATTTCAGTACATTGTCTACGTTACGTTGTCGAATTCGTCTTATGAACGTCATAATAATTGAGTCAGTCGCCGGCGACCGCATCACATTTACGTATCTTGAAGCCTATAAACGAGGTCTTTCCCTAAGATTGCCGGAGATGGCCGAGTTAAGTTTGCCGGAGATGATCCAGTAAAGTTGCCGGTGATGGCCGAATTAAGTTTGGCGGAGATAACCGAGTTAAGCTTGCCGGAGATGGCCGAGTTAAGTTTGCCGGAGATGGCCGAGTTAAGTTTGCCGGAGATGGCCGAGTTAAGTTTGCCGGAGATGATCCAGTAAAGTTGCCGGTGATGGCCGAATTAAGATTGGCGGAGATAACCGATTTAAGCTTGCCGGAGATGGCCGAGTTAAGTTTGCCGGAGATGGCCCAGTTGTAACGATTGCTGTTGTGTGGTCACGGTAAAGGGAAATTTGGAGTATTTTGAACGGATTGGTGAAACCTGCCGTTATCAGATGTGTGCGGTTGACGAACGAAAATTGAATTGAAAGAGTGATTATTAAAGAACAAAGATTTTTATTCTTTTAATTCGAGTTTATAAAGTTTTTTGTACATTTAGTTTGCCGCCGTGTCATCACGAGTTTACAATGCGTATTTAAATGAGATGAGAGGTCACATCAGAGGCAGTACCATCTCCGTGGCCTAGTGGTCAAGGCGTCCGCCTACGGACATTTAAAGGGTAGTGCTTGGAAAAGTGGTGTACTCAGCACTGGTTCAACCCAGGAAAGTTGTATCCCGTGTATCGGTGCTTTACACCGAGCACGTTAAAGAACCAAGAGGTCTCTTCGCAAAGAGCTAGGGTATCGCACCCGGATCTCTTGTATCTCACTCTGTTTCTTCAAGTCTTCCAATGTCTGGTTTTGACTGCGAATTGCTGTCACTTCTATCTCATGTCAAATTAACAATAACATCAGAGGCAGTTCTGAAGTATCTAGGGATTGGGTGGGGTCCAGGATTTTGTGCCTCTTTCCTCAACCGAAAATAGTGTTTAAATGTAGTGAGGTGGGTTTCGATGTATTCCATTTAATAATGATTTGGCTGTGATCAGCTTGTGCATTCTTTTGTATTTCATTCATGCTTGTTCCCCATATTGTCATACAACGTCCACTTACATTGGTGGCGCCGTAGTACTCCAAGTTTCCCCGTATTAATATCTCATTTCGAGCATTATTTAAGGGAGTTACTGATACCATTTAAACGTATATAGTACACCATCCACAACCGAAGTGAACGCCATGACAGTCTTGCACTGAACTATAAACAATATGTGCATGTGGTGCAAGGATAGATGATGCCGATTATTCTTATCCTCGTGATATATATATATATATATATATATATATATATATATATATATATATATATATATATATATATATATATATATATATATATATATATATATATATAAAATTTCGCATGTTGAGTCTTTCATCCGCTAAATACTGATAGTTTACATATTAAAAGATACAGAAAGAGTATTAGACTATCTCTATAATAAATGTCCATAGGCCACTGCAAATACGTGGGGATAAAGGCGACAAACTTGTTCGTCCTTTCAGTGTCTTGATTTGATTCATGAAGAAGAAATCCTGAAATTTCTATTTAAACATAATACTTTATTGTAGTAATTAAAAGTTTCATTCAAGTCTATTTAACTCAGCAATCCAGGATTGTTTCCTATTATTTCCTATTACGGGAACTCGTCTACCTATTTTAGGCCGGACATCGATTTCTTATGAACTCCCAGGTATGTATTATATACGTTTAAACTAATGGACGTTCAAAAAGAGATATTTCGTTCGTAAAGAATTTACCGTTAAAGAAATCGTAAAAGAATCCGTCCAATATGTACAATTATTTGGTTCTAACTTAACCGTCTCCGTGGCCTAGTGGTTAAGCTCCGCCTACGGAGCGGGAGGTCGTGGGTTCGACCCGTGGCCGCGTCATACCAAATTACGTTAAAAACTGGTACAAGTAGCTCCCTTGCCTGGCGCTTGGCTTTTAAAGGGTAGTGCTTGGAAAAGTGGTGTTATCAGTACTGGTTTTACCCAGGGAAGTGGTACCCCGTGTATCGGTGCTTTACACCGAGCACGTAAAAGAACCAAGGGGTCTCTTCGAAAAAGAGCTAGGGTATCGCACCCGGACTTCCTTGTATCCCACCACTGTCTCTTCAGCGTGCTGTCCCTTAAGGACCCCGTTGGAAATAAGTGCTTGCACTTTCACGGGTTATCCTTGACCGCAATGTCTAAAGAAATACATACATACACATCTGCCAATTGCTGTTTATTTATAAGTGTGATTAAACTAATTCAATTCCAATCAATCGTTACTTACATAACATCTGTGAACGAGTCTCTGTGAACGAGTCCCTTCAATAGTATTATCACAAACCATCGTTTCATCTGGGGAATGCGATCGATAACCGTTTAAACTTTGTGCGTTTTTAGTTTATACGTATACTAATCTATATAATCTATGCTAGTATTGTTTTAAATGTCAACCCGTACACTACTATTAAACAAAAGTATAACCGTTATTTATTGCAACATTTATACATTGCCGTGCATTCTTTGATTATTATACTAATTACATTTTCTACAAGTCGATTTATACAACTCACAAATATACCGACAAAATAAGGGAGGTAACTCTCGCGGAAAAATGAATTTGACAGATCTTCCACCGGAGGTTTTGACGTTTATTTTGTCATATTTAAAGGGAAAGGATTTAGCTAGAATTTCTCTATCTTGCACTTTATTGCGAGATTTATCAAATAGCGGAATATTGTGGCAGCAGCGATGTTTAAAAGGCAAGTAAACGTGTTTGTTTACTAAAGTTATCATGAATTCGGATATAAATATTTCGGATACATATTGGAATTGTATTTTCACAGCATACTACATCATTATGAGATCGCTGATTCGATAAAAAATACTTTTATTCTTTATCTTAGTCTTAAAAATGTATATATGTTAAAAGAGCTACACAGTATAAATCATACTTTGGAATAAATGGCTTCTGATGGCCAACAGGTCAACGTCTTATCTAGTTAGTAGTAACTTTTGTTATCAACCATCAATGCTATTTACAGTTTATTTTTGTCAGTGTAACTGTATTAGTTGTCAATAAATACTGCACTGAATTGACATAAGAAAGTGAGCCATAGTATAAGTTTCAAAGCTTACTTTTCCGTTTTGTTATTATTTTTATGTGAGCATACATCACTTGTCTGTTTTTCATGTGGTATTACAATACCGTAGATATACTAATCCATTGATTGTGCTCAAATTGTGTATATCATGTAACTTTGAAATAAATATGTTTAAGCCGTATCACATCAAGAATGTTGGATGTAAATTACGATATTAATTTACTTTGACATTTCAGAGTTCAAGTTTACCGATGTTGAAGGCTGGTCGTGTTCATTTAGAGAAGTTTATTCGAAGGGTACGTGTACTGTTTATGTAAATTTAAATCTCATATTAAGTTGTTAAGTGCCATTATATCAACATTATTGTACAGTACAAAATGACCTCGCAGTTATATAGTATAGTTATATGAAAAAAAAACTTGTATTTAGCCACAATATTAATAATGGGAACTTTTTACATTTGGACATTCATTATGCTCCCCTACACGTAGCGTAGAGTCGCCAAAACAGAAATCGTCAAAGACTCTGAAGCGGCTGTTCATATGGAATATAGTGTATACAGACGTTGATATCAATGTATATTTTTTTTCTAATTCCAGTTCTAAATAACTACGGATTTCTTCTTGGACTTAAAAGGAGAAGAACAGATTGCTATGGCGGATTGGTGCATATAACTGTGAGTGAATAATTCCTACTTCGAGTAGTCTTTTACGCTTGTAAAAGTTCTTATTTCAATCCTATTGTGAGGCTCTTTCGCACCATTGCTTGCTTTTGGAGTGTTTTTTCCGGGCCAACTCGGGACCGAAAGTCGACCCAATTCGAATATTCAAACATACATTTTTTCCAACTTTTATGTTTTGAAAACCTATGTTTTAAAACAATGGTCACTAACATAGTTTGTGTATGAAATATATTTTAAAGCATTCTTGTTCGTTTTAAGATGAAATAGAATTCTCATTTTTAGCGAAGATAACACATTTTTCCCAATCACAAAGCCCCCCCCCCCCACACACACCAGCCTTTCCCATCGCCCTATTACCAGACTGGTGAGGGAAAAACACTGCTCAGTTCTAATAGCCTCTAGTTGAAAGTCAATGACATATGTATCTTCAGCTACTTCATTCACTCAAATGATGTATGTTAAAACGTCCAATGCAGAGTCAATGATATAAACAATAAATAATCAGTGTTTGTAATCTTTATTTTAGCAAATGCAACATTTTGTTAACCAATACAATCCTGTCAACAATTTGCTTTGTAAGAGTACATTAAAACTGCTTTAAAACATAACAAATATTTGTTGATTTCAGTACGAAAAAGGTCGAATAGTGGCGTACGAGTATTTTGGTAAAAAAGACATAAGAGACAATTTGGAGAGAATTCGGCTGTTTAGCATTAGTTTCGTTGATGGCAATGTCAACGTTACATGGTATCGACGTCATCTTGACGTTGACGTAACGTGTACTATTGAAAAGGTACCCGTGTAATTAATACGTTTTTTTTTCAGTATATTCTTTCACTTTCGTAAAGATTTTCTTTTTAGGACATTATTTTGTTTGGTTTAAAGCATTCGGAACTCCTCGGCCATTTTTATCGAAAATAACCTCGGATGTATCAGTTTGAGTAGTTCGTAATTTTTTGAATTATATTATTAATTTAATTTAGTGTTTTAACGTGTTAATGCATACCTAAGATTAATTTGATTGCCAGTGAAGTGTATAATTGCAAACATAAAAAAGTTTTCCAAGAGTTAAGTCATAAAGTTTAACTGCTAAATAAAATAACTACGCGATCTATTGCATTGGACTTAAAACGTAACGCTCTTTGAGTATGTAAACCGTCCAAATACATCTGAGGTTGTTTTCGATAAAAGTGGCCGAGGAGCTTCGAATGAGTTTAAAGGAATTATGCGATATGAAATATTAATTTTTAAATTGTCTCATTAGTGTTCGTAGCTACAACATATCTTGTTTGTGAGTGTATCCTACAATTAACAGTTACAATTCAGGAAGATGTCAATGGAGACAGTTTTCATGTACAACTCGGTGATTCTTCACACCCAGATAGGGGTCAGATTGAAGAGGTAAAAGATTCAGTTTTATCTAAATTCTAAACAATATTAATAATATCCGTTTTAAGTTCCACTCTTTGGTGTTCCGTAATAACTTTGTATACCGAAGTTCCACTTTAGATTAAAGAAAATGACTAAAAAGCTTGATGCATATAAGACATCACTTATATGTAGTATGTTGGCAAGTAGATTGCATTGTATAACTAAGTTCTACTTTCAAATAATGAAGTTGACAAAATAGTTAAATGCATAGAAGGTAGCACATATGTGTAGGGTGTTGGCTAGTAGAAAGCAAGTGTACAGTATTTTAAATGTTTAATAAACCAGCTTAACCCACATTTTATAACATTTAATCCGCTGTTCCTCGGCCTGTTTATATTTTAACCGTGTTAGTTTTAAGTCTTGTTGATAGAATGTGGGGCACAATGCACATGCAGAATGTAACCTTGGTTAGAGCTACCCTTGTTTATAAACGTACATAGGTTTAGAGCAGGTATCACACTGGACTCCCATTAAACGTCCCTCCCATAAAACGATAAGTGTTTTAGTTGTGAAGCGGGGGGATCCTACGATCTACGATTATTAAGTTGACAGTCAAGTGTCTTACAGCTTGACCTCGCATCCGCCACTGTGTAATATTGAATAAACTTACCCCTACTTTATAGGTATTGCGGCGGTTTCGCGCAGAGTGTGACTTGCGGGGTATGCATGGGATGAACAGCCTTACAGACCAACGATTCAAGGAGATAGTCCAGTAAGTCAGGAACATCTCCTACTTTCAACCATATGTATTGTTCAGGCCAATAAATTGGCCAAGGTTTCACGGCGCAGACATCTTTGCATCGTTCTGTGGTGTTTTTCAGCTTACTTTAATAAACCAATTAGCATAGGTTATTTGGGACAATTACCTTTTCTAAATGTATCTGCATAACCCGTATATTCGTCTAAGAAAGTGGCTTTTTACCTTGGACTACCGCAAGCATGCTCCGAGCCTCATGCCTCGGATTCGCCTCCCCTCTTCCCAGGTCCTGGTTCCTGGTTATCTCCCTTGGACTAATCTACTAGCTGGGTACCAGTACCGAAATATACCACAGTTCTACAAAATTGCGTCAATACATTTTGGCCAAGGATTGCATTCTTAAAATACAAGGAAATTAAAAAAAAAATACACGAGTAGAGACAGAAAAAAACATAGTCTTTTTAAGGTTCAGAAATATTTTCATATCTTTTCTGTCAAACGAGTTATTTAGAAATTAACGTCACTTACTTGTTTGTTTACATCGGTTTTGACCCGTGGTGACCCATGTGAGAACCCCGTTGAAGTCACGTGATTTCTCACCCTGATAGCAGGAGCATGTGCAATATGCAAAGCAAACTGCTTCAAGGCATCAGTTCAGATCATTTCAATATGAATAACGGTCAGGAAGCAATTAATCCTGTATTATCGTTTTTCCTAATTCTAGTCAATTTTCTTTCAGGTCAAAACAAGTATTTGAAAGACTGCGCATGCCTGCTATCACACGTCCTTTTGGTTCCCAATTTCCTATTGGACCCGGCTTGTTTAAAGGGATGTACAGTGCACACGGCACGGAACTGTTATTGTTGACGTACGACATGGAGAAACAGAAGGCGTTAGCATCAAAAATATCGGTGACATGACTTTTCAAATTTAATTAACAAGTATAATCACGTAAGTGGTTATCAAGTTATAAATCGTTCATGCTTAACAGGGTCAGATATCGAAACAAATAATTTTATGTGAATTGCGGACACAATGCTTGTAAAATTGATTCAACATCATAAAAAGTTCTATTGTTGACAACCATTTAAAAATATGATGGAAACCAAACTTTTCAATTTCGCATTTAAGTGTTTGTTAAGGAAAACAACTGCTAAGTGATTAACACCTCAGTGAGTTTAACTCGTATTTGAATTTGTTTGTACATGATAATTTACTTTGCAGGGTGACAGCAATGTTCCCGCGGGAGAGGTAAGTATAGAGGTCAATCTACAGAAACCAATGGTGTTGACTGCAGAGCAACAGCAGTCACATGCCAGTATCCGTGCACTAAGCCCAGATGACCCGCCCCCGATTCTGGGAGAAGATTGTGATACATTCAGACAGCCGTTTCATGATCCTACAAACTTTGGCCAAACCGATGGTTTCGATCCACCCACGTTTTGTTTATGCAGGTATTAGATATTAATCAGTTCTTAAAGATGTACTCTTACTCCCAAATAAGATTTACCACATTTAATACAATTGTTTTAATATACCAGAAAGGATAAATAAATGTCGAAATCGATGGCTTTTATGAAAAATACTAAGTTTAATTCAAAGGAAAGGTGTAGCCGATATTTCAAAGTTATGACAGGACAGCAGATCACAGTCAACCTTTTAGCACTCACCAATGATTAATATGGTTGCGTTTTCAGCTATCAAATACATGGTTACAATCTTGTTATCAGTGATAATATTTTCATAAATGAAGGAAGTAGTTAAAGGCTTATCACATGAAATTTATGTTTTTATATATGTGTATGTATTGCTTTTGAGTAAGAGCGTCATTTTAAAGAGACTCGCTCATGTTTTTGTAAAATGCAGTTTTATGTACGATGAAATTAAGTGTGGCAAATCATAAGGAGTGTAAAAACTAGGATACCAAAAGCTGGAACCCTTAAGCAAGTGTTAATATTTGCTAAAATCTCGACTTTGAATACCACAATTTTCATTAATGCTAATAACGACTATGAGCTGTTCGTTGTTGCATGATTGGTCGATTGACATTATCACATGATCATTATCACATGATGTTATCAGTGTATTGTTGGAAGGTCAACACATCTATCGTTTTATATAAGTTCTAGTTGTATTGTGGTTAAGGATTCTGTATTTCGATATCATAGAGTAAAATTATGATAAAATACTTGTTTTCAGATGCATTACCGGGAGAAATAGTTTTTAGTCCCAACACATGCGCGACTCCCTTTAAAGGCGCACAATTTAAAATGATCCTGTTAAACTCATTAGACTTATTTTTTAAAACGAAAACAAATATGATTTGTGTACATATAAAACAATACAAGCGATATTTTGGCGCTTGTTTAACTGGTTAATTAGTAGCCACGTAGCTATTAATTATTATTTTTTATTAATGCATATATTTATAAGGCGCCTTAAGAGGGCAGATTTCATCAAAGTCGAACTTTTTTCTTTTATCACAAATGACATTGATTCAAAGCATGGTTATACCATCACAGAACATTTGCTACATGACATCTTTGTTTGTTACTAAGCTAAATGGCTTGTGATTTAAGTAATTTGCTGAACATGCTGGATCTACTTGATATTTTTTGTATACATTTTCACAGCATTAATTTTTCTCCTTCACCGGATGTTGTCACTTGCATAGTGGTTACGTTCATCCAATTTTATCTTTTTTAAGAAACCTACCTTTTTAGATCGACTATTCGAAGAATAAGGAGGGCTATACTACTCGGCCCGGCGTCGGCGTCCGGTTAAAGTGTTACGGCATGTTGGGATTTTCACTTATACGTCCAATACCCTTCCTTCAATTGACTCAATACTTCACACAGTTGTTCAGGGCCATCACATAATGAGGTTAGAAAACTCCATATTATCCTTTATACAAATGATGGCCCCTGATTGACTATGGAACTAAGGTTAAAGTTTTAGGGCAGGTTGGGATATTTATTAATTACTCTATACCCTTCGTTCAATTGACTTAATACTTAACACAGTTGTTCAGGACCATCACACAATGAGGTTACATAACTCCATATTATCCTTCATACAAGTTATGGCCCCTGATTGACTTCGGTTAAAGTTTAAGGGCAAGTTGGGATTTTCACTTATAAGTGCAATATCCTTCATTCAGTTGACTTAATACTTCACACAGTTGTTCAGGACCATCACACAATGAGGTTACATAACTCCATATTATCTTTTATCCAAAATATGGCCCCTGAATAACTCAAGTAAGGGTTGACATAGTGTGACCAAACTTGGTATATAGGTCAAGTTTATGCAGAGCTTTCATGGACTGCCTTTGGCCCCTAGGGTCAAGGTCACTGTTTCTAAAAATAGATTACTGTTTCAGTTATGGTTGACATACTGTGACTAAACTTGATATGTAGGAAGAATTTATGGATGACTTCCTTGGATGTGTGTTTGGGGTCCTTAGGATCAAGGTCACTGTTACAAAAAACATAGAAGAAAGCAGTTGAAACTGAATCTCTTCTGCCAATCATTTAAAACCTGGTTTTGTCACATCGCGATTCTTGTTCACTTTTTAATTTGATTGTTTTATTGCTTTTGACAGGCACATAATACATCGTTATGGAATTCTCTTCTAAGTCAAAGCGGCTTAGTCGAGGGTGCTGTCTTACGACAGCTCTTGTTTCGAACGTTATTGAGTGTGTAATACACAAGTGGTACTTTCTTCTCATGTATTTTATTTATTTAGTGGTCTCTAACCTTAATAAGTACAATATTGCGTAACACAGTGTCAAAATGCGTCATGAGCGTTATGTTGTTATAACTTGTTTTGCCATTGGTTTCCATTATACGAATACAAAACCAATTATTTTTCTCTTAATCCGCAGATACCATGCCCTGGGCACCGTGTCACCCACTGGCTACACTGACCCCCAACAAATCCCCGTGCATTTCATGGTTTTCAATGAGGACATGTTTGGAGTTATGTGGATTGGCCTTCATCACTTTTCCCTGTACGTTAAAGTCAAGGAGCAGTTTGAAACCTACGAGCGATGACCTTTTCACTTGCGAATATACGTGGAGCTTTCTCAGGAACGTTTGGACATGTTTATTTGCAGTTTTGTGGTCATAGCAATATCTAAAAAAAACAATTATTTGACTCCATTTTTATATACTATACATGTTACATATTTCTGAAAATTTACATGAGGTTAATGTGGGAAAAGAGTTTTATTTTTAGAAATGCTGATGAGAATATGTGCGTTTCCATGTATGAAAATGTCTGTGACATATTATTTTCATATACTCCCTTTCGATAAAGAGAGTCAAATGTACCCTACTTTCGACAAAGGGAGCTAAACTGTAGTTTATCTTTATTCTTATTCTTGATCTTATTCTCCTTCTTTTTCTTCAAACAATATATGTCCACAGCAGAGCTCAGAATTGACATGATGAAATTGCTTGAAACTTGGACCATTTATTGATGGAAGTATGAAGTTGTGCATCTTGTAATAATTATACCTCTTGGATACTTTGTTGCAAAGTTATATCCCCTAGTTCAATATGTTATAGTAGATTGTGTCAAGGGCATTATTTGGAAACTTTTCAAGAGCAATAAATTCAACATTCGATCATTTATATGTAACTACATTGAATTGTACACCACGTAGACATTTCAACTGTTGGGCAATTTTGCAGTTATCTCCCTTCTTTGATTGTCTTCAGAGGAAGTTTGGCTGAAACATCGCTCTTAAACGAATAGAAGAAATTATTTTGATCTGCACATTGATATATGGCAATGGGAAGTTGTGCTTAAATCTGCAATCTCACAGATTTACCCTTTTTACAACTTTTTTTTTTATTTTTTTATCTTGGAATGAGCAAATTTTTGCGTTAATATCTGCAAACCAATGATAAAAGACCAGATCGCAGATTTTCATTATTTCCGTTCGAAAATTAATGTTTTATTGTTTAAACCGTTACTAACGGTTTAAGAAAAAAGCATAAAACATTCAAACTGCGATCTAATTTTTGTCAGCAGTCTTATATTACTGGTTTCCATGTATTTTCGCAAAAATTGGCTCGTTCCAAGACAAAAAATAAAAAAGTTGTCAAAACGTTCAATCTGTGAGAGTGCAGCTTTAACGCTAGGACACATACTAACAAAAGTTACCCCCTCCCCCTGTTCTTCGCTTCTATTCAAACAAAGTTGTCTAAAGCATAACTCAGAAACTACTGAAAGGAATTGGGAATTTAATTATTTAAGCTTTGAACATAGAAAGGGGCGTCAAAGGTCTTAATCAATGACTACTGAATAGAATTCTATTAAGCTCATAACATTAATAAATTACAATGACAACTTGTAAATTATGCAATAATTATAACGATTGGACCCATTATTTCAAAGTAATCTCCCATTTTACTTCGATTTATTTTCCAATAAAAACTGTCGTTGATATTAATCTGAAACAAATGGGAGGTATTTTGCGACCTTTAACCTACATTGATATTTTCCCTTGTATGTTTCCTATTTACTTTGTTCATTTCTAATTCTTTCACTCTTACTTAGCATTTTTTCTAACATGCTCTAGTTGGGATGGGGTGGGGCATAGGTTATCGAATGCTGCGCTTTGAAAAAATAGTATTGTCTTCATAAATGGTATATAAGGATTTAAATTGTACCTTCAAGCATGACATCTGCTACCCTTTATACATCGTGGCTTATTAGTTATTGGTTAAAACGATTAATTTCATGTCCATCTTTGCCAGAATCTTTTAGTACCATGTTTGGGGAAAAGGGGTGTCTGTGATATATTATATGCTTATTATTTTTTATGGGGGGATTTAAGGTATTCTTATGTTATAGCTTTGAGCGTGTCCGTCGAAGGGGTTGCGTGTCCGAGTCCCGGTCGGGGCGTTTCTGAATATTCAGCCTAAACTCGCTATGTCGAACTCTGTTAGCTCGATGTTCTAGTTATGTCGAACTTTTTTCGATTTTTTCTCAGTGAAGTTATACACTTTTGGTACTTCGGTTATATCGAATGTTCGTTATCTCGAAGTATTGTATTTAAAATATTTTCTGCTTGATATTCAGGAGACATTATCTGGACAAGTTCTTTGCAAAGTAATAAGCAAATATACGGAACACATTACTTATTCTTATACTTAGTATGTTATATTAATAGTTATATAAATGATTTAAATGTTACCGTAAATTGCATATTTAAATAAAATTGTTTAGCTTTTATTTTGAACGAGTTTTATACATTGGTTGAGTCACCATTTTTACTGTTTTCGAATTAAGCCCAACACCATGTTTTCCTTCAAATGTGTTTTAAATGGTTTCATTGATTTTGATAAACGTGTAGGTATCATTGTATTGATAATGGTTTTAAAACTTACCGCAGTCTAAAAGGCAATCTCACACGATGAAAATATTTTTGTTTTAATTAAAAATAACGTCATAAATAAGTTACCAAAACAATATTGTTCCTACAATTTTTTTTTACGCTCGACCATGTTTTTCTTTTGCATTATTGTTCTAATACTAGGTACAGCATTGAAACAAACTATGAACGTGTTCAAGTGCAATAAAGATCTTTTGTATTAATGACAAATAAGTAGAAGGTTTCTAACATAATTATAACCAGAGGTTTAGAATTTATGGTATTGTAAAGTAGTTTATGGACTGACAGACTTGCGTATTGAATATATTTTGAGAACCAAGTTATTTACGTAGCGGCTTTTTGAAACCAATCATGGAATCCTATGATATTTGGGATGTTCTTCTTTGGATGTGCATACATACCAGGGGCGGTTATAGGAATTGACGTTAGTGGGGGGGGGGGGCGTAATGATTAAGGGGCGTAACCTTTTGACTGGCGCCTCTGCCTCTGTCTCCGAAATATATTTGGTTTAAAATGTTGACGGGGGGGATATTCCCATCTAAACATTTTAACAATGTTTAGCCCAAAATGGTGTCTTTTTGTGGGGGGGGGGGATGGAGGGACACGCGCCGGATGCCCCCCCCCCCCAACGCATCTGCTATTTCTTACAGCTCTGTGTACTCTTAAATTAATACATATCAGTTCTCCATAACTTATGCGGTATTGAAATAAATATGAACTGAAAACTCGTGTTTTGTTTCCACCTCCCATTAACACAACTTTGTCATGTCCTTTATATCTTTATAGTTGTAATTTATCAATAAATCCATTCTAATGAGAAGAATATTTTGGCTACAAAACACATGTACACCGACTCGTTTCTTTTGAATTGTTCCTACATGTTTATGTGAATTGTTCTTCTGGGGTGAAATGATGCCCGTACTTATTTTCATCTTGCAAAATTTTCTAATTAAATAATATTTAAAAACAAGATTCTATATCATTTAAAAGGGGTATGACTAGACACCAAAAAGCAAGGAAAAGCACGGAACCCCCCGAAAAGCATGGCAAAAAGCACAATCTCGTGTGAAAGCCAACACTTTTTACATTAAGCGAGTTATTTTCGCGGAAACAACCAAATTGCATAGCTAAAAGTACAGAAACCAAGGGAAAACAAATTAGTGTTATGAACAAAACTGATAATTCTTACAGAAAGCACCGGAAACAAAGAAAAGTGAAAGAAAAATCAAGATAGACAAACAGGAAAACATACCTAGTAGTATAATAATAAATTGAGTAGTTTATCTTGAAACTATGGTTGCATCGATGTGACTTTTGTAAAACAATGTTTATCTGCCGGCCAAAACTTATTTACTATCTCATTCCCACGAATAAGCTATATCGTGGCAACGATTTACTATCTCAGCGTTTCCATGACTAAGTTATTCCGTGCCAACGACTTACTATCCCAGCGTTTCCATGACTAAGTTATTCCGTGGCAACGACTTACTATCCCAGCGTTTCCATGACTAAGTTATTCCGTGGCAACGACTTACTATCTCAGCGTTTCCATGACTAAGTTATTCCGTGGCAACGACTTACTATCCCAGCGTTTCCATGACTAAGTTATTCCGTGGCAACGACTTACTATCCCAGCGTTTCCATGACTAAGTTATTCCGTGGCAACGACTTACTATCTCAGCGTTTCCATGACTAAGTTATTCCGTGGCAACGACTTACTATCTCAGCGTTTCCATGACTAAGTTATTCCGTGGCAACGACTTACTATCCCAGCGTTCCCAGAACTAAGTTATTCCGTGGCAACGACTTATTATCTCAGCGTTTCCATGACTAAGTTATTCCGTGGCAACGACTTACTATCCCAGCGTTTCCATGACTAAGTTATTCCGTGGCAACGACTTACTATCACAGCGTTCCCAGGACTAAGTTATTCCGTGGCAACGACTTACTATCACAGCGTTACCACGACTAAGTTATTCCGTGGCAACGACTTACTATCTCAGCGTTACCACGACTAAGTTACTTCGTGACAACGACTTACTATCTCAGCGTTACCACGACTAAGTTACTTCGTGACAACGACTTACTATCTCAGCGTTACCACGACTAAGTTACTTCGTGACAACGACTTACTATCTCAGCGTTACCACGACTAAGTTATCTAGTGGCAACGACTTACTATCTCAGCGTAACCACGACTAAGTTACTTCGTGGCAACGACTTACTATCTCAGCGTTACCACGACTAAGTTATCTCGTGGCAACGACTTACTATCTCAGCGTTACCACGACTAAGTTATCTCGTGGCAACGACTTACTATCTCAGCGTTCCCAGTGTTCCCAGGACTAAGTTATCCCGTTACAACGACCTACTATCTCAGCGTTCCCAACTTCCCCATGACTAAGTTATCCCGTGGGCATGACGCTACCACTTATCTCCTGTTCGTGGAGACGAGTTAGAAAGTTATGTTCACGAGATAAAAAAGCCTCACGCGACACCTCAATGCCGCCGTATGAAATAGTTCGCGGTTTAACTGAGATCTAAATTCGGAACGATTAGGCCAAAACAAAAGAGTTCTTTATTTCCACTGACATCTCCAAAAACAATAGGGTCGTTAAGTAGGCATAACTTTCTTTCTTTCTTTTTTTTCTTTTTTTTTCTTTTTTTTTTGGGGGGGGGGGGGCGGTGTTCTGAGCCAAACCGACCTATAAAAGGGTATATCACTATTGTAGACAGTTTCAAATATAAAATGGTCAAATATTAATATATTCACTTATAAGTGAACATTTTGTTTGAAAATTACGGAAAAAAGTCCACACTATGGTAAAAAGTGTATGGTCGGGAGGAAAATATAAAGTCGGTCGGGTTAGTGAAAACGAACAAGTTATTTTTTACGTCCTTATCCTGAAAATCGGTGCGTGAACAGAACAAAAATTGAATAATTGTTATTTTCAGGCATTAAAACTATTCTTAAAAGGATTTTTAAACAACTAGTCATACATATATAATTACACCAAAATATGCTAATTATACGAACACTTATAGTTGCCAATGTTATGAAAACTGACTCATAAACATCAGTTTTAGTTTTCAATCCATAAATACTCTCAGTTCGTAAATATGTGGCAATATCTGTTCATTGTAATTACATTTAAACAATACTTCATTTTGTTTTGATTCTGACTTACTTTAGGCTTAAATGTTTGGATTAAATGGAGCAGTTAATGGAATTTTAGTTTAAGTTCAAACCAAAAAATGAAATATTATCCTTAAGGATTGTTTATATCCGAAAACCCATTACAATCGGCATCAATATTTTGAAAGAGGATAGTGTTCATACTACTAATACCTAGTTTAACGGTCAAGATATGACAGAACGGATTCTTAAGGCGGTAGTGGACGAATTAGAAAGGCACGCCGCAAAGAAAGGTAATTTTATTTTGTAAAACATTATATTTATATATATAAGTAAATCGATGTAACAAAATATAACAATAATAAAAATATCAACTTCACATAAATTGTATTTTAGATGGATGAATGGAAAACATATTTAAATTAATCAAAATGTTAAGTGTCAAGCCTTTATTTTCATATTCAAATAAACACGGACGAACGGAATTTTGTTTAATTGTAGGCGGGTTACTCAAACTGAAATTAAATCTTACTATAATTGCGCATTGTTCAGGGGCAATTCTGTTGTAGGGATTCGCAAGGTGTCAAATGGTTAATGGGGGAAGTCCGCAGGCTGATCCATAAATTCTTTGTAGCGATATTTGCTTAAACTCTACTATAGCTGAGCATATGTTTGTTTTCTGATCATTAGCAGTTTAATACATTTTAATTAAGACGAAATCTACCAAATTGTGATTTAACCCGTAACCTTATGGACATACACATCTAAACAAATCTGTAAGGTGACAAAAATGGATGCTTTACAGTTTTATCATTCGTATAACCCTGCTTATGTTGATTTTCTTTTTCATCCTAAAGGGTCAATTAAAGAAAGTGTTAAAGAGGTCAGATCGGTGAGTTTTCAAGATATAAGCGAAATACAGAATATAGACGCTGGTCCAGCGAAAGGAAACGAACAAATATGTGATACAACAGAAAATATTAATGAAGGTCCAGCGCAAAATTACGATCAAACTGAAAAAGCCGTTAAACAGATAAGTATTAACATTGAACCAATCAATAACAACAACCAATCAAATTTGATAGATAAGCCGGAATATGTGAACGGAGAAAGTGCATATCAACAAGCAGATACTTTTTCTCCAAGTCGGGAAACAAACACTTCAACGGAGCATAGCAGCAATGAAAAGCAAACAAAATTGAATGAAACTGGAAGCATTCCAGGTTCAATATCATTGAATACAAAAGAGAGCGAGAATGTGTCTTCTCTGAAGACCAACAAAACAAAAGGAGCTAAGAAGGGGATACGTCATCGCAACAGTGCTGGCAAAGTGAATGAGCGAGATCACCGCACCGTGTTAGCATACAAGAAGACAAGTGATCATAAGAGTGAAACAAAAAAGCCTACAAGAAATAACAAGCGGTGCAATAGGCAGGTTACCAAGGATACTCGACCATCACTTGATGTAGATATCAGAGTCAGTAACATTGTATCAAAATCTGGGGAAATTGACAGTACAGGGAAAGTGAAAGAACGATCAAGACATCCATACCTTCCAGACGACCTTAGGAGGCTGATTGAGGAGCATTTCATGAAGGATAGCACAAAACCTTCACGGAAGAGTTCTCAAAAATCAGTTTTTGATTCTGGCACTACGGCAACGAAGGGGGATAAATCAGGCCAGGGCAGTGTCCCTGGTTCCTCTATAAAACATACTAAAGAACCAGTCCCTCGGCTTTTGCATGAAATAATGAAGGACGAGAAACATGTTCCATCGATTTTAACAAATAAAACAATTCCAAGGAACGGCACTGGTCATGGATTGGTAACGCCAGTACACATTACAAACGGGGACGCCAAAGATGATACTAACAAGAGGTATAGCCAATCGACATATTCCAAACCTGGAGTGATTCTAATTGAGAACCCGGATGTAAGTCCGCGAGGAAGAACAAGATACCGCCTGGATGCAAGCAGACACTACGATGCTCAGAATACGAGCACACAGATGATTATTCTGAACAATAAGCATTCGGTAAGGTTGCCTGTAGCTTGTGATTGATATTGTCTGAAATTGTGATTGATTTCACATATGATCGGTATATCGACGTAGGATGTATATTTATAATTATGATAGTTTTCATTGTAGTGAACCATATTTTGAGGTATTCGATTATAAATAAGCTTGTCATTTTATTTAGACATTGGCTATAGACACATTGAATGATTTGGTTTAGATGTTTTCATATTCAATGTAGCTACCCAGTATGCCATTAGTCGGAGGCTTGGTTTCAATGTGAAATCAACCAATCGATAACTGGTTGGCATTTACATTACCGTATGCATTGTTACGTCACTCGTCAATATGTCTTATGTTAAAGGGACTATACACCAGATTGGCACCAAAAAAATGTATTCTGTAACGAATCTCAGGACAATTATTCATTAAAATAATTTACTCTTTGATATCATAATTGTAAAAAAAAATACCAAAATGTAAAAAAAGAGTCGGAGACCGGGTTCGAACCGGTGTCGCCAAAATTGCAGTCCAGTGTTGTATCCACTGCATTATATACATAACTTATAACTCATAATATCACGTGATAACATCGACTAAATCACGCATAAGAATGAATTCTACTAGGTAGACATACCTAGTAATCTTTTTTTAATGGAGAAATACGAAAAAAACTGCGAAAAATAGATTAATTGTAAGCTATGTGGTACTTTAGTAAGTAAGTTTCAATGCATTGTACACAATGATACCAAGTTTAGGTCAGTTTTCGACAAAAATAATTCCGCTATTTCATCATACGGTGTATAGCCCTTTAAATGTTGATGCTTGATTATTCTATCTAATTTGGGAAAGGGTGTTGCTTTCTGAATACTGATTTGTAAATTATTCACCGAAACTTAATTACATGTACAGATAATGTTATGTCCGGGCGTTGTTCCTTTTTTTTTAACTATTTCGGAAGTGAAATCACCGATATTTCAATGTCAAAACAGCCTGTTTGCAATGTGTCGGTATAATATTAACATAATCTTTCTCACGTATTAGACTCTTTCAAATGATAACAAAATACTTTGTGGTCACTGGACATCAACATTTCACTTGGTATATCGTCGGACACCGTAGCAAAAACAAATACACAGGATTTGTGAACACAGTTAAAAAATGTATATTAGCCTTATTAAATTGGTCTCTTAAATGAATAGCTACGTGGCTTGAAAAAGCGCCAAAATATCGCTTTTTAAATAACTGGATTTAGCATTCAACTTAAAAAAAAGTTTTTGCATCAACTAGTGATGTTCCGATGATCGATTATAATCGAAAATCGATTGGTTGGGCCAGAAATCGGCGATAATCGATTGTATTTGGTTATAATCGATCATCGAAAAAGAAATTGAAAAAAAATATAAGTAAGTGTTCAGACGTTATCTTTAACAAAATGGCAGATGAAAGCCACAATGAGCAAGTAAACATGAACTATTTTTTATATAACACCGATTGTACTATCGATAATCGGTTACTTGAGTGGAACCGATTATCGATTGTAAAATTGGAACCGATTCCCAACACTAGCATCAACTTATATAATGTCCCTTTAATAACTTGATTAGTTTTATAACATTTCAATTGTATACATGCGTTTGTACATAAACGTGTTACTTTAAACTCGTTGTTTTGTAGAGTTCCTCAAGACTGTGGAAAATTCCCAGACCAAAAAGTGAAGATGAGAGGTATACGTTATGTCATGGTTTCTGAATTGGTAAATTTAATAGATTGCGTTTTAACAGTTTCTTTGTGCTTTAAACCATAAAGACATGTATTAAAAGCCTAAAAGTGTATATTTTGCATTGCAGACAGAAGATGGTTAACCCAAGACGTCATATTAAAGGTACTTTGAAACTGTGATAGAAGGTGGTAACGATTTATTTTGTTCAGCATGGATTTGATATTTTTTGTCTCAGTTTATAAGATTCGGTACTTGGTCAATCTGGGTGACTTGACTTCTCCAACTGTGTAATTTTATTCGACAATATCATTAAAATACCTATTTGCAATCTCATACAAAATGTATCAAACTGACTCATTGCAGGTAGAAAAAATTAAGAACGAACTGCAGCTAGTACCTTACTGAAATGTTATCATTTCAATGTGATCATTTCAGGATGTATATGTCCGTAGTAGCGTACTTTAATGTAATCAAATTAGTACAAAGTCTTTTTTCACAGACCGTTCATTCCATGAGTGTGGACACTTTCACCGTCGGTGTGCAACTTCGCCCGGTCCTGAGAGGTTCAGGTCTTCTAGCAGTTTGAACATCTTGCTCACAAAGAACAGACCTTCTAGTGAAAATATTGGTATGTATTGGACTACCTTCAATAAAATATCATTGAAATGGGTGTTGGGCCATTAGATCGTATTATTTTAATGATTACCAGTAACTCTTGGTATTACATAGTTCATAAATCCATCGTGGACAATAAAGTCAAACAGTTTAAAATAAAGTTATTACATAATATTATAGCAACAAATTTAAAATTATATATCTGGCAAGTGAAAGATTGTCCTTGATGCATATACTGCAATGAAGTAGATTATGACCACTTCTTTGTTACATGTAAGGCATTGTCAACTTTTTGGAGCAATATTCAGACAGTCTTTAAAAGATGTGGAATACAGAAACATATTAAGAATATTAAGCACATTGTGCTGGGGTATAAAATTACTCAAAAAGAATATAATATTGTTAACATTGTTTTAAGTCAGGTTTCTTATTGTATTTACAAGACTTACTACAAGTGTGAAAGAAGAACGATACCGATTAATATTATGCACCCTTTATATAATGATTTAATAACTCTCCAAACTCATTTTACAAATAAAAGAATTTCCCTGCGTTTTCTAAATGAATTTATCAAATATATTGTTATATATTGCCTATTCATCTCAAACACTGTACCATTGACCACATTGCTTGTTGATGTTTTTGTACTCTTTGTATGTTTCATGATAAAATAAACAGATTGTTTTTGATTGACAATTCCAAAAAGAAAAAAAATGATTACCAGTAATTGAAACCGACAAGGACAAGCCCAGAAAACAAATATCTACTATATAAAACCATGTTTAGAGGCTCAATATTTAGGACAAAAACTGCTCTGAAATATAGACACGAACGTACAAATAGACCAAACTGGCATCAAAATAGCTTTATCAATAAATTATTGGATTACCGTATTGGGACGATCAATGGAACATGAATTGAATTGGGCTTTAACTAGTTTATATGCACATAACCTCGCACTGGCCCCAACATTTATAAATAATAACAACATTTAAATATAAGTCTCACTGGAGCCATCAGTTTAAAAACATTGAAGATTAAAGTCAAGCTATCATGTAAACTGTGAAATACTGCCATTTATTCAATTTCCCCCATCGTTGATACAAACTCCGACATAATGATTGAAACGTGGTCATTCCTGTGTATCAGACAATGACTTAAAATGGCTGTGAGGTGTCGTTGGAAGTAAAATAGTTTTCGACCAAGAAGGCATTTAAAACAAGCATGTGTTATCATACGATAGTAGTAATATACTATAATCTTCTTTTTCTTTCAGGAGAACGTTTGTTTGAGGGTAAGCATAGTTTAATATTTTGTTTAAAAAACTTCGCCTAAATAAACATGTTGTCATGATAAGAACTCGGTTTATGTAGATTTCATGGCAATTTCGGAATACTTCAATCCATGAGACATTTTTGGAATACTTCAACCCACGAGAAATGTTCTCTTTTATTGAAATAATATCTATTGCACAAAGCATATAGTTCTTAATGTAAGTTGCATAAATTGTTGAAAAGTGTCAGTTTTTCAGCCCGAGCTAGTATCAACCCTCGACGGCATCGTTCCTGCCAACCAGTGAAACGCCAACCCCAAATGGATTTCTCTAAACCAGTCAAAGCTAAGGACAATTATGTCTTCGAGTGGGAACGCGTGTATTCAGAAAATCCAAGGCCACAATGGACGCGCCCTGCTTCTGAAAAGCGACCAGTGACAAGAAATCAAACTGTTGACAGAGTGAAAACGGCTAGGAGTTAGTTAGCATACGGGCAATCCGGTGCAGTTTGCAGTGCAAACAAACACTTGACGATTTAATGCACTTTTTATGGACATATATGTATTTGATTCAACATTTTAATGTAGCATTCATGCAATAAACAGGAAATAACTGTTTTAAGAAAATGTGAAATTGATTCGGATGTCGACCTCAAATATGGCTATGCATGCAGCGTTTACTGTTTTATGCAAATGCGTAATGCAAATGTCAAAATTTCTCAAATCCATTGCAAAAAGGAGGTCCGTATATGACTATTCATGTTAAAAAAATGTGTGCGTTCAAAGTATGTTTCTTTCTTCGGAAAAATACAAGTAACAGTTAATTCATAGTTGTGCTTCTAAATGCAACGAGTATATTTTTATTATTGCAAGCTCCGACAGCTTACGGCATGGAAATTATTTGCCATTTGAACCGCTATGTTCAAATAAAAAACCTCATATAAAACTAAATACACGTGACGATGAATGAGACGTGAACTTTGTTCTAAATGTTATCTGTCGTGATGTAACTAAAAGTAAATAACAATGTTAACGCCGATGTTTACGAAATGGTAACATGCTGATAAAGGTCACACTTTTGAACATGTGAAGTGAAAGCTGGCGCTGATCATTGCATGTACAGTTTAAATCGCAGTTCCGTTCTCTTGGCACTTACTTAAACGTTGTAAATCTACTGATGAAAAATACCATTTCGAAATACTTTAACACGCTTTTAACTCTGAACGATGGAGCACGTTGGTTTAATATTCGTGATTAGTCTTAACTTCCAGTGTCACGTGTTTGGGAGTTTGTATGACCCGCATCCGTTCCCCTCAGAGGGACCTTTCTTCGAAGGCTGGTATACTCGTATATTAAATTTAGACAGTCGAGAAAGCCTTGGATTACTTTTTGGAAGTGTTTTGCCTGATGCAAAAAGGAATGCGACCGGACCTCTTGTTGTGGCATCGTTTCTTTTTCGGAAATGTAACGCAGATTCTGGTGTTTGTGTGTTGCGGTCAGTTGACGGGAAATTTGACGTAAAGAACTTGAGAATAACAGCAAAAGATCAACCTGTGGTCGACAATCCGAACGTTAAATCTCCATCAAACTTTCGATGGGAAGTCAATAATGGTGATATAGGTGGATACTTCCAACAGACTGGTAACAAAACTGAGATTAATTTCAAGCTCTCTAACATCAGTTTCCATGCTGAAATCGGACATCCGACGCTTTGGAATGAAGATGGCACTGGTCCCGAAGGGTGGCTTGGCTACCTTCCGTTACCTCTTCATTGGTTTGTGTTTAGTCTCTCATCACAACAAGTCACATATACCATTCAGAATTTCACAAGCGGAGCTGTTATACAAGGTAGACGAGGCTTAGCTCATATGGAGAAAAACTGGGGCAAATCTTTCCCCAAAAGCTGGATCTGGACGGAAGGAATGGATCCATCTTCCAATGTAACATTCGCCATGTCCGGCGGCCTTGTTGATTTCTCAATGCTAACAGTTCAAGCTTTTCTGATAGGATATAGAAATCCAAGTACAGGGATAAAACTTGATTTTCGTCCAGACAATAGCGTGGTTTCCGCGCAAATGGATGGTTGCAGTGGGTCGGTGAATATTTCCGTCACCAGTTTACTTTACAGTTTGAAAGTACAGTTGCTTGCATCACCAGCAACATTTAGTTCGTGCCTTCTTGGACCCGAAACAAGTGGATTTAGGCCAGCATGCGTAGAAAGTTACGATGCTACGGTGAAGGTTTCTGTGTCCAAAAGGACGTTTGTTCCTTTCGTATACACATCAATGGATGAACAGATTATTGCAAATGCTGCACTTGAGTTTGGTGGCCAGTATGTATGCAAGAATAAATGCTACGAGTGATCCAGATGTTGTTGACCTTTAAAATGACTCGTTCGTGGTGGGTAAAATGCGCATTTTACAGATGTTCTATCCATTACAAAAGAAAGAGTGGCAAATCATGAAGACCACGATTTTAAACGCGTTACTAACGCAATTCAACAAAGGGCTGTAGCGTGATTGGTTGATTGACATTATCATATGATGCTAGCATTGTTTTCAATAAAAGTTTCTTTTTTTACTCAATGCTGGACCTGAATTGGGTGGTCAAAATATATGCAAGACTAGTTTTATGAATTATCAAGATGTTATTTAACTGTACAGGAACATTCGCACCTAAAACCTCTTCTTTAGCTAAAGCAATATTTTGTTGCACAATGTTGCTTCTGTGTTTGGTAGTCAATACGTATGCAGGAATAAATATTCTGAATGATCCAAATGTTGTTTAATTTTGAAGGAACATTAGCATTCCAAAGCTCTTCTGTGACTAGAGAAATATTTTGTTACACAATTTATTGAATGATACATTTGAATCTATATAAAGAGGCCAAAGAGCCGATACATACAATGGACAAGCAACTCAAACAGACAATACACGCATCAATGAAATGAATCCTCACGAAAGAATAGTTCACATCCAAAAGCATTTCTGTAGCTTGAACAATACATTATAGTGTGTTACAAAACCAAGTACACGTATTATTGAAAGTAACGCTGATAAGTTATTAAACGTGAAGTATGCAACTAATTGAAACAGAGTTTAAGTAAACCTGCTGTTTCAAAGTTATCTTTGTTCGAATGTTTTAACCTTATGAGTTTTTACTACCAGGGGCGTACCTATTCATTTTAGCGAGGTTTCGTTTAGGTTGGTCCCAAAATGATGTATATGGTGGCTGATGGAGTGTCATTTTCGAAAGAATACGGTTATCAAAAAAAACAACCATATTTATGCTCTCTGAACGATTACATTGAGTGATATGTCGAAATAAAATTTACAACGATGCTGATTTCAAGATTAAAGCATTTGCCATTTTGGCGCAACAAAAATGATTTGTATGCCCGGGAGTATTGCAGTATGCCTAGGTACGCCGCTGACTAGGTATCATTATAGTAATGTCTCCCCCATTCCTGGGGAGACATATTGTTTTTGCCCTGTCTGTCAGTCAGTCAGACCGTCAGTCAGTCAGTCTGTACGTCACGCTTCGTTTCCGCTCAATAACTATAGAACGCTTAGACCCAGGAACTTCATTATTGGTATGCTAGTTGGCCATAACAAGTTCATGAACCCTATGTTTGTTCGTCTCCAGTCCAAAAGTACAAATTTCATGTCCATCATTGATTATTTCTCACCTTAGACCACACAATGGGGGAGACAAGCGCTTTTTCAAAAAAATATTAGGCTTTATATAAGATATATAAGAATGTTATTTTCATCATTTGAGAATTGTGTTAAGGTAATATTTGTATAAAGCGTAAAAGGTTTTAATCTACATATTAAAACACACCTGAAATTATTATTTCTTTATTTATTTTTATTTATTTTTTTCAGTTTTTTTTTACAAGCTGAATATAAAAACAGTAGGGTCGGCGCCTATTTCTCAAGGATCGAAGGATCGAGTAACCCGAACCAAATGTATTTTTTAGGCCTAGTAGGTAGTATCCCATAAACAGTTGGTATGACCCTATGCATGACGAGTCAACTAGTAATGATACATTCACGATTCACATATTTTGTTTATTTTGAACTCTTACTCAAACTTTTATTAACTTATGTATTAATTAAGCTGATAAACTAATCGAGTCATCCTATAATTCAGCCAAGGGCCTTTCATATCTGACAATCATACGATACGTCACTCGCGTCAGCGTTAACGCTCTGAGCAACGTACAGGAAACGGTAACGTAAATTAAACGTCAGCCACTACAAATCGATTTAAATCAATAAAACTTGCTCATATATGAAACAAATAGAATGACTAACTTATTTCATTTCTTGAAAACCGCATTTAATTGAATGTGTGTTTCCGTTCAAACAGTGATATAAAAACTGCAAACAGCCTCCAAAAGGCAAACAGCGTAAAACAGCACACAGCAACGTATTGGGAATATTTTAAACTATGAACGCAAGGTAATCATTGTTTTTTTATATCTTTATATGTCAGCACAGCTCTGCTTTCAGATAAGACTAACAGTTGCTCACGTTAGCAAATTGTTTTGTTTTGTAACCATGCCTGTTGTGTCGTAACGTATGCACAGTAAGCGGGTCAGCCAACTCGCACACGTTATCTGTCGTGAACAATGGTTAGCGTTAAATGAACGACACCCACGTGCGACCAATCCCTTGGTCAAGTCAAGTAAACATGATTATTCTCTTAATTTCATGTATATCATAAACATAATTCAAGTGAATAAAAAAGAAAATACTATGAAGCGTCTTAAATGAATTTTAGAATATATATGACGTAACCATTTTACCATATTTAAAAAACATAATTAATATTGAATATATAATCTTTATCGTTTTTAATACAATATGGGAAATCGTGTGTATCAAAACATGTTTCAAGCTAGTTAAATTAACATTTTAACAAAAAAGAATTCCAATCATTTGTTTTCATATCATTGGATTATTGGGGTGTATGTATACCAACATTTGTATTAAAAGGAATAACATGTACATGTGTTTATATATATTATTAGTATGTAAATCATTCCATTATAAAAAGTGTTTCCTTATTATTTTCCCACAGCATGGCGAGTATAAGTAAGCGAGTCGTTAGCATGTACTCGTTGTTCCTGGTGATTTGCTTGACTTCTGTAATCAAAGGACAGTCTGGTTTCGTTCAGCCAACAGGGTTATCTTCAGCAAACACAGCTTCACAATTTTCGACAGGTTAGTGTTAAAAATATGTTTCTCACGTGTAACTTGTTTATACATTTTTGCATAATAGAATTTTGTTTTATTAACTTGTAGTATGGCTGTAAAGTCAAACTGGTGCTTCAATGGTAATAATAATAATAATAATAATAATAATAATAATAATAATAATAATAATAATAATAATAATAATTTTCATTAATTCACTGATGTGTTAATGTTAGGCTGATCGTTTTTCTTATTTATTGAGTAAACATGTTTCTATTGTTTGTATTAATTTTCAGCATCAAACATCATACCGAACAACAATGCTTTCGTCCAGTCTGCCAACACTTTCTATCCTGGAGATGTCCATTCAGCCAAAGGTTATTCAAACACAATGTATCCAGCACAAGGAGCTATAGTTAATTCCTACGCCAGTCCGGTCCATGGACAATACTGGACAGGTCAACAATATCCCTACCAATACCAACAGCAGTACCCGGCACAATATTATGGCGGACAATACGGACAAAATTACCCTATGCAATTCCCGGCACAATATTATGGCGGACAATACGGACAAAATTGGGGCAATGCTTACAATGATCCCGCGATGTATTCAGGATACCAGTTCAATAACGGTCATAACGGTTATCCGCAAACGGGATACATCAACAACGGTCAATACCCTGGATATGATGCAAGCTATTGGACGGGAGCCGCTTACCATCCAGGACATATGGTACCTTACCATGGACAGCAATATTACTACCAAGGACAGCACATGATGAACCAGCAACCTTACTACCATTACCCTGGACATAACCCCGCCCTTCCGTACTACCACCACCCACGGGATAGGGGATTCCTTGGAGGTGTACCGGCAAAGGGTCTTCTTGGAGCACTAGTAGCAGGAGTTCTTGTGGGTACCGCCGTCAAACGCGGCTAATAGCGACAATTTCATATGAACTATCGATAATAGAAAACTGAACTTACCCATTAACCATTTTCGGTTTTGCCTTTTATACATAGTATTGACTTATTTTAATGTTTGTGATATCTTTAATTTGGCAGTGTGAATGTAATTCACTGCATAGCATTACATTGCATATGTTTACTTTATTTATGTGTACATGTATGTGTTTCCATTTGTTTGATGCAACCAAACGAGTATGATGTTTGCCATTAAATATTGACTGCTTTTGTGTGTACCTCAATTCTTTATTACCAATATAAGAATTAAGTGTCCATTCAGAAATTCTAGACAGTACTGTTAGAATTATTATCCGACCCATGGCCTTTAAACCAGTTATGGAAAAGACACCCTAGCCCTTTTTGTGAGGGAAAAAAAGCCTTTTTGCAGTTTTTGGGGAAATTCTCGGAGTCCTTCACATACACATGAAAAAGCAGGAGACAATTCAAGTACAAAAAGTATTGTAGGGTACCAGTTTAGGTTTTACGGGCTTTAAAACTAATCACAGACGCCTGACCACTGGAGATTGTCACAATGCAGCTAATGACCAGTAATTTGTGTAATTTATTTTCATATTTTTAATGCTCAAAATTTGTAGGTTTCTTGACAAAATGCCTGCATTTGAAATGTTTTGGTTCTCCAAATTTATATTCTAATGCACTCAATAAGATTTTTTTTTTTTTAAATGGACAATTTAGTTTTACAAATGGAGTAAAATATCAATAACGCCATGAACATATCACTCAGAAACATCATTTCATGAATCATGAGATTTACATGAAATACAATTGAAAAGAAAACAAGTTTTGTTTTTGTTTTTTGTCGAAAATGGGGAATATTAGAGGATATTTTTTGGGGAAAATAATGTCTGGCCCTTGGGGAAGTAGCAGGCAAAGAAGCGTAAAAAGGCCCTGCGACCCGACTTTATATCCCGTGTATTACGTGAAGTGGAATAAAGAAATCGTTGACATTACGAGTATAAGTATAAACTATAAAACAAAAAGAACGTTTACTTTTAACAACAAAGGCAATGATTTGAACATTCTAAATTACAAATTGACCGTTTGAATTGCACAAGAAAACAATGAATAGTTATGACTGGCGATTTCCACACAAATAAATACGTAATTGTTTGTATTCCAAGCAATAGTATATGAGTTTGACTCGGAATCGGAGTCAGTTCACAAGCAAACGATTGTCTAGAAACAATTCTTGACCATATTGTCCTCAATGCGTCATCTATACGCCAGTTGCACATTTCATTCAGTTCTTTATGGAAACGGAATGTACGCTCGCCTTCCATTATATTAACTGAACCGATGCAAAGCCAAATCTTTACTGTGTTTTGTTTTCCTTGTTGTGTATGCGTGTGTTCAATGTTCACTAATGTGATATAATAAATAAGAAACACAAGTGTGCTCTAACTATTTATTATGATCTACGCTAAGCAATGCAAACCAACAGACTGACCAAGAATACTCAGCATACAAGAGGATAAAGATATAAAGTAATTAGGCTGTTTCTAGATTCTGCAACACTATGGTGTTAATTTTAACATCCTTGATGCACAGGCTATTCATAACGTATTGTGGAGTTATCGGAATAATACATAAATATCGTGGTTTCCGACGGCACATTTATCAGTATTTGAGCGAACACTCAACTATTTAGTTAACTTGATATCATCTGGGAGTAAGATAATTGATCCCAGATATCATATTCGATGGTACATGTGGCGTTACGGCCTTGGTCCACTGTCGGAGAAAGCAGAAGTTCAAAAAGTTGTGTAGGTTTTACGGGCTCTAAAACTAATCACAGACGCCTGAATACTGGAGATTGTCACAATGCAGCTGCCTTGCTTCTGTGTCAATGTAGAAGCACATCGGGCCTTTACAGGATCTGACCTGAAATCAGAATTTAAAAAAAAAAACACACAAATTAGTAGTCAGTTCTATTGATTAACATCATACACATGAAAAAGCAGGAGCCAATTCAAGTACAAAAAGTACTGTAGGGTACCAGTTTAGGTTTTACGTGCTCTAAAACTAATCACAGACGCCTGACCACTGGAGATTGTCACAATGCAGCTAATGACCACTAATTTGTGTAATTTATTTTCATATTTTTAATGCTCAAAATTTGTAGGTTTCTTGACAAAATGACTGCATTTGAAAATGTTTTGGTTCTCCAAATTTATATTCTAATGCACTCAATAAGATTAGATTCACTATAATTTTGGCGAATCAGTTTGACCGGTTTTAAAAGTGTCGATATATCTAACACAACATTTTGAAGTACGGTGCAGTTTTATAATAAACAAGATGGCAGCCTCCTTAACGAAATGTCAAAGTCGGGGTTTTATTTGTTTGAGACGTGTTTCTAGACTATTTTCAGCACATTTAAACCAGAAAAATAATATAAATAGTGAAGCATCAGACAGAAAAACCACACATTTCGGCTTTGAAACCGTAACGGAGGAGGAGAAAGAAGAAAAGGGTATAAGAAAATTCGGACATGAATCATTATTCGGATGACTTAGTTCTTATTTAAATGTTAAATAATACTCATATCAGCATCACTTGTTGATCTTTGATATTCAAACATTAAGTCTGAAGGAATAAATTTCTTGGATTCACTTTACATGATTTGAAATCATAATTCTCACTAAGAGTAAATTTCTTTAATTACATTGTTTTACTGTTTGATCTGAAATGATGTTTAGACTAAACAATTTGATAAACTTTAAAGATTATTGTACTTTGTGTTTATGCTCATGTCTGCTCCAAGGACTCTCAATAAATCTTTTACAAAATGAATGATGAAATGTATGATGAAATACCTGTCAAATTTAACTGTTTTAGAAGATCATTAAGCAGTTTTCACATTCCTAACTGATCAAATTTATTATTATTCAGCAGCCTGCAAGTTGCTAATGGCAACTAATTAGTTAAGTGATGCAAAAAGAACAACATTACATAAACAAAATTTATTCTTTAAAGCTGCACTCTCACAGATTGGACGTTTTGACAATTTTTTTATTTTTTTTGTCTTTGAAGGAGGCAATTTTTGGGAATATGCATGGAAACCAGTAACGTAAAAAAAAAATCAGATCGCAGATTTTTATATTTTAGTTGAAAAATTAATGTTTTGTGCATTTTTCTTAAACCGTTAGTAACAGTTTAAGCAATAAAACATTAATTTTTCGAACAGATATATGAAAATTTGCTTTCTGATCTTTTGTCAGCAATTTTTTATCATTGGTTTGCAGGTATTTACGCAAAAATTTGCTCTTTCCAAGACAAAAAAAAAAGAAAAGTTGTACGGTATATCTTTGAGACTGCAGCTTTAAATCTGTCAACTACTTCCTGTTTTGTACAAAGTTGTCCAATTAACCTTTATCGTGCTGAGCGCGACTACAAGTCGCGCCTGGCTTATATCAATACCAGTGCTAAGTGCGACCTGTTGTCGCAATAAGGGGTGTCCCGTAGAGAGCCTCGTTCTTATCGTAAACAAAGAAATTTGTTGTAAGTATTAACAGACTTATATACAAAAATATCGTCCAATGAAATGAGAAGCATTCCGATATTGCGTGATTTTTGAGGATTTTCTTAGTCCCATTTTTCAAAAATAAGATGGCCGAAGAAGAACGACGCAGAATGAATATTGATCAAGTTTTGAACCAAATTATTGAGGATAGTGATTTTAGTGACGGAAATAATGATGACAATGATTTTTGTTGTAAAAGTAATACTCTCAAACATAAACAAAACTTATAATGAAAAACTCTTCAAATTTCATTGAAGTATGCATTTATTTCATTGTTTATTTCTAGGACAAAATAAAAATGAATATAAAATCTATACCATTGTTTTCTTCTTTCTTTTATCTTTCGAAATACTATAGGTTATTTAGGGGTTAGATGCTAATTAATACCACTTTTTAAGTATCAAAGAGGATCACTATCAACAATAAACCAGATGGCCTGTTCAGTGTAAATTAATTCAGCACTGGCTGTGCTTATCAGCAGATAGGAATGTAGCATGATAAGGGTTAATCTGCTTAAAAAAGGATTTTTTGACAATTTTTTTTGAAAAGGCAGTCAGTTCAGCAATGATGTCTGTGGCGAACGTTTGCTGCTTGGTTCCCCGCTTGCAGTTTATGCGCTCATTGTAACAGGGATACAAAACAAAACATTTGCGAGTGTTTTGTTAACGTTCGCCTTACTGAACACACTGCTGGTGTTAAGCAAAAAAATCATTTTATTATTGAGACTTATAAAGCAACAGAGCCTTAACCAGAAAATTATTTAGGTGCAACTAGAGATGTGGTGGTTGCAGGAGGTGGTATTTCCCCTTTTGCATTGTGATTTTTTTTTAAAGTTTTGAAGCTGTAAATGTTGTCATGAGATATTTTACATAATTTTCATCTAAAACAAGTGTCATCGTAAACAAGCAATTGTTCTTCATTCAGTGCACAAGGTTGTTTCTAAAAAATATTGTTGAAACAAATAGAAAACTGTGTTTATACTCACCGAATCGAGGACGTTTTTCACCACAAACAATGAACCAGGAAACTGGACGCACGTGACATTACTGCCCTTGAAATGGCATTATTGAAATAAAGGAAAGTGACTGTGTAAAAACAAATAGAATTTCGAAAGTAAATGAAGTAAATGTTTAAAAATAATTTGCAAATGGCATTTTTAAAAGTAAGGGAAGAAACTGTATTATTTTGCAAAGGCATTTTTCAAACTAAGGGAAGTAACTGTTAAAAATTGGCAGATGGTATTTTTGAAATAAAGGAAAGTAACTATGTTTTTAGCAAATGGCATTTTTAACCTAAGGGAAGTAATCGTGTAAATAATTTCACATGTCATTTTTTTAACTAAGGGAAGAAATCTTTCTTATTTTTCTACATTATTGACAATTGCATTTTACAAAGCATGAGCAAGTCCCTTTAATAATGTTTTTATCTTTTTTTTCAGTAAGAAAAATTATATAATCGATAACATAAGGGTGTGATTTCGCTATACTTTGTTCATGTAATTTTAATACATGTGTAACTTCTTTTTCAGTGTATGAAGTATTTAAGAACGTAGCGGAAAAATATGATCTGATGAATGATGCGATGAGTGTGGGTGTACACCGACTATGGAAGGATCACTTCATACGCAGAATGGCTCCACCTCCTGGGACAAAACTCCTTGATGTGGCTGGGGGAACTGGTAAGGAAAATATCACAAATGACTGCCATCTTTTACCAGACCTAACAAGGTTCAACACTCAAGGGAGTCTGAGAGTCTAATTTAGGTTTGGGGAAACTCATTTTTAGTCCAAAAACATGAGTGAGTTCCTTTAAAAAGTAGACAAACCAAAGAAAACACTCAAACATGGTACAATCAAGAATAGTTGACTGTATTAGAAAAAGAATTGTAGGCTGTTGTTAAGTATGTTTCTTTTCTTTTTCAGGAGATATTGCTTTTAGATTCTTAAACTATGTCAAGTCTAGAGATGTCAATTCCCCACCAGACGTCTTCCCAGACTCAAGCAGCAGTTCTGAATCATCAGATGAAAATGGGTTGCCTAGCAACAACCAAAGGTCACATGACTGTCATGTGACTGTGTGTGATATAAACCAGTCCATGTTGGAGGTGGGACAAGGGAGAGCAGCAGAAGCCGGCATAACATCAGGTTTGTGAGGAACGAACATTGAGTATTGAAAAGTGCCTCTGTTTAATGAAAATCATTTGAGATAAATGTAAATGTTTGCAAGGATGTGATTTGTCAGTGGATTCACTGTTTTCCACGAATTTTAATGGATTTTTTAACTGATATAGGAACATTAAATAGTTAACCGGTTATTTTTTGTTCTTACTTAATTTGTTGTATTGACACTTGAGTTTTCTTCAAATTTGAAGTCAGGAGCTTCTAAAAAGCCCCACCATTGGGGGCATAAAGCACTGCAAAGACCCATCGCCAAAATGGTTTCATGCAGCTAGCTGCCAGGTCAATGACATCCTTGGTTTGCCATTAAAATATTTATGGCATATTTATCAGCATCACATACGATTTGTGAATAGCATTTATACAATCGTCAGCTTGAGAGTTAGCCAAACACTAATTGTTTGTTTGTCTCAAAAACCATTGATTACTTTGAAAACAATCATAGTATTTTGTCAAAGCCAGTCAACCACCTAAAGCTTTTTTAATTACTATGGTCAATCTCTACCTGGTAGGGTACAACTATGCCTGTTTTCAACTTTTATAATGCAAAGCCAGGCAGTGGCCAAGAAGCTTGTCAGTGATATAGATTGATGTGCTTATGTATGAAGTAAACACTGTTAGACCATCGGCTGATACCCCCCCCCCCCCCCCAACAATACACTACTGTGCAATGTTTTGTTGTAAACCGAGGGCGGTTTTGCTAGGTTAATATTTTTGTCATGAATAATTAAAGAGGCAGTTTCATTGGTGCTGCAAGGTACCAATGTTGATATATGCACTCGTAAAAACAGCAACCTAGACTTCTTGCCTGAGCAGACAACTGACAATCAAGGATTATTGTGTATTGAATTGTAACAGGCAATTTCATTAGTAAAAGAGTAATCTCCCCTGCCTCATGCATTAAATTTAGATTTTGTCAAAATCATTTTCCCACAGTAAACATATTGAATATAATGAGAAGAAATTCCATTGTTGCCAACAATGCTGTCAGACATATGCTGTTCAATTCAATGACTTTAACATAAATGAATAAACCTTTACTTGTAGGCATTTCCTGGTTGAAAGGAAACGCAGAATGCCTTCCTGTTGAAGACAATTCCTTCGATGTGTATACCATAGCGTTTGGTATAAGAAACTGTACACACATTGATAAGGTAAGTCTGATCAAAAACTTTTAAACAACTTGGTGTTGAGTCTTCAAACTTGGTGTGCACACTCAGGTCTTGGTCAGTAAATGACCCCTTTTCATTTTGGTGTGAATAGGGCAAAGGTGAAGCTATGATGACCTTTAGTTATCAATAACTTTTCAATGACTCAGTGTTTAGTCTTCACAATTGGAAGGTACAAGGTACATTGGTCATTGTCAGTAGATGACCCCTATTGATTTTGGGATCAAAAGTTGAAGTTATGGTGAACTTTACTTGAAAAAATATGGGCACTGGAACACTGGGGACACATTTTCGCAATTCTTTAGTATTATCATGCAACTTTAATGTTTTTCATGCTGTTGTGCTAACAGCAAGCTTTAAGCAGTACTTTCTGTATACTGTTAATACACAAGCATTTAGATTAGCTTGTTGTTGTTTTTTGAGCTTGTCATTTTGTTTATTGAAGCAATAAATGTATTGTCATATCGTTGGTGTCACCATTGGTGGCGTGTTGTTAAAAAACAACAGCGATGGCCATATTTCAAAACTGTTCAAATGAAACTTGGTACACATGTTGCCAGACAGAAGGCCAATGTATAGCAAAGCTTATAATTATGGCTTCCGTATTGGCTTCAATACTGGCTTCAATAACTGTTGATTTGTGCCCATTGTCCCTGTGCATAAACAACAACAGACAAGCTTTAACGTTTGCTTCATGGGCACTTGTTTTAATGATTCATTTTGTAACATGTGATCTAATTTTATGTGTACATTTCTCATTGTTTGTTTGTCTCAGGTAGTCGATGAAGCCTACAGGGTGTTGAGACCAGGAGGTAGATTCATGTGCTTGGAATTCAGTGAGGTTCCTAATTCATTGATAAGAAGGTAAAGTTTGAAACTTTCTTGTATATATATGTATTGATGTATGTATTTATTTTAGACCTTGTGGTCAAGGATAACCCGTGAAAGTGCAAGCACTTATTTCCAACGGGGTCCTTTCTTTTTGCTGAAGGGACAGCATGCGGAAGAGACAATGGTGGGATACAAGGAAGTATGGGTGCAATACCCTAGCTCTTTTTTCGAAGAGACCCCTTGGTTCTTTTATGTGCTCAGTGTAAAGCACTGATACACAGGGTACAACTTTCCTGGGTTAAACCTCTGAACAGAAACTTCAGCTGGTTTTGTTCATGTTTCATTTTCGCTTATCTGTTTTTTTAAGTAAAAAATCTGGTGTTTGAATAGCCTCTATGTTGTTGATATAGTTGATGTTTTCCTAAAAACTTAAACCTTATGATGTATGTCTATGGTTAATGTGATTCAGAGGTTCTAAACATCAGGATATATCCTGATATCAGAATTGAGAACATTTTACCTTGTTTATACCTTTTAAGCTGGATTGTGTAGAAAGCAAACAGCTTATTTTAAACACTCTCGAGTGCGCTTCCCGGATCAATCTAGTACTGACTGTCTATGTGAGAGGGGAAAAGAACGTTCCCCGACCCAGGATCCAACCCTGCACTCTACCTTTGAACCATCTCCACCCAAACTTTTACTTTTTACTTTACAATATTTTACAGCTATAAAGATTTTTTTTCACTCATCTTAAAGCAGTAGAAAGTACCTTGATATGAATATATGACTTCTGAATCAATTTAAAAAAAAGTCCAAATCACATTTACCCTGCTTTGGGCATGACTCACTCGTACTCAAAAAGACCTCCAGCCATTTTTCATGATTGACAATTATCAGCTGTTAGTTCTAACTAACGGAACAGAAACTTCAGCTGGACTTGTTCATGCCTCATTTTAAGCCGGAATTTTCATCAAAATGTTCCGGGTTGTAGAATGGTGAAAACCTGGCATGTAACAGTATGTTGGCTGGCAGTTGGTTGTATGGGTTGGCAGGCGTGCGGGCATTAATATGAGTTTGACTTGGACCTGTTGAGAACTAAGTGCAAAATGGTTGTGACTCTGTACAACTGTCTTAAAACAACCCCTCAAATTGTATGTTCCTATTTCCAGTGTGTATGACGAGTACTCGTTCCAAGTGATTCCTGTTCTTGGCCAGGTCCTCGCGGCAGACTGGAGCTCCTACCAGTACCTAGTGGAGAGTATCAGGCAGTTCCCGAACCAGGTAACAACAGCTGGGTTCTAATTTTGATTATATTCATTCAAAGTTGTACTGGTACCTACCTGGTTATACTAGTGGAAAACACCAGGCAGTTAATGATAAAGAGCGTTATTCATAATGATAAAGAGCGTTATTCATAAAACTTCAAAAAGTCAATTTTTATCTTATGTCAATAACCTAAAATTTTCATAGTCAAATTAAAAGAAAGGGATTTTAATATAAAAGTATGCATTTTTGATGAAATTATTGAAAATAAAGTAGTTCAGATATAATAAAGTTATTATATCATATGATAAGAGAGTATGAGATAACTAGAAGAGGCTCAATATAGTTTGTCACATTTTTTTTTTTACTTTTAATGAATTATTCTCTTTAACTCATTTAACTTAAATTATTAAAAAAATCACAAAAAAACATATGATTTAGGTAAAGATATTAAATATTAGCAATATTTAATATTTTGGCGCTATTTTGGGTTTGATGCTATTAATACGAAAAGCCCATTTTTAAAGGCAAATATTTGTTTATAACTGCTTCACCTGGACATGCTTATATTTTAATAGGTGAGCACAGTTCATCAAATATTTCACATTTAATCATGTTGTTAACTTTATCAACTTTATGAACAGTTGGCTCAATGACTGTGTTTTAATTTTTCTACTTTAGTTTTTTGATATAATGTTTTCCAAGAAAGTGGTACTGTTGCCTATTAAAAAGGACATGACAGTTTTCAGACTTGATTACAAGAAAGTGGTTTTAATTCTTCAGCAATTGATATTCTATTATACCCCCACAAACGAAGTTTGAGGGGGTATATAGGATTGAGCTTGTCGGTCGGTCTGTCTGTCGGTCGGTCTGTCTGTCTGTCAGTCGGTCGGTCGATCTGTCGGTTTTCATGGTTTCTGGACGTTAAATCATGAAAGGCTAGACAGATTTGAAAATTTTTTGGTACACAGGTGTAACATCAGAAGATACAGGTCAAGTTCGATATTGGGGCTTGTGGGGCCAAGGTCAAGGTCACTGTTACTAAAAATAGAAAAACGGTTTCCAGACGATAACTCATGAAAGGCTTGACAGATTTGAAAATATTTTGGTACAGAGGTGTAACATCAGAAGATACAGGTCAAGTTCGATATTGGGGCTGGTGGGGCCAAGGTCAAGGTCACTGTTACTAAAAATAGAAAAACGGTTTCCGGACGATAACTCATAAAAGGCTTGAAAGATTTGAAAAATATTTGGTACACAGGTGTAACATCAGAATATACAGGTCAAGTTCGATATTGGGGCTGGTGGGGTCAAGGTCACTGTTACTAAAAATAGAAAAACGGTTTCCGGACGATAACTCATGAAAGGCTAGACAGATTTGAAAAAATTTTGGTACACAGGTGTAACATCAGAAGATACAGGTCAAGTTCGATATTGGGGCTGGTGGGGCCAAGGTCAAGGTCACTGTTACTAAAAATAGAAAAACGGTTTCCGGACGATAACTCATGAAAGGCTTGACAGATTTGAAAAAATTTTGGTACACAGGTGTAACATCAGAAGATACAGGTCAAGTTCGATATTGGGACTGGTGGGGTCAAGGTCACTGTTAATAAAAATAGAAAAACGGTTTCCGGACGATAACTCATGAAAGGCTTGACAGATTTGAAAATGATTTGGTACACAGGTGTAACATCAGAATATACAGGTCAAGTTCGATATTGGGGCTGGTGGGGCCAAGGTCAAAGTCACTGTTACTAAAAATAGAAAAACCGTCTGGACGATAACTCATGAAAGGTTTGACAGATTTGAAAAAATTTTGGTACACAGGTGTAACATCAGAATATACAGGTCAAGTTCGATATTGGGGCTGGTGGGGCCAAGGTCAAGGTCACTGTTACTAAAAAAAGAAAATCGGTTTCCGGACGATAGCTCAGGAAAGGCTAAACGGATTTGAACAATTTTTGGCACACAGGTGTAACATCAGAAGATACAGATCAAGTTCGATATTGGGGCTGGTGGGGCCAAGGTCACTGTTACTAAAAATAGAAAAATGGTTTCCGGACGATAACTCATGAAAGGCTTGACAGATTTGAACATTTTTTCATTTTTTGTGAGAGTGCACATGTGGTCATGTGTTGTGGGGGAAACCAGAGAACCCGGATAAACCCACGTGTCTGACAAGGTAACCACCAACATATACATCCAGTCTGGGAATCGAACCCGGGTCCCCTTGGTAAGAATCCAGTGAGCTAACCACTGCGCTATCTGCACAATTGTTAGCATAAACATATTTTGCAAATAATACTGATTGAAGGATATGCCCGAAATATTTACCAAAAGTGTCAAATCTATTTCTTACGTTAATACTAACATATTATGGGGGAAAATGAAATAATTATAATAATTGTTCAGCAATTTCTTACGCAAAAAATGATTGTCCTGATTTGGCATTGCTCTGGTCCAAAGTTTTGAACAATTTAAGACAAAGCAGTAGCTACCTTTTATGTATACCGTCTGCCTATTTCGTGGGTTTAACGCAAAAGCCGCCAAGTGACATTAAAGCTGCACTCTCACAGATTGATTGTTTGACAATTATTTTATCTTTTGTCTTGGAATTAACCATTTTTGGGGTCAAGCTGCACTCTCACAGATTGATTGTTTGAAAAAAAAAATTTATCATTGTCTTGGAATTAAACATTTTTTGTGTAAATGTCTGGAAACCAGTGATATACTACTGCTGACAAAAGAGCAGATCGCAGTTTTTATATTTACATTTGAATATCGCTGTTATATGGCTTAAAGTGTGACTAACGCTGTAAGAAAAATGAAATTTTCAGCAGTTTACTTAACAATTGAGATTTGTTCTATTGTGAGTTATCATATATGACTGAAAGGCACTGATGCCAAAATGAACTGATTCTGAGAATTTTTTTATATAAAAAAAGGTCAAAACTGTCAATGTGTGAGAGAGCAGCTTTAAAATATATAGAAGTTTGTGGTACCTTTTGGCATTATCCCCATTATACTATGATAAAATAAATTATTGTAATCATGTTTTCCGATCAGATAATTACTAAAAATGAAAAGGATCAATGTAAACTATGTCAAGGTTTATTGGTGTTTCAGGCAAATACATTTCCATATAATATGCGCTATAATGTCATTGCATTATCAGATAAGAATATCTATTCTGAAACAATTTTACTATGGATGGAATGCATTGTTCTTGTTTAAATTGAATGTCTTTCATACAATAATGTCTTAAGGGAGCACTAATAGAATAAATAGTTAGTTTATACAAATTTGTATGCAAAGTTTACAAATACAAAGTTTTTGTTTTAATGTGATGAAATCTTATGCAATAAACTTGAGCCTGTTTCCTGGGTAGACCCCAGTACTGATTTCCATTTTTGAAGGCCATGAGAATGTTCCCATGGCCGGGATGGAACCCACAACCTGGGTGAGAGGCAAACACCTATACCACTAGAGCATTCTGACCCCACATATTATATAGATATAGATGTTAATCAGCAGAATACTCTTTTGGGCCATCTTATGTACAGAACAAGATTATTGTACATCATTTTACCGGTAATTGTCAAGCCTGTGTGTGGTGAGCGAAACATAGTTGTGTCACAATCACTGATCTGTATATGTGCAAGCGTCAGTGGGTTACTGCATACATCCTGACTGAACCTTGTCCAGGCTGTATCTTGACAATGCAATATAGGATTTTCAAAAAACTTGCAATGAAGTTTCACTAAATGAAGATGGCGTGTCGCGCACAAGTCCCAGGTCTGTACCTCAAAGGTCAAGGTCACCCATAGAGGTCAAAGGTTAAAATTATTACTGTTGCTAGGACTGTACTTTGTCCATCAGCCGCCTATTAACCAATCAAAATAGGATTTATCTAAGCTCTTAAATGTTATGAGTTTCACATTATTATTCTTCCAACTCAAACAGTTTTGCTCTGTTTGTCCCCTACAATGCACTGTAAAATTTACAGGCTTTTTAACAGGTCTATTTTTGGCATAGTTTTTAAGAGTTTTATTTTTTAAGCTTTTTTTTTCAACATTTCAATATATCAAAAGCTTTAACCATTTATGTGTCAAAAACTCAATATCTTTTTTTTATTTTTTTTTATTTAATTTGTTAATTAATTTGTTTATTCTCAATATATGGCATCAAAACATAGAACATAACATTTTCTTTTAATGCCCAGTTATTATCTTAAATTAGAATAAATATTAAACTGCAAACTAAGTAAGTTTTACTGAAATGCTATTTATCCTAAACTTAATGATGTTACAGTTGTCAGTGTGCTTGTCAAAAGGTTAGTGTCATCAGCACTCAAAGGCGAGTGAATATGTGGGTGTTGGCTAAATTAATGGAATCAGTCTGTCAAAAATGACAGTGTGGTTGTCCACCTAGTTTTTGCTCTTCTCCAGAGGCCTTTAACCTACTGTTTTATCTTTAGATATGAGCCAGATATTTCTTTGCTTTACAAGACATAAGAAGAAAAAGTAAATACCTGAGCAGTGATTTCAAACATCAAGAATGCTTGTACATATTCCATGATGTGTATATTAACCACAGTACCCATGCCTTTTGATTAGTTTAAAAATAAACTTGAATAGAGAACGGCAAAGTTTACCTGTACATAAACTGCACAAATCTGTCATGTCTTTATAAATTATCATTTTCAGTCATTGAAATAAGATTTTTGGATGAACAAGCCTAAATTCTTCTATTATTACTTGGCATCAAATTTTTTGAACTATAGCCCTGCTATATAAAATTCAGAATTTGAGCAAGCCCGGAAGACATTTTACTAGTGCAGGGCTTGCAGGCTTGTGTTAATTTTGACCACTGCATTTTATTCTGTATATGGCTGTAAGCCTCGATCCCTTCAGAATGACTCAGTTGCAATGTAACACTGATCAAATCAAAGTAAAGTGCCCAAAGGCCTCTTTCCTCCAATCAAGACGGGTCCCTTTCTTTCTTGGCTGTGTAACGTTTTAGAGATCAGGAAATTGGAGGGGTCAATGTTGTTACATAGTCACTATGTGGTTCTATAAATTGTCATTTGGCTTTCATTTTATTCTGAAACATAAAGTGCGACAACCACCACATTATTTTTGAAACTGATTACACATGAAATCAGAGCTTTGAAAAAACAACATTTTATAATTATGGTGTTGAGACATTACTTTAGCGTATTTGCTTCATTTCAATTTAAATTAAGTTTGAGTTTGTATATTGCAGCTTTCAATGATTTTTTGATTTTTTTTTTAAATTCATTTGTATTCCATCATAGAGTCCATTTAATAGTTCCAAATTGGCATGTTAATATGCTTTTCAAGCTCGTTAATTTTCTTTGCTAAAAGTAAGGGAGAACTCACACATTGAATCATGAAGGTTAAATGACTTTTTTATTGCTAGAAGAAATCCATAAACAGTTGTTTTTGTACCTCAGCTGCAGCTTAATCAGATTGATAAAATTCTTGTTTCTTTGCCAAAGGTCTTCTCTATAATGTAGCCTGCTTATAAATATAGGTTATCAGAATGGTTCATACCATTGCATTGAAAAGTAGTTATTACACTAGCGGATTAAGGAGGAGGGGCGCACCCTGCAAGGTCACCCTCCACTCACCCCCCTAAAAACAACGTCAATTGTTACTTTTTATGTTAACAGTAATAAAATACAGTAAAATAAAAATGCTCATTTTTTTTAATTATATTTAGTTGAAATTATCAGGGGTGAGTACCCACAAACCCCCATCCAGCATTTTAAGGCCTTAAAATTTCGGTTCTGAGATAGCAGCGAATGTCAAAAGGTTGTGCCTCTGAGTTACTCTCTAAAGTTAATTCTTGGATCCACCCCCTTGTATTACGTATGTTATATCATGTGTATTGCATGTATATGCTATTAAAGAAAACATACCTTTTCTCATTTTGGAAATTATGATGATGATGATTTTGACAATTTATTGGTTGTGTTTTGACATTGGTTAGGCTCTTAATACTGATTTCTGGTGATAATGTTAATGAATATAGCTTCTGCTGGAGGGAATTTGATTACATGTTAGGAATGAATGTAATTGTTGAATTTTAAAGCTGCAATCTCAAAGATTTACAGTTTTGACTTTTACTACTTTTTGTCTCAGAATCAACTGTTTTTTGTATCAATGCCTTCAGTTCAGTCATAAAGATAACTCACCATAGGACATATGTCAGTTGTTTGTGCCAGGTTGGGTTGTACTACTGAAAAATTCATTATTCTTAAGGTGTTAGTAATGCTTTTAGCCATAAAACATCAAGTTTCGAACATAAATATGAAAAACTGCCATCAGATCTTTTTTCAGCAGTCTTGTATCACTTGTCTCCAAACATTTGCGCAAAAATTTCCTTATTCCAAGACAAAAAATAAAAAAGTCAATCTGCGAGAGTGCAGCCTTAAGGAAAAGGTACAATTTTAACTTAAGATGCTCCTGTAATATTGCCCTTGGCATTTAAATTTAGCATCTGCTGCCTATGAATTGATTAAATGACAGGCTTAAAATTACACCAGGTACTTTAAGTGAATTAAAACTACTAATATCTCAGAGCACTGCAGGCGAAACATTAGCCACAATATATATGATATGCAGTTCATAGAATCTCAACGATTAAGATCAATACTTGCAGTGGAATTGTTCACTGTCTGCAGACTGATGCTATATGTTCAATTATGCATCGTTGTTGCAAATTGAGCAGTAAAAGTAGAAAACTGCAGAATGTGTTTTCTCTATATTCCAGGAAAACCTGAGCGGTTAAAATATAAATTTTGCAAAATGTGTACTCATTTTCTCTATATTTCAGGAAACATTCAAGAAGCTGATTCAATGCAGTGGTTTCAAAGCTGTGACTTACGAAAATCTGACTTTTGGTGTTGTTGCAATACATTCTGGATTTAAATTGTAGAAGCTATTAGAAATTGTTAATCATGATCAATTGATCAAATAATGTTGCATTTTATTTATCACATGTTGAATTGTTTTTAAAAACATTTTTGTGTGAAAATTCATGTATTATGATATACATTGCAATAAAAATAGTAAATATACATTAGAATTAAGGAGTTATAATGCAGTATGTTTCCTCTTACTGGCTGGAAGCAACCAATTAGTTGCTGATAGCTATTCTGATTTTGCAGTAGCTTTGATCTCTGTATTAATAAGCTTAAATCCAGTTTGATAATGGGTCGCCTCAGGTAAAAAGTGACGGAAGTGTATCATTTGGCCCAAATGTTGATACCATGTTGTTGTTAATATCCAGTATGACACATTGTCTACGAGTTCCATATTGTATGAAAAAACCCATGTGAAGGGGCTGACGAGTTGCTTTCTTTACATATCGGAACTGAAAAAGGCTGACATGTTACAAGACAAAGTCTTATTCAATGTGGATATGTACTGTGTTCCTCATTAGACAATCTGCTGAGGTATCTACCATCAACTTTAGTAGAATAATAACCAACATTGGAAGCATTAGTGATAAGTTTGCCCATCTCAAATTGAACTGATTGAACATTACATCATTGGTATCTCCTTTGTAGTTTTTTTTTTCATTTTGAAGATCAACCAACTTCCATGCACCAGTCAGTCATTATATTATGTCTTTTTTCAAATCAAAATATTGCCTTCCGATGTAGCATTTATGATGCAATTTATCACGTGGTATGCACACACCAATATTTGTCTCAAACTTATGACAAAACTTCTCCATTTCTTTGGAGGTCTTATTCTACTTTCATCTTAGATTAAAAAGGATTCTCTTGATGTAAATATATCAGAGTGGTAAGAAAACTTTTGAAACAAGGTTGAGGTCATGCCATGGTTACCCCTTCTAAAATTGTTTCCGAGTATATAGCCTGAATGCTTGGTCCTTGTCTTCTAATTCTTGAAGGTTGGTAATAATTCAAGTCGATGGCACCTTCTTACAAAGTAGAACAAAGGTCAAGGGTTGTGACTTTGACTGTGTTTAGTATGAATTGAATAAAAGGCTTACGAGATATAACTATCCCAACCTATTGGACAACTTCACCTGACGGAGACACCATGGTCAGTTAAAAAGAACTTATCCTGGCATAGTTGAGCTATTAAAATACCGTTTCAACATTTGAAGTTTGAGAACTGAACTGAATTTCATAAAACTTCTTAAGCTAAACAAAGAATTTTCAAACTATCTTTGGCTCCACTCCACACGCGACTTAATACCAAGAGGCGTTTTCAAGAAATATATGTTTTTAATTCATCAAGATTTGTGTTGGTGACGCCCCAGTAACAAAATACAATATCTCGAGCAACGCAACTTTGAACTAAAAACAGCACAAACACATGTTTGTATTTTTATACATCTGTTTGACAGATTTTGGCAACAAGTAAATATAACAAACTTCCTCCAATCTTTCCGACTGTGCAATAACAATTGCCTAGCTCCAACAAGTTTTGAATTGACATTTGTAGACAAAATAACAGGTATCTTTTACAAATTTTAGTTTCTTTTATTGGTCTTTAATACAAAACAATAAATAAACAGAAATATCACAATCATGTATAAATCATAATGGTTTTTTAGCGGTTGTGTGAATTCATGATGAAAATCAGATCCAATTTTTCTCCACAAGATTACAAGTCTGTTGTGCCTAGTGTCCATTGGCAAAATCAAATAAATGCCAGTATCAAAATTTTGACTAGTGGAATCCTGCAAGACATTACCGACTAGACTGATTGTTAAGTAATGCTGCTTTAAAAATGCTTTATAACTGGCAGTGGTATAAAAAGTTCTGGTTTCTGGCAAGTATGGAGCACCATAAAAATGTAACTTTGGAGCACCATAGAAAGTTCATTCTTCAACCAGACTTGAAAAGCAGGATAGCGACTTGTCCCAGGTAGAAATAGATGAAATGCTTGGTCTCGTGGGTGACGTAGCTGCCGAAGTTTCGGCCAACAATTGCGTGCCAGGTTGGGTTGTACTTTTTGTCAAATTCCTTCTTGATGAAGGCGGCAATGTCCTTCTCAATGTTGTACTTCTCAAGGGCCTGGGTCGCGCAGTCTACAGCATCCTGCTGCATCTCTTCTGACATGTCGGCATTCTTGATGACGGCCTTCCTCTCAGACATGATTACTGCAAAAAGGAAACAACAAAGTTACATATTGGACTAGGTGATAATAACATGTCAACATCTGTACAGAAAACTAATAATATATAGGAGAAATATTACATATTGTTTTCCACCATTTTAGTCCCTAGAATTTAACCCTAACAATAAATTCCTGTTTCAAAGCTTTGCAAAACTAAGTTTTAAGAGGGAAGTTCCCCCAAACCCCCTTGAAGAGGGATATCATCTAATTTAATACCAAGCAAATCACGCGCTGTGGAATAAATTAGCAATTGTTTCAAAGGGGAACTATGGCAAGATGTGCACAGGAACTTAAATATATTAAAATACAGTTATCTCGAAATTAAACACAAATTCAGGAATATTTTAGGCGCAATTCTTGCAGAGAAACTATAGTATATGACAATATACTTATTGTTTCGTCTCAATCCAGAATGTATGTTACCATGGCAACGGTATTACAACGGAAAATAATAAAAAAACCGTTACCAACGAAATTTTCAAAATGGTTGCCATCAATCATTGAAGTTACCTAGGCACTTAATCAAAAACAATATTTTACAAAAATATGTTAAATTAAGAACACAACTACACACAAACAACCATAACCAAAATCTCATTTTTCTTACTGGCAAACCCACGTGACTTCGACAAAAACATCTCTAAAATAAAAAAATAAACATTAAAAATCACAATATTCAGTTATTAAATGTTTAATAGATGCATTTACTTACCAGGTTTGGCAGTCGAGTCTCCAAGTCAAATGTTAAAGCGTTCTCTTAGATTTCGAAGATGTAACTGACTTGCCAATACACAAAAAATCGGTATAGTTACTGAAGATAAATCCTCTCTCTGCGATTGGTCATTTTCTGTTTCGCCATAGATATATCTAAGAGCGCGCGCTTTTTTGGTAAGGTTAACTTACACTATTTTTTCTTTCAATTCTTTAAAGAGATTTGTTAAATATGAAAACATCCACATTTTAATGATTTCAATCCCGGAAAGTTTTAGAGATAAATAAAAATACGTGGTAAATAGATACATTATTCATATATCATACACACAAATGAATTTGTCTCAAGTTAGTCTTTTGTGGCAATTGAGTATACTTTTTTGTGTTAATTAATGCTTTTAACTTTTCACCCGGCGCACGACCCTCTCCCCGTAGAATCGTCCAATTTTACTTCAATATTGGGGGGAGGGGGGAATGCACCATTTCGGACGGGAAATAGTTAAAACTTTCTTGGGAGAGTACCAAAGCCCCTTTGCCAACACTTCCTGTGCTCGCCCCTGTACTAATTTATTTTATTTAGCGAATTTACTTGTTTGAATATTTTTATATAAAACAAAAGAAGTTGATTTTATTTATCTCAAATATTATTTTCTTTAAAATACTTTCCATAACTTTTAGTTTACCAGTAGCACATAAAAAAGTAGTGTGCGCTACTCACTTAAATATCTTATTTTATTTAGCAAATTTACTCACTTAAAAATAATTTTATAAATCAAAAAGTATTTGATTTGATTTATCTCAAATATTATTTCCTTTAAAAGCCTCAACACTTTAAAAAAAAGAATATTGACACAATTTATACTTAATCAAAAATAGTGTGCTGAGCTTAATCGTGTAATAAGGGACTAATGAAATTGGGGCCAGAAATGAAATGATGTAATTACCTGTTATAGCACTCATTTGATACTCCACCCACCCATCATCGTACACGTTAAACTGAACAATAACAACTGGTATCGCGAACAGATACTTCAGAATTACCTCGACCTGTAATTGCATGAATTTTCATTGTCCCACTTATTGCTTTTATGTCTCTCTTTTATAGGTTCAGTTGAACAGCCTTCGCCTCACATTCTTCCTTTGCAACGTAAAGAAACTTTATGTTCTGTAAATTGCATATCTCTGACTGTGTCCATGCATAGAAGTCCTGGGGATTTTGAATTGTTGCTTTTCCAGTGTTAACAGCATCGTCTGCCATTCTCTTAGTTACTCCTCCAATGCCGTCGCAAGGTCCTTTCCCGTGGCCGGACTCAAAATAATTCCATTTTGCGTCACAACCATGAAACTCCTTGTGGTTTGCAACTTCCAGAAAGATGTACTTGTTCCTGTACTGCGAAGTAGGACTATCTGTCCAGTAGTGAATACATGACACATCCGGGCAGATAAGTCTTACTTCCCTTAGGATAGATTCCATGAACGTTAATTCAGTATTGGAGGAGTGAGCAAGTTCATCAGACACTATGACAAAACTCTTGTGTTTCAGGTCAGTTGCTCCAGATGGTCGATAATAGATGACAAATGGGTGCAATGTTACATTTGTCATGTTCCAGTATGCTGATTGGATCTCATTCAGCGTTTTGCAGCTATAATTTTCAGCAAAATCCATTTGCACGATTACATTGTTTTCAGGCAAGTTGTCTTTTAAACGTCTGATTTCCTCGTATTGTACTCTAACTCGATTTACATGGGCTTCAAAGTCTTCTGTTTGAGCTTCTGTATGAGCTACAAAGTCCTTCTTTGTCATTTTTTGTTCCACTATCCTCATAACCATTTTCTTCTTTCCCTTTTCTTCAACTGCAATGCGTTTCCACTGACTCACAACTATTTCGTCATTGTTCACTGTATCATTTATGTCTTTAATGAAGCTTTCCTTAGTGTCAAGCATTTTTCTGCATTCACTGATACTTTAACATTCTCGTTTCTGGCCGCTTTAAATGTGAGAGACATATTCTGATGTCGAGTACACAGACATGTCGATCTGTTTATAAAGGAAGCTAGTAATATGTTTTTTTGGTCGAATTCGGCAAAAAGAGGCAAGCGACAATTTGGTCGTTGGGTTTTCCGCTAAAAACTTTTGGTGCGCATTCGACATGTAATCCGTCAAGACTCGTGATTGTTTCTTCTCATTATCAGTCTTTTTAAAATCTTTCTTCCCGGGCATCATTCGACTATTGTCATCTCTTTCCATAAAAGAAATTACCTTCTCTTTGTTCTTATAAATTTCTCTTCGTCGTCTTAGCCGTTCGTTTGATATGCGTTTAGTCGAAACACGACCTAATTTGTTTCTGCATAATCCGGTTCGTTTACTCGCCATCTTCACACATCTGTACTTCTTCAGAATCTTACCCCCAATAAGACTATGCAAAGTATGTCTACGGTGTTTCTGTGCCTGCTCCCTCGCGATCGACACCTCGTTACAAAGGACATTGCTAAACAACAATTGTTTATAACTGCCTTGGATTGAGTTTCATTCAACCCAAGATGTCTTACTTGCATGTTTGTCTTTGATCTTGGAGTGAGTTGATTTCCATGAACCTTTTTAGATCTCTGTAATGTTCTCAGTCTGTTTCTGTACTTCTTTTGAAGGTTCTAGTATTTCTGTTCTAAGGATTTCACCTTTTGTTTGTATTTATTCAGATTGTTTTGCAGAAAAGTTCATTTGTACTACAAATCGACTGGGTCCTGCTTCAGGTGTCACTATAGAAGATGAGCTGTCGTACCCGCTAGTACTTAGACCGTCATGTTCATTGACATTATTGTTTACCTCTGCTTGTTCCAGCACCTTCTTCTTCTGTCTGTATGTTTTCAAATAGTCTCTATTCTTTTGGTTTCTCTTAGCACGTTCTGCTCGGCTGAGTTGACTGCTTTGTACATATGTTGCCTTTCTTCTTTGTCTTTCCCTCGATAAATACTTCTCATTGTCTATTTCTTTCAACCTTTGCCTATAGGCCTTTTGGATTTCGGCTCTGGACTTCCCCATTATGTCTGAAAAAGAAAATATTTTTTTGAAATGTTCGTTACCGACATTGAAATGTTCGTTACTCATCTTAAGAAGAATAAGTAGCCATTGTTACAACATGAAACCATGCCGTTGTACTGCACAGTAATTAAAAATACATCGTTCAACGACATCAGATAAAAAATAACTGGACATAAGAGGGTTAATGTACAAACGATCCATCAATATAAAAAGGAATGTAGCATATGCGTTTTTTGAATAGCATCTGCCAACTGCTGATATTTTATTTATATATGGCAGGTATAATTAGTTTTTTTCTATCTAAAACCACCTTAAAAGGGTTAAGAAAAAGAAAACATAGATGTATTGTATGAGCATAGTTCACTATATATTTGATTAACAAAGTAGCAACAGCAAAATATTTGAAATGTTCGTTACCATGCGGTAACGAACATTTCACTATAAAGCACATGCTTTTACCAGTATTTACGTACATGCACTTCCATGGTAAATCTAAAAGCGGTACAAATGAAAATTTCCATGACCATTAAAAAGAAAAAATGTTTAGGATCACAAGTAACAAATGCCAATAGATGTATGTAAATGAACCTTTCTTTGCACCAGCAAACAATCTCGTGTAAAACACTTGTTTACGACAAGACAACAGAAGCGTCGGCCATATTTCCCGCTCGAATGACGAAAGGATGACGTCATAATGAATCGTCATGATCGTACAAAAAAATACACCCATTTATTTACAATATTTCAGTAACGGACATTTCAAACGATTGTATGCCATAAAATTTTGAGAGAGTTGAAAGCTTCACCATGTTAACTTTTATTTATGTAAAACTTCATGCACAAGGCTTAGCGTCAACGAGTTAAAAAGCAGTATTGCTAGACTGTAAAGTTATGTAAAATACGATAACGAACATGTCAGTTTGATATGGAATTCTTCAGTCAGCATTGTGCAAAACAACATGTAACAAACACTTTTTTCGCTAAATAACGGATATGTTGCATATGATTTGAACGATATTTGATTAAGTGAAATATGTGAAAAGTGTAAATCTGTAATAGCTTATCAGGATCATTTAACCTTATTAATTTATAGTAACGAACATGTCAGTATATTCGGCGACATTGTTTTTTCTACATTTAAAGGGCAGCATTTGACTTTAGTCCTGGCGCACTGACGTAATTTAACCGAGCAAAGTGGTTGTGTCAATGTATTATATGAGAATAAACACTTTATTTTCTTATGTGTATTAATAATATAAAGTTAATATGTAGGAACGTTGAGCCTTTTGCTCTGGCGACAGTAACGAACATGTCATTTAAGCACATATGCAATCATTTTTTTTTTCCACTAACTTTAAAGCTTCAAATAATTTTCTTTGCACATGTTCTTAACAAACATTAAGCACATTACATGCATACATTAACGATTCTGGAATCTGATAAATCGCGCCCAAAACGGCCGGCGACACTAATTGCACCTTCTTATTGAGAATTACTGAATACGGGGGGCTTGTCAGTGATTGATTTTCAGGACTGAACAGGGTTAGGTACGCGGTTCGCAGAAACTCATAGTTTGGAAGATATACTTTACTAAATATACTTTCAAAATAGTTAATTTTAAATTGATACGCAGCATTCTGGTAAAAAATGAAAGAATATTTATTTATCGGTACAGAAGGGTGGGATGGAGGGTTTTTTGCACTAGCGAATTTGAAGACGGCGCACCTCCCCCCTGCCCCGTGTCCCTAAAAAAAAAATCGTCCAAGTTTACATTTTATGTCAATTCCTGACCGATTACAAAAGTACATTAAAGATGCACTCTTACTCCCAAATAAGATTTACCACTTTTAATAATTGTTTTAATATACCAAAAACGATGAATAAATGTGGAAAGCAATGGTTCTTATGAATGATGCCAAGTTTAATTTGAAAGAAAGGTGCAGAAAACACTGTATTTCTACCTTATAAGACCATAGTAGATCGCAGTAAATCTTTTAGCATTCACCAATCATTTAATATTTTTTGCGTTTGCTGCTAATAAATACATGGTTATAATATTGTTAATAGTAATTAATATTTTCCATAAATGCATTATTTAGTAAGCAGTTGAGGGTGTATCAGTCAAAATGTATGTTTGTTTTACATGTGTATGTATTGATTTTGAATAAGAGTGTCACTTTAACTAGTCGAGGGGGCTGGGGTGGGGGAGTGTGATTTGTAGAGTGTAAAATGTATTGCATTCTGGCTTGACCGCACCGCATCCCCCGTGCGGTTTTAAATGGAATTTACAAGCCTAAAGGGGGTATAATGAGGTATACGGGTCAAGATAATGAAAGCCGGATAAAATCGTATACTTATCATACGAGGGACGTTGGACATGTAATCTATTAGGTCTACCTAATTAATCACAAATCTTTACTGGAAAATATTTTGTAAAAAAATGCATGCTATTCTATGAAAACAATCATTTCTATATCACTGTATATTTTAGGCTTAGGACATCCAGAATAAAATTGTTTGTTTTTTTCAATGAAAAAACTTCAATATTCAAGAGTAAAATCGTACGGTGGCATTTTAAATAATTGCTAATACATAGAGGATAATTGTTTGTATCAGTTAAAGATCGTGATATATTTCACCGAGTGAGCACCAAAATATATATTTCACGAGAGGTGAAACGTATTCTAATCTTACACTGAAACAAACAATTTTTATTTTTACAATTACAGTCAATTGTTCTTTTTCAGAAAAGCGCCCAAAATTGTATGCGAACGTTACGTCATTTTGGAAATGCCGTCAATGATTTTGTGTCCCAGCCGAGCGTGAGCTCTATGCACGATGATGTTTGATTTAGAAATGAGAGCGGGCTAAAATTTCAAAACAGTGAGAAATATCAAAATGTTATTTCACTTTTTAAAACAGTGAATTAACTTTTTTATTTCCCTGATAACTCTCTATAAACCACCGGAATGCATGAAATAAAGTGTAACGGTCACTAACCATAATCGAAGTTATCATTTATTTTGTAACATTAAAAGGCGTGCCTGATTCTTGTTGATATACATGTCTAGTCAAAGTAATATTCTACAAAATATGTGGGTTGCTGAAACAGTTAAAAAACTAACGGCAGACTTCCAAAAAAAGAAGAAGAAAATGCTTGGTTCTATGATAATTCGTCATCCAAATTTCAAAAAAGATGACAAAATACTAGGAAGAGGAATCAGCGAAAATGCAGTGATTTTCAAGGGACAGCAAACTGAATGTATGTGCATATGCACACCGGTAATGAAGGCATATTTTTTTCTGCCATTTTTCAACGTATTTTAGGGAAGGAGAGCATATTCCACCAATCTACTCCCATCATCGGAAACACTCGCTACATTTCTGCAATATATGCCTCGTGGGCGATTTGGCTAGGAAAATCTCGTAACCATGTATAATTATCTAATGAGGCAGTTTCATTGGTTCCGCAAGGTACCTATGCGGAAATATGCCCATACACTCATACTAATGTTTTCCCGTAGGAAAGGTATTCTGGCGTTTCACTACTAATTTTAAACAGCTGCAAAGACCACCCGCGTGTGGGGACAGCTGATAATACAGGGTTATTGTAAAGTATTTAATTGTAACATGCCATTTCATTAAAAGAAGAGTTATATCCCCTGCCTCATGCATATTTATAAAACGAGATTTTGTCAGGCAATTTTTCTACGGTTTGTATGAAGTGTAATGGAAGAAAGTACCATGGTTGCCGACAATGATCTACTCCTGAAAGTTCAATTCCAATTCAAAGACTAAAGCGACGTCTTGAAGAAAAAGGCAGCAAAAACAGTGCTTTTAATCTAAGCTGAAGTCCAAATTGAGTTGACGGAAAAAATAGTGCTATGTAACCTACATTCACCTATGCCCCCCCCCCCCGTTTTATTTATAAAAAAATAATAAAAGAAAAGAAAAAAGAAAAGAAAATGAAATAAAAAAAAATCAGTAGCGGAAGTTGTTACTACGCCAATCCATGTAACATTCCATGCAGGGGCGTACTTAGGTATACTAGCTCAAGTACGCCCGGGCGAACACATGCATTCAGATTCCTGCGAAATGGCATATGCTTAAGACACGAAATCAGGAATAAAATTGAACGAGTAAGTTGATGTATATTGTACATTATATGTGTATTCATTAGTTGAAGTTGACGTAATTTAACAGAATGTTAGCGTCCAGTATGCTTGGAATTTTTTCCTTGAGAACTGCACATGTGCTTTAAAAATCCTTCGGCAGGGAACACCTATCCTGCTCCCACCCATGTATTATATTCAGACCAAAATAAAATTGTACAATAGTAAATTGTAGCCATAAAATATTTTCGAACGGAAATATAAAAATCTGTGATCTGATCGTTAGCAGTCTTTTATCACTGGTTTGCAGATATTTACGCAAAAATTTGCTCATTCCAAGACCAAAAATAAAAAAAAGTTGTAAAAACGGTAAATCTGTGAGAGTGCAGCTTTAAATAGCATGACATCATATTGACGCCTGCTGTATTTTTTCCAACATTATGCAACCTATTTAAAAGGTAATGGCGTGAAAGTTCCTTTAATCAAACAATCACAATCAATATAATATAAAATACTTTATTTTAACAATGTATTTAATAGAATTTGTAAGTTCACCGGACAGAAACAACAACGACGTGTAGTTCATATTTGCCTTTAAAAATATACGCGATGTGCCATTAAATGAAAGCATACCAGAGTTCAACATTTATTTAAACCCATTATGATAACATTATTAAACTTCTTAATGACAAAATAGTACACACAAATTGTATATTATCTTAAACTGCTGGATCCTAAAACAAGAGATTAACTGTAAACACAAAAAAATAATATCCATCGTTATAGACCACTGAGATTTTTTTCTTCATCCAGATTTAAACAACAAGATTGCAACTTGTCCAAGATAAAAATAGATGAAATGCTTGGTCTCGTGGGTTACGTAGCTGCCAAAGTTGCGGCCAACAATTGCGTGCCATGTCGGGTTGTACTTTTTGTCGAATTCTTTCTTCATAAAGGCAGCGATGTCCTTTTCGATGTTAAATTTCTCGAGGGCCTGAGTCGCGCAGTCTACGGCATCCTGCTGCATCTCTTCTGACATGTCAGCATTCTTTATGACAGCTTTCCTTTCAGCCATGGCCGCTGCATTGGAGAGAACAATGTATTATGCCATTTTTCATGTTAAAGGCCTTGTTTAAGGAATGTTTGGCATGATAATCCCCCTGCCGTGCATTTCCTGCTTATTGCACTGATGTCACAGTAGGGGCCAATTTCCTGTTTATTCGTTTATTGGCTCAGGGCCATTAAGGGTCCATTTTTATAATAAAACATTGAAAGCTGCACAGCAGGATACTCAGATTGGAGATCTGATAAGCCAATTAGGAAATACGATTAAGATCAATTAACAGAGGTTGTGTACAAATACACTGTTTAGGTGATGGGGGGGGGGGGGTACTTATAAAATGCTTAAACTAGGCCTTTAAACAACATATAGAACTTGCGTTTTAAAGCTGCACTCTCACAGATTGAACGTTTTGCCAACTTTTTTTTTATTTTTTTTGTCTTTGAACGAGCCATTTTTTACAAAAATCCATGGAAACCAGTTATATAAGAATGCTGATTTTTATATTCAAGTTCAAAAAATGATGTTTTATGTTTTTTTCTTAAACCGTTAATAACGGTTTCAGCCATAAAACTTTAATTTTCGAATAGAATTATGAAAATCTGCGATCTGATCTTTTGTCAGCAAACTTATATCATTGGTTTGCAGATATTTACGCAAAAAATATCTTTTTCCAAGACAAAAACAATATTATTTTTTTGTAAAAACGGTAAATCTGTGAGAGTGCAGCTTTAATGCAGTAATGATTAAGTTTAAACGTTTATTAGTTTTCAACGATTGTCATGGGAGAAAGTAACATAAACTTTATAATCCCGTCGGCACGATGTTGCGCAAATGCGATCTAGCTTGTATTGTGCGGGAAACCGGAGATTACCCACTTTTCCGGCTTGGTGAAAACCTATTTGTAACTCTTTGGCCATTTTTATCGAAAACAACCTCGGATGTATTTGGACGGTTAAGATACTTAAAATAGCGGTACGTTTAAGTCCGCTGCAAGTACATCGTGTAGTAATTTTATTTAGCAGTTAAACTTTATGACTTAACATTTGGGAATCTTAATTATGTTTGCAATAATACACTTCACTGGCAATCAATTAAACTTAGATCAATAAATACAACCCCAAAACACTACATTAAATCAAGGATATAATTGAAAAAAATAAGAACTACTTCGCCTTATGTACCGGAATACGTCCGAGGTTGTTTTCGATAAAAATGGCCGAGGAGTTCCGAATGGGTGACAACCATGTTTATATTCGGAACTGTGTACGCGACCTTGAACGCGACCATTGACGCGTCTATATATAGTCTTAAAATGTATCGGTACTGCAACTATAACTGATTTCGAGGATAACATAGTTTTGTAATCAATTTTGAATTAGACTTTATTGTAAAACATGCTAACAAACTAATATAGTTTTAAAATTTCTTTTATGTTAATTGATGAAATAGCTCGTATTTGGTCTTTAGAATATTGATTGACAAAAGCAAACAAAACATAAGAACTGTTAAAAAAATCTATAAGAATTAATTGCATTCTCATTCATTGAAAAGTACTTCAGTGAAGAAAGAAAACAATGTTTTAATCTGTTACGATTAAATGGTAATACTATTAAAGTAAAATGCTTACCAGATTAATTCTTAAGCTTTACAAATCCGAATACTCGATAGCTATATGAAGATGACACCTTAGATAAACGAGCTATAAGGAACTAATACATTCCATAACATTATATAACGTTCATTGGCTAATTTGGGTTTCTGTATACTTCTATCTAAAAGCGCGCCATTTACTACGGACTGTTAGCCACATTTGTATTGACTGGTGAATAAGTATAAAGAAAGTAATAAAAACAAGCTTTAACCGAAATTGAGAATAAATTATCTCCATTTTAAAACCTTTTCCTAAAGCGTAATCAACTGATCAGAAATCTATATCACTTTCAAAATACTTTTTCTGAAAGGGAAAATCTATCGTTTAAATTAAAGATACGATATCGCATAAATTTGAAAAAGGAAGATATGATATATGGTTTAAGTTTTATCATGCTTCAAACTTTAACAAACGGCTTCTTTACTTACAAAGACATTAACAAACTTGTTTAAATCTGTCATACAGCGCAAGTCCATGTACTATTTTTAACGATTTATGGTTAACGTAACATTGTATTCATCATCATCATCATCATCATCATCATCATCATCATCATCATCATCATCATCATCATCATCATTTGTAGATTGGAATTGACTGTTTGAAATAATTATCGTACACAATGAGCAAATGTTATATGCGCAGGCTAGCTACAGTAATGAGCGAGAAGGGATACTTTATTTTGACATTTCTTACATGTATCCCTGTAACGCTACAACTCTCTACCGTTTAACACCGGGCAATAGTAATAGTAATATTATGCATCGATGTTGTATAATAATGACAAGGTTGTTCAATATATACCTGACAGTGATCTAAACTGGATAATTTTTCAGTAGAGTAGATTTTTCACATATATATGTTCTGGGTCACGGATACTGTTATACATGTACACAACCTGTTAGATTTGTCCCAGATTTACAGATATCGGAATACTTGATAAACAATCAACACATTTAAGTGTTTTATGATATCTGTTTGTTGTTTTTTTTGTTGTTTTTTGGTATAATGGCATAAATAAATATGTGTTTAATAGTCGGCAATAATATGTTCGTAGAAATTTAATTTTGTAACGGAGATACATGTAATTTCAAAAAAAGTTCTGGCGCCGCACACAACGCATAGGCGAGGGTTTTTAGAAATACGCCGCTGACCTTCGGTATGTACGGACAGACGTATGTCACGAGGCCTCGAGAGATACAAGAGATACTCATGCGCCGTTACATATATTTTTTTCTCGATCAGCGGGTTAGACGTGAGATCGAGTTCAGCAAAGCTCCAACTAAGATGGACGAGGCAGTTGGACACGTGGCGTGTTACAGCCAGCTACACTGTGAAATGAAGCTGCGTGCGGAGCTTTCTACATGTGATGGTACGAGGTCGGAAAGAGACCAACATGAATACCACGAAATAGACGGGACTGGGTATTTAAATTTATCCTGGGGTCGGATGGTAAGGTTGTTAAAACAAGAGACCTCGGGACGGTACTGGCGGACTCTCGGGAAGGGAATTGTTAACGGGGCTGATACTTCTGGTCGAAATACGGAATGATCGCTGGGGCTTCAGAGTTACAAGGAGACGCAAAACATGATGAGGTAGACGACTGGAGTGTCGCAGATTCTACATTCATTTGGTGTGTGTATCGAACTTAGCAACGGCGGACGGCAAACGGCCATGTTCTATGACGGCAGCTGCGATGAGGCTGTGCGGGAGAATGAAGTCCTCACTTAGACAAGGCAGTTTCTGCAAGAAGGGGAGCAAAAGCGGTAGTAGTTGCAGTAGTAGTGTAGTAGTAGTAGTAGTAGTAGTGGTAGTAGTAGTAGTAGTAGTAGTAGTAGTAGTAGTAGTAGTGGTAGTGGTAGTGGTAGTGGTAGTGGTAGTAGTAGTAGTAGTAGTAGTAGTGGTAGTTAACCTCCAAATATTAGAGCATGATCAAACTTGGAAAACGGCGAGCGTGGCAGAGTCGTTGGGAAGTGTAATAATGCCTTTTAATAAAAAAAAGCAACTATTAAAGTTCAAAGTTTAATAACAGTAACAAAATACTATATACAAATAAACTATTGCATAATAATTAATATATGACCAATGTATGCTTGATCCTTAGTTTATACAGTAACAACACTACCACGAATGAGTGTTTTACACAAGCTTGCGATGCAATGGTAAAACCCACTTCTTATGAACACTTCAAATATTACACTCCGATGCTCGGCATGAAGTAGCGTTTAATTAGTTTAAAAGGTTGTTCATGTTTAATTTATGAAATGAACTGACTAATCAGGGATACACAGAAACCACCAGAAAAGATTAGAATTTTGTTGAAGAGCAATGAGATCGTGGCTTATATGTGAACTAGTTAATTGTATGTTTATCCGGATTTGAATAACAAAATGGCAACTTGTCCAAGATAAAAGTAGATAAAATGTTTCGTTTCATGGGTCACATAGCTTCCAAAGTTGCGGCCAACGATTGCGTGCCATGTCGGGTTGTACTTTTTGTCGAATTCCTTCTTGATGTAGGCGGCAATGTCCTTCTCAATGTTGTACTTCTCAAGGGCCTGAGTCGCGCAGTCTACAGCATCCTGCTGCATTTCCTCTGACATGTCAGCATTTTTAATGACAGCTTTCCTTTCTCCCATGTTTGCTGCAAGACAAAAAATATGTATTATCACATTTACAACTTTTCTGACATTTTCTTGACCCAATCAGTTTGCGTGTGGCGCATTAATATATTTATTTTGAATGATGCAAGTACTGGTCAGTAAAACCAGTAGTAATAAACGTTTATTTAATTATGATATAATATATACTGTATGTTTTATATATCTATTTTCAAATAAATTCCATCTCTTAAGTTCAAAGCCCTGCTTTCGTTCTAATCGTTTCAATATATCACGCATGTAAATTGGTCCTGCTAAAACCCACTAAGGGCTACTAAGAAATACTTAAAACACAATGAAATACTTTAAGAACATACATGACTATGACAGTATTTAATTTCAGAAAGGAAGCTTCTTTTCAAATTGATACATTTTTTTTTCAATTCTGATTAAACACTTAACATAAATGGTGAATTTATTAGATCTAATTACGACGCTCTCAGCGACGTATTGTTCATATAAAGCTTGACAAACTATGTTACAGAAATGTTTAATGCCCTCATACATTATTACATAAGAATCACAGGGCCCTGTTAACATGAATTTTATACTTTTGAGTTTTGTAAACACAGAATAAGTTGGTTGCTTTTGAAAATAGAATGCGCATCTTTAAACAGTGACATTGACATTAATTAATTTTAACTCTAACATTCATAACGATACAGGTGAAAAAGAAATTGCACACACTACTGTTACTGGTTTAAACCTGGGAGTAGGATTTGTTATTTGTCCCAGTTTAAACCACTATCGTAAACAAATTAAATAGGATTAAAGTAAAGGAACTTACCAGATTTATCCTGGAGATTTTATAAGCCAAATACCCTTATCCTTGCTTTAAATCGTTATGAACATGTCCTATTAGTCAATGGGTGTGTAGTTTGCGTCACATACCGACACCCAGTCTTTCATTGGGCTGCACAGGCGTTTCTGTATAGTTGTATCTAAAAGCGCGCCATTTACTACGGTCTGTTAAGTTCGTTTATTTATTATTAGATATATGAAAGCATGTAAGCAGGCAAATGAATAGGTTAAAATTTGCATTCTGAACAACTTGTGGATATTAACAAATTAATGTGGTGTCAACTGTCTTATACTTTTGAAAAACTTAATATTAAATTGTTATCTTTGCATTATCAGCATTTGGATAGGTTAAATTTTGCATTCGGAAATCGGACTTTTACAAATGAATGCAGTGTTAACTGTCATAGTTTAAAAAAAAGCTTCATGTTGAATTCATTATTAATTAAATACACTTGTGCGTTTAAGTGCAGTATGTATATAGACACTTTAATCGTGTTGATATTTCTATAGGGGTTGAGTCAGGTTCTAAAAATAACAAGGTGCTTCAGAAGATGGACAAGAAGTAAATGGCACATTGTATTGAGCTTTGAAGAATTTGATAGTTATGAATTTGACAACACATGCTAGGAATTGTGTTAAATTGAATTCATAAAAGGTTTTAACTGCTAAATATGTTGTTTGAAATTAATTATAATCTTATTACTAGTTTTATTAAAAACAAAAGCAATAATTGACAGTCTTAAGAATTTGATTATATGGAGGTAGATGGGTGCCCTTGTTGGCTTTCACGAGGACAGAAGGGTAATACCAAAATACCTAAAAGGACAGGGTGTAGATCTTTTCTATACCTCTTTAGCTTAAACCTTATTTCACTGATTCTATCATGCAAATTTGAAAAACATTTGCATTAAATACTTTTATTTGCACACGGTATTGTTGCAGATTTTTTAAAGTTAGGTTGAAATCATATTATTGTTTTCTAAATGGCACTTAAAATCTCGATTTGGTTAAAAACAGCAAGGTTTGCTGGACATAAGAAACAAATTTAAGGTTAACAAAGCATCTTATCTTATAGTATATATGTACTTGTACACTAATTTAATTGGAGCTTTCAGGAAAATGAATAACAAGTAAGTTTTCAAAAGATCGCGTCCGTTAGGTGGAAAAACAGCAACAAACAACACAAAATAATATGAAATGAAAGCAATGATTTCATTTTATATTGCATTAAAGCACTTCTCTTCATTTAAACTGAAATAACGATATGAATAATATGTGGAAAAGTCCTGTGAACATAAACTTTAAATGGACTTTAAGTTACGATTGTTAATGAATATTAAGGAATCAATAGTTGCAATCTGCCCGCTCATTGTTTTTATGAACTATTTGTTTGGCTCGCTCGCTCTTAATTTCTCGCCGAATCCAATCAGCATGAACTGAAATAAGTGTTGAATTGTGTACATCCTTATGCATCAAAATGGTACAAATTATCGTCTTGATCGCGCCTTTTGATTGCTACAATCGGTTTTAAAATACAAAAAAGAGCAATGTTTCTGATAACAATTGAAAATAAGGTACAATATTCTACATGTATACATTCTTATGAAGACAACACTGTACAACAATCGTTCCGAACGAACTATCTGTTAGCCGCATTTTGCATTTAGTTCGTGCATGCCGCTATATGACCTGGAAATAGTGCTGTGACTTTTGGTAAAACGTGCAAATGTTTCTGATGACAAATAAAAAAGCCACAATTTACATTCTACATGACCTGTAAACATCCTTATGAATACAAATTGTAACCATCGTTTCAAACGAACTATTTGTTAGCCGCATTTTGCATTGAAGTTCGTCCATGTCGCAATATGACCAGGAAATAGTGCCTTAACGTTTGGTAAAACGTGCCGTATACTGGTGTCAATTAAAATAGGTACAACAGGCAACATGAATTTTTAAAAAAAAGGTCTAATTTTCTAATTCGCCTTTCATTAATTTGGTTAGGCCTAAATCATATATCCTTACGATGTCGGTACTTTTTATGAATTTGTACGATTCCACCAATTATTAAAATCCGTTCGGTGTACGTGCAGTCGAAGCTTCTGCCTTCGGGCCCCGTACGATATTTTGGAGGATGCAATCGAATGATATATATGTACGGACATCGCAGAAAAAGTCGTGTGGAAATCGCAAGGAACACGGACGTACCTCGTACGATGCTCGTAACGTCAGTGTGACCTGGGTATTGATTTAATATATCAGATTGCATATGCATTGGTTCATATTGATTTCTAAAATAGTCCATATTAGTCTATATTTAAAACCAGCTCTTTCAATGACGCCCCGCATGTTTTATTGCTAAAACAGTCGGTGACATTGGAAATGAAATAGTATAGCATAGCCTCAACTAAATTATATGATTGATCACCTTTTTGTGCACCGTTTTAATTTCAAGTAAGTCTTGCACTGATTTTAAGGACAGAGACCACTTAATAAATTTCCTCTATATTTTATAGCCGATTGACAAAATTGCACGCGAAATAACACTGATTTCTGGTGTTTCATGACCCCCGACACCATATATGGGAAGAATGTTCCACTTGTTTTCTAAATACTAAACAACGTTGGAACATGTTTCTTATAAGAAAAATACAATTGGTTGAACGTAACCATTGTGTATTCGATTAACTGACCACATCCGGCGTAGTAATACAAACAGTGCGATGAACAAGAAAACAAAACAGAAGATCAAATAGATTCAACATGTTCAGCCTGTTATTAAAAACACAATTCCATTCAGCCTCAAAACCTTTAAAGGTGGAAAGTAGCCAAGAGTCTTAAATGGTATAACCATGCTTTAACTCACTGTCATGTGTTTTAAAAAAGGGGAAAAAAACATGTAACACTGAGTAGCCACATCCGAATTGGTGTAATTTGCCCTCAAGACACGTGCCCTGTTTTCGTCCGGACTGAGTATGTTGAATTCAAACAATAATTTCCCTGCCATGACTTGAATTTAATATTTAATACAAGCTGTTTATCAGTGTTACGTATTCATTTGCTTTCAACTAAACCCTGTTTTGTTTGTTAAATAAAAAAAACGTTATGTACACACAGCATGGCTCCGAAAGAAGCATAAGTCATTTTAGCGGGCAAGTCATTAAACATTTAAAGAGTCTACGGGGAACAGGCGAAAAGTAATTAGCGTTATCGATGAACAGCGTCGCTATCCGATAGGACTTGTTGAACTGCCGGTTGCACAGGGCAGTTCAGTTTTAACGTAAAACCAAGAGTACAAACTGCGGTTCGGTTTTAACGTAAAACAAAGAGTACAAATTATTTAAATGACTGAGTTCCCTTACCATTGTTCATTAACCGATATAACCCCGAATTATCTACAAAAGGCCACTATCTACTGAGATAAGGCCAAATAAAAAATAGGTCTGTTTCAGGTTACCCGACCGACCCTATTTTTTCCCGCCGACCCTAACCTATTTTTCTCTGAAAAAAATGTGATTTGGGTACGAAAAGCATTTGTTACGAAATGTATGTACGTAAAGTTGACAATATTATATAATATATTTCTAAATGTATTTACCGTACTTCACCTTAGAGTTCGAACACCTTAAAATAATTAATTTTTCCCTCTCCGAATTAATAGAAAATAACCATTTTTACATGTTTATCTACATGTATGGTAAACCTGCCTTTTTTCTTCATGTCTGCATTTTACCACTCATTAATTTATCCGTAGTTATCAATGGTTATTATGCCTATATGTGTAACTCCTTCATCAAGTTAATTAAAATCCCATTCAACACCATTTTATACATGCATTGAAATGAATAAACACCTTTTATCGGCTTAAGATCAAACAGTCACATTGTGTGACGTCACATAACTCTCAGTTATACACACGAGGATCTCATGGAGAGCATGGATATTGCTATGCAGGATTAATGTTTCTGAGTGGTGTTTTCGATTGTAACTTAAGTATTGCATTTCTAACTTTAATTCATCACATTAAATAGTTACCTGTATCATTGAATGAGTTGATTTTTATTGATGTCACAATGAGTATTACTGTACGATTATTGCTTCATAAAGTCTATATTAAAAGTGTGGTACAAGTTTCAAAGTTTATTGGCGGATCGTTTTACATACATGTCATGTCTGTGTTTTCTTAATCTCTTGATTGCCCTTGTTGTTTTTTTAATCCTCCATTAAATATATCACACATCCTTTTCAACAGGCAATAAATCGTTTAGGATGGGTAGTAACTAACTAACTTATCACAGTGATGTATACGGTTAGGTAATCTAGCCAGGCATTGTAACGATAAAGATCAATAATATTTGTTTGTGAGACTTAGTAAATGTAAAAGTTACAATCAATGTCCTTTGGGTGTCCGAAAATTAGGTACCTAAAATAAATTATTTTTGAAAATAATAATGGATGTCCGAATTTTTAGATTGTCCGAACTCTAAGGTGAATTACGGGTAGTTTGTGCTTGTGTGGCAGGTATATTTCAATTCTTGAAATATAAATTTTCTTGTCAGATACAAATGAGTCAGATACTGACTTTCGGATTGATATGTCAGACTTAAGTGTGCAATTTTGGCAATAAAACCTGCATGTTACTTGTTCTTCAAACCTGAACCCCCAGGTCCTCTTGACAGCATTGAGGTTTCCTTGGCTGATGGCTTATATGGTAAATTTGCTGTCCCACTCTTCATGTAATTATGTAACAGGGAGGTTAGCATTCTACAGAGGGTGATTGAAAGCAAAAGGATGCATAAAGAAAAGTAAAACCGTTCCTGGAAAGTCTTAAATAATAGCAGAGTGGTGTACCATAACTTAGTTGAAATCCAACCATCATTGTCAAAGTATTTACCAGACAAATAAAGAATGTTTCCTTTAAAGCATGGAACATGTTTAAAAACTACTGATAAACCTGAAAATTGATTACTTTTATTTTTGTTACTTTCTGAGTCAACAGTTACTGAAATCAATATATCAAAAAAAAAAAAAAAAAAAAAAAAAAAAAAAATGTTCCGACCTACCTACCCTATTTTTTTGGCAGCGTTACCTGAAACGCACCTATTTTTTTATTTGGCCTTAACAGGTTTATTACAACTATAAGGTTTGAACTTATATAAAGTTACTTTTGATTTCTAATAGTATTGCATCTTTAATGGAATAATAAATAGAGAACCTTTATGATTAAAGTCTATTTGTATTTAATTCAATTATTATCTTTGATACACAAAATATGTTAGAGCATAGTTGTCGCAAATTCATCTCTTTGGATGGAGATTTAAAGCCAAATATTCAAAAACAACGTATTTGTGCTCCTTGATATGCTATTAAATAACATTTATGTCGAATGTTTACAAAGGAGATATGTTACACCACTTCTTTCATCTATGATTGTAATTGTTCTCATTCAATGTCCCCTGGAAGCTGCACTCTCACAGATATACCATTTTTACAACTTTTTTTTTGTCTTGGAAAGAGCAAATTTTTGCGTAAATATCTGCAAACCAGTGATATAAGATTGCTGACAAAAAATCAGATCGTAGATTTTCATATTTCCGTTCGAAAATAATGTGTTATGGCTTAAACCATTACTAACTGTTAAAGAAAAATGCAAAAAACATCAATTTTTGAACTTTAATATAAAAATCTGCGATCTAATTTTTTGTCAGCAGTATTATATATTAACTGGTTTCCATGGATTTTCGCAAAAATTGGCTCATTCTTAGACAAAAAATAAAAAAAAGTTGTCAAACGTTCAATCTGTGAGAGTGCAGCTTTAAAGCATCCATTATATCTTTTTATAGATATTGCACAAGAATGTTTCAAAGAGGTCCAACGTATAAATCTCAGATTATTGGGCATTTCGGAATTTTATTAATAGTGTTTAAGTGTCCCTTTAATTAAATTGAAATACACGGAAAATATTGTATATGCTTAATGTTTTCATTAACAGAAGAGTTAAAAGCCTTTCTTCTTTGCAATTTTAATTAATTACATTCATGTTCAATTTAATTAATGATCGAGAAATTGATCATTAGTATTTAAATGAAGAAATACGCAAATCTTGTAAAGATTTCAGACGTCGTAACCAAATAACATAAAGTAGGAAGAACAGTTTGTGTACTTGTATTAAATTGTCAATAATAAACATAAGTTTTCAAATGGACGCATCTCACAGTGGAGGATCTGAAGTAGCTAGGACGATTTGGATAGTTGGATCTCCAATTGTTTTCTCCTTTGGAATCGTTGGCAACATCATCACAATGATTGTTCTCCTGGGACGTAAAACACGTAAAACATCAACGACAGTGTTCCTGACACTTCTGACATTTTCCGACATATTGGTGATGGTCGTAGCTTTACCTAGATGGTGGTTTATTTACTTATAAGGGATATATATTAGGCACCTTACCGATGCAATGTGCAAAGTACAGTTTTTTCTTGTCCATGTGGTAGGCAACGTGTCAAAAACTTGCTTGGTCGTCATTGATATTGAACGAGTTATTAGCAGCTGGGCCCCCTTTATTGCTGAAAACAAATGTACACCAATGCTGGCAACGATAATGTCCGCAGTGGTAACACTTATTATCACCGCACTGGAAAGTCATATTCTTTATGGTTTTAGCTTGCAAACAGTAAACGCACCCACTGTAAATATTGCCAGCCATGACGACACGTATGAAGATATGCTGGACAACATTACTAAAGACGCATCTTCCAGATCTCATGAGAATGCATCTTTGTCGGACATAAACGTAAACCTGATGGTAAACGTTACACATGATAACACAACAAACGCTGTCGATGAAAGGTATATTTGTTGGATTAATGATGACGGATACGATAAATTTTACAACGAGATATTTTCACAAATTCAGTTGGCTACCGACTTCGTCTTACCAATGTCCCTTCTCCTGAAAGAGAGGGGGGGGGGGGCTATTCATTATCGGTAAATTGGCAAAGACTGATGTTTTTTCAAAATCAATGAAGGTACGAACACACGAATCCGGAAGTTCTCTCAGAAGCCACTCAACCCAGATCACAGTTACTATTCTCGTTGTAAAAACCGTGTTTCTACTTTGCGAAACACCAGTGTCAGTTTTCATGTTTGGCCGCTCTCTGTGGATTGACCAGAAGGTTGGAATGACCACAACGCAGGAAATAGTATGGGCTGTCTGTAACCAACTATACTACATCAACCATGCTATCAACTTCATGCTGTACTTTTTTTACCGGATCGTGATTTAGTATTTGATCTTCTAAATTGTAAACGCGCTGTTGAAATGTCAGAAACATTTTTTGGACAAAGTTCAGCCTTGTTACTACTAGGCAAAGAAATTAACATGTTATCCGTTTAGGAACTCCGGAATCATTTTAGTGGTTTTAACCGAGGCCATTCGCGTTAAGCGCAAAACCTTTTCCCGAGTGTTAGTAATGACAGTTCCAACAAGGAATAATTAGTCAATTAATTAATGTAAACTATCTGAAATATCTAGTTTGTTTGCCTGTTTGTCATTTGGCTGTGGGCTATTGTGCCATAAAACATTATCATGGTTTTTGGCTACGGTTATGGTCATCAGCATCGTAACCACTAGGTAAAGCAACTTATCGCTCACCGTTGGCAAAAAACCGGGATTGTAACCGGAATATTTCTAATAAATTTCAAACTTATTTTTCAGTCTGCAATTAAATGATTATAACATTGTGGTATGCCAAGTGCATTTTAGCTTGTTTGTCTGGTTGTCTCTTTGGTGCTGTAAAACAAACAAGATGGTCGAAAGTTCTTGAATACTGTGCTTGCCATGGTTGTTTCCATCGCACCATTATTTATCTCTTCGTCAAATGAATTGCACTCGCATGGTATGTGTAAGGTTAACACAGGCACTGGATGTATAGCATAAACCGAACAAGGACAAGTGGATAAAAAAGAAAAAAAAATGTAGTAGCACCTTCGGCATACCTACAACACGAAACATATTTTTTTGTAATATATTTAGAGACACCTGGCATATTGAATCACGAGTTTTACTTGGTTCGTATCCTAACAAACTTGGCAGTTATAGCATTTTAAACTATGAAACACATCAGGATGGATAATCAACATTGGTTTCATTTTTTCTCGTTTTTTGTTCATCTCCTTTTTTGTTACATGCACGACTCTTACTGGTGTTTAATGTCAAACCACATTTCTTGAAATCATTGGGTGTTCAGAATGTCTTCACGTTTATTCTTAATTCTTACTCTTTTGAAGTTTTGCTAAATGTTTAGTGTCATTTAGTTGTAACTGCTAGAAAATCCTGTCCGCCATTAACATCTGCGTAGAATGGTGATTATGGGGATTTGTTTTTTTTAACCAGGCTTTGATTGACAATTTGATTAAAAATATTTGTTTGGACAGAACATAAAGAAAATGCATATCATGTATCAAAATATAGTCATACTTTTTGCCTCATGAAATCATCAGCCAATAACAAAATTAAGTGGTCGCGCGCATTGTTGATGGTTACTGTTTATAGTATTATTCAATGTTGATGAACACATGTATGTATCAACAGTTTGTAACGTGCGTACGAGAAACAATAAAGAAGGAAACCTAGACAAATAAACCCCAAATCAAACAGCCGTTTTCTAATATGTCTTTATCTTGGTCAAGTTTATCAACCAATATGTTCACCGACACACTTATAATCATGGCGTCAGTTCAAAAAATATGAAAAGTATTTTAATGTTTTGCCGAAAAGCCTACCTTTATGCTTTTCTTAGATATGCATATAAACGAACGCCTCGCGAAAAAAGATATTGTTAGATTTTATAAATTATAGATATTGAAGATGAATTCCATTTTATATTTATCTGTCCATGCTATGGTTAACTAAGAAAGAAATATTTATAACGTTGTTATAACATGCATCCTTCTGTGTACAAGTTTCTACAATTATTGAAATCAAATGACAAGAATATAATTATTAAACTAAAAGAAGCTCTGGTAATTGGAAATACCCTAATATAAAAAGGTCTCCTGAATACTTCGCTGTTATTTAAATCGGCTCATTCGAACGTCGTTGTTAACTCCACTTTATTGCTTGTTAAAGCATTGGTAACTGTTAATCGGTGTGATATCAGAATAAAGTATGAAAATGCGTTCCTTGTTTTAAGTACGAATGTATTATTAACGAAAACCGGATTATAATAATGGTGTCATTGGCGGTCGGTCGGTAGGTCTGCCGGTCGTGCGGGCGGATTTTCGTCCACTAGGGGTTTCTAGAGAATAACTTTAGTTTCGTTCACCATATCGACATTAATCTTGGTGTAGAGTAAGACAATGTCAAGAGCTCGCTTGGGATTGCTTTTGGGTCCATTTAGTCAAAGGTCAATGTCACCGTAAATAAAGATAGAAAATTTGTTTCAGCGAATAACTACAGTATTGTTCATCATATGGACACCAAATTCAGTGTGTATTATGACCATCTGGAGAGCTCGATTGTTATTGTTTTCGGGCTCCGTTCTGTTGAAGGTCAGGGTCACTATAAAAACAAACTTGTGTCACTTACGTCACCTTTGCAACATTGATGGTCATCATGTACTCATTATTCAAATTATTCAACTAGTTTACTTCGGTGTCAAAGTCACTGTTACTACAAATAGGAAAATGGGTTAAATCTGAATCTCACAACGATAGCTGAAGTACTTTAATCGATCTTTGAAAACCTGGTTTATTCGCATTCCGGTATTTCTTGTTTTTAAGATAATTTGCATTATGTTGTTATTATTATTTATTATTATTGCTATTCTTTTATTTTAGGTATTTAGAAATAACAATATTTTGACACAACGATGCAAATAAAATTAAGTTTCATCTGCAAGGTAATGATTTATGTATCAATTAATTTTTCCTCAATTCAAATTTCAATCAAATGGGCAAAAATACACTTGCTCATCAAAACAGTTTTACACACTTTTTCCCACATGGCATTCTTAACGGTTGATAGCTGCGCTTATTGCGAAGTTTTGAATGAACTAATAATAATGTGTTCATATGACTTCTATGTACTCTGCAACAGTGCGTTTACGTGCTGTGTTGTTACAAACATATCCGCAATTATATTTTGATGATGCCGTTTGTCTGTCAAGGTGTTTTTATTTGTCGGCATTACAGCATTAATGGTCAAATGTGTCTGTGTTTAGACCATTGTACATAATAACAGCAATGCAATGTACATGTAAATAGTTTATTGAATTTTAAGAACTACCTTATATGTTTAAATTCATGATTTGTACTTGGAGGCTGATTTCGGCCATTTAATGTTTGCAGGTTCTCGGTTGTCTTAGAGAAATGGATGAAAACTCTTCATGCAAAAACACGACAATTACCAGTTTAGTAAATTATCGCATTGTCTTTGACAATATACGAAATACCGATTCTCAAGGCATAAATTATACTGATAGATAAATGAAGGACGCATTATAAGTTATTGTTTATGTGATAAGCGCATGTTAAACTCGTGCTCGGCTGGGATAGATTAAATTGTTAACTTCTCGCCCGTCTTGAACACGTCTCTGTTTGTTTCGTTGCAAAGCTAAACTTGTATGAGTATTTTTTATGTTTGTGTCAATCAAATATGTCGACTGCTTTGGATTTGATGAAAATAACATTTTAAAGGAAGACAATCTGTTTATACTGCTTAGAATGTCCTGGTAGTTACCAGTGTAGAAGGAATACGTAAAGGACAAATGAAACACAACTCATCAAAAGTCTACGTTTTTTATCAGTAACAATATATTCTACGAAAAAAGATACAATATACTTACAACGTATGATTGCTCCTTCGTGAATACAGAATATATAACAGTACACCTCGAATAATTACACTGATCAGAAAGTAGCGCTATTTATATGTATTAACTTAGAAGATGTTTATTAATAAACGTATACTGCTCCAGTTCAATTTAAATGGTTTTGATTACAACTAATCCAAACATTATGGTAACTTGCAAATTAATTAGAGCCAAGCGAACAAAAACAACAGTAGTGATTAGTTTTGCGAGATTCTTAACAACGATATAATCAAAAGTTGTTTATATGTTAATTATGTAAATTCAAACGCAACTAAATACGTTCGTAATTGGACTACTTTGATTAAAAATAATAAAGATGGCATGCCCAGAAATGAAATAAATAATGTCACAATTAATGCGTTTGTTCTCCAAAAAGAAGCATTATAATGAGATAATACGTTACCCCACGTATTAAAAAATAACGTTATGTCTATTGGCGCTTCCCAAACAGATTTGTTTGTGTTTCTGTTTTGTGTCATCATCAAAAGTTTGTAGTAACTAAACATCATTACCCATTTTAATGAGAGACCGTACGATGATGGCAACAAATTTTCATAATGATAAGAAAATAAATTTTGAAATATAAGATTAAAGACTTTTCTTATTCTCCAATGTTTTTGGCATTTTAGAAGTATTTAATACTGTTGTAAGTTCCTTTGATCATCATTTAATTCAAAATAGAAAGGTTTTTATGTTTTAAGTTGCCATTTAAGGATATAATCAAAGACATTTGTCTATTAATTAATTTTAACTACATGCTCAATCGTTAAATTTATTATTTGTTTTCAAGTATTTAAATGGAGAAGAAATACGAACATCCGTCATAAAGAGAGCAGACATCGCAACCATGTTAACATAGGTGGGACAAATTAAAGGAATAAGAGAACTGATGTATGGGCAAAAACATTTTTAAATAAATCTTAAAATGGATGCATCTCACAGTGGAGGATCTGAAGTAGCTAGGACGATTTGGATAGTTGGATCTCCCATCATTTTCTCCTTTGGGCTTGTTGGCAACATCATCACAATGATTGTTCTCATGGGACGTAAAACACGTAAAACATCAACGACAGTGTTCCTGACACTCTTGGCATTGGCTGACATATTGTTGATTCTCGTAGCTTTGCCAAGATGGTGGCTCATTTACTTATTCGGGATAGAGATTAGACACCTAAGCGATATAATGTGCAAGATACATTTCTTCCTTGTCCATGTGGGCAGCAACGTTTCGAGTTGTTGTTTGGCGGTGATTACTATTGAAAGAGTTATTAGCACATGGGCCCCCTTTGTTGCTAAGAAGAAATGTACACCAACGATCGCAACCGTAACGTCCGTTGTGTTAACACTTATTATCATCTCACTAGAAATACACATTCTTTATGGTTTTAGCTTGCAATTAGAAAACTCACCCACTGGAGACACAGGCAGCCATCACAACTTTAACGAAGAAATATTGGAGAACATAACTAACGACGCATCACCTAGGCCACATGAAAATACCACTTTGTCGGACGCAAACGTTAATCTGATGGTTAATGAAACAGACATTTTCATTACATATGAAAACACAACAAGGGCTATCAGTGCAATGTATATTTGTTGGATAAATGACGACAACTACCGTAAATTCTACAACGAGATATTTTCACCTATCCAATTGGCGACCAGCTTTGCCTTACCAATGTTAATTCTTGTTACAGGCGGAGTGCTAATTATCAGTAAATTTGCCAAGTGCGGTTCCTTTCCCTCTAAATTCACGAAACCACGAACACTCGAACCCGGAGGTCCCAAATTGTCGTCTCTCAGAAGACACTCAACCCAAATCACAGTGACCATTCTCCTTGTGAACACCGTGTTTTTACTTGGTGAAACACCTGTAGCAATTTTCGTGTTCGGCCGCTCTCTGTGGATAGACCAGAAGGTTGGAATGACCACAACGCAGGAAATAGTATGGGCTGTCTGTAACCAATTATACTACATCAACCATGCCGTCAACTTTATGCTGTACTTTCTTACTGGATCGCGATTTAGGAAACACGTATTTGATCTTTTGAATTGCAAACGCGCTGTTGAATTATCAGAAACATCTTCTGGGCAATCGTCAGCATTGTAACTACTGGCGGTGAAAATAACTTGCTAGCCATTAAGGAGTAATTTAATTGATTGATTTAGTTTGTGGTTTGTCTGACCTTTCAAACCAGAAATGGTTATCGCATTGTTTACTATCTAGGGCGTTTCGTGTTATTTGCCTGCAGTCAATTGTATAACACTTCGATAATTTTTCCACAGGTAATTGTTTAGCTTGCGTACACATTTAAATCATTTGATAAGTTTATAGATGTTATTTGATAAATATTGACCAACCAATACAAACAGGGGTAAATTTGCTTAAAGGCCTAGTTTAAGGAATGTTTGGCATGATAATCCCCCTGCTGTGCATCTCCTGCTAATCGCACTGGTGTCACAGTAGGGGCCAATTTCCTGAGTATTGGTTTATTGGCTCAGGGCCATTTAGGGTCCATTTCTATAATAAATCATCGAAAACTGCACAGCAGGATACTCAGATTGGAGATCTGATAAGCCAATCAGGCAATAAGATTAAGATCAATTAACAAAGGTTGTGTACTAATACACGGTTATTGTTGTTGTTTTGTTTTGTTGTTGTTTTTTTTGTTGTTTTTTTTGGGGGGGGGGTCACTTATAGAAGGCTTAAACTAGGCCTTCAGACCTAAAGATTAACCAGTTCTATAAAGTTGGTTGCTGGTAACATCTTGGCTGTTGGTTGTTGTGCCATAGAGCATGATATTGGGATGTTCCTGCTACTGCACTATGTACTAGTAATCTTTTTTGTTTTGAAGGATTTTCACAGGCAGAGGGTTTATAAATGAATAATGGTCATTTGACCAGGTATGCAACTAAAAAAGAACATATATTAAGAAAATACTTCATTAAAGTTTATTTTATTTCTCACAACGTAGTACTTGCAGGAGAATATTATTTTTTAGCTATATTCAGAAACGCTCGGCGTATGGGCCACGGTTCGATTTTCACTTGGGGCCACTCTGAAAGCTTAACAATTATTACTGTTTATGTTTGCTGAACACATACATATTGGCAACAGACATTAGTAATATTGTTTTTCGTGTTACCTCATTTATTGTTTCCGTTAAATGTACGCTCTTTTCTTCTCAATATTAAAACAACATTGGAATCAATCGGTGTTTTTACAATGTATTCAAGTGTATTGCCAATTGTGAATCTCGTGTAGTTTTGCTAAATATTTATTGTATATTAGTTATAGCTGCATGTATTTATTGTGTATGTTGATGGACTGCATTTGGTCATTGTCATCGGCGTCTTCAATGGTAATTGTTGTGTATTTCAATTTCATTTGTTTAAATTATTCTGCAATTAAACATTTTGATTATTTATAATTTTGGATAAAAGCTTACAAAGTATGTAAATCATTTGCAACATATCAAAATATATAATTTGGCTGGAAGAAGATATATAACTTATTAGCCCATCGAACGTTTGTGCCGTGAGGATACTGTAGTAATACTTATTTGCCATTGATATTATTATGCAGTGTGATAACAACTCACATCAACTGTTTGCAACATGCAAATGAGAAACGGGTGTTATATAATGAGACCTAGTCAAATAGCTCCCAAATCAACGAGCCTAAGAAAAACGCCTTTTTACTTTGTTCAAGTTGTTCAACCACTGAGTTCATTGACACAGTTGTAACGATATTTTTAATTGTTTAAATAATGTCGTCGAGTTGTTGTGTTTGTTTTACAATCATATTACACATGTATATAATCGTCATTTGATGCCTTCTGTATTGTTTTACAGTGACTGCAGTTTATATCGCCTCATTTGAAAGGCCTTATCAGTTCTACTTCTCTGCTTGTTATAGTATTGGTTAATGTCAATGTTTGTGGTATTAGAATAAATATGAAAATGCACTTTTTGTTTTAAGTAGAATCTTAATATATCATATGCTATTATATGAATCAAATACGCTGCTTTGTAAATGACGTGTCAATAAATTTAATAGATATACAGTAATCATGTGATTCGCTAGTTTGTAAGATACTTTGCATCATAATATTATTTTTATAATTATTCCTTCGATGGAGTTAACTAGGAAAACACTTTGTAAAGCGGCTGGATCTTCATTGAACTAAGTTTTATATACAATGTGATGATAACTGTATCTGATGTTTCCACAATTTAAATTTTCAATAGATGGGCAAAATTCAACTTCTACTCACTCGTGAATTTCCACAGAAATACATCTATACATCAAAGTTAATAGGTTCCGACATAACATTCTAAACAGAGGATGTTTGCACTTATGACGAATGTATAATTAAGAGTTTTGGATAGGATTCCTATATAACGTGTATATTCCTATTAATGTGCTTATTGTAACAGGGTACAATTCTTTGTATGAATTAAGAATTGGTTGTGTGTAACCTTTTTATGTTCTTTTAGTTCATTCACTGTGACCATTGTATTTTTTATTACCTGTCTTCTGACCATGACCATGTCGGCATAGAATTATAGTTTTTCCCGCCATTTCAATCATGTGATCTGTCACATGATTGCAGTACTTATTCAGAGTTTGATGAGAAAGGTTGGACTTCTCTTAGAAGTCAACTTTGGTTTTTTTTGTGCAGAATTTGGACATATGTTTTGGTGCGTATTATTTCTGATACTGTATCTGCAATTACCCTTTCTGTATTTGCAATGAGTTAATATGTGTTTTGTATTACGAAAAATGCATTTAGTACACATTTACTTTTTCTGCACGAGTTTCTAGAATTCAAGATGGCGGCAAATTCTTATCTAACTGATTATTAACTAATCAATTTACAATCACTTTTTCTACATCTTTTACACTTTTAAAATGATCCTTATTACAGCTAACCTCAGTCATGGACTTGTCCTAACCCATCACGGGAGAGAGACGGTTGAGAGCGTATATATCCTTTCATTCCACATATGGTAAGCCATTGTTAGATAGCCTATTGTATGTACAGTCGGCTATCTTTTGTATGTCATTATACTGTTTTTTATACTTGTGTTTATGCCACTGGATTTAGGTCACGTTTCATTGTTATAAACTGTTATAAATCACGTTTATATATGATGTTGATATACATGTATAAATTATACCGGATAATGTATATATAAGTTGTATAAGATTAAGTATTATCTTATTCTTATGATTGTATTTATCTATTTTCAGAATGCGGAATATACATAGATATAAATATAAGTTTACTAAGTTATTCTCATGATTACCGTGATTACCGAACTCTCTACAATAAACCGTGAAACAACCGGACTCTAGTGTGGACTTTTTCTTTTGAGCTAATATAGCTGGTAACAACATATTTATTCATTGGACCAGCCGGGCATGTAACCTGTATATTACATTATATTTAGACAATTAAATATAATTACATTTTTTACATATACATAACTTGTAAAAAGTTTTTAACGAGGCAAATGGAAGACCAATCATATTTATTTTAATAAAATTGTCACGTCGTCTGCCTAAAATATTGTTTCTTGAGGTGATTTCGTGTTTGGCAGTTTTCATGGCAAAAAGGCGAGAAGATGCAGTTTTTAGCGGGTTTTCAAAGGCGAAAGGCCACCAAATCAGGGGCGAAAACACGAAATAATAAATTGGCAATTTATTTTCTAATTACGGCGTCTTTTGACAAAGTGATACACAACAAAAGTTTCAAGTTTCAAAGTCCTTTTGCAGATTCGGCATTAAATATGCCTTTGACAATTAGCTACATAAGCATGGCAATAAAAAAGTACAGTATACGGAGATCGTTCAAAATAGAACAAACAAACGATGAATTATTTTTAAAAATAACAACAAACAAACGTAATTATAAATGAAACATTATTTCATAAGAAAAAACAATATTTCTTTAACACGTAGAGTCCTTCTTGTATTTTCAATTTAGTTTGTTTAGTTATTTGTGGTTGACATTTCTTTTAAACATTTAGAAAAGGCAATGATGTTATTCCAAGATACTCCAAACATCTTTTGATCTATGACAAGGCGAGAGGGTATCCGAGTTAGGATGATGTGATCGTTAAAAAGGATGAAGTTCCTGGTTCTAGAGCTTAAGTCATTTTCCTTCAGGCGAGGACATAAGGCTACATCGTAATTTCAACATCTGAAGCCTATATGGACGTTACAGATGACAACAGGTTACTTGATTCTTTGTGTTTTATATTAGAGTTTCTTGTCTTAAGAAAGAGAGGAAATATGGCCCAATACCATGAAACCAAGAAACCAAAAAACAAGCCACCATTCATTTTCTGAGTACCGCAGTCAATATATTTGTATTTCTCATCGTTTTACATATTATCTTTCTTTTAACAAGCATTTTTAAGGAGGGCATCTTATATTCAAAACACTTACTCGGTTATCTACCAGACAAAGACAAACAATTTGGAGTGTGTAAACATGGCAGGAAATATAGGCTAAACACATCAGTGCATTAGAACATTCGTCAGCCAATGATATATTGAGAATTACTGGTCGGCATACCAAGTGGCTCAAATGTTACAGTACTAAGATAGTGACCATTCGAATATAAATAAAGCTGAATGATACATTTAGAACTGCATAGCTTTATACTTTGTTTGTAAAGGTTTTACAGCAGCTGTAAGATCCACAGAAGCTCTATCTTTGTCTCGACCAATGCAGCTAGAGCTACTGTTGAGATAGTCTTACGAATATATTGGTATTACACAGTCATACAAAACAGCAAATGTATCTGATGAGAGTGTGCATTTTCCCCCCAAAAGGTCACAAGTCCAAATCTCCGATTACCTTGCATGTCGGAACATGGGGCCAAAAATACTTAGACGTTGTACATTTAATAGATGATATAAATATATAATTATATTTATAAATATCACATAATTTATTAGAATCGTATGTTCACCTAGGGCTCAAGCGAAAGAGTTAAATAAAGGAGGATGATGCACCCTGTCCTGTTTTTGGTTGCACCCTTCTGTCCTCAAGGAGCCATGTGTAGGCATCCTTCTGTTTTTGTAGAATTTAATGCTTAAGACTTTCAACAATTTATTTTGTTTTGATGAATTACAATACAATTATGAGAACATACAAACTTAACATATTTTCTGTCAAATGCATGATGTGTAAGTTCTTCACAGCCCGAAACAACATTTCCTTTTTATCTTGAACATATTCTAAAACCTGGCCTTCACCATAGTTAGCTAACAATAAAAATGACTACATAGTAATAGCTGCCTTGAAAATATAACCATCAATGGTAACATTTATCATGCTGTTGCTTTCTTTCATTAAAAGTATTGTGCTTATATATTAAGCACAACACGCTGTGATAACGTCGTTGATTCAAGTTCTCAATTTAACAAGGGATTGTTTTTTTTTTATGTAAACAACATGAATTGACTTTGATAACTTCAAACACCAACATCAAACGAATATATAAGTGGTATCGTTGCACCTATATTTATTTTAAGAACACTTTTCAACATAAAATTACATAAAACATCCAAAACAGAAGTAAAAATTATTGTGCCGTACACATATCGACGTCATCAATTTATACCAATCATGCCAGTGTTGAAAGCTTGATTCGTAAAAGGTTTGGTTCAGATTAGATTATTTATTGATATATATTTTACCATTGATACATTAAGTCACAAAGTTTGATAGCAGTATATGCAAGTACATATGTTAGACTACTGCAAAATTCACAAACAACCCAATTTATACCCTCTGCCCCGTCTTAACCTTTCATTGTTAAAACGACCATCAAAATACCAAAACGTCAATACATATAGTCATTTTTAATACAGTATCTTCAAAGGAATACCTTAATTTATATGATCACAAAATATTATGAGACGACGTCAAAAACTCAACAACGTCTTAAGAAAAAAATGAGAAACAATGAAAAAGGAAACACAGACAAATAAACCCCAAATCAAACAGCCGTTTTCAAATACGTTCTTATCTTGGTCAAGTTTATCTACCAATATGTTCACCGACACACTTATAATCATGGCGTCAGTTCAAAAAGTATGAACAGTATTTTAATGTTTTGCCGAAAAGCCTAACTTTATGCTTTTCTTGGCTTAGACTACCTGTGTATTCATTTGAATTCAGACTGGTAAATATGCCAGTTATCGAACGCCTCGCGAAAAAAGATATTGTTAGATTTTATAGATATTGAAGATGAATTCCATTTTATATTTATCTGTCAATGCTATGGTTAACTTAGAAAGAAATATTAATAACTTTGTTATAACATGCATCCTTCTGTGTACTAGTTTCTATAATTATTGAAATCAAATGACAAGAATATAATTATTAAACTAAAAGAAGCTCTGGTAATTAGAAATACCAATCAACTTTTGAGATAAATGTTTATTTCAATCCCCAATTTTAATTTTAAACCACTTATGTATATTGTTAACTTCTAAATGAACACTTTTGTATGATATATTGTTATACAACATTTGAAAATGTTCTACCATTGTATATACACGTTGACCACAATTGATGAAAACATGTATGTATTGTAGACTATGAATATTGTACAAGTCTAAATGATATACATTTGTACTGTTCTGTTCTGTTGTGTTGTGTTTATAAAATTGTCGTTGAGTTGTTGTGTTTGCTTTCATAATTATGTGACATAAAAAGGTCTTCTGAATATTTCGCTGTTATTTAAATTGGCTCATTCGAACGTCATTGTTAACTCCACTTTATTGCTTATTATTGCTTTATTGAATATGCCATTTGACTCCGTGGACATTGATACCTTAGTGTGCACATTTGAAACAGAATTACAAAATATTGTTGACAAGCATGCCCCTGTTAAAGAGAAAATTCTAGTTGTCAGGAAACAAAAAGCATGGTTCAATGATAACATCATGAAGCTTAAGCGTACCTTACGTAAAGCCGAACGTATTTGGAGGAAGTACAGACAACAGGACCAATTTGAATATTTTAAACAAATCAGAAGTTTGTACAGTTATGAAATCTGCAAACAGAAGAAAACAGTCATGGTTGACAAAATTGAAAACGCAAAAGGAAATACCAAACACCTGTATCGTATAGTGTCCGAACTTACTGGCACCAAATCTGAAAATCCAATGCCCTCTGCCGTGAACGACACAACGTTAGCTGAACAATTCGCAGATTTTTTATGGACAAAATTGCCACTATCAGAAATGCACTCAATGACTACCAGTGTTTTGAGCCTATTCCTAAGGACACCTTGTGTTTCAACAGTTTCCAGGAGCTTTCGCAAACGGACGTTAAGCGAATTATAAGTGAACTGAATACCAAGTCTTGTAGCATTGACATCTTACCAACTCATATATTGAAGTCATTTCTAAACGAACTTTTACAATGTATTACGCGAATTGTCAATTTATCACTAGCAGAAGGTGTATTTCCATCCAATTGGAAACAGGCTATCGTTCGACCACTACTGAAGAAAGCGGGACTCGAGTTTCACCTATCTAATTATAGACCTGTTAGTAACCTGTCGTTCCTCTCAAAAGTGATTGAAAAGGCAGCCTTACTAAGACTAAATGAGCACGTCGAAGCCAACAGTCTCCTTCCGGTGAACCAGTCTGCATATAGACGCTATCACTCGTGTGAAACGGCAATAGTCAGATTGGTCAACGACTTGCTGGACGGCATGGAGAAACAGGAAGTGACGGCATTGATTGCACTCGACCTCAGCGCCGCCTTCGATACTGTAGACCACGGCATCCTGCTTGATGTCCTCCACAAACAGTATGGCATTGCTGACTCGGCCTTGGCGTGGGTCGATTCGTATCTGCGTCCCAGAAGTTGCCGTGTGAGTGTCAACGCCGCCATGTCATCCTCGAGGTCACTGGAATGCAGTGTTCCTCAGGGAAGTTGCCTCGGCCCTTGGCTGTACCTCACTTATGCTGGCACACTGTTTGACGTCATTCAACCGTCAATTTCCGTGTACGGGTTTGCCGATGACCATATTGCCGGCAAGCGTTTCCGGCCTGCCTCGGAGCTTGAGGAGCACAGTGCCATACAAGAGCTTGAAGAGTGTGCGACCACAATAAATGAGTGGATGAACGCGAATAAACTTAAGATGAACACATCGAAGACAGAGTTTATTTTATTCGGACATAGTTCTCAACTAAATAAATGTTGCACAACTGAAATCAACATTATAGGTGACAATATCCCGTCCGTGAAAGTTGTGCGATATTTGGGCGCTTACCTTGACCAGTTTCTAAATTTTAAAGAACATATTCGAATTAAGTGTAAAAGTGCTATGTTTAACTATCTGAGGATTAAAAGTATCCGTAAATATCTGACCGTAGACGCTACCAAAATTCTTGTTTTGTCGCTTGTCATCTCCCATCTCGATTATTGTAATGCATTACTTTACGGAATAGCCGATTGTGATTTATATAAATTGCAGCGTATACAAAATATGTGTGCGAAACTTGTTCTTCAGCGTGGAAAATATGACAGTGCTAAAGACGCGTTATTCGAGCTCAATTGGCTGCCAGTTAAAGCACGAATTCAATTTAAGATACTGTGTTTAATGTTTAATTGTTCAACCGGAAATGCCCCATCATATCTCACGGAACTATTGACCGTAAAAATGCATCGACGTGCCGGTTTGAGATCCTCTGCTACGTCGGAACTTATTTACGATGTCCCATTTAATAGGCGAAAAACATTCTCTGACCGGGGTTTCGGTACAGCAGGCCCAGTTCTTTGGAATAAACTGCCTGTACACGTCAAGAACTCGTCTTCCATAGAACAGTTCAAAAAGAATCTTAAAACTCACTTCTTTAGAGATTTTTATGCATTTTTCTAGTCGTTGTTCATACTGTGGTTTTAATAGAAGATAGACTGATTGGACTTATCCGTGTTTCTGTTATTTGTGTTCTGTGATATTTATATGAATTTTTAGAATCCTGATTTATTTTTTATTGTAATATATTGTAATTTAAAGTGTTTAAAGTCTTAAGTTGAGTGTACTTTTATCATCTTAATCAAGCTCATGTATAATTTATTTTTATTTTTATTAATATAATTCAGCTGATTCGAGCCTCTGTTATTCGTGGCATCGATGTATAAATTTATTTTAGTCACAACGATCCATTTTTTAAAGCAGGTTATTTAAATTTTTAGAAGTAGTATGTATCGTGAATTGTTAATATTTTAATAATTCTCTTATTGTTTTATAGTTTTGCTACCTACGTTTGACATGTTTTATATGGTATATGTCTCAGTGTTTGATTTTGTTCTATAATTTGTGATTCTTATATTTTGTATTGTGTGTACAACGCCATTGAATATTTATATAGAAATAGGCGTTTAATGAAATAAATCAGTTTCAGTTTCAGTTTATTAACGTATTGGTAACTATTAATCGGTGTGATATCAGAATAAAGTATGAAAATGCGTTCCTTGTTTTAAGTACGAATGTATTATTAACTAGGCTCGATAAATTAGAAAAGTTAGAAACAAAGGTGAATGAGGTTGACGCAAAACTCTCAAAACTATGGTCAGATTTGGAAAAACGTGTAACAAAAAGTGAAGAAAAAGTATCGACCTTAGAAGAAAAAATCAACGGACGAGAATTCGATGCGGCAACAGAAAATGAAGAAATTGCCGAACTTAAAAAAGACAATGAGGGTATTAAGGCAAATTTAAATTTTATCGAGACACAGGCGCTTGCAAACAATCTAATCATAGGCGGAATACCCACCTGGGAGAACGAGGGGACGGCAAGAAACGATGGAACCTCCGGTGCGGCGGCGCCCACGGAGAACATGGCGGACACCAAAAAGGCAGTGCATAAATTTATTTTGGAAGTGCTTAAAATACCAGAACAGGATGCAAACGATATTAAAATTGAAAAGGCCAGGAGGATAGGGTTCGCGAAAGGAAATAGACCTAGAAATGTGCTTGTTACTTTTAGGTACTTCTCGGATAAAGAAAAGGTAAAGGCAAACAGGGATAATCTCAAGGACACAGAAACTTTCATGCATGATCAGTACCCGAGAGACGTTGTCGAAAAACGGAAAAAAACTAATTCCAATAATGCTGGCAGCACGAAAAGACAAAGTTGATGCGTACATTAAGTACAACAAACTTTTTGTGAATGGTCGTGAGTACACCGACAGCAAGTATGGTAAAGTGCAATAGGACAGATATGAGGGTGAGTTGAAAATTTGTTCTTGGAACTGTAATGGTCTTACCAAAGACAAGCTAAATGATGACGAATTCCTTAAAATCATACAGGGGACTGATATCGCATTTTTATATGAAACATGGACTTGTGACTTAAATGCGCGGGTCGGTGGGAAGGCCGACTACATTCTTTGTGACAATGCAGTATCGAATTTAGACCCCGATGACTATGTGCCAGATACGCCCCTGGGAAGGGTAACACAAGACACAGTACATAACTCGCACGGTATACAGCTGATTGACCTATGTAAAGCGACAGCCATGCGTATTTGTAACGGACGATTAGAGATCAGTAGATCGGTGACGTATTACTCAACAAACGGCTGCAGTTTGATAGATTAACTTTTGATCGAGGAAAGTAACTTCAGTGTCATAACAAAGTTTACCTGTCCAGTGTTTAATACTTTTTCTGACCATGCCCTATTATGTTTGCAATTAACAGTTATAACTCGATCACAAATACTCCCGAGGCAAATATGTCACATTCTGTTAAATGGGACGAAAGAAAAAAGGACGAATTTCGTAGAAATATAATATCTTCATTGCCTGAATTTAATGCAATATGTAATCGCATTGACAGAAACAGTCAGGATAGCATAAATGAAGGTGTTTCCAAATTTGCGAAATTAATTAACGATGTTGCTTTGCCACTTTTCTATAAAGAACGAAAAAATAGAAGGGGATGCAATGGAATTTATAATCTATCAGACTGGTTTAATGCCGAGTGCCGTGAGAAAAAAATCGGAATATAAAACTGCGTTGCACACTTTTAATGTAACTAAAAGTGCAGAAAATAGAAATATATTGAGTGAAAAGAAGAGAGCGTATTAAATCATAGCTCGAAAGACTAAACGTTTATATCATGAAAATAAAATTAAAGAAATTGAAGGTTTGAAAACGCCCAAAAGACTTCTGGAAGTATTTCTCCAAGAAAAAGTCGCCGATGGGAGAAAACATTAGCATGACGGACTTTTATAAATACTTTAAATCTTTATCAGAAGAAACTGAACACGGTCATAATGTTGCCGTGATAGAAGAGGACGTGCCCCTTCCGCACGAGGAGTTAGACGTTGACGTCACGGTGGACGATGTTAAACGTGCAATGAAAACATGAAAACGAGGGAAAGCTGGTGGTCCTGATTTTCTTATCAATGATTGTTTTATTGAAGCGGGCGACATTTTGATAGGTCATATAGTCGATTTGTTTAATCACATATTACACAGCGGAGTATTCCCTAATGAATGGATGATCGGCATATTAGTACCAGTATTTAAAAAGGGGGACCGAAATGACGTCAATAATTACAGAGATATTACTTTGATAAGTTGCTTCGGCAAGATTTTTACATCTGTTATTCACCACCGTTTGTCTGTTTACTGTGAGAAGTACAATATTATCACCGATGCACAATTTGGGTTCAGGAAAAACATGTCTACTGTAGATGCCATTTTTTGTTTGAATGGGCTTATTGAGCACTATTTACAGAATGGTAAAAGACTATATTGCTCATTCATAGATATGCGGAAGGCCTTTGACAGTATCCAAAGAAACGCCCTGTGGCACAAACTGAAAACTTTAGGCCTTTCTGGAAAAGTTCTGAACATTGCTAAAGCCATGTACGAATCGGTACGGAGACAGGTGAAGCATTGTGGAAACTTCTCCGATTTTATAGACCTTAAACTCGACCTCGCTCAAGGAGAAGTATGTTCTTCGATATTTTATTCACTCTATGTAGAAGACCTAGAGATTTACCGTGCATCTAGATTCGAAAGCGGATTATCGTTAAACGACATTTCCCTTATACTGCTATTATACGCCGATGATATGGCCATCCTTGCGGAGACCCCCGACGATCTTCAGAACAGCTTAAATCAACTACACGAATATAAACAAAAATAATAGTTTTTAAGCGGAGAGGTAGAAAATTAAACAATGAACAATGGTTTTATGAAGGTGTTGAATTAGATGTTGTAAACGAATTTAACTACCTAGGTAGCGTGTTTAGTGCAAATGGTACATTCAGTACGAATCAAAGCACCGTGGCAAGTAAAGGATTAAGAGCCATGAACAAATTGTTATTAAAAACAAAACACTTAACATTTAGTCCTAAGGTTTGTTGTGAGCTCTTTGACTCATTTGTAGCGTCAATTTTAAACTATGCATGTGAAATATGGGGTCATGTTAATTCTAAGGAGATCGAACGCATACATTTGAAGTTTTGTAAACGCATTTTAGATGTTAAATTATCGTGTAGCAATGCCGCTATTTATGGAGAATTGCAACGATACCCATTGTATATAAACAGATTTTCCAGAATTATAAAGTATTGGTTGGAAGTGGTTAAGAGTAAAAATTGTGTTATAAATGCTATATATAACTGTTTGTTACAAGACTGTATCGATGGTAAATCAAATTGGTTATCAAAAATTAAAGAATTATTATGTAGATATGGATATGCATATGTGTGGGAAGATCCCCAGTCTATTAATTGCAATCATTTAATTGTGCAATTTAAACAAACCATGATCGACAATTTCATGCAGGAATGGCATAGGGATTTAGAAAATAACATCGTTTTATCCTTATTGTATAAACATATGAAATTAAACTTTGAGGACGAGCAATATTTGGACGTCATTAGGAATTCAGAAAAGAAACGTTTAGTCGTTCAGATAAGAACTTCTACACATCGGTTAAGAATAGAAACCGGAAGATACGGACGAAATCGTATTGAAAGACTTGAACGTGTATGCCAAGTGTGCAACTCAAATGACATTGAAGATGAGTTCCATTTTTTGTTTAAATGTGCACCTTATGAAGAGCTTAGACGAAGCCACATTATAACTTTTTATTGGAGAAATCCAAGTGTTTTTAAAATGCTTTTACTGCTTAATTCTAAAAGAAGAAACGAACTTAATAATCTTGCCACCTATATTAGAGATGCATATCGAATTAGAAATAACGTATTAAAAAACACTCTATGATTTTTTCTTTGCATAATATATCCAGGATGTGATGAAATATTATAATTTGTTCTCTTGTTTTCATCTTTATGTGCGCATGCACTGCTTAATATTTAATTATCACTTTGTTAATATGTAGAAACTCATACGCTTGTTTTGCTTATTGTTTAACGTTTGTATCTATCTATTTTGTATATTTTTATGATGAGAAACCGTAATGGTTTAAATCGAATAAATTATGTTCTGTTCTGTTCTGTTCTATTATTAACGAAAACCGAATTATAATAATGGTGTCGTTGGCGGTCGGTCGGTAGGTCTGTCGGTCGGGCGGGCGGAATTTCGTCCACTAGGGGGAGTAGGAACATGTTATGAGCTCGCTTGGGATTGTTTTGGGGTCCATTTTAGTCAAAGGTCAATGTCACCGTTAATAAAGATAGAAAATTCGTTTTCAGCGAATAACTACAGTTTGTCCATCATATGGACACCAAAGTCATTGTGTATTAAGAACATCTGGAGAGCTCGATTGTTATTGTTTTCGGGCTCCGTTCTGTTGAAGGTCAAGGTCATTATTTACAAAAAAAACTTTTTTTGGTGTCACTTACGTCACTTTTGCAGCATTGATGATCATCATGTACTCATTATACAAATACTTAAAGATGCACTCTTACTCCCAAATAAGATTACTACAATTAATAATATTGTTTTAATATTCCAAAAAGGATGAATAAACGTCGAAAACGATGGTTCTTATGAAGGATACCATGTTTAATTTGAAAGAAATAAGCATATAAAACGATATTTTTACCTTATGAGAATAAAGTAGACCACAGTAAATCTTTTAGCATTCACCAATCATTTAATATTTTTGCACTTTCTGATATTAAATACACGGTTACAGTCTTGTTATCAGTAACTAATATTTTCCATGAATGCATTATTTAGTAAGTAGTTAAAGGATTATCAGTCAAACTTGATGTATGTTATTCATGTGTATGTATTGATTTTGAATAAGAGTGTCACTTTAACTTTGGTATCGAATAATGTAAGTTAGGTGTAACTTAACTTTGTATATAGGGTTTACCTATAGTGACCAAACTAGGCATGTAGGAAGAGTTTATGGCGGACGTCGATGTGATTGTGTTTAGGGCCCCCTGGTGTCAAAAACACTTTTACTAAAAATAGAAAAATGCGTGGAATCTGAATCTCACAACGATAGCTGAAGTACTTCAAACCAATCTTTGAAAACATGCTTTCGTCGCATTGCGGTATTTCTTGTTAATTAGAATTAATAATATGTTTGAAACTACTATGCAAATGAAATTAGCTCCATCTGCAAGGTAATGATTTATTTATCTAATAATTTTCCCACAATTCAAATTTCAATGAAATGGGCAAAAATACACTTGCTCACCAATACAGTTTTAAACTCTTTTTCCCACATGGCATTCTTAACGGTTGATAGCTGCGCTTATTGAGATGTTATGAACGAACTAATTATAATGTGTTTATTAGACTTCTATGTACTCTGCTACAGTGCGTTTACGTGCTGTGTTGTTACAAACAACTCCGCAATTATATTTAAATGATGCCGTTTGTCTGTTGTTTTTATTTGTCGGCATTACAGCATTAATGGTCAAATGTGTCTGTGTTTATGCCATTGTACATAATAACAGCAATGTAATGTACATGTAAATAGTTTATTGAATTTAAAGAACTACCTTATTTGTTTGAATTCATCATTTGTACTTGGAGGCTGATTTCGGCCATTTAATGTTTGCGGGTTCTCGGTTGTCCTGGAGAAAGGGATGAAAACTCTTCATGCAAAAACACGACAATTACCAGTTTAGTTAATTATCGCATTGTCTTTGACAATATGTGAAATACCGATTCTCAAGGCATAAATTATACTGATAGATAAATGAAGGACGCATTATAAGTTATTGTTTATGTGATAAGCGCATGTTAAACTCGTGCTCGGCTGGGATAGATTAAATTGTTAACTTCTCGCCCGTCTTGAACACGCCTCTGTTTGTTTCGTTGCAAAGCTAAACTTGTATGAGTATTTTTTATGTTTGTGTCAATCAAATATGTCGACTGCTTTGGATTTGATGAAAATAACATTTTAAAGGAAGACAATCTGTTTATACTGCTTGGAATGTCCTGGTAGTTACCAGTGTAGAAAGAATACGTAAAGGACAAATGAAACACAACTCATCAAAAGTCTACGTTTTTTATCAGTAACAATATATTCTACGAAAAAAGATACAATATACTTACAACGTATGATTGCTCCTTCGTGAATACAGAATATATAACAGTACACCTCGAATAATTACACTGATCAGAAAGTAGCGCTATTTATATGTATTAATTTAGAAGATGTATATTAATAAACGTATACTGCTCCAGTTCAATTTAAATGGTTTTGATTACAACTAATCCAAACATTATGGTAACTTGCAAATTAATTAGAGCAAAGCGAACAAAAACAACAGTAGTGATTAGTTTTGCGAGATTCTTAACAACGATATAATCAAAAGTTGTTTGTTAATTATGTAAATTCAAACGCAACTAAATACGTTCGAAATTGGACTACTTTGATTAAAAATAATAAAGATGGCATGCCCAGAAATGAAATAAATAATGTCACAATTAATGCGTTTGTTCTCCAAAAAGAAGCATTATAATGAGATAATACGTTACCCCACGTATTAAAAAATAACGTTATGTCTATTTGCGCTTCCCAAACAGATTTGTTTGTGTTTCTGTTTTGTGTCATCATCAAAAGTTTGTAGTAACTAAACATCATTACCCATTTTAATGAGGGACCGTACGATGATGGTAACAAATTTACATAATGATAAGAAAATAAATTTTGAAATATAAGATTAAAGACTTTTCTTATTCTCCAATGTTTTTGGCATTTTAGAAGTATTTAATACTGTTGTAAGTTCCTTTGATCATCATTTAATTCAAAATAGAAAGGTTTTTATGTTTTAAGTTGCCATTTAAGGATATAATCAAAGACATTTGTCTATTAATTAATTTTAACTACATGCTCAATCGTTAAATTTATTATTTGTTTTCAAGTATTTAAATGGAGAAGAAATACGAACATCCGTCATAAAGAGAGCAGACATCGCAACCATATTAACATAGGTGGGACAAATTAAAGGAATAAGAGAACTGATGTATGGGCAAAAACATTATTAAATAAATCTTAAAATGGATGCATCTCACAGTTGAGGATCTGAAGTAGCTAGGACGATTTGGATAGTTGGATCTCCCATCATTTTCTCCTTTGGGCTTGTTGGCAACATCATCACAATGATTGTTCTCATGGGACGTAAACACGTAAAACATCAACGACAGTGTTCCTGACACTCTTGGCATTGGCTGACATATTGATGATTCTCGTAGCTTTGCCTAAATGGTGGCTCATTTACTTATTCGGGATAGAGATACGACACCTAAGCGATATAATGTGCAAGATACATTTCTTCCTTGTCCATGTGGGCAGCAACGTTTCGAGTTGTTGTTTGGCGGTGATTACTATTGAAAGAGTTATTAGCACATGGGCCCCCTTTGTTGCTAAGAAGAAATGTACTCCAACGATCGCAACCGTAACGTCCGTTGTGTTAACACTTATTATCATCTCACTAGAAATACACATTCTTTATGGTTTTAGCTTGCAATTAGAAAACTCACCCACTGGAGACACAGGCAGCCATCACAACTTTAACGAAGAAATATTGGAGAACATAACTAACGACGCATCACCTAGGCCACATGAAAATACCACTTTGTCGGACGCAAACGTTAATCTGATGGTTAATGAAACAGACATTTTCATTACATATGAAAACACAACAAGCGCTATCAATGCAATGTATATTTGTTGGATAAATGACGACAACTACCGTAAATTCTACAACGAGATATTTTCACCTATCCAATTGGCGACCAGCTTTGCCTTACCAATGTTAATTCTTGTTACAGGCGGAGTGCTAATTATCAGTAAATTTGCCAAGTGCGGTTCATTTCCCTCTAAATTCACGAAACCACGAACACTCGAATCCGGAGTTCCCATTTTGTCGTCTCTCAGAAGACACTCAACCCAAATCACAGTGACCATTCTCCTTGTGAACACCGTGTTTTTACTTGGTGAAACACCTGTAGCAATTTTCGTGTTCGGCCGCTCTCTGTGGATAGACCAGAAGGTTGGAATGACCACAACGCAGGAAATAGTATGGGCTGTCTGTAACCAATTATACTACATCAACCATGCCGCCAACTTTATGCTGTACTTTCTTACTGGATCGCGATTTAGGAAACACGTATTTGATCTTTTAAATTGCAAACGCGCTGTTGAACTATCAGAAACATCTTCTGGGCAAAGGTCAGCCTTGTAACTACCGGCGGTGAAAATAACTTGCTAGCCATTAAGGAGTGATTTAATTGATTGTTTTAGTTTGTGATTTGTCTGACCTTTCAAACCAGAAATGGTTATCGCATTGTTTACTATCTAGGGCGTTTCGTGTTATTTGCCTGCAGTCAATTGTATAACACTTCGATAATTTTTCCACAGGTAATTGTTGAGCTTGCGTACACATTTAAATCATTTGATAAGTTTATAGATGTTATTTGATAAATATTGACCAACCAGGCAGAGTGTTTATAAATGAACAATGGTCATTTGACGAGGTATGCAACTAAAAAAGAACATATATTAAGAATATACTTCATTAAAGTATTTCATTTATTTCTCACAACGTAGTACTTGCAGGAGAATATTATTTTTTAACTATATTCAGAAACGCTCGGCGTATGGGCCACGGTTCGATTTTCACTTGGGGCCACTCTGAAAGCTTAACAATTATTACTGTTTATGTTTGCTGAACACATACATATTGGCAACAGACATTAGTAATATTGTTTTTCGTGTTACCTCATTTATTGTTTCCGTTAAATGTGCGCTCTTTTCTTCTCAATATTAAAACAACATTGGAATCAGTCGGTGTTTTCACAATGTATTCAAGTGTATTGCCAATTGTGAATCTCGTGTAGTTTTGCTAAATATTTATTGTATATTAGTTATAGCTGCATGTATTTATTGTGTATGTTGATGGATTGTATTTGGTCATTGTCATCGGCGTCTTCAATGGTAATTGTTGTGTATTTCAATTTCATTTGTTTAAATTATTCTGCAATTAAACATTTTGATTATTTATAATTTTGGATAAAAACTTACAAAGTATGTAAATCATTTGCAACATATCAAAATATATAATTTGGCTGGAAGAAGATATATAACTTATTAGCCCATCGAACGTTTGTGCCGTGAGGATACTGTAGTAATACTTATTTGCCATTGATATTATTATGCAGTGTGATAACAACTCACATCAACTGTTTGCAACATGCAAATGAGAAACGGGTGTTATATAATGAGACCTAGTCAAATAGCTCCCAAATTAACGAGCCTTAGAAAAACGCCTTATTATTTTGTACAAGTTATTCAACCACTGAGTTCATTGATACAGCTGTAACGATATTTTTAATTGATTAAATAATGTCGTCGAGTTGTTGTGTTTGTTTTACAATCATATAACACATTTATATAATCGTCATTTGATGCCTTATGTATTGTTTTACAGTGACTGCAGTTTATATCGCCTCTTTTGAAAGGCCTTATCAATTCTACTTCTCTGCTTGTTATAGTATTGGTTAATGTCAATGTTTGTGGTATTAGAATAAATATGAAAATGCACTTTTTGTTTTAAGTAGAATCTTAATATATCATATGCTATTATATGAATCAAATACGCTGCTTTGTAAATGACGTGTCAATAAATTTAATGGATATACATTATTCATGTGATTGCTAGTTTGTAAGATCTTTGCATCATAATATTATTTTTATAATTATTCCTTCGATGGAGTTAACTAGGAAACACTTTGTAAAACGGCTGGATCTTCATTGAACTAAGTTTTATATACAATGTGATGATAACTTTATCTGATGTTTCCACAATTTAAATTTAAATAGATGGGCAAAATTCAACTTCTGCTCACTCGTGAATTTCCACAAAAATACATCTATACATTAAAGTTAATAGGTTCCGACATAACATTCTAAACAGAGGATGTTTGCACTTATGACGAATGTATAATTAAGAGTTTTGGATAGGATTCCTATATAACGTGTATATTCCTATTAATGTGCTTATTGTAACAGGGTACAATTCTTTGTATGAATTAAGAATTGGTTGTGTGTAACCTTTTCACGTTTTTTTAGTTCATTCACTGTGACCATTGTATTTTTAATTACCTGTCTTCTGACCATGACCATGTCGGCATAGGATTATAGTTTTTCCCGCCATTTCAATCATGTAATCTGTCACATGATTGCAGTTCTTATTCAGAGTTTGATGAGGGAGGTTGGACTTCTCTTAGAAGTCAACTTTGGTTTTTTGTGCAGGATTTGGACATATGTTTTGGTGCGTATTATTTCTGATACTGTATCTGCAATTACCCTTTCTGTATTTGCAATGAGTTAATATGTGCTTTGTATTACGAAAAATGCATTTAGTACACATTTACTTTTTCTGCACGAGTTTCTCGAATTCAAGATGGCGGTAAATTCTTATCTAACTAATTATTAACTAATCAATTTACAATAACTTTTTCTACATCTTTTACACTTTTAAAATGATCCTTATTACAGCTAACCTCAGTCATGGACTTGTCCTAACCCATCACGGGAGAGAGACGGTTGAGAGCGTATAAATGTCCTTTCATTCCACATATGGTAAGCCATTGTTAGATAGCCTATTGTATGTACAGTCGGATATGTTTTGTATGTCATTATACTGTATACTTATATATATATATATAAGTTGTATAAGATTAAGTATTATCTTATTCTTATGATTGTATTTATCTATTTTCAGAATGCGGAATATACATAGATGTAAATATAAGTTTACTTAGTGGTTATTCTCATGATTACCGTGATTACCGAACTCTCTACAATAAACCGTGAAACAACCGGACTCTAGTGTGGACTTTTTCTTTTGAGCTAATATAGCTGGTTACAACATATTTATTCATTGGACCAGCCGGGCATGTAACCTGTATATTACATTATATTTAGACAATTAAATACAATTACATTTTTTACATATACATAACTTGTAAAAAGTTTTTAACGAGGCAAATGGAAGACCAATCATATTTATTTTAATAAAATTGTCACGTCGTCTGCCTAAAATATTGTTTCTTGTGGTGATTTCGTGTTTGGCAGTTTTCATGGCAAAAAGGCGAGAAGATGCAGTTTTTAGCGGGTTTTCAAAGGCGAAAGGCCACCAAATCAGGGGCGAAAACACGAAATAATAAATTGGCAATTTATTTTCTAATTACGGTGCCTTTTGACAAAGTGATACACAACAAAAGTTTCAATTTTCAAAGTCCTTTTGCAGATTCGGCATTAAATATGCCTTTGACAATTAGCTACATAAGCATGGCAATAAAAAAAGTACAGCATACGGAGATCGTTCAAAATAGAACAAACAAACGATAAATTATTTTTAAAAATAACAACAAACAAACGTAATTATAAATGAAACATTATTTCATAAGAAAAAACAATATTTCTTTAACACGTAGAGTCCTTCTTGTATTTTCAATTTAGTTTGTTTAGTTATTTGTGGTTGACATTTCTTTTAAACATTTAGAAAAGGCAATGATGTTATTCCAAGATACTACAAACATCTTTTGATCTATGACAAGGCGAGAGGGTATCCGAGTTAGGATGATGTGATCGTTAAAAAGGATGAAGTTCCTGGTTTGAGAGCTTAAGTCATTTTCCTTCAGGCGAGGACATAAGGCTACATCGTAATTTCAACATCTGAAGCCTATATTGACGTTACAGATGACAACAGGTTACTTGATTCTTTGTGTTTTATATTAGAGTTTCTTGTCTTAAGAAAGAGAAGAAATATGGCCGAATACCATGAAACCAAGAAACCAAAAAACAAGCCACCATTCATTTTCTGAGTACCGCAGTCAATATATTTGTATTTCTCATCGTTTTACATATTATCTTTCTTTTAACAAGCATTTTTAAGGAGGGCATCTTATATTCAAAACACTTACTCGGTTATCTACCAGACAAAGACAAACAATTTGGAGTGTGTAAACATGGCAGGAAATATAGGCTAAACACATCAGTGCATTAGAACATTCGTCAGCCAATGATATATTGAGAATTACTGGTCGGCATACCAAGTGGCTCAAATGTTACAATACTAAGATAGTGACCATTCGAATATAAATAAAGCTGAATGATACATTTAGAACTGCATAGCTTTATACTTTGTTTGTAAAGGTTTTACAGCAGCTGTAAGATCCACAGAAGCTCTATCTTTGTCTCGACCAATGCAGCTAGAGCTACTGTTGAGATAGTCTTACGAATATATTGGTATTACACAGTCATACAAAACAGCAAATGTATCTGATGAGAGTGTGCATTTTCCCCCCAAAAGGTCACAAGTCTAAATCTCCGATTACCTTGCATGCCGGAACATACGAGGGCCAAAAATACTTAGACGTTGTACATTTAATAGATGATATAAATATATAATTATATTTATAAATATCACATAATTTATTAGAATCGTATGTTCACCTAGGGCTCAAGCGAAAGAGTTAAATAAAGGAGGATGATGCACCCTGTCCTGTTTTTGGTTGCACCCTTCTGTCCTCAAGGAGCCATGTGTAGGCATCCTTCTGTTTTTGTAGAATGTAATGCTTAAGACTTTCAACAATTTATTTTGTTTTGATGAATTACAATACAATTATGAGAACATACAAACTTAACATATTTTCTGTCAAATGCATGATGTGTAAGTTCTTCACAGCCCGAAACAACATTTCCTTTTTATCTTGAACATATTCTAAAACCTGGCCTTCACCATAGTTAGCTAACAATAAAAATGACTACATAGTAATAGCTGCCTTGAAAATATAACCATCAATGGTAACATTTATCATGCTGTTGCTTTCTTTCATTAAAAGTATTGTGCTTACATATTAAGCACAACACGCTGTGATAACGTCGTTGATTCAAGTTCTCAATTTAACAAGGGATTGTTTTTTTTATGTTAACAACATGAATTGACTTTGATAACTTCAAACACCAACATCAAACGAATATATAAGTGGTATCGTTGCACCTATATTTATTTTAAGAACACTTTTCAACATAAAATTACATAAAACATCCATAACAGAAGTAAAAATTATTGTGCCGTACACATATCGACGTCATCAATTTATACCAATCATGCCAGTGTTGAAAGCTTGATTCGTAAAAGGTTTGGTTCAGATTAGTTTATTTATTGATATATATTTACCATTGATACATTAAGTCACAAAGTTTGATAGCAGTATATGCAAGTACATATGTTAGATTACTGCAAAATTCACAAACAACCCAATTTATACCCTCTGCCCCGTCTTAACCTTTCATTGTTAAAATGACCATCAAAATACCAAAACGTCAATACACATAGTCATTTTTAATACAGTATCTTCAAAGGAATACCTTAATTTATATGATCACAAAATATTATGAGACGACGTCAAAAACTCAACAACGTCTTAAGAAAAAAATGAGAAACAATGAAAAAGGAAACTTAGACAAATAAACCCCAAATCAAACAGCCGTTTTCAAATACGTTCTTATCTTGGTCAAGTTTATCTACCAATATGTTCACCGACACATTTATAATCATGGCGTCAGTTCAAAAAGTATGAACAGTATTTTAATGTTTTGCCGAAAAGCCTAACTTTATGCTTTTCTTGGCTTAGACTACCTGTGTATTCATTTGAATTCAGACTGGTAAATATGCCCGTTATCGAACGCCTCGCGAAAAAAGATATTGTTAGATTTTATAGATATTGAAGATGAATTCCATTTTATATTTATCTGTCAATGCTATGGTTAACTTAGAAAGAAATATTAATAACGTTGTTATAACATGCATCCTTCTGTGTACTAGTTTCTATAATTATTGAAATCAAATGACAAGAATATAATTATTAAACTAAAAGAAGCTCTGGTAATTAGAAATACCAATCAACTTTTGAGATAAATGTTTATTTCAATCCCCAATTTATATAATTTTAAACCACTTATGTATATTGTTAACTTCTGAATGAAAACTTTTGTATGATATATTGTTATACAACATTTGAAAATGTTTTACCATTGTATATACACGTTGACCACAATTGATGAAAACATGTATGTATTGTAGACTATGAATATTGTACAAGTCTAAATGATATACATTTGTACTGTTCTGTTCTGTTGTGTTGTGTTTATAAAAATGTCGTTGAGTTGTTGTGTTTGCTTTCAAAATTATATGACATAAAAAGGTCTTCTGAATACTTCGCTGTTATTTAAATTGGCTCATTCGAACGTCATTGTTAACTCCACTTTATTGCTTGTTAAAGTATTGGTAACTATTAATCGGTGTGATATCAGAATAAAGTATGAAAATGCGTTCCTTGTATTAAGTACGAATGTATTATTAACTAGGCTCGATAAATTAGAAAAGTTAGAAACAAAGGTGAATGAGGTTGACGCAAAACTCTCAAAACTATGGTCAGATTTGGAAAAACGTGTAACAAAAAGTGAAGAAAAAGTATCGACCTTAGAAGAAAAAATCAACGGACGAGAATTCGATGCGGCAACAGAAAATGAAGAAATTGCCAAACTTAAAAAAGACAATGAGGGTATAAAGGCAAATTGAAATTTTATCGAGACACAGGCGCTTGCAAACAATCTAATCATAGGCGGAATACCCACCTGGGAGAACGAGGAGACGGCAAGAAACGATGGAACCTCCGGTGCGGCGGCGCCCACGGAGAACATGGCGGACACCAAAAAGGCAGTGCATAAATTTATTTTGGAAGTGCTTAAAATACCAGAACAGGATGCAAACGATATTAAAATTGAAAAGGCCAGGAGGATAGGGTTCGCGAAAGGAAATAGACCTAGAAATGTGCTTGTTACTTTTAGGTACTTCTCGGATAAAGAAAAGGTAAAGGCAAACAGGGATAATCTCAAGGACACAGAAACTTTCATGCATGATCAGTACCCGAGAGACGTTGTCGAAAAACGGAAAAAAAAAACTAATTCCAATAATGCTGGCAGCACGAAAAGACAAAGTTGATGCGTACATTAAGTACAACAAACTTTTTGTGAATGGTCGTGAGTACACCGACAGCAAGTATGGTAAAGTGCAATAGGACAGATATGAGGGTGAGTTGAAAATTTGTTCTTGGAACTGTAATGGTCTTACCAAAGACAAGCTAAATGATGACGAATTCCTTAAAATCATACAGGGGACTGATATCGCATTTTTATATGAAACATGGTCTTGTGAAAGTAGCGACCTTGAAATAGATGGTTACACATCGCATAATTATTGTCGACGCTTCCAACACAGAAACGCAAGGCGTAACAGTGGCGGAATTGCAATATATTACAAAAGCAAGCTACAGCCTGGTATAAATATTGTAAAAACGCATTTTAATATAATAGCATGGATTCGGCTCGACAAAAGATTTTTTGGACTGATAGAAGATCTGTACATATGTGGTGCATATGTTTGGGGAAATAACTCGCCTGCATATCATGTTTTTGACCATAACCTTTTTGAAATCATTGAAAATGATATATTATACTTGAAGACGTTTGGAAAAGTAGCTCTTATGGGTGACTTAAATGCGCGGGTCGGTGGGAATGCCGACTACATTCTTTGTGACAATGCAGTATCGAATTTAGACCCCGATGACTATGTGCCAGATACGCCCCTGGGAAGGGTAACACAAGACACAGTACATAACTCGCACGGTATACAGCTGATTGACCTATGTAAAGCGACAGGCATGCGTATTTGTAACGGACGATTAGAGATCAGTAGATCGGTGACGTATTACTCAACAAACGGCTGCAGTTTGATAGATTAACTTTTGATCGAGGAAAGTAACTTCAGTGTCATAACAAAGTTTAACTGTCCAGTGATTAATACTTTTTCTGACCATGTCCTATTATGTTTGCAATTAACAGTTATAACTCGATCACAAATACTCCCGAGGCAAATATGTCACATTCTGTTAAATGGGACGAAAGAAAAAAGGACGAATTTCGTAGAAATATAATATCTTCATTGCCTGAATTTAATGCAATATGTAATCGCATTGACAGAAACAGTCAGGATAGCATAAATGAAGGTGTTTCCAAATTTGCGAAATTAATTAACGATGTTGCTTTGCCACTTTTATATAAAGAACGAAAAAATAGAAGGGGATGCAATGCAATTTATAATCTATCAGACTGGTTTAATGCCGAGTGCCGTGAGAAAAAAATCGGCATATAAAACTGCGTTGCACACTTTTAATGTAACTAAAAGTGCAGAAAATAGAAATATATTGAGTGAAAAGAAGAGAGCGTATTAAATCATAGCTCGAAAGACTAAACGTTTATATCATGAAAATAAAATTAAAGAAATTGAAGGTTTGAAACGTAAACGCCCAAAACACTTCTGGAAGTATTTCTCCAAGAAAAAGTCGCCGATGGGATAAAACATTAGCATGACGGACTTTTATAAATACTTTAAATCTTTATCAGAAGAAACTGAACACGGTCATAATGCTGTCGTGATAGAAGAGGACGTGCCCCTTCCGCACGAGGAGTTAGACGTTGACGTCACGGTGGACGATGTTAAACGTGCAATGAAAACATTAAAACGAGTGAAAGCTGGTGGTCCTGATTTTCTTATCAATGATTGTTTTATTGAAGGAATGACGTCACCATTACGTCATATGTACTTCCGTTGTGTGGACAATTCTCAATAAAAAAAAAAGTTCTTATGATTGATAGACATGTTTTCACATGCTTAATTCACTGTAAATCAAAGCTATCATTATTCCTGAAACTTTTATACCTTAAGTATCTATTCTTGCTTGATTTATCATTTAGAGTAGATATTAAAGCATAAACCGCTGCCCTATAGTTGAAAGGTCATTTTGGAAGAACTGTCATGGCGGACGGTGCAATTTTCAGAGTTTGTTTTTCAAGTGGAGTGATTTTTCTTAGGAATAACTTGACCCCCCTTTTTATTGGCTTGAAAGGTAATTTAAAGCTTGTAATTTAAGAATATATGTGGTTATCATAGCCTGCATTCGCTCGAAATGCCTTTAAATGTTGTCTAAAAATTATAATTTTACATTGAATTATGTAGGGAATAACAATGGTGGTGTGTAACCTAGAAGGGACCAAACTGCTTTGTTTAAAAAGTGTTATTTTTGGTAAGAAATGTATTGCATTTCACTATTTCTGGCAAATTTTCACAATTAAATGCATTTATCTTGTCCGGTTGATCAAAATATGCTATTTCCTGGTTTTCACAACTTTCGCCTATTTTTTTTAAAAAAATGAGACGTCTGCAATCTTACGAGCACTGAAAATGTCCAAATTTGGTGAAAATTTGACTGCGAGAACTTAAAGTGTGTGCAAAGATGTGTAGAACTGCCCCATTTGATGCTTAGAATGCCATTTGAGTCAAGGTTCAGTTGAAAAACCTCAAAGAATGGCATTTTGGGCCAAAACACCTTAGAAAATACAGACGCGCAGGCACTTGGGTGACAGGCAGTGAAACTGGAAAACCTGACACAGACTATCAGATTGAGCTAGCTTTGGGTGTATTTATGTATGAAGGACTAATCGAAAGTGTCTTTCATAAAAAAAATGCAGGGACGGGTTTAGTTATAGGAATGACGTCACCATTACGTCATATGTACTTCCGTTGTGCGGAAAATTCTCAATAAAAAAAAAGTTCTTATGATTGATAGTCTTGTTTTCACATGCTCAATTCACTGTAAATCAAAGCTATCATTATTCCTGAAACTTTTATACCTTAAGTATCTATTCTTGCTTGATTTATCATTTAGAGTAGATATTAAAGCATAAACCGCTGCCCTATAGTTGAAAGGTCATTTTGGAAGAACTGTCATGGCGGACGGTGCAATTTTCAGAGTTTGTTTTTCAAGTGGAGTGATTTTTCTTAGGAATAACTTGACCCCCCTTTTTTATTAGCTTAAAAGGTAATTTAAACCTTGTACTTTAAGAATATATGTGGTTATCATAGCCTGCATTCGCTCGAAATGCCTTTAAATGTTGTATTAAAATTATAATTTTACATTGAATTATGTAGGGAATAACAATGGTGGTGTGTAACCTGAAGCGGGCGACACTTTGATAGGTCATATAGTCGATTTGTTTAATCACATATTACACAGCGGAGTATTCCCTAATGAATGGATGATCGGCATTATAGTACCAGTATTTAAAAAGGGGGACCGAAATGACGTCAATAATTACATAGGTATTACTTTGATAAGTTGCTTCGCCAAGATTTTTACATGTTATTCACCACCATTTGTCTGTTTACTGTGAGAAGTACAATATTTTCACCGATGCACAATTTGGGTTCAGGAAAAACATGTCTACTGTAGATGCCATTTTTTGTTTGAATGGGCTTATTGAGCACTATTTACAGAATGGTAAAAGACTATATTGCTCATTCATAGATATGCGGAAGGCCTTCGACAGTATCCAAAGAAACGCCCTGTGGCACAAACTGAAAACTTTAGGCCTTTCTGGAAAAGTTCTGAACATTGCTAAAGCCATGTACGAATCGGTACGGAGACAGGTGAAGCATTGTGGAAACTTCTCCGATTTTATAGACCTAAAACTCGGCCTCGCTCAAGGAAAAGTATGTTCTTCGATATTTTATTCACTCTACGTAGAAGACCTAGAAATTTACCTTGCATCTAGATTCAAAAGCGGATTATCGTTAAACGACATTTCCCTTATACTGCTATCATACGCCGATGATATGGCCTTCCTTGCGGAGACCCCCGACGATCTTCAGAACAGCTTAAATCAACTACACGAATATTGCTCTAGCTTGGTGCTAAGTGTCAATACAGACAAAACAAAAATAATATTTTTTAAGCGGAGAGGTAGAAAATTAAACAATGAACAATGGTTTTATGAAGGTGTTGAATTAGATGTTGTAAACGAATTTAACTACCTAGGTAGCGTGTTTAGTGCAAATGGTACATTCAGTACGAATCAAAGCACCGTGGCAAGTAAAGGATTAAGAGCCATGAACACATTGTTATTAAAAACAAAACACTTAACTTTTAGTCCTAAGGTTTTTTGTGAGCTCTTTGACTCATTTGTAGCGTCAATTTTAAACTATGCATGTGAAATATGGGGTCATGTTAAATCTAAGGAGATCGAACGCATACATTTGAAGTTTTGTAAACACATTTTAGGTGTTAAATTATCGTGTAGCAATGCCGCTATTTATGGAGAATTGCAACGATACCCATTGTATATAAACAGATTTTCCAGAATTATAAAGTATTGGTTGGAAGTGGTTAAGAGTAAAAATTGTGTTATAAATGCTATATATAACTGTTTGTTACAAGACTGTATCGATGGTAAATCAAATTGGTTATCAAAAATTAAAGAATTATTATGTAGATATGGATATGCATATGTGTGGGAAGATCCCCAGTCTATTAATTGCAATCATTTAATTGTGCAATTTAAACAAACCATGATCGACAATTTCATGCAGGAATGGCATAGGGATTTAGAAAATAACATCGTTTTATCCTTATTGTATAAACATATGAAATTAAACTTTGAGTACGAGCAATATTTGGACGTCATTAGGAATTCAGAAAAGAGACGTTTAGTCGTTCAGATGAGAACTTCTACACATCGGTTAAGAATAGAAACCGGAAGATACGGACGAAGTCGTATTGAAAGAGTTGAACGTGTATGCCAAGTGTGCAACTCAAATGACATTGAAGATGAGTTCCATTTTTTTGTTTAAATGTGCACCTTATGAAGAGCTTAGACGAAGACACATTAAAACTTTTTATTGGAGAAATCCAAGTGTTTTTAAAATGCTTTTACCGCTTAATTCTAAAAGAAGAAACGAACTTAATAATCTTGCCACCTATATTAGAGATGCATATCGAATTAGAAATGACGTATTAAAAAACACTGTATGATTTTTTCTTTGCATAATATATCCAGGATGTGATGAAATATTATAATTTGATCTCTTGTTTTCATCTTCATGTGCGCATGCACTGCTTAATATTTAATTATCACTTTGTTAATATGTAGCAACTCATACGCTTGTTTTGCTTATTGTTTAACGTTCGTATCTATCTATTTTGTATATCTTTATGATAAGAAACCGTAATGGTTTTAATCGAGTAAATTTTGTTCTGTTCTGTTCTGTTCTATTATTAACGAAAACCGAATTATAATAATGGTGTCGTTGACGGGCGGTCGGTAGGTCTGTCGGTCGGGCGGGCGGAATTTCGTCCACTAGGGGGAGTAGGAACATGTCATGAGCTCGCTTGGGATTGTTTTTGGGTCCATTTAGTCAAAGGTCAATGGCACCGTTAATAAAGATAGAAAATTCGTTTTCAGCGAATAACTACAGTTTGTCCATCATATTGTGTATTAAGAACATCTGGAGAGCTCGATTGTTATTGTTTTCGGGCTCCGTTCTGTTGAAGGTCAAGGTCACTATTTACAAAAAATCTTTTTTTGGTGTCACTTACGTCACTTTTGCAGCATTGATGATCATCATGTACTCATTATACAAATACTTAAAGATGCACTCTTACTCCCAAATAAGATTACTACAATTAATAATATTGTTTTAATATTCCAAAAAGGATGAATAAACGTCGAAAACGATTGTTCTTATGAAGGATACCAAGTTTAATTTGAAAGAAATAAGCATATAAAACGATATTTCTACCTTATGAGAATAAAGTAAACCACAGTAAATCTTTCAGCATTCACCAATCATTTAATATTTTTGCACTTTCTGATATTAAATACACGGTTACAGTCTTGTTATCAGTAACTAATATTTTCCATAAATGCATTATTTAGTAAGTAGTTAAAGGATTATCAGTCAAACTTGATGTATGTTATTCATGTGTATGTATTGATTTTGAATAAGAGTGTCACTTTAACTTTGGTATCGAATAATGTAAGTTAGGTGTAACTTAACTTTGTATATAGGGTTTACATATAGTGACCAAACTAGGCATGTAGGAAGAGTTTATGGAGGACGTCGATTTGATTGTGTTTAGGGCCTCTGGTGTCAAAGTCACTTTTACTAAAAATAGAAAAAAGGGTTGAATCTGAATCTCACAACGATAGCTGAAGTACTTCAAACCAATCTTTGAAAACATGCTTTCGTCGCGTTGCGTTATTTATTGTTAATTAGAAATAATAATATGTTTGAAACTACTATGCAAATGAAATTAGCTCCATCTGCAAGGTAATGATTTATTTATCTATTAATTTCCACACAATTCAAATTTCAATGAAATGGGCAAAAATACACTTGCTCACCAATACAGTTTTACACACTTTTTCCCACATGGCATTCTTAACGGTTGATAGCTGCGCTTATTGAGAAGTTATGAATGAACTAATTATAATATGTTTATTAGACTTCTATGTACTCTGCTACAGTGCGTTTACGTGCTGTGTTGTTACAAACAAAACCGCAATTATATTTTTTAAATGATGCCGTTTGTCTGTTGTTTTTATTTGTCGGCATTACAGCATTAATGGTCAAATGTGTCTGTGTTTATGCCATTGTACATAATAACAGCAATGCAATGTACATGTAAACAGTTTATTGAATTTAGAGAACTACCTTATTTGTTTAAATTTATCATTTGTACTTGGAGGCTGATTTCGGCCATTTAATGTTTGCGGGTTCTCGGTTGTCTTAGAGAAAGGGATGAAAACTCTTCATGCTAAAACACGACAATTACCAGGTTCAATTACTTAGCGAAAACCGAGAGCTTGCGAATTTTTTGTGTTACAAAACAAGTATTTCAAAATACACCAACACAAAATGGCAGAAATTGGCCAGCGAATCTTTAAGATTGATGCTGTTAATATGAATAAACTGCGAGACTGATTCACATACAAACTCATGACATGTAATGCCATCAGCATTTTGATCATTGACAAGGTGGGGAGGTATGCTCGTATGGTTTTTCAAAGGAGATAGTGGTGATTTGGAGGGTGTAAACCTTAATCTTCAACGGGGAGATACCTGGGGCTAATATTAGCCAATACTAGCAGTCGTAATCTTAACATTAAAAACATGTCGGAACGTCACAGAGAGCAACAGGTTATATGTGTTACTTTCTTAATGATGCAACATTAATACACAGTGACGTTAAATGTATATATATGTTCGGCAAAACAATGTAAATATTAGATAAGCATAATTTCATTTTACGACTATGATATTTTAAATCGTATGACATGGTTTTTAAATTATGACTGAAAATCATTCCAATCCTATCTAATTCTAATCTCATCACCCTTTTTTATTTTGATTTAATCCTTTACACTTAAACATAATCGTGTCAATATAGTCTTAATATTGAACTAGCTTCAGATGTGCTCTGTGAACGCATTGTAATATCCCCAAATATGCAACAAATCTTTGTTATTCATAAATGATGTACATGTTTGGGGTTTTTATGTTTACCATGTAAACAAAGCCGTTTCTTTTGTAATATTTTCCTTTAAAGTTATAACAACAGTTTATAACATAAATATAACTCACTTTTATTCAGCCATGATTTATATGTACTCATTTTTCGAATACTTATTAAAGACCAAGTTGTTCTGTATGGGGACAGCCATCTTGAATAAGCTGCTTTCGCTTTGCATCTGTCATAATAATGCCGATTTTTGAGGTTTCCATTGTAATCTTTCTCTTTTTAGCATTTCGATGTTTGTGTCTTTGTGGCAGTCATGTAATTTAGACCTTCTCCTAACCATACACAACATTTTAGAAAACATTTTATTCATTATGTTTTATGTTCCTTCGGCTTTAGTATATAAGCTCGAGCTTGCAGACGATCAAGGACTCTGGCAGCCATTTTCATAGCAACAAGCTGAATTTACATTTCATTGTTATATTTATCTAAATTCACAATAGAAATACATTATAAGTAGGAATTAAGTATAGAGTCATTGGTTAAATTCTTCATACTCAATTTCAATAGAATTAAAGTATTATTTAAGAATAGTTTGACTTAAAATTTCGGTGAGGAAGAGAGAGAGAGAGAGAGAGAGAGAGAGAGAGAGAGAGAGAGAGGAGAGAGAGAGAGAGAGAGAGAGAGAGAGAGAACCTTCTATTTAAGTTCTGGGTATACAAAATTTGTGCTCTTATAATATTGAGAGTAAATTATAGTTGAAATATTCTTTTTCTTGATATTTGCACAAAGTTTAATAAATTCACTATTAGAAGAGTTGTTGGAAATTTACAAATAAACAGTAAACATGTAATATTTGGTTTTATTATTACTTACTTAAGCACATTTTAGCTTCATTTGATATTTTTCCAAAGTCCATTTTATTTATTGTTTACAATTTTAGTGGGGGGGTTTTCAATAGTGAAGATAGAACTTTCACAAGACTCTGTGATGTTATTAAAAGACTGAATGTAGCTGTTGAAAGCTAAATCTAAGCTTTCCAACATCAAAGCCATTCATTAGCAAGGGTGAGAGAACCCACATATATATATATATATATATATATATATATATATATATATATATATATATATATATATATATATATATATATAACCAGTACTCAGAAGTTTATTGAAGAGCACTTGTCAAAATGGTCATCATTCAGCTGTAAATAGGCAAGAGAATCTATACAGCGAGCTTACATAATTCGAAATAGTGCCCACTGAGGCAGGTAATCATCCAGTATATGGCATAGACGGAATTCTTCCGAAAGGTCAAATATATGTATAAAAAGTACCCGGTAGTTGGTACTCCATTGTAAACAAATGTGGATAATACCCACTCGGTGGAATTCCTAGATTGCAAGTGGGAAGGTGTACATGATATCGGAACGCTACAGTATATAGTCATTGGCACCATGGTAAGAACCATGACATTAAGCATCTTCGCCAGGTAAGAATCAACTCATTTAGCACCCAAGCAATACTAACTGATTATTGTCTTTCCATTTGTGTCCCAGTCAAACAAAATTTATGAAATACGTTGTTTCAATTTTATAATACCGATGTAAAAATATAATACATTTGTAGATCTTTTAGTAAATTATCGCATTGTCTTGACAATATATGAAATACTGATTCTCAAGGCATAAACTATACGGATAGATAAAAGAAGGACGTATTATAAATAATTGTTTATGTGATCAGCGCATGTTTAAACTCGTGCTCGGCTGGGATAGATAAAAGAAGGACGTATTATAAATAATTGTTTATGTGAACAGTGCATGTTTAAACTCGTGCTCGGCTGGGATAGATAAAAGAAGGACGTATTATAAGTAATTGTTTATGTGAATGACGCATGTTTAAACTCGTGCTCGGCTGGGATAGATAAAAGAAGGACGTATTATAAGTAATTGTTTATGTGAATGACGCATGTTTAAACTCGTGCTCGGCTGGGATAGATAAAAGAAGGACGTGTTATAAGTAATTGTTTATGTGAATGACGCATGTTTAAACTCGTGCTCGGCTGGGATAGATAAAAGAAGGACGTATTATAAGTAATTGTTTATGTGAACAGTGCATGTTTAAACTCGTGCTCGGCTGGGATAGATAAAAGAAGGACGTATTATAAATAATTGTTTATGTGAATGACGCATGTTTAAACTCGTGCTCGGCTGGGATAGATAAAAGAAGGACGTATTATAAGTAATTGTTTATGTGAACAGTGCATGTTTAAACTCGTGCTCGGCTGGGATAGATAAAAGAAGGACGTATTATAAATAATTGTTTATGTGAACAGCGCATGTTTAAACTCGTGCTCGGCTGGGATAGATAAAAGAAGGACGTGTTATAAGTAATTGTTTATGTGAATGACGCATGTTTAAACTCGTGCTCGGCTGGGAAAGATAAAAGAAGGACGTATTATAAGTAATTGATTATGTGAATGACGCATGTTTAAACTCGTGCTCGGCTTGGATACATAAAAGAAGGACGTATTATAAGTAATTGTTTATGTAAATGACGCATGTTTAAACTCGTGCTCGGCTGAGATATATTAACTATTAACCTTTCGCACGTCTTGGACACGCCTCTGTTTGTTTGGTTGCAAAGCTAACATTATATGGATATTTTTTTGTGTCAATCAAACATGTCGACTGCTTTTGAATTGATGAAAATGTCATTAAACAAGGAAAGAAAACGTTCATGCCGGGCTGAATTCTTTAACTGTTAACCTTTCGCCCATTTTGTGCACGCCTCTGTTTGTATCGTTGCAAAGCTAAAATTATATGGATATTTTTTATCTTTATGTACATCAAATATGTTGAATTTTGATTTGCTGAAAATGTCATTAAAAAGGAAAGAAAAAGTTTATACTGCTTGGAATGTCCAGGTAGTTACCAGTGTAGAAGGAATATGTAAAGTACAAATGAAACACAACTCATCAAAGTTCTAAGCGTTTTATCAGTAACAATATATTATATAAAAAAGATACAATATACTTACAATGTATGATTTCTCCTTCGTGAATACATAATATACAACAGTACAATCAGCACACTTCTTTTAAACACCGTGAATGAGCAGTGAGCAGAAAGTGGCGATGTTGTTTTTTTATATGTAATAATTTAACACTAGATGTATATTCATAAGCGTATGTTGCTCGAGTTCAATTTAAATGATTTTGATTACAACAAATCATAACATTATGGTAACTTAACAAATTAAATAAAGCCAATCGAACAAAAAACAACAGCAGTAATTAGTTTTCGGTTCTACTTAACAACGATATGACCAAACGTTGGTTGTTTGTTAATTATGTAAAACCAAACGCAACTAAATACGTTCGTAATCGGACTACTTTGATGAAAAATTATACAGATGGCATGTGCAGAAATAAAATAACTAAAGTCATAATTAATACGTTTGTTCTCCAGAAAGCAGCATGATAATGAGGATATACGTTTTTCCACGTATTAAAAAATAACATTATGCCTATTGGCGTGTCCCAAACGGATTTTTTGTGCTTCTGTTTTGTGTCATCATCAAAAGTTTGTAGTAACTAAATATCAGCATCCAATTTAATGAGGGACCGTGTGATGATGGTGAAAAAATACAATATAATTAGAAAATAACTTGTTCAAGAGAAAAGTCAATTAAATGTTTTATTAAATGAGTGACGTGATTTTTTTTGCATTTTTAAATGTATTTAACGATTTAATGGTATTGTGGTTTCCTAATTATCAAATTCGAAATGTAAAATTAAAGACTTTTCTTATCCTCAGATGTTTTTGTCATTTCAGAAGTATTTGATACTATTGTACGTTCCTTTGATCATCATTAAACTTAAAATACACAGAAAGGTTTTTATGTTTGAAGTTGTCATTTAAGGACATAATCAAAGACATTTGTCTATTAATTAATTTTAACTACATGTCATATTGTTAAAATTATTTGTTTTCAAGTATTTAAATGGAGAAGAAATACGAACATCCGTCATAAAGAGAGCAGACATCGCAACCATATTAACATAGGTGGGACAAATTAAAGGAATAAGAGAACTGATGTACGGGCAGAAAATTTATTAATCTTAAAATGGATGCATCTCACAGTGGAGGATCTGAAGTAGCTAGGATGATTTGGATAGTTGGATCTCCCATCATTTTCTCCTTTGGTATTGTTGGTAACATCCTCACAATGATTGTTCTCCTGGGACGTAAAACACGTAAAACATCAACGACAGTGTTCCTGACACTCTTGGCATTGTGTGACATATGGATGATTGTCGTGGCTTTACCTAGATGGTGGCTCATTTACTTATTCGGGATAGAGATTAGGCACCTTAGCGATGCAATGTGTAGGATTCATTATTTCCTTGTCTATGTGGTAAGCAACATTTCGGGTTGTTGTACGGCGTTGATTACTATTGAGAGAGTTGTTAGCACATGGGCCCCCTTTGTTGCTAAGAAGAAATGTACACCAAAACTGGCAACAGTAACGTCCGTTGTGTTAACACTTATCATCATCACACTAGAAATACACATTCTTTATGGTTTTAGCTTGCAATTAGTTAACTCACCGACTGGAAAGACAGGTAGCCATCACGACTTTAACAAAGAAATGTTGGAGAACATTACTAACGACGCATCACCTAGTTCACAGAAAAATGCCACTTTCTCGGACGCAAACGTTAACCTTATGGTTAACGAAACAGACCTTTCCATTACATATGAAAACACAACAAGCGCTATCGATGAAATGTATATTTGTTGGATAAATGACGACAATTACCGTAAATTCTACAACGAGATATTCTCACATATCCAATTGGCGACCAACTTTGTCTTACCAATGTTAATTATTGTGACAGGCGGGGTGCTAATTATCAGTAAATTAACCAAGTGCGGTTCATTTCCATCTACATTTACGAAGCCACGGACACTCGAATCCGGCGGTCCCAAATTGTCGTCTATCAGAAAACACTCAACCCAGATCACAGTGACCATTCTCCTTGTGAACACCGTGTTTTTACTTGGTGTAACACCTGTAGCAGTTTTCCTGTTCAGCCGCCCTCTGTGGATTGACGAGAAGGTTGGAATGACCACAACGCAAGAAATAGTATGGGCTGTCTGTAACCAATTATTCTACATCAAACGTGCCGTCAACTTTGTACTGTACTTTCTTACCGGATCGCGATTTAGGAAACACGTATTTGATCTTTTGAATTGCAAGCGCGCGGTTGAGCTATCGGAAACATCTTCTGGGCAAAGGTCAGCATTGTAACTACTGGCGGTGAAACTAACTTGCTAACCATGAAGGAGTGATTTAATTGATTGTTTCAGTTTGTGATTTTTCTGACCTTTCCAGCCAGAAATGGTTATTGCATTGTTTACTATCTAGGGGATTTTGTGTTACTTGCCTGCAGTCAATTGTATAACACTTTGATACTTTTTCCACAGGTAATTGCTTAGCTAGCGTACACATTTAAATCATTTGATAAGTTGACAGATGTTATTGGATAAATATTGACCAATCAATAAAAACAGGGGTAAATATTTCTTAAATCTAAACATTAACCAGTTCTATAAAAATGGTTGCTGATAACATCTTGGCTGTTGGTTGTTGTGCCATAGAGCATGATAGTGGAATGTTCCTGCTACTGCACTACTAGTAATCTTTTTTGTTTTGAAGGTTTTTCACAGGCAGAGGGTTTATAAATGAATAATAGTCATGAGACGAGGTATGCAACTAAAAAGAACATATATATATATATTAATTAAGAAAAAACTTCATTAAAGTATTTCATTTATTTCTCACAATGTAGTTCTTAGCATATTGAGATTTTCACCTGCACGGAGCAGGATAATATTATTTTTAACTATATTCAGAAACGCTCGGCGTTTTGGGCCACGGTTCGATTTTCACTTGGGGCCTCTCTGAAAGCTTAACAATTATTACAGTTTATGTTTGCTGAACAAATAATTCTAGCACACCGGATAGGCATTTCCGGTGAATTCAGCCGTGCTGGAAAACTCCATCTGGCATCCCCCCATGCCAGATGAGTCACGCGCTGTGACGTAACACTTTCATTTTCTTTTATTAAACACTAAATGAAACCATAGTTATGAGATTTCAATAGATGAGTTCGATTAACATTAACTTTACAAAATATTCCTTAAAAACAAAAAAAAATAACCCTTAAAAGACGTGATATCGAAGGAACTTATTGACGTAAGCGGTGAATACAAATTATTGCGCGTCATGACGTCAGTAAACATCATCGCACGCGCTTTTTGGTGAAATGTATAAAACGCTTTCTTATGTATTTTCTTCACAAAAAAAATGCAATTAAAGGTATGCTAGAAAATATATCTATCATGTGTGTCCGTTCCGGATAGAAAAATCCGACCCTCGGGCACGCTGCGTAGCCGGTAACTCGGCAAGCCTCGTTACCTGGCAACGCAGGTGCCCTCGGGTCGGATTTTTCTATCCGGAACGGGAACACATGACAGATATTATTAATATTGGCAACCGACATTAGTAATATTGTTTTTCGTGTTACAGCATTTATTGTTTCCGTTAAATGTACGCTCTTTTCTTCTTAATATTAAAACAACATTGGAATCAATCGGTGTTTTCACAATGTAATCAAGTGTATGACCAATCGTGAATCTCGTGTAGTCTTGCTAAATGTTTAGTGTCTATCAGTTGTAGTTGCTTGTGTTGTCTATGGATGTTGCTGGACTGTATTGGGTCATTGTCATTGGCGTCTTCAATAGTGATTGTTGTGTGTTGCAATTTCGTTTGTTTTAATTATTCTGTCATTGAACATTTGGATTATTTATAATTTTGGATAAAAACTTAGCCCATCGAACGTTTGTGCCGTGAAGATACTGTAATACTATTTATTTGCCACTGATATTATTATACAATGTTATAACAACACACATCAACTGTTTGCAGCATGCAAATGAGAAATGGGTGTTATATAATGAGACGTAGTCAAATAGCTCCCAAATCAACGAGCTTTAGAAAAACGCCTTATTATTTTGTTCAAGTTGTTCAATCACTGTGTTCATTGACACAGTTGTAACGATATTTTTAATTGATTAAATAATGTCGTCGAGTTGTTGTGTTTGTTTCACAATCATATTACATATGTATATAATCTTCATTTGATGCCTTCTGTATTGATTTACAGTGACTGCAGCTTATATCGCCTCATTTGAAAGGCCTTATGAATTCTACTTCTATGCTTGTTATAGTATAAGTTAATGTAAATGTTTGTGGTATTAGAATAAAATATGAAAATACGCTTCTTGTTTTAAGTAGAATCTTAATATATCATATGCTATTTTATGAATCAAATCTGCTGCTTGGTAAATAACGTGTCAATAAATTTAAGGGATATACAGTAATCATGTGGTAGTTTGTAAGATAATTTGCATCATAATATAATTTTTATAATCATTCCTTCGATGGAGTTAACTGAGAAAACGCTTTGAAAATGGCTGAATCTTCATTGAATTTAGTTTTATATAGAAGACGATGATTACTGTACCTAATGTTTCCGCAATTAAACTTTAAATTTAATGAGCCAACTTAAACTTTTGCTCATACGTTAATTTCCTCAGTAAATCAATACAGTTTCACAGATGTTTAAAGCTGCCTCCAAAATATTCTAAACAGATTATTTTTACTCTTATGTCGAATTTAATAAATGAATTTTGGATACGATTTTTATATAACGGATTTACGTATGTTGTCGTTGTCTGTAATTATATAAAAAAATTCTTTTAATGAGATTTTTGTTGGTCACTTATATTTCATTTGTCGACAATACAAAATTAATAGTCAAATGTGATTATGTTTAGGCCATGATAAATCACTACAATTTTTTTTTATATATTAATACTTGGAAATAGCTTTTATCGAGACAAACGAAGAGCAATCATATTTGTTTTAATACAATTGTCACGTCGTCTGCCTAACATTGTTTCTTATGGTGATTTCGGGTTTTCCAAAATGAAAGCGAAACGCCACCAAATCGAGGGCGAAAACACGAAATAATGATGTGGCGATTTTTCCTAAAGTCTTCACCGTTTGACAAAGTGATAAATGTCAATAGTTTCAAGTTTTAAAGTCTGTTGGCAAATTCGATATTAAATATGCCTTTGGATATTTAAAACATGAACATGGCAATAGACATATATTATAACATAATGTTCGAAATAGTACAAACAAACGGTCAATTATTTAGAAAAATAAAACAAATTGCAGTTTGGAAAAACAACAACAAACAAACATTATTATGAATGAAACATTATTACATAAAAAAACATGTTTTTAATCCTTAGAGTCTTTCATGTAGTTGGCAATTCATTTTTTTATTGGTTATTAATTTTTTATTATGTTATTGGATGTTGAAATAATTCTTTAAAACATTTGAAAGAGGCCATGATATATTCTCAAGATTCTCCAAACAAATACTCTGATATGCATTGCCGTATAAAGCGGTAGGCATTCAGGCGAGGACATAAACTCCATCATAAAATTAACATCTTAAGTCTGTATTGACGTTACAGATGACAACATGTTGCTTGATTTTTTAAGACTTTGTTTTATATGAGCGTTTCTTGTCTAAAGAAAGAGAGGAAATATGGCTCAGGACCATGAAACCAGTACAAAAAACAAGATACAAATATCTGAGTACCGCAGTCAATATATTTGTGCTTCTCATCCTTTTGCATAATATCCTCATTTATCAATGCATTTCTATCAACAATGATGTCTACAAATAAATTAGAACGATGCAATACAACCAAAGTGAAATAAAACATTGGATTGTTAAGACACGCATCTTCTTTTCAAAATACAATCAGACAAAGACACACAATCTGAAGAGTGTAGAATTGGCAGGATAACATAGACGTAACACGTGAATGCATTAACACGCTCGTCAGTAATGATATATTGAGAATTACTGACACGGCGTACCAAGTGGCTCGGATGTTACAATATGAAAACAGTAACTTTTTAAATATAAATAGATCTGAATAATGTTTTTTTAACTATATAACTTTATGTTGTTTGTAACTGTTGTTAAAAATAACATAATTACCAGCAGCTGTCAGATACACCAGCAGCTAAATATTTTGCTTAACAAAACCAGCTTCAGCTACTGTTGAGATATTCTTCTATATATGTGTATTTCACAGTCATAATAAGCAGTTTATGTTTCTTAAAGGATTACGCAAAACTGTGTCCAAAATTTCACAAGTCTGAATCTACGAGGTCCATTAAAATACTTGGACACTGTACATGATATATTTAATAGATGGTATGATTGTTTTTTATAAATATCACATAATTAATCAGAATATGTAATCTTAGTGCTTCAGCGAAAGAGTAAAAGGAGGGTGATGCACAATGTCCCTTTTTCGGTGCACCATTCTGTCCTCAAGGACTCAAGCATAGGCATTCTGCCTTTATAGAATAAATGCGTATGACTTTCAACTATTTATTTTGTTTTGATAAAAATAATTATATAATTACAAGAATAAACTATATATATTTTGCAGTTAAAACCTAGTGCTTTTCAATTTAACACAATTCCTAACATTTTCTGTCAAATTCATGATGTTCAAGTTCTTCATTGCCCGAAACAACATTTCCTTTCTACATTAATCATCTTTTTAAAACTTGGCCTTTTCTCCGTAGTTATCTTAATGTGCTTACAGTAGAAAAATAACTACAGAATAATAGATGTATTGAAAATATGACCATTAAAAGCTATCATGCTGTTGCTTCTTTAATTAAAAGTAGTGTGATTACATATTAAGCAAAGCACACAATGATAACGTCGTTATTTCATGTTTTTCAATTTTCAAAAGGGTTGTCGATTTGTTGATGTAAAAAGCAGGAATTGTATATGGCAGCTTCAAACTTTACTCTGCCCCGTCTTAACCTTTCATTGTTAAATCGACCATCAAAATACCAAAACGCCAATACATATAGTCATTTTTATTACAGTATCTTCAAAGGAAAATCTTGATTTATATGATCACAAAAACTACGAGATGTTTGTGTTCCTTCGTATTGAATACTGGGCTGGTATTCAAAGTCTTGAGTTTGAGACTTAGACTCAGAAAAGTAAATCTGTATTTTGTTGTAAAATGCTATTATAGGAGTCAAAATGGTTGTATTCGTTACAAACAATCTGATTTACAATCAGGCACTCATATTTTGTGAAAGCTAGTAATATTATACATATTTTGAAACAATTCAGATTTCAATTTTCTAATATTGATTTTCAAATTTAGACTTAAAATGTAAGAGAATACGGACCCGGTTGTCCTTTCATCATTATCAACATTTAAAGAAAGGATTATCAGTGTTTAATGCTTTCATTAAATAATTATTAAATACTTTTTTTCGTTGCAATTAAATTTAACTACAATGTTCAAGCTCCCTTAATGGACTGAAAATTAATTGCTTCAGGTATATAAAAGACGAAATAATTAAATCCGTTATAAAGACTTCAGACTTCTATTCAAACACAGGAAAGAAAACTTACTGTTCTTGTACAAAATTGGCAAAACTTAATATTTATTGTACTTAAGATGGACGCATCTCACACTGGAGGGTCTGAAGTAGCTAGGATAATTTGGATAGTTGGATCTCCAATTATCTTCTCCTTTGGTATTGTTGGCAACATCATTACAATGATTGTTCTCATGGGACGTAAAACACGTAAAACATCAACGACAGTGTTTCTGACACTCTTGGCATTGTCCGACATATTGATGATTCTCGTAGCTTTGCCTAGATGGTGGCTCATATACTTATTCGGGATAGAGATACGACACCTGAGCGATATAATGTGCAAGATACATGTTTTCCTTGTCCATGTGGGCAGCAATGTTTCGAATATTTGTTTGATCGTGTTAACTGTTGAGAGAGCTATTAACACATGGGCACCCATTGTTGCTAAAAACAAATGTACACCAGTGCTTGCAAAAATTACGTCCGCTGTGGTAACAGTAACCATCATCACACTTGAAATGCACATTCTGTATGGTTTTAACCTGCAAACAGTTAACACACTCACTGGAAATATTGACAGCTATGGCGACTATTATAAAGAAAAGATGGAGAACATTACTAACGACGCATCTTCCAGTTCTTATGCGAATGCCACTTTGTCGAACGCAAACGGTAACATGATGACAAACGAAACCGACATTTCCGTAACAAATGAAACCACAACCGAAAACACAACAGACGCTGTCGTTGCAATGTACATTTGTTGGATAAAAGACGACGGTTACGGTAGATTTTACAACGACATATTTTCCCATATCCATTTGGTTACTAGCTTTGTCTTACCAATGTCACTTCTTCTGACAGGCGGATTTCTTATTATCATTAAATTAGGCAAGAGTGGTTTATATCTCTCTTCTGCCAAGAAGGAACGTGCACAAGCATCTGAAAAATCAAAAATTTCATCTCTCCGAAGCCACTCAACTCAAATCACAGTGACCATTCTCCTTGTGAACACCGTGTTTCTACTTTGCGAAACACCTGTAGCAGTGTTTATGTTTGGCCGCTCTCTGTGGATTGACCAGAAGGTTGGAATGACCACAGCGCAGGAAATAATATGGGCTGTCTGTAACCAATTATACTATATCAACCATGCTATCAACTTCATGATGTACTTTCTTACTGGATCGCGATATAGGAAACATGTTTTCGATCTTCTGAATTGCAAATGCTCTGCTGAAATATCAGACACTTCAAATAGCAAAAGGTCAGCCTTGTAACAACCTAGCAACAGCTTACCTTCTATCCTTTCAGGAAAGTCGGAATGATTTAAGTGATTTTAACCGAACTCGTTCGCATTAAGCGAAGATCCTTCATTCTGAAATGATTTACGTAATCGAGTGTTGGCTTGTGTATGTTCCTACTCCACACAGTAATATCCCTTGAGATCTCGTACGGATGGCTTTGTCTCTCATCAATAAATTCCCATTGCACCATAACTTATCCTTGTCATACTAAGCAAATGTGAAATCTAAACAACGCCATGCGACGTCGTAAATAATTGAAAAGGAGAAAGTGTATGTATAACATTGCCTTAGACCCACTAGATTTTTAACTGCATGGGACATGTTTAGTGTATTTATTCCAAAACGTTCGGTGTATGGGTCACAGATTTTTAACCGGGTCTTTTCTGAAACTACAATATACGTTACATATTTGTTGAATACATCATAATAAAACTCACCATTGTTGCTAGTCTTGCTTCAATTCGTTCAACTCTTTTTTATGATTTAATCGTTACATGCACAATTCCTCAAAACAAATGTGCGAGCCTTTCCGTGAAATCTCTTCAAGTTTGTTGTAAATAAAATTTATATTGTAGCTTTTCGTAGTATTGTGTAGTTTTATTGTTGTTTAGCTGTAAATGATAGTATTTACCTTTGATGCTAATAGACTGGATATGGCCATTCTCGTGTGAGTTTACAATAGTTTCTTTCCGATTTTTGGTTTTTAAATCATACCAACTTGAAACGGTTGAATTAAATAAATTAAATTTTGGAAAGAAAATTCAAATTTTGCAATTCATTAACAACATATCACACTCTACGATTTGGCTCAAAGAAGATAAACATATAATACCACATTGAACGTTTGTGATGTTCAGATGTGCAGTCTTATGTATACGCCTCATGAACTCACCAAACCAACAACAAACTTGCACCCTTGATTAGCGAAGAGTCATTTATTCAATGTTGGCAAACATGTGTATTATCTGATTGTAACATGCATATGTGACACAGAGAGTATATAATGATACCTACTCATATAACCCCCAAGTCGTCCTTGTTTTGATCAAGTTTCGCATGATCACCATCAAAATTATAACGATGTTGTCACTAAGTATTAATATAATTGTCGTTGAGTTGTTGTGATTGTTTTCACAGTATATCTTGCACATGTATATGCCGTAAATTGACGGCTTTTGTATTCTTCGCTGTAATTTGTATCGGTTTGTTCGAACGTCGCTTTTATTTCTACTTTATTGCTAATTAAAGTATTGGTTATTGTAAATGTTTGTTAGATCAGAATAAAAATTTAAAAAACAACAACAACGTTTCTTGTTCATCAATGAAGGCATATATTGATATATTATCATGTCCTGTTATAAATGTATTCTTCCTCGAGACGAAAAAGAACAGAACAGAAATGAATGTGTTTTTCTGTTCTGCTAGATAAAAACAACGGATGCATTATTTTAAGGGAGATAAAATAATTGTGTGATTGGCTAGTTTTATGATAATCGGCATTTTGTAAATATTTATTATTTGTTTAATAAAGTTAAGGAAAAGTAAAGATATAGACACCTGCCTGAAACTTCATATAACTTACAAGGTGTTGTTCTCTTTATCCAATGTTTTTGCAATTCGAATTTTAATCTTACGACCAAAATTTAAACTTGGCTCACACGTGAGTTTCGACCGAAATATATTATCGTTTTACACACTGCAATAGTTGCCCGTAAGGTATTTTAAAAGAAACAGATTTTGCACTAATGAATAAAATAATGAATAAAATAATCATGGCTTCAAGTTATTTTATTTTTTCTGTACAATCAAATGATATGCGTTTCCGTAATTACTTTGTAAATGAGATCGTTGTATGTCTCAATTATATTTGAATTGTCGATAAAACAAAAATAATGGTAAAATGCGTCTGTGTTAAGGCCATTGTAAATATAATTACAAAAATGTTATATCATGTTTGATGTAAATTGTTTTTAACGATATTACTTGAACAACGTTCATTTGTTTGAATACAAGTGTCACATTGTATGCTCTTACATAAGATTAGTAAGGCCACATCAAATTGATATTTCGTTCCTCGGATTTACCGCTCCTATTTTTTTTGAAAATGTAAAAAAAATATTTTTATTTTTTTTGTGCGTCCGCACCTCCATTTTGATCGCCAAACAATTTTTTTTCAGGTAATAATTTATTTAAAGGCTAAAAATAATAAAGTATAATTTTTCTACGCTAGTTTTTGTGTTTTTTTTTAAGGGAAGTTACCGATGCGTAGTGTTTTTATACTGTATCTCGATCGGTTTAGCATTAGTTTCAATAAATTCAATCAAAATGGCGGCTTCCGGTATAAACAATGTGGCTCGAAATTTGGAAATCAAATCTTATTTTTGACAATAAATATGTTTTGAGCATGCTTGAAGTCATTGTTGATCGTCTCATGCACTAAAGGATCATTATTTAAAGCAATCATTATGCAATAAAGCATGTGTATCTGAGACTGGTAGCGATTATATTGCGTAATTAGTAACTCGTTTTGAATGAAAATCGGAATGATCAACTTAGTACTATTTTATTCAAGTCATAATACAAGGGACCAAAATTTTACCTCGTTACGACGATTCTGAAGATGACAGGTCATCTTAACTGGAACATGAGTCATTGTTTGGTCCAAATTGATGTATCAAGCTCATTTTTGATCAAATTCTGACAAAAAACAGTTTTGAACAAATATCGTTTCACAAATAGCGATATAAACACTGGTCTGGATATACCTCAACATAAGTAAGCCTAAGTTTATCACCTTATATTTTGTTTTTATTTGAAGCATAATCCACGATTGTAATGCACTTGTCAATTGTAACCACTGCCCCGCCCACCCCTCGCCCTTGTTCCAGGGGTATACCGGGGACAGCAGAGGCAATGGGCTGTGTTTTTACCTTTCAGGCGGCTCTGCAGTGCCTGGTGAATGTGGTTTTGTCTTCATATTGAAAATAGTCGGGAATGGGCCTTACATAGGTATTCGGGGTTGCGGGGCCATTAATTAGCAGGGATTTTACCAGCAGTGTGTCCCTGCAGGTCGGGTATTTTACCCGGGTTTTGAGAGACCGGAAGTCAAAGTGCCCGCTATTCCGGACTTGGGTGGGGGGGGGGGGCATATACAATTGGCTGGTGCATAAAAACATCTAAATAACCAAAAAATGTACAAAAAGTACTCTGAAAAATACCCTTGTTCTTTTTGTTTTAATAAGCACATGTCATTGCATTTCCTGTGATAATAAAAACAAAATTTAGTCTATGTTATATGGAGTCTGATATTTGATGATGCCTGTGTAAGTGATCATTTTTTACAAATCCAAAATCAATCCTAAGTTATGTCTAAGTACAGCTGCATATGATGTCAAACTAATTCAGGTAGATTTATATAAGTCGTTTCAAACTTTTTACTAAAAGCAGGGTTATTTATTATTATGAATGATCGTCATATTAAAGTACGTTTTAATTATATAAGAAATTAGATTTATCCATATAATGTTTGTACTAAGCACGGATGAATAAATAGTATGTTTTCCGACATTTTCCCAATGTCCATTAGAGGTTCAGTTTAAAATGGCATTAAAATGGGTTTAAGGGCAATTATTTTGAACAATCTTTCTTATTTATATTGAATTTAGAAAAAATATATTTTTCGCTCTTCGCTCGCTTCGGTTTTATGAAAACTGACAATTTTTTTTTTTTTTTTTTTCGCTCGCTCGCTCCAATTAGGGCAAAAATCCGAGGAACTAAACATTAATTTGGTGTGGCCTAAGGCTAAAATATGTTTGTGCACTTCAGAGGGTCGGTTTTTCGGAATTTTAGTTCAGGTGAAACTTCTTCTTAACGTTATTTTCCTACTTAAAGCTGCATTCTCACAGATGTACCGTTTTTATAACTTTTTTTTTTTTTTTGTCTTAGAAAGAGCATTTTTTGCATTAATATCTGCTAACCAAATACTAAAAAATTGCTGACAAAAGATAAGATCGCAGATTTTCATATTTCTGTTCGAAACTTAATGTTTTATGGCTTAAACAGTTATAAATGGTTTAAGAAAAATGCATAAAACATCAATTTTTGAACTTATATTAAAAATCTGCGATCTTATTTTTTGTCAGCAGTCTTATATAACTGGTTTCCATGGATTTTCGCAAAAAATGGCTCGTTTTCAGACAAAAAATAAAAAAAAAAGTTTTCAAAACGTTCAATCTGTGAGAATGCAGCTTTAACACCATCGCCGTTTAATCCGGGTCAATGTTAGCTAGAGTGCTCTATAAATAGAATATTGATGTGGTGCCGGAACAAGAATATACTAAAAAGGAATACCCAAAAGGAGAAAAAATAACGGTAGGAAATGTTGTCCGAGTGTAGTAAAAAATTGAAGGTTTGGATAAAGAAGTAAACAGTTTGATCTTGGCTAGGTAAGAGGTTATGACCATAATGCCGTTGATGTTGTGGAAGTGGTGATTTTGGCCTTCATCAAGAAGATAATGGCGGCAAGGAATTTAAACACAAACATGTGACAAATTACGAAACTAGTTCACCAACTAATGATAATTTCACTTTACTTGATAGTTTACGTCAAAGAATTTTTAAAGTAATTATTGAAAAGGACCATTATGCATACATTCAAGACAAACATTCTGACAATACATGCAATAAAGAATGGGGTAGGAATAGTTGTCTCCTGAAAATTACTTACTTCTTTTTGTAAAAGTTGACCTATTGATCAAAATTCCGTATGTTTTTGAAGCAGTTCAAGAAACTGTTCATCGGGGCAAAGCAGTGTATAACCGTCAGATAAAATGTCATTTAAATTCAACCCTCTAATATTCTATAACATACATGAAAGGGTGTTTGAGTAAGTGCATAAACGTTGTAGTGTATTTCCAAGTTAAATAGTTCAACAGTGCATCTATGACTTACTTTTTGTTTCATTAATGCATGGACAATAACTCTGATATGAGCATTTAAAAATCTTATTTTTAAATTAAAATGCTTTTGATCAAACTTGAAACACACTAAATTTGTTCTTGTTAATAGAAAATCGTTTTAAAAGAAGTTTTACTGTTCACCAAATATTTGTAAGAAGTAATTCTCAAGACAAAGTAAAAATGACCAAATGCTACAGGACTATCCTCTATATTTGGGGCATTGGGACCGTGCTCTGAGAAAGGGCTGTCTTTTTACATTTGGGGAATAGGCCCGGGCCCTAAGAAAGGAAAAAAATAGCATTTTTGGGCTGAAAATGGGAATTTTAAAATATGACAGAAACATAAAACAACAGAATCATTTTAATGCAATATGATGTCAATATACATGTCACCTCCAAAAACAGTACACAATGTAGTGTCAATAACATTTTATTTTTTGCCTGTTAGCATTTTATCAATTCATTTTATATAGAATCAGATTATGTAGGGGAATTCAAGCAAACATTTTTTGGAAAACTATATATACATTGGCCTGGTGCCTATCACCTCATCATCGAAAGCTCTGTGGTGTCACTTCTTTCCAGCCCGAGTGAAATGATCAAGTTACCATTCACCAACCCGTTCACACACGTTCATGAAATTAATTAAATTCCTCATATTTCAATCGAATTTTCACCGATTCCCAGAACCATTTTAAATTTGATAATAAATTCTGTTTTTTGTTACATCAACATTTTAAAGGACATTAAAAACTACAGTTGTCATCTTAAAAGGTCTCATTTCAGCAAATTTCATAAACAGATTCCCTTGCCCCAACATTTACCAATAATTACAACATTATATATACCATATATATTCCTCATCAGAGCAAACATAAACTTGAGAGCAATGATAAATCAAGTTAAAAAAAACAACAACATTTCAACTAGTAGACTATTTCAACATAAATAGAATATTGATGAAATATTTCATAGCAATAATGCAACGAATGATAACGCATACGTCGTTTGGTAGTCGATATGACAACTACGCAATTAAACATGCATTATCATTGTTTTCTTACAATGCTAAAGCATATATATATATGTGCTAAAATAATTTTGCCAGAAAAGATATTCCTAAAAGAAATCCTCATTTTCATTTTTATGGATTTCTAAAAATGATCTGACCACAAGTTCATGTCATGCGTTGGCTGCGTATACTGTTGGCAACAAATTCATGACAACTTATACCTTTAGGAGCTATTGTGTTGTGTTAAAGTGTTAGTATTAAATGCCAATTAACTGTAACAAACACATTATATACAATATTACCGTAATCCCTCACATACCAACAATGTTGTGACCGTTTTTGTTTATAGATACGGCACCCTCCCATGATAGCGCATTATATTCTTAATTATATGACTTAACATTTCATCCGTACGTGATAAAAATAAATATCATCAGTAGGTAAAATTTGGATGCCTAATTAATAGTCAAAACTAAGCTTACTTGACCCATGATTAGAATGAAGACTCACAATATAACTTAGAATAGACGCTTAGTATATTTATGCAAATATAGCGACCAATGACCGGCGCGGTGTAGCTTACAATATGGATAATCAGAAGTAAGTTTTAATTCATTTCATTGTTATCATTAATTAGTTGTTACATTTTTTTGACATAAAACTAGTTGCTTTGTAAAACATCTTTTAAATTAACTGTTTGGTGTTAGGCGTCCGCATTTCTTTGTATTAAGTTTCAAACTTACAATACGTTTCAAAATACTAAAACCTTAATTGAGGCGGGTCCAGATGTTGACATAAAGCGTGATAAAACAAGGGTTCGAAACTTTAAATAAGTGACCTTCCACTTCCCTCCCCGCACCCAAAAGCTGGATGCTAACAGGTTTAAATGTGGTTTGGGGGTTGTTTGATCACCTTCGAGAAAGTGCTGTTCATTTAAGCGTAGTAGTACATGTTGGTGATTTTCACGCACATATTTTTCTTCATATATTTTAACATTCAAGATAACTTGGACATACCCAATGCCCCCAGCCCAACACCACACACGCTGTACTCGTTTACGACCATGTGTTAACGTAATTGATTTACACACGTGCATATTTATGATGCAATAACTTTCGATTCGATTCAGACGGAAAGACGGATGTCACAAATGGTTGGTGTTTGGTGCTACCTACATCCTAGCGGTAATCAACATTGGCATGTTCTATTCATTTGCTGCCCTGTTTGTGCCAATTATGAACAGATTTGGCGCATCAAGAGCTGAAACAGCCATCGTTCAGTCGACTTGTGGTGGAGTACTTCTTTGCTCTGGTAAGTTGGATGATCAAGTCTTTGTTTATTCTTGAAAACGTCTAAAAGTATTACAATTTCTTCAAAAGGTCAATATTTGTTGTTACATCTGTGATATACGAATCATTAATGGTAAACATTTAACAAATCAGTCGTATAGATACGTTGGGAGTGATACACTTTCATCTTTTGTTTATCGTTTCAGGGTTCATATCTGGCATTCTTATTCACCGAATGAATGAAAGAACAGTCGGAATTGTTGGCTCTTTGATTATATTTATCGGAATGTTTTCATCTGTATTCGCTACGTCCGTTTTTGTATTGGTGATTTCACTTGGCGTGCTATTAGGTTAGATAAACTTTTAGAAGACAATATATCCATTTTTCGATCAAAGTTATTTAACTAAATATTGAAGTTCAACAGTCAGAACACCTCGGCAATTGTCCGTCACAAACATCCTCTGAAGTATGGCGGTGCATCAATATAAGTAGTTGATTATTTATGAATTGTACTGTTTTAAAGGGTTCTATGTATTACAAAATTCAAATTGATTCCAAATGAAGTGTTTTTTTGCATAAATAGTTAAGATTCCCTAGTGAAAAGTGCTTAAGTCTAACTGCTGAATTGAAATAACTACACGATCAACTTGCTGTGTAGTTAAATGTGAAGAATTCCGACATTATAAACCGTCCATATTTTCAATGGAAAATTGCGTTCCAATTGGAATTTTGCATGCGGGTATCTCTTTCAAACACAATCATTATGTTCAATATTATAAGACACAAGTTTGAGTTTATTATCGATAATACATGAAAATATTGCAGGGGCCGGAATGTCACCTATAGTTATTGGGACAATTTCTATTACCGGAAAACATTTTGAAGGCAGCAACCTAAACAGAATTGTTATGTCTGTGCTTTCAACGGGCTCCGGTGTTGGTGGGATTATATATCCTTACATCATTGCATACCTTGAGTATGTTTTACTATTAAGCAGCAGCATTTCGCATGTTAATATGCTTTAAACCATCATGTGTATCGCGAATATCCTACGAAATGATCTAACCCGACTAGCAGGGGAAGTAAGAATGCTTGGAGTTTGAAATATCACCAGAATCTTAAAGCTTTTTAGTATCCAATAATCAACTGATTTTATCATAAAAATTATTTAACATAATGATGCAAAAATTTAATGTAGTATCGGCTAAAACACATTTGCTGATATCTTTTATGTTTTTCAGTGAACAATACGGCCTTCCGGGAATTTTCATGATACTAAGCGGAGTGTTACTGAACAACATAGCGCTAATGATACTTTGGTCATCTGATAATAAACCACATAAGGAAAAGAAATCGACGAACGCGCCAGCAAAAGAAACACATGATAATCCTGCATTTCATATGAAGGAAATAACATCTTATAACACAGAAATCTCACAAAGGACACAGCAAGCACATCAGAATAATATTCAACATGAAGCTCTCACAAGCACAATTAATACGGAACATAACACAAACATTGTGATAATTGAAAAGCTTGAAACCACGTGGGGTAAAAATCGAGGAAACGGTGAAAGCAATAAAAAAACAACAGAAACGAAGTTGATCATTAAAGATAGTTTGTTATCTCTAATACGGAACAAAGTATTTATGATGTATTGTGTCAGCTTTTCCTTTGCAATGCCAGCACTCAATGTTCCTGTAATTTTTATAGTTGATATTTTCGTTAGTAGGGGATTTTCAATGAAGAATGCTATCTTTGCTTTGCTAATGTTCAATGTTTTCAGTGCGCTTGGACGCATATGCCCGGGACTACTTTTGAAAATACCTAGCATGCCAATTCTTGGAGTACCAATGTTAGCATTACTTTTGAGTGCTATAGGAACTGCGTTTATGCCTTTGGTGGCTTCGTTATCGCTTATGATCTCAGTAACATGCCTAATTGCACTGGGAAGCGGGATGTGTATTTCAGCGCTTGGTGCCACTACCATTGACCTAGTTGGCACCGCAGATTTATCTAATGCAGTTGGTATGTTGTTTACGCTAAATGGAATTGGATTTATGGCTGTTGGACCTCTCAGTGGTAAGTGAAGCGTTGAGTAAGAATCAAAACACAGGAGATGAAATTCACGGTCCATCATTGATAAAAGTAATATCTTGTAGATAATTTTGAATTATCATGCTATTGATCAAGATATGTTATATCAATTAATGTAAACAACAGCATATCCAAAAATGGAAAGTGTGTTGTACAGGGCCCATATTTATTAAGGTCTTCAGTGGAAATATCTGATATTCTGATTCAATTACCAAAACTGACTTATTTAATGTTGTTGTAAACTTGCTTAAGCAAGAGTAAGTAAGTAGAGTAAGATAACTTGTTTTACTATAAAAAAGCCGATATATTTTATTAATGTTATTTTATTAAAAATATTTTGAAACTCTTATGAATTAACTTTTTCCGAGCCTACCTAACAAAATCAGACTCAATCCGTTTGTGAATTTTAGCTCTGAGGATTGTCTTTGATTACTTTATATCCGGGTCAGTTTGTCATACGAGTTAAAATGCTTATATTTAACCATTTGCACATTCACAATATGAATGCACGACAATATAAATATATACATATTACCTTACATTAGAATTTCTGACCATAATATTGTTGCTTTTCACATTCCAGGATATATACGTGATACCACGAATAGCTACACCTACCCACTAGTCAGTGCCGCATCAGCTATTGCTGTTGGATTTGTGGTTCTTGCAATAGCCCTGCAGTACGAACGATCTGAGGCCAAACTAAGAAAGCACGTGACCAATACTGAACTTATTGTGACGTAATTTGATGTTGGCGGATAGTTTTGTCGCCATAGAAATTTGTATTGTGTGTTTAGTATACAAGCAAAAATTTCAATCCTTATATCTTCATTTTGCAGGTATAATGGTTATTGCATACGTTTAATGAAAATAAAAAAGCTTTGGTACAAACACAGACTCATTCAAAAAAAAAACCAGTTGAGTTTTCTTCATAAAACAACCCGTATTAGCTAAGTTAAAGGCCAATAGCTGATTGTATTAAACTTGGTTAAGTTGTCCAGATGTTATCGTTTGGTTCGACTGCACATTTAACGATTTGATTGGTTAATAGTTAGTATTGGATAAATATTGACCAATCAATGAACATTTCGACTAACTTTGCTATATCCAAAGAATAAACAACTTATGATTGGCTGCTGCTCTTTATATCTTGTGGCGGTCCCAAGTGCGAGTATAAATGAACTAACGCACGAACTCTTTATGTGTAGTGCAATAGCTTGATAACTGGATCAACGTTTATCCCGACTTCCACAGCCTGAAGAATATCAGTCATATAATTAAATACATTACTTTTTGAGCAGTCTGTAAAACAGCTGCTTGTACGCTGATAATGACTCTAACCGATATACATAAACAACTAAAAACGCCTCTATGCCACGATACCATGTTTTTTCTTTGGTTAGCAGGATGTTTGGGTATGTTTAATTCTACGTATCTGGATAAACGCAGCGACCTTGACCTTTTATCGTTCGTACCAACCCCAAATGTGTCTCCGGACGAGCTTGCTATTGAACAAACATTCGGAGCTCCGCGACCTTTTTATTGAAAATAACCTCGGATAAATATGGATGGTTTACATGGTCAGAAATTGGTCGACTTAAAGTCCGCATCAAGTCGATCGTGTAGTAGTTTAATTTAGCAATTAAACTTAATGACTCAGTTCTTGAGAATCTAAATTATCTTTGCAATAATACACTTCACTGGCAATCAATTTAAACTTAGATCAATAAATACAAGCTTAAACACTATATTTAATTAATGATATTATTCAATTTTTTACGAACTACTTTAACTGATGTACCAGCATACATTCGAGGTTCATTTCGATAAAAATCATACTAGTAGATTATTACAATCAAAGTTATTGGTCAACAACTTGATTTATACTAGTAGTTTGTTACAATCAAAACCATTTATCACCAACTTGCTTCCTAGTTTATGACAATCAAAGCCACAGTTCACAAATTTGCTTCATATGTTTTCACAATCAAAGCCATCGGTCAATTTCTTGATTCATAGTTTATTACAATCAAAGCCATCGGTCAACAACTTGATTTATAGTTTATTACAATCAAAGCCATTGGTCAACAACTTGCTTTATAGTTTATTACAATCAAAGCCATTGGTCAATTACTTGATTCATAGTTTATTACAATCAAAGCCATCTGTCAACAATTTGCTTTATAGTTTATTACAATTAAAGCAGTCACCCACTTACTTGCTTCATAGTTTATTACAATCAAAGCAATCGGTACAATGTCATGCAGAAAGGAAAACAATGCATCAATTTTATTTTGAAAATTAAACAACATAAATCTGTAACAACAATAGAAGTACCATAACTGGACAAACTGAGACATGATCTTATCAAAGAAAGGTATTTTAGGTAACAAAAACTTTTTGATGAATTTACATCGGAAAAACCATCATTTCATTTTATTTAATAAATTAGCATCTTTTCCATGCGTAAAAGGATAGACTTATGGATATACAAAGAAATCAAACAGATTCATGCTTAAAATTGTGCAGCAGCAAATATAAATAAATTTGAAAATTACAAAAATGAATGTGATTAACCATATAATAATATAAATTTGCATTGATATAAAGTTTGCATTGTTTGCGAAAAAAAGAACACAAGTCATAAAGATGTTGTTCAAAGCAAAAAACAATCAAAGATAACGAGAATACTTAAGCGTCTTAAGGTGACACAGTTTGTTAAACTGTCTAGTCAAATATAAGATATATGTAAATTAAAACATGAAACTTATTCATCAGCACATGCATTACATAAGAATACAGAGCAGTTATGATAAAACAGTTTCACTACATGTAAAAGCATGGTTTTTTATTTAGACCAAACAAAAACAATGTTATGGTTCCATTTACCTGACCAACCCTATATCTAAGTTCCAACTCTAATGAATTCTTCTGTAAAACAAAAAATAAAAGAAAAATATCCTTTATTACTTTTTGAAATATAAACCATGTAACGCTCATATTTCTACAGGGTGAAACAGTTTTATTCCACAGTGTTGATTTCCTGACAATAAAATAATTCCCCCCCCCCAAAAAAAAAATACCTATCTACCTAACTAACCTGTTTTATTCAAATCACTTTTCGAGATCTATTTTGGTGGAGCTTCAGAAATGTCTTGTATGTGAAATTCACTCAGTGATATTCATAGCAGATAATTAATTAGGGATGGGATATACCTGGCCCATATAATACGAAAATACTTCGTGCCCCTTTGATATTGGGGCCAGGCAGCTGAAACCATTTCAGCAGGTTAAGGGGCCACTTTAGGCCTTCATTAATCAATTGGATGAAGAATTCTGCCCAGAGGCAAACTGACTATTTTCAGAAGCTCCTTAGAGGGCTCTCCTTACAGTTTGGACGCAAACTGGAGAGTCAATACTAACAACAAATACAGAAACAACCAGAAGCAACCAACTGACTTTTATTCATCATTTCTTTCTGTGTGTGTGTGTGAGGGGGGGGCATTGAGTCTGTGGACAAATCACAGTAATATAAACAGAGTGAAGAGGTTGAGAAACCACACTGGTCTTGTACGTGAAGCTACTTGTATCAGTATGAGTTGCAGTTGGATTTAAGGTATCTAATGTACGAATCGTGCCATTGGCATTCCTGTTAACAGGGTTCATACAGCCAGACTGGGAAGATATTCAAGGCAATTTTAAGTAGATTTCAAGGAATTTTATTTGATAGGCAGTTTTATCTTGTGTTTTGACGACTGTGTTGGATTTCAGGGCAGACTCATCCATTGAACTGATGTCAATAACTTTTATGCAAAGTCTACACATTGCTGTGTGTTGCTTTTTCATGTTATACCAGACAAAGAAAAGCAAAGAGCCACCTGTTTAAAATGCCATTTTCGGTGACCATCACAGCAAAAGCAAAAGAAAAAAGGTAAATAGACTGAATTGGTTCTCATGTAAACTGTACCCCTTAAGAGCCCTGGACCTGTACTATCACACTTAGACCAACAGTTTCGAAAAGTAGAGTTACTGAAGCATCCACTAAGAACAAACAGTTTTGTAAAGATGGACCATTTTACTACAGACACTTCATTAAGAGCAAAAATTGGGAAATTTAAGTACTTTTCTCAAAATACAGTCTTTGGGTGACCCAGTTTTAGTGGGTTATTACTTCAATTTGTAAGGATATTACTTGCTGATTACCTATATGTAAAATAAATATCCAATTATTTTTCATTTTGAATCTTCTTCATTTCAATGAAAAAGTGCGTGTCTGGCATTAAAACCTGAATCATCCAAGATATACTTATGGGCCATCATGAGCACCTTTGAAGGTACATTTTAATGAAAATATTGAATGTAAACAAACTAAGTGAACACTTCAATTGTGAGAATACATATCAAGACGACTGTTAAAGCTGCACTCTCACAGATTTACTGTTTTAGCAACTTTTTTATTTTTTGGCTTGGAATGAGCCAATATTGCGTATGTATCTGCAAACCAGTGATATAATACTGCTGATAAAAGATCAGTTTGCAGATTTTCATATTTCCGTTGAAAATTGATGTTTTATGGCTAAATGCGTTACTAACAGTTAAGAAAAATATATAAAACATCAAATTTGAACAAATCTATGAAAACCTGCGATCTGACTTTTTGTCAGCAGTCTGGTTTCCATGCATTTTCATATAAATTGGCTCAGTCTAAGACAAATAATAAATAAATTTGTCAACACGTTCAATCTGTGAGACTGCAGCTTTAAAATCTGTATCAAACACAAAAAAATAACAGAAATCGATACTCATGCAAAAAATCTGTTAATAAAATAGGCCAACAATTCAAGAACATCATCATAATGGAACTGGAAAAGATTCAAATATGGAAACAAATGGGACAATATTTTCTGAAAGGAATTTTGACCTGAACAGTTAATTAGTCATCAATTAGACCTGTGTATGATACTGTAATCATATGTTACTAATTTATATTTCCATAAAATTATTTATATCTAAATGAAAAACAAAAATGTTTGCAATATGGGCACAAAAAAAAACAACTACTAAGTAATTGATGATTACTTTGTGTGTTAAATTAAAGATAAATGTGACTCTCGAAAAACCTTGTCAAATCTTTCTGTCAGGCCTTTTATGCAACTTATAGAAATATTTGTAAGCTGAAGTTATATGTGGAGAAATTAATAAATGATACCAATAGTATAACAAACACTACAACAAAACGACATCATCCATTCAACAGCTAAAAGTAAAACAAAACAACTTCATCCATTCAACAGCTAAAAATAAAACAACACTGACATCATTCATCCAACAGCGAAAAATAAAACACTGACATCATCCATTCAACAGCTAAAAATAGAACAACACGGACATCATTCATCCAACAGCTAAAAAAAACAACACTGACATCATCCATTCAACAGCTAAAAATAAAACACAACATCATCCATTCAACAGCTAAAAAAATAAAACTACACATTGACATCATCCATCCAAACACCAAGATCTTATAATTTAGGTAAGACAATCTTCCTTGCCTTCTATAACATGTAAACATCTTTATTATCCACCTCAACAAGAAAACTGTTTAATGTAGCTAAAAAATCAAAGTTCCAATGAAAATAAGAAAATCTACACAGTTCGGGCCCGTCATCCCCCCCCCATTATTTTTTTTATAAAAAATACCCCCCTACCCCTCTGAAAAAAAAGCTGGTTCCAAATTCAGATTTTAGTAATATTAAAAAAACTTTGAACTTCAAGTGAATAATACATACATTTTCTCTAATGAATATAAAACTAAATGTAAAGATGTTAGTAAAATAAGTAATATTTTGAGACTGAATTATGTATTCCTAGATGATACGGAATAATCGACTTGTAATTCGCTCCATGATAAAACTTGATCTATGGCCTGTGAAATTTTGTCATTTAACATAATTGAAGATTAGAAAGTGCTGAACTATTTTGCTCTATGGCTAACATCGCTTCAAATGATTATCTTTAAACAAGTGCACTGCAATCACATGCCAATTCTTGTCTGAAATTTGTTTTTGTTTTCAGCCAAAAGGGGCATAACTCATAATTGATAAAATCAGAGTTATGGGATACATATCATCATCTTAGTGCAATAACTCATTAATTTAATTTAGAAATAGAAGCAGATATTGAGTAATTGCATTAAGATGATGAAATGTCCATGTGCATTCAGTTCTATTTGAATAATTTTAACTGTGAATAAGCTTTGTGGCCAATGACAAAACTAAAGCCATTATGACACCTAGAATATTTGTTTAAAAACAGGACAAATCACTAAACCATGAATCAATATAGGGAGACAAACATGTGGTGCAGACTAGAATGTATAACACTGTTCAGTTACAATAAAGATATACATTAATTTCATGTTTTAAATAAGGATATTGCAGATGTAATGACTAATCACAATGTTATTATTACTATTAATTAAATGCCTAAAAAGATGTGAACACATATAATTATATGTACAGGTAACATAACATAATTATGTTTGTTTTACCAACATTATTTTACAAACACATAAACATCATTGTAACATGATGAAACAAGAGTGTCTTAGTAATTTTCAACGCTCAACTGTTCTTTTTCAGAGGAAAAAAGGGGATAAACTCATAATATATTACAGCAAGAGTTATGGGCCTTAACATACCGGTACATGTGTAATTTTTTTCTGTCAACATGTGAACCAAGTTTCATTTGAATATCATTAACACTTTTTTTTTAAATTCTAGTGAAGATTAAAAATTTTGTGCTCTGACAACAAAGACACTAAGACTATAATGATACCTCAAAACTTCTTTCCTAGAAAACAAATGAGCTAATAGTGTAGTAAGCTGTAAATAAAAGCTTACTGGAAATGGTTCATAAACAAATATTATGGACATAAAAATGCCAGTATACTATGGTAATTAAAACGTTTTATCAAACAACCACATACATTCCATGACATAAGAAAAATTACTTGAAAACAACAACAATATATTCAGTAATCTCATTGACAAACAAAATTATTAACGTAAAACCTGCATGCACCTTATTGAACTTAAATAGCAATCATTTTTTTTAACTTTTAATTTCCATTTAAAAATGGATAAACATTATTCAAAAGTATAAATCAAAACTTAAATAAAAATAAATAGTAACAAAGACAGCAACAATACCAAATACTTTTTATATTTCTTAACACAAAAGAAAATAATGGTTTTATTGATCATTGCGAAGTGCCGCCGGGTGAGAGGATTTTGGAATGGGTGACATTGCTAACGAAATTGTGTCTCCCCACCAAATTGGTAGTAAATTCATCACATACGTAAAAATATCAGCACCCGCACCACATGGGTATCGCTCTTTCGGGCGCTTGGAGAGGAGCCCACTTCTCATTGCACGCACCACTGGAGTTAAATCGTCCGGGAAAGTTTTGCACTGTTCCATTAGGCTGCTGTATATTTCGTCTAAATAATCAAGCCCGTATGTTGCCTTGGCATTTTCATCTAACTTCTCCCATATTTCTTCTTTTCTACCTTTTAGTGTGGATTCTGCAACATTTCCTGAAATATGTTTGTCAAAAATTATGGCTAAGAAGCACTGCTTAACTTAAAAAATCAGACTAGCTAAAAATTTCAAAGTCCAAAAATACTAAAATATCCCACACCCTCCCCCCTACCCCTCAGAATGTGTGACTCGAAAACCCATTTGATATATTGAAGGCATTATCTATTTATATTCTGTGAGAACATTTGAAATAAATTTAAAAAAAATGAAAAAGCTATGTCCAATTCTCAAAATCCATCAAAATTCATGTTTTTTCACCCAAAATATCAGGTGAGACTCTGTATCTTTAGGGTACAATGTTAAGAAATGTATTAGATGAACAAGTTCCCCAAGTTTCAAAGTGATAGCTTTGATAGTTTCCATGTAAGTGACCTTAATGCTTAGCTTAACCAACGCCTCCGATGACAAAGACGACAATCAAGTTACGACAAGTTTTCAAAAATCAGACGAGCTAATTATTTCTCAAAATGAAAACATTCATAACAATCGGTAACATTACATTAACATTATAATCACCTGTCCTATATCCGGTTGGTTCTATGATTGACACATTGACGCTCCACTTCTTCATCTCCTGTCGTAACGTGTCGGAAAACGCCATTAAAGCATGCTTCGCCATCCCGTAAGCACCATAGCCTTCAAATGAGATTCTTCCTAAAATGTACATGGAAAACAGATGTAAGTACATGTACATCTAAATGGTTGGAATAGCAAGGAAAGTTGGGGCTTTTTATGGAGAGTAGTGTACCAGTCAGTATTAAAGGTACTTTTTATGGAGAGCAGTGAACCAGTCAGGATTAAAGGTACTTTTTAAAACACTTGACTTTTACAGGGCTCGACATTAACGATGGTCCGGGACCACCAGATTCATGGTCCGGACCAGTAGAAACCAGTTCTGGCTAGTCCGACTGGACCAGTGAAATTTCCAAGAAGAAATAATTTAATCAGAAATGTTAAGCACGATCCCTGACTAAATCTGACAATATGTATAATCCAACAAATAAATGCAGTTCAAGCAGCGTTCGTTGTTTTTATTTACATTCCCTTGCGCATGCGTTACATCTGCGACCGGAAGTAATCAGCACAGAACAGTTTACGATAGCTGTGAAATCATCGGAATTAGGTCAATCTTTATTACGATGTAAAATTCCAATAACTTATTTTAGCAAATCATTTCGTCCATATTTATAGCATTGAATTTGGTTTTTAAGTATTTATCGTATGCATAGTAAATTAAAGCCATTTGCTAATGTGATTGACAAATTTTAATGTACATTCAAGTCAGATATGTACTAAATATCTTTTATTGCTGCCTGATAATCCAACGTATATTCTAGTCAATCCTCATACTATTGTTTCATTGTTGTAATGTTAACCAGTTAAAGTTTTATATCAAAATTAAAAGCTCACTATTATTTTCATCATGTGTGTATATAATAAACCTTCACAGGCAAAGAATTAAAATCATATCATCAAAAAGTATCAATTTGGTCAGGACTAGTGGATATTAGGTCAGGACCAGTAGAAAATATATCTACTAGTCCGAATGGACCAGCGGATTTAAAAGTTAACGTCGAGCCCTGCTTTTACAATATAAACAGGAAAACCATTATAATTTTTTTTAAACCTGTAAACTCAGCTGAATATTCTTATCATGTGAGATGATGTACTATAGTCCTAATACAAGCTCGTATAAACAATTCTAGACTTGTTTTAATGGAATAGTCAATACTGTATTTTTTTATGTTGGAACCATCAGTCTGGTCTCTTGTCCCTTTAACATTAACCCCATGCATACAAATTTCCACCAAACTCTTCTTTTTTTAGTAATTTTACATAAAAATGGACTCAATCCAATTTTGTATAGATTTGTTGTATTCTTTCAGAAAAAATATCACATTTTTTAATCTTTTGTCTATTTTTTTTTTTTAAAGCATTCTAAGGCAAATTTGGAAATCCCAATTTTAGTCAAAATGACACATTTTCCCAATTCCCAAAATAGTTGAAAAGAACAATACTGGTTTATTTTCAGAAAATAATACATTTTATTCATAGTATACCTAGAACACTGGAGACAACAACAATCCGGCCCTTTGCCTGTCGTATGAGTGGTAGAAAAGCCTTTGTGGTGTTGACAGTTCCAAACAGGTTCACATCAAACATTTTCCGCATGATTGGTTCAGGGGTCATCTCAAGCTCCGAGAAATAGCACACGCCGGCATTGTTAACAAGACCCCAAAGCCCTGAAAATAAATATTCCGCAATGCAGCTGTATTTTAACAGGCATTGGCAATTCCTGAAAAAATAATGCTGTCAATGTTTCTGTTTTATAGAGAATTAGTGCAAGAAAGAGACTTAAATCTTGTATCACTGTAGCAGACATAATTGGGCTGTCTTTTTACATTTGTTGAATGGAGCCAGGGCTCTGAGAAAGGGATATTTAGCTATATCACTCCTCCAACATAAATGATGCAATGCCATTGGTCCAGGACTGGTCATGTGGTGACCCCATCATTTTCCATATTGGGTCACCAAATTTATTTCGTACCAAAATGACGTCTATTTTCCTATTCCGATGAATAAATGAAGCATTTAAACATGCAAACAGGTTGTTGACGTGATATATATGTTACGGGGTTAATAGGTGACCTGATATGGGATATACAGGGTGGCAGGAGACCATATTCGGGTTCAAGCTTCGCTCTCACCCGATATTGTTTCCTTTGCCCTGTATATCCCATATCAGGTCACCTACTAATCCTTTAACTTATATTATTTTTACTTGAAAGGGAATTTTGCAAGTTGACCGTAGGTAGGGTAGGTAATCTGAACCACAATATAATGTTTGTTTGAACTAAAAAGTAAAAGCAAAGGTTCAGCAATAGCAAGATTTCTCTTTGAGGACCAAAAATTAGTTTTACTGGTTATGCATCTGAAATCACTCATATTATTATACTCTATGATACTGAAATTTCAGCTATATTTTGGTTTAAGTGGGATGTAAACTACCCCAGTAAACAAAAGTCAAGAAAAACATTAGAAAACCGACGCCTTAATCTTAGGTCACAATGACTTATACAACAGTAGATGGGTATTTTGACAATTTTAAAATACATTGATAACATCACATGATAATTTCATTCAACCAATCAAGTTAGTAATGGTCTTGAAAGACAATATTTGAGCAAATATCAACATTTGCTGAAGGGTTCCAGCTGTCAGTATCTTAGTTTTAACACTCTTTATGATTTGCCACACTTTATTACTTACCAGTAATATAAAAAAAATTGTACATGAGCATTTTACAAACCATGTGTTAGTCCTTTTAACATGTCGTATAATGTTTTTGTTCTCAGCTGTGAAAGGACTTGTACCAGTAACTTTATTCTACAACCTACCCTCACTTCCCACATCAAGGCGCACAATTTCAACAGCTTTCGAAATATCCTCATCCTTTGTGACATCTAATTGCAGAAGATGCATTCTGTAAAGAAACGTATTGTGATAAGCATTTCACATCAGTGACATTGTCAGTGAAAAAAGGGTCCTGTGGAAGATAAAATGATGCTTTCATTTTTGGGAGGTTTTGTGCTCTGGCACGTGATTTTCAAACTCCAAAATCCAAAAAGAATCAAATAATTCCAAACAAAAAATAACGATGCCAAAAATGTTCAAAGCGCAATTTATTTATTTTTCACATTTTGGGTATCATAATTTTTAGTTTGAAATTATAAGATTTTTTTAATTATTTTTAAAAAAATACTTGAAAAATGCTGATAGAGGAAAATAAGTGTGCAACGTTCTTAAAAAAAACACTCTCCTGAGTGCATAAAATATGACTTTAAAAGTATTTCAATTGTGCTACATGAGAAGAGCATGAATTAAACATTGCATGTGCATATGCCATGATATTGTTTACGTCTAACTTTCAAGTAAACCATATCATGAAACATGCACATGAATTTTATGCTACGACTAAGCACAAAAAATGCATTACAAATAACTGTCGTCCTGTTTCAACTAATGCTTCTTAAGATTAGTGTAAATAAATGTTAAAGTTGCCTGTCGGAAAACGAAGGCTTTATGCTCAGCATGCAAAGTTAATAAGCTGCACTATCTTTACTTAAAATGAGTGCAGGTGGCATCATATAGAGTTAATACAAGCCTGCTCAAACTAAGAATCAATAAGTCTAAATGCTGGAATTGTAGCTGAGACAAAGGATTATAACTGGTCCAAAAGTGGAAAAGTTCAAGTCATATGAATAATAAGGAATAATTTGGAATCTTAGTTGTTCACATTTCTATGTCTTGACAGAAGCACATGAAACATGACTTTTAGCAGAGTTTAAAGTGATACCTATGTTCAAGCGATGGAATATATTATATAATACAAATCAATTAGGGATTTATCTTAAGAATTATGGAAGGGTGCTCCACCCTGCCTCTTTTCGTTGCACCCTTTTGTCCTCATGGAGACCAGCATGGGCAACCTTTTCCTTTATAGAATTAAAATAAACTGTTGAAATTTGTTTTGTTTGGATTATATATACATGTACATACACACTTAAAATATTTGGCAGTTGAAACCTAATATTACTTCAATTAAACCCAATTCCTATCTTTTTCTGTCTTTATCTAATTAACTGTTAAATATTTATTTTGCATTTATTATAAATTATACCAACAAACTTTCAATATTTGGCAGTTGAAACCTAATATTACTTTAATTAAACCCAATTCCTATCATTTTCTGTCAAATTCAATGAGACAATTGCCCTTTTCCCCCTTAGAATCCTATCCCCTCTTTTGCAGCACTCTGACTTTTAAAAAGCTGGCTAAATCCCAGGCCCCAATTTCTTGAAACTTCTTTTAAGTTTAACAGGCTTAAGTCGCTTATTTCAATTAGCCAAAATGCATACTAATAATGGATTTTGATAAATGAAAAATGGTTTCTTCTTATTAGGCCTAAAAAAAAAAATTGTTTGGTTAGGGTTACATCCTTTTCAAAAATAGGAAGGGGAAGGTAGGCTTTTTTTTTTTTTTTTTTTTTTTTTATTAGGCTTTATATAAGAATGTCATTTTCATCATTGGAGAATGGTGTTAAAGTTATCTTCTATATAAGCAATTAAGGTTTTAAACTACATATTGAAAAGCCCAAAAAAAAAATTTTTTTTTTTCAAACTGACTATAAAAACGTTAGGGTCGGCGCCTATTCCGTAGGTAGGGTCGGGTAACCCGAACCAAATGTATTTTTTTTTAGGCCTTAGCATACAGATTTTTCTTATATAATTTATAGAAACTCAAAGAAGTAAATATAACGGATATTATAGAACAACAAAAATAGTGAGTTTAGCTTAATCCTGTTATAAGGGACTTAAGAAGTTTTGAGAAATTGGGGCCAGACTAACAGTAGATGAGCAAAAGAAAGCAATTTGATATCTAACACAATGTACAAACCAAGTTTGCAAGTCTATTCATCAAAACTCATGTCACAGATACAGGACAAGAAGATAATGTAGTCAATTTCTTCATGGATTGATAAAGGCCAAGGGCATGGTAATTTCTTCCTAAAATGGCACAGAAACAGGACAATGTTTATAAGAGCACTCTCAGATTCATCATATTATCATTTTTTGCAGTGATATTAATGTTTGATGACTCAAGTTTCTGACTTAAAACTTAAATCTGTATGAACGATTAGGAAAATTTAATACATTTTTTTTAACCGATGTCTAAAAAAGTCCCCAAAAATTATGAATATGCTGAACAAAAATTAAGAATATGCTGATCATTTACAAAATGAATGACATTTAATACCACCTTGATGAAAGTTCACTTATTCAAAATAGAACACTGAGAAAACAAGACCTGTCACAGAAAGTGATAAATGACCCCGAAGTTCCATTATGCAATAACTAATTTGCCTATACTCAAGATGAGCTAACATAAACTATGAGGATATGCTAGTTCCGATGAAGGTTGACCTGAAGAAAGAAACGAATACCTTTCCTCTCAGTTTCTAAACATATATGCATCAACTCATGATTAGCCAATATCTGTGACCATGAACCTTGAAGTATGGTCAAGGGTTTTGCACATGACACATAAGACATTGTCTTTATGTAATTAACACATGTGCCAAATAGTTCAAAAATCCGTTATTACAGCATGAACAAGTTACAGCCTGGACATGACCAATTATACTTCATATGCATATATGCAACATTACATAACGATAAACTTTTACATGTGACCTTGATTTTTGAGAAGAAAGTGTGTCTTGCATGTGACACGTCATATATATATATGTACAGTGTGATTTTAATTAGCCTATCTTTGGATATTTTTATGAAATGCAACAACTCTCAACTGTATTTCCTACATTTGTATATGGTTTGAGCTAAAGGGTTTTGGGAGGGTGCTGCACCCTGTCATAATTTTGGAAGCAGTGTCCCTTCTGCCCTCATGGCACCAGAATGTGCACCCTCCTCGGCTTTCAAAGAATATTAAAACAAAAAATGTTATTATGAATTCGAACAAATTACATATTTAGTAGTTGAAACCTAATAGTACTTCAAAAAAGCACAATTTCTAACATTTTCTGTGAAATTCATAAACTTTTACACACATGTAACTCAATATTTGAGATAATGATTTTCAAAACTCATGTCATTACACAAATACACAAGAAGCTGTCAAATGCCAAGACAATGGCAGGATAAAAGAACAAAAGTTTAGCACAGCGTGACACCTTGGTCAAAACGCCTAAGGTGGAAAAACTAGCATGAGAACACATAAATATGTAACAGAAATCAAAAATTGCTTGTGCACCTGTCAGGGTTCTAACCCTTGATCCCCTTGCTCAGCAGGCGGATACTCTACCACATTGCTATAAGACCTAGAATTTATAGTAACCATTTGGAGTGTTCCCCTGCAGCGCTAGATGTTGTGGGTTCTACCCCAACATATACATATTGAGGCATTGCAAACATTATACAAACTGAATATAAACAAAAATAAGATTACCTATCAGAGCAGGTATGCCTAAGAGAAACAGCCCCAGGTCCATCTTTATCTAAACATCCAGCATACACGTGCATTCCAATGGCATCCAACTTCTTTACGAGAGCATTTCCAAATCCAGAGTCACAGCCTATAAAAAATAAACAAAACAAATTTAATTTCACTTTTTCTACCAAGAATAATCTTTAACATGTAATATAGAAAAATTGAAATAAGTTGTATTTAACAGTTTAATACAAATGTAAACATTTTGTAAATATGAGAACAAATTAACATTTAGGAAGTATAAACTAACACACTAGTTGATTTTAATCCATGTAACTGATGATAACGGTGTGTCTGATTTATACTAATTAATAGCACCATATCTTACATTTATATGAAAAAAAACCACAAACCTGTGATGACAACTGCCTTGTTCCCGACAGGAAGATGGCTGGCTGGTAAGATGGAATAAATCAACAGACAGCCAGCGGCAAAGCATCCAACACCTAATGGACCTTTCACAAAGAATTGACAAAGAGGTTCTCCTAAAAACAACACTGCTAAGCTCAGTGCTGATCGAAATCCAAATCGAAATTCATTTGTCAAGAATTTTGAAAGAACAGCCATTGCAAATACGACTGTAACGCAGGAATACAGTATGGAAAATATAATGACATCGTCTTCAGGAATATCATCGTCATCTACTACGAAATTCATGGTTGACAAGTGAAGAAATAATGTCATTCTAAGAAGATTTTAAACAAAAAACAGACGTGTTCGCTTGATTCACAGCATGTCGTCCGCCATTTTAGAAATGTACTTATTTATGTAAAGAACAATCTGATTGGCTGACAGGCGATTGGTTTAATGAAAACTGTAATTTCATTTGTCCATGCATTAAAGATGGCTGCGCCCATGGAAAATATGATTGTTTTGACGGTTCTGGCTTTTATAAGCCTCACTGCGGGTGTAAGTAGTGTTCAGACGATACAATTTAAAGACGGTTGTTTAATTACTTGAAAATTTCTGTCAAGCCTATTTTTTCCTACAAGTTGAAGTTAATAGTCTGGGTAAAAAGATCGTATTCAACTTCACACCACTGAAACTTTGGCTTATAGATAATTTTAGTGTAAAACTGATTTATTCCACCTACGGGTACAAATGAATGTCACACCACTATAAAGTCGTTCCAGATATGGAGAAGTCGTATATTATATTGTTAAGATATTTGGCGGGATCTTCAATTGTTAGTCATTCTAAAATGATATTCATATTCATATTATGATGTTTAGCCTGGTCATCATTAAAAAAAAGCCTGGACAGCATTTTAGAAACGCCGTCCAGGCTTCTTTTTTTATGATTCATAAAAAAGAAGCCTGGACGGCGTTTTAGAATGACTATTCAATTGTTAGATATGATACATGTTCCTTATGTTGTACTTGTTGCTATCTTGCCATCTCAAAATAAATCTTATCATGTCTTACTGTGTTTGGGTATTAAAAGAACAAGCTGCCCGGTTTGCACATTTTGATAGAGCACCTTGATAGTGTTCTGTTAATGAGGGGAGGAGTGTAGTGTATGTGGGTAAGAAACAGCAGCTGGGTAGCTCAGTTGCTTAGAGCGCCGTGCTAGTGTTCCGGCAGCCCTACAACAGATGAATGTTTCCTGGCAGATCTGAGACAATAAGTCATATTTTGGGAGCATTGCTGAACTTTAATTATTAGAGTAAAAATGAACTTTTTAACCAGAGTCCAAGGTTATCCTCATCCTCTGTAATGTTTTACTTTTGATGTCAAACTTTGCCAGTTGTCAAAATAAACACAAGTCCCTGCACCGAAAAAATGCTTGCCTGGCTTGCTCAAATCCACGATTTTATATATATAAATTATATCTGGTTCTTGATTGAAATTGTTTGGCCCTGATAGACCCAATTACTGCATTCTGATTTCTTACACAATTATATTCAATGTAAATTATAAAAAGTGAACAGAAAATAATATTCTTGGACATTGTCAATGTACAATTTTGATCTATTTTTTGCAGTTTGAAGATGAATTTGAAGGCTCTCGAACACTAAGTTTGGAACATTCTTTCGATCAAGGTGAATATCATATAAATTTGTATTAGTATTTGACATTTAAACTTTTACTTTACATACCGGGGTACATGTGCTATTAATGTGCTGGGTTTGTAGTAGTGTACTCTCATTTAATATTGAATCCTTTAACATTAATTTTAGTTTTATTATGCCCACTTTTATAGAAAAAGGGTCATGTACATAGTCCTGCAAATGACTGTTGGTCACTCTTTCTGTTCCTTGGTAGATGAGGTCTTTTCCACACATTAACATGAGACTGGTTTGACTTACATGTAGAAACATCAGTGGAAGGTAGCCCATGACCGGCTAATGACCACTGGATATAGGTAAGTTGGTCAAAGGCAAGGTCATGGGAACCAGTCTCATGAAACTACAGTGGTATAATTCCCTCGACCAACAGATAACCCAATTGATTTTGTGGTCATTAGGTCGAAGGTTACTATCAACATTATTTTAAAAACTTCGAGAGCCATTTTACGTACATGGAGGACCATTTAACTTCAGTTGTTGGTTGCCTCTGACCTGTTGATGACCTACATGTACATATGTACTTGTTTTATAAGCTCACCTTTGTTGTTTGAATCTCTATTTGAATCACCATGTGTAACTATTATACATTCTGCATTATGCAGTGAAATTCAAATGTCATCTATGTTGGAAACAAAATTTATCGTGACACATGGTACTGATGGACCAGGTTAATCTGATCTTCATATAATATTTTCTAGGCCTTGATCCTGTGTTTACAAAGCGTGGAACACTCGTCATCAAATCTGTCCAGTCTAAGAGGGCCACGTTTTCTCAGAGTGCTCCTCTTTCCAAGGATGATAGACAGCTTCTCAGGGTATGTTAGTTTAAACTTATTATATACGCAGATAGATATATCTTGGAGCTGATACATTGGTCACCTTTGTAACATTGGATCTCATCACCAACAATTGTGTCTTATGTACTAACGAATGTATTGCACACTCATAGTGTTCCCGCTAGGTGTATTGCACCATGGCCTTGAAAACAAATTTGTATGGTTAAGGTTACATCTTGTCCAAAAACAGTTAATTTTTAATCCAAAAACAGTTAATTTTTAAAGAAATATTTAATGAAGGGACTGTATAAATGGTAGGGTTGGTGCTTATTTCGTTGGTAGGGTTGGGTAACCTGAACCTGGAGTACCTTTTTTAAGGCCCCAAATGACCTTTTGACTCTTGGAAATGTGCCATGCTGCCTTTTCATTTTGCACTGTGCTTCGTCATAAAACTTGATATAAATATTGGTCAGTATGGATAATAGTGTACCTACAGCTATTTATTTAACATTTCAGTGTCTAACAGTAGCTACGGCCATTGAATAAGTATGAAATGGTCTTAAAAATCTTGTGTTGCATGAAACTCCAAGAGTGTTGCACTTACACTCATGAAACTATGAATATTGGTCAGCATAGGCAGTGATATACTTGTCATATGTCTGACATTTTACTCAATCTACAATAGTTATCGTCCACAATTTAGTAAAAAATGGTTTAAGAAATCTTCTTTCGCATGTACCTTCAAAAGTATTGCACCTTCACTTGTGAAACTTCACAGGAATGTTGGTCAGCTGCCTTTTGTTTTTCAGTTCACTCGGTTTAATAATAGAATAGGCCCTTGACCCAAAGAATGGTTTGAAAAATATTGTGCTGCATAATCATGTACATGTAGATGCAAAAATATTTCACTAAAATATACTCATGAAACTTCATAGGAATAGCTGGTTGTGCACCTGCCTTTTGGTTGCCATTTGATTTTCTCTCTGTATAACAATAATTTTGGCCCTTGATTTGAAAAATCTTGTGAAGCATGTAGTTAAAAAAGTAGTGCATAGGAATGTGGGTCAGTTCTTACTTCTATATAACACATGCTTATGTTGTTAATTTTGCAATGAAGCCTATAACCATTCCTGTGTCCAGGTGTGAGGTGTCTATTGAAGATATTCATCATGTCAAAATTTTCTTTAACATGTGTAATTTATGATATTTTCATTTGCTTCAGAGCACTGTTGATGATGATGGAATGTACAGGGTGCGGATTCCAATTCGAGAGACAGAGGAGGGAACTGTTTATGTCTCCAGCTTTACAAGGGCTGTATGTTATCTCCCTTGATTGATTTTATTTAATTTTTTATTATACTCGGTTTGGTTAAAGGTACTCTTTGATCTGAAATCCCATTTGTTTAAGTGTTGAAATATGAAAATTGAGTCTCATAACATCATAGAGGGATTTGAAGGTGTTTCATAATGCTTCACAATTCGCTAATGGAGATAACTTGGTGATTTCACTTAATGCTTTTACTAATACTTCAAATATGCACTGTTACTCACAGTTCATTCAGTTGCTTTAATTTACTGAAAAGGATGAATAAATATTGAAATTCCATTTCATTTCAGTGTGCAATATACGAATCATCCCTGAGTGACACATTGATAGTTTCCGTGGACCAGTCAGGAGAAGTATTAGGTGTTTCCATGGCAACCACAGGTAACTGTGAGGGCTTACAAGTTCCGACATCAAATCTGACAGACTGGAGAACAAGAGTGGAACTCTCTGTTACAGTGACTGGGCCAGCGTGAGTTTTTCACCCTTTTAAGTTCAAAAACAAATTAACAATAACTGTTTTTTTATCCCCCCCCCCCCCCCCCCCCGAATCGACTATTTCGGGAGGGGGATATTGTTTTGGCATTATCCGTCCGTCCGTCCCTCCTTCCATCAGGTACCATATCTTGGTAGGCATTGATCAGAAAATGTTCAAACTTGGTCAGAATATTCCCTTTGATCATATCTTGACCACTTTTTAAAGTGGGTCACATGGGGTCAAAAACAAGGTCACTAGGTCAAATCTTAGAAAAATCTTGTCCAGAACCATATCATGGTAATGATTGGTCAAGTTATGTTCAAAATTGGTCATGATGTTCCCCTTGAAGAAATATGGACCACCTAAAAAAGTGGGTCACATGGGTCAAAAACTAGGTCAGTAGGTCAATTCTTAGAAAAATCTTTGGTACATACAAGAGGCATTATACATGGTCAAATATTCATGAAACTTAATCAGAATGTTTTCCTGATGAACTCTTGATCGTTTATAAAACTGGGTCACATATGATCGAAAATTATGTCACAAGGTCAAATCTTAGATTTTTTTTGTCTGGAATGGAAATTATTGGTCGGATTATGTTAAAACTTGGTCATGATGTACCTCTTGATGAAATATGGACCACTTGTGAAAGTGGGGCATATGGGGTCAAAAATTAGGTCACTAGGTCAAATTTTAGAAAAAATATTTGAAACACATGTATGGTCTTATATTCATGAAACTTGATCAGAATGTTTTCCTTGATGAACTCTTCGACATGTTTTAAACTGGGTCACATGTGATAAGAAATTAGGTAAAATCTTTCAAAAATCTTGTCCGAAACTATTTTATAGTGGTGATTGGTCTGATTAAGTTCAAACATGGTCAGAATGTTCTCTTGGGTTTAATTTCGACTGCATTTTTTAAGTGGGTCATATGGGTCGAAAACTAGGTCACTAGGTCATATCTTACAGAAATCTTGGGAACACTCTAGAGGCAATACATCTGATTTAATTTCCATGAAACTTAATCAAAATGCCTTGATGAAATCTTGGAATAGTTTGAAACTAGTAGGTCATGTTGGGTCAAAAATGAGGTCACCGAGTCAAATCTTAAAAAAACCTTGTGGACATTCTAGAGGCTATATTGTTTGCATATATCTGGACCAATCTTCAAGAAACCTGATCAGAATGTTTGCCTTGATAAAATCTTAGATTAGTTTGGAACTGGGTAACATGGAGTCATAAACTAGGTTTCTTGGTCAATTCTAATTGTTACATTTAATATATACAATATTGTTTTTTTATTTCAAACAGTTGCAATCAAACTCAAACTCATATATATATATTTCATCAACAATTGATTTCCATTCCTTGACTTAGCCCAATCAGGCAGGGAATATCAATTCAACAAATTTGCTTGTTTCCTTTTGATTTAAGGAGGTCATATCATTGTGAATTTTGGGATTGGCTAATTTCATCAGATTTACCTCAGCATTATTTCAATAAAATAAATCAACATTAGGCCAATAATAAATAATTGCCAGATTTTCGCAACGACGCCCATTTGATTTTTAATGCGGGGGTGGGTTGTTGGGGGGCGGTTACATTTATTTCTCTTAGATCACTGTTTCATCTTGTTTATTTTTTTATTATTGCATCTGAGACCATAAACATGAGTTTCTAGATGAACCATGATCATAACAATTCTTTTTTACATGTTTATATAGTGTTATACATAGACACTGTATGTATGAATGCACACCATTCCCACGGACCGATACGCAAATGCAGACACTAGTTCAACCAGTGACTTTATTGGTGCAATTTACTGCCTTCTAAAAGCTGTTTCTCCTTGTGAAAAAATGTCCATTTTTCCCCAAATATTTTACTTTTTCCCCATTTGATAAATGCAAAATATGTTAACGAATAAAAAACTCAATGAATAATAAACAAAAACTTGACAAGACTAGCTCTTGTAAAAAAAAACATGTATATTTGCCATTTTATTAGCTATTTTGGCCTGATTTTGTTTATTTCCCAAAGTCGATTTCCATTTGGGCTATTTAAAAGAAAATGGCTAGTTTGAGTATTTCCTAAATAAAATGAATAATATACAAATTATCATCATTTCTTTTTTCCATATCTTGTATTTCTGTGTCTTCTAAAAGTCTGGGAAGTTTGACTGAATTAGCTCCAGCAGAAAAAAAGTTATGCACAAAAAACAGGCCAAAATTGTCAGGAGTGTAACAAAAAAACGTGACACTTTACAAAAAGCACTCAATTCAAAGCATTACTGTAAACAACATTGGCGAATGACAATGTAATAACTTTATTAACCAGTAAAAAAACATTATGTTGACCACACGGTATTTTAAAAATTTAAGCAATATTCCATTATTTATGCATGAAATATTACTGATACTGATAATGTGTGTTAGGAATTTTTCCACATTTTTTTTCTTTAAAAAACTCTTTTTAAAGTATTGCTTGGATGAATTATCATATAACTTACAATCTATTTATTTAAAGTTTAGGATAATATATCATTATTTCATGTGTACAATATTTTTTGTGTGTTATTACTCTTTTTGATGTTTAGCTTTCTAGAAAGAAGCTGGCCTAAAAATGTCAGGAGTGTAACATTTGGTATAAAATGAAACACAGTGTTGGCGAACAGTTAACAAAATTAATGTACTAATTAGGGTGTTTCCTGGAAGTCTATGTCATGGAGTGATCATGAAAAATTATCATGAGTGAAAATAGTGGTTGGTTACTGAGCATGTAGATGATACGTGCCCGTCAGGAGTATAACAGTATATTTTTACAAATGTTAAGATTACAAATGTCAGAAGTGAAGGATACATTTTCAATCTGATGTAAATAAGTTTTAACCAATTTTATGCGTATAAATGTCATAAAAAATGTTTGAATTTATAACAACTCAATTACTATGCAACTGATAGAAAAATCATACAGTGACAGACAATCAACAAATGGTATTTTTTGGCTACAATGAGGCAAACTGATGACTCTGTTCTATAATTTAATTCATTTAAAACTATGTGACTTTAATTTCCAGCATGACTATTGACATGTCCTTCAATGTTACACTCCTGACCAAATATAGGTTTTGAGTGTGAATACTATTTTTTTACAGAAGAAATATCATAGAAAATAGGGACAAATTAATTGTAAGCCTTCCAGGTCTCAAAAGGGCACTAAGAAATAAAAAAATACGAGGAAGAAAGTCACTAAAAGTACATCAGAGGAAAGAATTAGGAAATACGGAGAAAATCTTAAAAAATGACAATGTAAAGTTTTAAAAAATGAAAAAGAAATAAGAAAACAAAGGAAACACAAGAAGCAAGCAAAAATCAGAAAATTGCCGAGTTATGAAGAATCTTTTAGAAAACCCCAGAGCTTGGGCCAAGACAATAAAGCTTTTATTGAATAAGGCAACTTCTAACAGACGATCAAAGTTGGTTGACAAAGATGACCATGAAGTTTTGGAGGAAACACTTGAAGTAAGCAAAGTCAGCTGTCCAAAAGTATGAGAGCAAAAATGTCAAAAGTAAGTGGGCATCTGCAAACAAGAAAAATAGTCAATCAGGCCAATAGAATGTCATGTCTAAATAGATACAAGAAGAGGAAAGACACTCAATTGAAAATTACACTGTCAAAACCAGCAGCTTGGGAAGATAAGCTGTACACCTTGAAAGCAATTCAAGAATCATGCTCAACAAAAAAGACACCATACAGGTAAATGGAAATCATGTACCAGTACCTAAATGCCATTTCCTAAGTTGAAGTCTAGAACAGCAGATAAATATGTAGGAAAAGGCAGCCCAGGCATATTTTACAAACTACAGAGAGCTGTCTGACATATCAGAATGATAATGTCCTTTTGACACTATACCTGGGACTGTGAGAATTGGGGTGTTGACTATATTCATAATTTGTATGAGCCATTACTTTCAATTTGTACCGGATCATTTTGTGGCTGATTATTCAACAGTATGCAGAAAGAAGAAGTCTCTACAGTGACACAGAGGTGACATCAATTTATTTATATTGTGGCCACAATTTAGTAATTTGAGGGCACAACTTAGTAACTTGTGGCCATGACTTATTAAATCGTGGCCACAACACAGTAATTAATATTAGTTACTTAGTTGTGGTCACAAGTAACTAAATTGTTGCAGCATTTTAATAAGTTGCGGCCTCAATTAAGTTACTAAGTTGTGGCCTCAAGTTACAAAGTTGGTGACACAATTGACTAAGTTGTGGCCACAATATATAAAGTGTTGCGAATGTCACGTCAGTGCCACTGTATTAGTGTAAGTCTGACTTAACCCTTAGGCTGCTGATGGCGATTATAAAGGCTTTGCAAACAGCTTGGAACCAGACCAGACGCCGAGTAACTCGGCGTCTGGTCAGGTTCCAAGCTGTTTGCCACTTAGTCAATATATCCCCAAAGTTTCAAGTAAATTAAAAGAAATTTAGAATAAACCAGACGACATTTTTGAGCAGACGACAATTTACCCAGCATGCAAAGGGTTAAAGAAGCAAAGGTAAAATAAATATTCAACAGTAGATGTACAATAAATTTATATTATTACTGGGTATATTAATCATCATATATGATAGAAGGACCTATTTTATGAACATGTTGTGAAATATGATTTTCTAATGAACATGTCTTAAAAGTGGATGGCTCAGATATTTAGATTAGATTAATGCAGTGAGCTACCTTCAATGGGATGTACACCTGATCAAATGCAGATGATACATCATGGCCATTCCAAGCATAATATACTAAGAAAACTATCACTGCCAACACTTATGTCTCAGTTTAGGGTTAAAATAGAAATTTGATACAATGTCATAGTAACTTGAACTTGAAATATTTTGTCAGGAGTGTAACAATTCGGAACAGTTGTATTTAATTACTTACACTGAATACCATTAGTAAAATGAAATAATAGTGTTACTGTTGTAGTGCTTTACTGTTATTTCAATTGAGTTTTGCAATTTTTTACAAGTTGAGCAAGTTGAGCAAGAATTAAGTAACAGTAACACTTTTTTATTATTTTGAAAAACCTTTCTCAGATTATGTAAAATTGCAATGTGTCAATGCTAAATTTGTTTTATTATGTTTCACTGGCTATCAATTACTTTGTAATTGCATGTCTTTTGATCTATACTGAGAAATTTTAAGTGAAATCTATTTAATGGTTGTAATCTACATATGTCAGGAGTGTAACAATTTCTTAAAATATTGTTCCTGTTTTTATTTTTGCTGCGTGAAGTGAATTATAATGCCTCCTATGATGTCTTTGTTAATGTTACTTGTTATTGTTTGGATTCTAAGAAAATGTTGTTGTTGTTTTTTAAAAATTTAATTGCACAATTTAAATAGAAAATAAAAAAATACCTTTGAATATTACATTTCATCAGTAAAAAAAGTACAGACAATCAAATTCTTCAGAAATTTTGAGCGACTGTGTAAATTCAACATTCCGTTAATGTATGCTGACTTAAGAGCTACTAAAATAATAATTGGGAGACATGTTAACATAGGTTATTTCAAGAAAAAATGACATTAAAAGTGTTCATGTATTGTGTGTTTTTATTCCATGTTTAGTTTAATAAAAGTTTGATAAAAATGTTAATATGAGTTGTTTTCTCTATACAAAACCAATTTTGTACACTTCAAAGTTTGTTCATCAAAACTAAGCAGTAACAGCCTTGTATTTAATGATGATTTAAATTTAGACCATTTTTCAACTTTTCTAACCATTTTTTTTTAAATAGCCCATTTGCAATGCACAGGTGGTAAAAATAATTCCAAAAATTATCACTGTCAACCCTTTTTATTTGAGGCAATAAAATTAAAGGGCAGCGGAAAAAGAGTGGGCAGAGGGGGATGAAAATCTAGCAATTATTTTATAGTGGCCTTAAATTAAAAAATAAAATGGATTTAATTTTGATGCACATTTTTTTGGTATTAAATCAGCAAATTCAAACAATCTGAAGTATTTATAAGCCTTTACAGCTGTTTAGCCCCAAAATGCATAATTGGCAGTTTCGTGTAGAATGTGATTTTAAGCAGAAAAATGATCATGTTTGTATTCATGTCAATCTCTACCTGTAATCTACAATAAAAATCTCACGATACTGCATCACAATTTGGCTTTGAACTACACAACCTCATACTAAATTAAATATTCAGTCGTAAAAAGCCATGTCTATTTTTACTCTTAGACCTGATACACAGAGCTACATTGAGAAACTGAAGCGAGAAGAGCAAGAGAAAACCAAAGGTGGCAAGTCAGATGACCGATCATTCTTTGCTAAATATGTAAGTATAATTTACTAAATGAAATCAAAGTAATTCGCCTTAAGGTGTATACCAGTTTGACTCCAGGACACCCAGGCATACAAATCTAGTGCGTAAATATTGAAATCAGGAATAAAACTTGAAGGCTTAGCTAATGTATATACAGTGTATATGCATCAGATTTTTACGCTCCCCAAAATGAGAGAATATCTATAGTTCAACATGTTTTACGTCCGTCTGTTCTTTTGTCATTCTCAACCTTGTGCGGAGATTTTCTTAAATATTATAGATTCTGATTGGATTTCAATTAAACTTGATACATAAACAGTATACAGTGCACAATCCAAATTTGCCCATACTTTTTTTGTTATATATATAATAATATTCAACCTTGTCTGTAATATTGCTAAAACCAATCACCTTCTACCTCATAATATATTTTATTACAATTGATGTCTTTTAATGGACAATGGGCATTTGGGGAGCATCCATCGCTTCCAATGATATGGGTTTTTTTCTTTCACAAACAATGACACAGCAGAATGGACACAATGCACTCGAAACATCATAAAAATCTGGCTATTGACCTTAATATTACGATTTCTCACAATCTTCATGTAATTGATTTAATTTGTGCTTTATCACATTGCTGCATCGGCCATGAAGTTGGCGTTCAAAAGCCGTAAACAAGTTCCAATTAGCAATAAAAAAAGTTCATCTACAGATAAGAGCAATACTTTTTCTTTTTCTGCCTGATTGGATCAACCAAACCAATTCATTAGTGACACTTATAGATTCATTTCGTAAAACAATATTAAAGGGACCAGACACCAGATGATACCTTTGCAAGAAAGAAAGAAAACGTACACACAAATGATATCGTTGTATACAAATTATTGAATCTTACTTACTAATGGATCACTTCGTTTACGAGTCGACGCATGTATCGTTTGCTTATTTTTCTAATCCAAAATTAAGTGGGTCTGTCTACCCCAATAAAGTATGTTTATCTAATCATGTGACTTTCACATGCTAAATGTAAACACTATAAACTGGAAAACCATAATGCGCTATTTTTAAACGGGTAAACATAGCTAAGACAGCATCAAAATATTCCTTAATCATGTAAAACTAAATCTATTTTTGGCATAATACTAGCTCATATTGACAATTCTAGGCTTTTTTTTAGGAAATACTGTATTTGCTGTGTTTTGGATCATCTGGTGTCTAGTCCCTTTAAGGCCTTTGTCAAAGTTCATTTAGAACTATTTACCTCAGAAGAGCTGGCAAAGAAAAGTTTTTTTATGCTGGGTTTTGAAGCTCATCTTTATTTTGATGGAAAAAAAGTTGAGGAACTGTCTGATGTTGTTGTAATAGGCTGCAACACAGTTCAAGGCTATAACTCTAAATAAAAAGGATTTTTAAATGAGGCTTGTTGCTAGCAAGACCCATAACACTTGCAATGTTGAGATATGCTTCTTGTTCGAGTAGGGGAGAAACAAACAAGAAATGGCACTCTTGTTTTCTTCAACACTCTTAGTGTGAAGAGTTTGTCATGACATTTAGGTATTGATATCTACCGTGTTCGGTTTCTTAGACACTATGTTTTCAATGACTGTCTCTTATTAGCGAAACCTGGTTATTAGAATGAGGTATGTCATTGTGAGGGCGGACGGCCGGGCAGGTGGGCATTGTCAAACTCACATATTTAACGGAATAACTTTAGTTAGGGTTGACATTATCTTATGACAAACTTTATACTGTTAATCATTGAAAACCTGGTTTTGTCGCATTGCGGCATGTCTTGTTTCTTATTCAGGCATTTTTGCAGGAATATAAATAAGGCATTTGTATTAACAGACATAACATTACTTAATGCTAGGCTAACATAGATGAAACAAGCCCTTCTATGAAAAATTTAGCATTTTACCCGTGTAGGTATACTGAACTGGTACTAAATTTGACCAGCGGCATTGACCTTCTCATGAACTCTAAAGCTACTTTTCATAACTTTATGTACTGTAATTATCATGTTTTTTGTTATGCCGCCAGCATATTTTTTAGACTTGGGGAAACCCCCAGTCTTAAGGTATGACCACAAGTGTCTGAAATGAGTGTGTGGAGTTTAAAGTCAAAATCAAATGGTCGCTATTCAGTAAATCAGTGGTTTAAGTATATATGAAAGCTGCTAATGTTTATTTATTATGTATTGCAACATTTACTTATACTTAAACACTGTTTATGTATGTTTTTTTCAGTGGATGTACATTGTGCCGTTCGTGATCATTATGTTTGTTATGCAGTCTATGGACCCAAACCAAGGTGGCGGTGGGGGAGGTGGCAGTTAATAGAAAAAATAATTAGGATAAAGATTGTCTGTTTTTCAAAGTATTTTCATATAATTGGTGATGTCGTTGGCAAGTTTTTTAGTACAACCCTGGCATATTTAACTTACTAGGCTCAAAGGTAGAAAATGGTTATATTTCACAATTTTTGAAAGACTGAAAATGAGCAAGGCCCACAACTCCAGCTTTACGAAAAGTCAGTTTATCTTACGCCCCTTTATTGATGAACAAACAGACCAGCATTGATATCTGTCGACTGTGCTCTTGTCTTAAGTTAAATTACATCATCCAATATATGTTTCCATTTAACAATTCCATTAATAAAATCATGTTATAAGGTACCTGTAGTTAGTCATCCATTTTGTTCATAAGGGATTAAAGAATGATCGAGTATTGTCGAAAATTGATCTTTAATGATTGAGGTCGATGATAATCAAGTGCTTTATCTCGGAGTCAACTATCACTATTTAAACATATTCTCTAAAAAAAGGAAATGTTGTGGACAAACAGTATAAGTTGTTTTTTGTTTTCAGCTTAACTTTTCAACCTTAACATGGAAAAATTAATTCCAAATAACAATATACAGCATGATAATTGCTTTTATTCAATGATAAGAACTCTTGTAAACATGAAATAATTCAGCTTTCTGTTCTTTTATAGTTTATATAAATGGTTGATATTTCTAGAAACTTCATTTCGATTATACAATCTAAAATTTATCAAAAGGCTATGACCGATTTTTTTCAAACGATCAATTAGGGTATGAATTTAAACCTATTTTCAATCCACTGTTCATATTTATATGTGTTCAATGAAATAATGTTACTGTATTGCACTTTCATAATATAACAAGGTACAACTGTAATGTGCTGAGCCCTCGATGAGCTTAATAGAATTGTCATGTAATTTCCCCTTTTTGTCAACTTTGATGTAAATCGTCTTATTTATATTCGTATGTGTGTAAACATTTTTGTCATGTAAAGTATGTTTAAATATTTCCACTTTATTTATAAATATTCAGAGTATACTAGAAAACTGCTCTGTATGAATTTCACATTTTGCAAAAGAGGTTGGGAAACACTACTTGTAAGAACAAATTGCTTGTGAACTACTTTTTGGGTGCTTAACGTCATTCAGGTATCTGTAGAATATACGGTGTAAATGAGTGTAAGGTTTTAAATGCCAGTCAATATGGAACTACTTTTTGGGTGACACGTCATCCAAGTTTGTAATCTATATGTCAGTCGGAACTCCTCGGCCATTTTCATTGTATATTTAGATGGATGGTTTACAATGTAAGAATTCTTTACCTTTTACTGTACTGCAAGTAGATTGCGTAGTAATTTCAATTCAGCAGCTAAACCTCAGAACTTTACTCTTCAGAAATATTAATTATTTATGCGATAATACACTTCGTAGGTAATCAATTTGATCTTAGTTGATTTCACATTAAAACACTACATTTATTCATATTATTATTATTTATTTTATGAACTACTTCTACTGATGTACCCACATATATCTGACAGTGTTTTTAATGGAATATGGCTGAGAAGTTCCGATTGTTTAAATGAATGTAAAGTTAAAAACACCCAGTAAATATTGATGTAACATGTGCTGGATCTATGTTACCGGAACACAGGAATATAATTTTTTATGTGTAGGCTGGTGCAAATCAAGTTTAAATTTTTTGATTCCACACATGGTCACACCTGTAATAAAATATACTTGTGTGAGATAGCCACATGTACAAATAAAAGTGCATTAAATGTTTTGCAACCAGAACCTGCGTATTTTTTAATAAGATACATGCATGTATATAGTAACGTAAGAGTAGAATCTGTCATAGATTTTATCTTCCAGTAGAGTCAATGAAACATTATTGGCCCCATTGTTTCGAACTTTGTTAAAGTTAATATTTTGATTATCAATATCGTTTTCAACTTTTAAAAGCCAAACATTTTATGATGTACTCATATGTTTAAATAAAACAAATACAGCTAAAACAGTTGTCTCAAATTTTGTAAGGAAGACCAAGGTCACAAAGATCTTAATCAAACTGCCTAATGTTTTCAATACTGTCCATTTTGGCTCACATGTTATCATAACCATTTAACTACCCTGGAATTCATTCAAAATAGTTAAAGCAGCAATTTCTGAATTGTACTTCATTTGTAACTTGTTACATAAATTATATGTTGGTTTGCAAGCAAGAATATTGAAAGAACACCTGTTTTATGGCATGGCATATATGTCCTATGTATTGATACCTGTGTGAAGTTAGAATGTCATTAAATGTCAAATGTGAAATAAAGTACAAAACTACTCAACAAATTCCAGCGTTTATTTTTCTATTTAACTGTGTATTTTTCCCAAGATGTTGATGAATGTATTAATGGAGCATTGGCGGAAATAATAAAAACCATATACCCTTCAGACGCCATTTCCGTTTTGGACAGCCCCATTCCATACCATACACCAATAAAATGCACAGTCCATACTATAAGACACTTGTGGAAATGTTTTCACATGAAGAACACACTGTAAATGTATAAAAATGTCATAATTCTTGAAAGTATTGTACAAGAACAATCATTGCAAATTCACTGCTTCCCTTATACGTGACGTATTATATATTCACTTAAGAACTTAAGAATATTTGTCCAATCATCACCATATTTGAAGAAGGTGTATGAGCATACTTTCTCGGAATATATCGGTCAAGTTTTGATTAGCGTTATCACTGGAGTCACTGGAGAGTTATCGCCTTTGATTGTCCGATCAAAACTTAAATAGCTTTTGTCCTATCATCACCAAGTTTGGCCAGAAAGTGTATGGTTATAATATCTTTAACAAGTTCTATAACCATATTGCTTGGGTCACTCGAGAGTTATCGCCCTTCAATTATAGAAATGACAGAATCGCTCTTATCAGATCAATACGTTTAAAAGCTTATGTCCGATCAACACCAGATTAAAGTTGACCCCCTACCTTAATTGTTTTGAAAGGTAATTAAACAAATGTATTCTAAGAATAAATATGTTTATCCCAATCCCCCAACCCCCACGCATTTTTTTAGCTCGACTATTCGAAGAATAGGTGGGCTATACTACTCGCCCCAGCGTCGGCGTCGGCGTCTGGTTAAACTTTTAGGGCAAGTTGGGGTTTTCACTTATAAGTCCAATACCCTTCATTCAATTGACTTAATACTTCACACAGTTGTTCAGGACCATCACATGATGAGGTCAGATAACTCCATATTATTCTTTACACAGGTTAAGGCCCCTGATTGACTTAGGTTAAAGTTTTAGGGCAGGTTAAAGTTTTAGGGTAATTGGGATTTTCACTTAAAACTCCAATACCATTTATTCAATTGACTTAATACTTCACACAGTTGTTCAGAGCCATCACATAATTAGGTTAGATAACTCCATATTATCTTTTATACAAATTATGGCCCCTGATTGACTATGGAACTTAGGTTAAAGTTTTAGGGCAGGTTGGGATATTTATTAATAACTTCTATACCCATCATTCTATTGACTTAATACTTCACACAATTGTTCAGGACCATCACCCAATAAGGTTACATAACTCCATAGTATCCTCAATACAAGTTATGGCCCATGATTGACGTAGGTTAAAGTTTTAGGGCAAGTTGTTTTCACTGTTTAATAAAAAAACTCCTATACCCTTCATTCAATGCACTTAATACTTTGCAGAATTTTTGACGACCATCTTACAACAAGGAACATTACTCCATTTTAGGCCTAAATACAAATTATTTCCCTTGATTTTTTTAATTTATTTTGAAAGGCACATTAGGATCAATGTCACTGTTGCAAAAAATAGAAGAAACAGTTGGAACTGAATGTCTTCTGCCAATCATTTAAAACCTGGTTTTGTCACATTGCGATTCTTGTTCACTTTTCAATTTGATTGTTTTATTGCTTTTGACAGGCATATATATATTACATTGTTATTGTATTCACTTTTAAGTCAAAGCGGCGTAGTCGAGCCCGCTGTCTTACGACGGCTCTTGTTACACTACGTGTAAGGCACTTTTACTGCATTGCACTTAAAAGATGCTTTTACTGCAAACGTTTCTACTGCACTGTAGGCGTAACCGTTTTTTAGGCACTGTTAGCGTAAGACGATTCTACTGTTCTATACTTGTAAGCCCCTTAAACTGCCCAGTACGCATAAGCCGTTTTTACTGCACTGTACGCTTAAGACTCTATTACTGCATTGTACTTGTAAGCCGCTTAAACAACACTGTACGCGTAAGACATTTTAACTGCACTGTATTTGCACGCCGCTAAAACTACACTGTACGCGTAAGAAATTTTTACTGCACTGTACTTGTAAGCCGCTAAAACTACACTATACGCGTAAAGCGTTTTTCTGCACTGTACTTGTAAGCCGCTTAAACTACACTGTTACCTTTAGACGTTTTTTCTGCACTGTACATGTAAGCCGCTTAAACCACACTGTTACCTTTAGACGTTTTTTCTGCACTGTACTTGTAAGCCGCTTAAACTACACTGTTACCTTTAGATGTTTTTTTTTCTGCACTGTACTTGTAAGCCGCTTTTACTGCTTTGTAATTGTAACCGCTTTTACTGCTTTGTACTTGGAAGCCGTATACGGGAATGACGAGTTTAACCTTATATCTGGCCTAATTAGAATTTTTCTCTTCAATTTGTAAGATTATAATCACAACATCGTTACACCAATTAGATCTGACAAATAATTTACCTGGAATAGGTATATTCGTGGTCCAAATTGCAACCTGCTTTTATGTGTGATCAGCCTGATGAAGTAACATTAATAAACGTTCGGCCATAATAAAAAACAAATGATGGCTTTACTGTACTAATAAAGCATTGCTTCCATGCTTGTCATTATAAAAAGTGTCCAAGTGTGTGAGTAGTCATGTTTAAATCGATATCAAAATATTCAGATCGGAGTTGGAACTAGCTTCGGAAAGAATGCGTTATTATTCAGCGAACATTACAATATATCCCGAAGGATTGGTAGTTGGTACCACTGAGGATGGGTAGTCCTGAACTGATTTAGATTTGAGTTTGGTAAACTGTTTGCTTACTGAACAAATTACACACGATGCATTTGATACATATTTAGAGTTGTATGGTGACTGGTTTCTGTCATATCGTGTGGGCGCATTTTCGCGGCGAAAGGGCGAGAATCCGGAAGGTACACTAATAAGTCGGTCAATTTCGCCCAATCACTTGGCGCATTCTTGCATTTTAACGCGAAAACACGACAAAGTGATATTTCTTATCAAGATAAGCCGCTGTACTCACAATTCATTCTTACATTATTAACGAAGAAACGTACTGCACCAAAATAAAATGTTTACTCACTTGTATATGCAATTATTGAATGTAATGTAATGGCAGTATCTTTAGAAAGGCTCAACCATTTCGGATATGCGTTCGCCTTTCGGAAATCGAGAATGCGCCAAGTAACGGGACGAAAATGATGACGGTAAAGTTGGAAGGTAGTTGGTAGTTGGGGATTCGAATATTCAACAACCTACCCGTTGCCAATTGGGGATTCGAATAGTCAACTACCAGCTAGTTGCCAGTTGGGGATTCAAAAAATCAAAGTTAGATATGGATATTGAGCTACTCGACTATTTGCACTCGGTTATTCGCGAATTTCCATATGTGACCTTTAAACCCGTATATATAGACATAATCTGAATCGCAAACTTCTGACTCGTAAGTAGTTAAATATTCGCGAATAATCGACTGGAAATGGTCGAATATCCGACTGGCGAATATACGTATAAAAGTTATTTAAAACAGCGTTTATCGCAAAGAAACATATGTGTACATGCATAAACAAACATTTGGCGGTCGAATTTTCCATATGTGACCTTTAAAACCGTATATCTAGACATAATCTGAATCCCAATCACTGACTGGTTAGTAGTTGAATATTCGCGAATAATCGACTGGAAATGGTCGAATAACCGACTGGCGAATATACGAATAAAAGTGATTTAAAACAGCGTTTGTCGCAAAGATACATATGTGTACATGCATAAACAAACATTTGGTGGTCGAATTGTCCATGTGTGACCTTTAAAACTATATATATATATATATATATATAGACATACTCTGAATCCCCAACTACTGACTGGTAAGTAGTTGAATATTCGCGAATAATCGACTGGTAATGGTCGAATATCCGACTGGCAAATATACGAATGAAAGTGATTTAAATCAGCGTTTGTCGTAAAGATACATATGTGTACATGCACAAACAAAAATTTGGCAGTCAAATTTTCCATATGTGACCTTTAAAAACAGCATGCTACGTTAATGTTTTAGAATATAACAACTGTTTTAACATTAAGATATCCCGATAAAGCCTAAAAATACATTTGGTTCGGGTTACAAGACCCTACCTACGAAATAGGCACAGACCCTACCGTTTTAGGGTCGGTTGGTAGTCAGTGTTTGTGAATATGGAGTTTTAAACCGTAAGCTTTTTACAGAAGATTACTTAAACATCAATTCTCCAATTATGACAATAAAGTTCTTATTTAAAACCTAATGCCTACCTTCCCTACCTGTTTTTAAATAGAATGTAACCCTTACCAAACCTATTTTATTTGACCTAACCAAAATGCTGCTTTAAAGTCCAATATGATAAAAGCCTTTGAAGTTGCCGCTTACATCAGATAAACATTTTTTACATTAATGTAATTAATGTTTCAGGATATAAAATACTAAAATGTTGTGCAATATTATATTTAAAGTTATAAATATGTCTTTACATTTCAAATCTAAATTTGTGTACATGTATTGTGCTTATATAACTCGTGGGTAGAATGATATATTTTTGATAGCATGAATCTTTGAAAAGGGACAAGGACATACTTGAAACACACGTGTAAATAGGGTCATTGACAAAGTAGAAACACAAATGTTATTCATGCCCTTTGAAATATTAATAAACTTGCTGCTTTTTGGCAAACGAAGTTTGAAGGCGATATATTGGAGTCATCCTGTGGTCGGTCGGTCGGTTGTTTCGGTTCGTCGGTCGGTCCGTTGCAAATTACCTGACTTAAAAACTACAAGATGGAATCGGATTAAACTTCATACAATGGTAGAGCATAATAAGAGGAAGTGCAGTGTACAAAAATCATAACTCTATTCTTGCCTATTACTGAGTTATTGCCCTTTGTTACTTTTTTGTCCGGAGTATAACTTGGATGGAATTCATTGGAACTTCATACAATGGTAAAGCACAATGAGAGGAAGCGCAGTGTTTGAGAACCATAACTCTACTTAAGCTATTTACTGAGTTAATACCCTTTATTTGCGGTTTTTGCTGTCAATTTTTTCCAGACATTACCTTGCAAACTAATACTTCATACAACGGTAAAGCACAATGAGAGGAAGTGCAGTGCACAAGAACCATAACTCTATTTTAGCTAATTACAGAGTTATGGCCTTAAATACTTTTTTCTTGTCCCGAGCATAACTTAAAAACTATTGGATGTAATTTAATAAAGCTTCATACAGTGATAGGTCATAATGAGAGGAAGTGTAGAGTACAGGAACTGCAATTCTTTTTCAGCCAATTACAGAGTAATTGCCCTTTGTTACTTTTTTCTTGTCTGGAGCATAACTTGAAAACTACTGGATGGAATGTAAAAAAAACTTTATACAATGGTACAGCACAATGAGAAGGAGTTCAGTGTACATGAATCATTACACTATTTTAGAAAATTACAGAGTTATTGCCTTTTTCTGTGTTTTTTTTGTCAAACTTTTGTCCGGACAATAACTTGAAAACTACTAGATTGAATTTCATAAAACTTCAAACAATGATAAATCAAAATGAGAGTCGGCGTTCGGGAGAATTAATCACCTTCAGTGATAGCTCTAGTTAATTTTGTTATCATGTAGGCCTACATCTGTACGGAATTCAAACATTTTTAGTTAAAAAATGTTCTTATTGATAATGATTACAACTGTTCATTTTTAAGGGACACAAAGGTTGTAAGAATTTGTTTTAAAATCTGTTCATTTTAATTTACACATATTCATACTTTTTATCGATCACTTGCCATCAACATGCAGATATTCATGTAAAAAGAATTGTGTTAATTCTAGCGTTACTCATGCTTTACAGCAAAATGTCTTCTGTAAACTTTTATTTGTATTGTTAATTTTCATAGCTGACACAAAAGAGCTCTAATTTTACTTTTGATGATATTTCAACATTGTTACAAGCATTATGTTTGCCTTTCAAATGAAAAGTGTTTTTGGAATGACCTATGAAATGTGAACGAGCAGATTCTGTTACATTTTTACGTGTTTGCTACTCGCATTCTGCAACATTGTTGATGTGTGCCTTTTGAACTTTCATAACATGTCTGGAAACTGTTTGTAGTTGATAAAATTACTTTTTGGAATAAAACTGATATGGTGCTAAGTTGTGAATGAGTTTGAAATAAAATACCGAGTTTATTGAATTAGACTAAATAGTGTGCTTTCCAGCGATCCTACATTTCCTTATTTTTCCACTTCCTTCCCACTTGAAAGTCTCCTATTGTTTCCTACTTTTTGGTAATTCTTTCATAAAATTCGTCATAGCTGTGAAAACACATCAACATCATGCTATATAGAAAATGGTAAAAGGAAGTTCTTAAATTAATGAAAAACCCTTTTTCCCGTACCTTTTAAGCTGGATTTGTTTCTGTAGTTATTCATATAAAAATTTATACCAACTGCAACTGGTCAAATACTACTGCATGACATCTGATTCTGTTCTCTTGTGCACATTCAATTCTTTCTAAAAAGGATACTTTTGTCACTTTGTAAATCATTCTTTTAATTCTTCGCCATAGGGTCACAAAATGTTTTTTTTCATAACCAAGATCCAAAAAAGTGAATGTATCATTTTGTTTTCGATTCATTTCTACTGATGTTTTCTTTTCGTGTTATCTTATATAATTTTTTTGTTCCATGTACGCTCAAACTTTTATAATAATCCAAAATGTGTTTCCTACGGTGGAACAGAGGTGACATCCGTATACTTTATTTATATAATGGCCATAACTTAGTAAATTGAGGCCACAACTAGTAATTTGTTGTAAAATACATCTGACATCAACTGAATTTATGAATAAAACAGACACAAGCACTGAGAATTTAAAATTATAATGCAATATGAACACCGATATCTTTCGTTTATGTTTTGCTTTTCTCGCTTAAGTGAAGTGATTACTCCCATTTGAAAAGACAAAAGTTTTCATGGTGTTAAAAAAACTTTTCCACTCGGTTGTTGGATAACATTGGTCATTTCTCATATGTATGTACAACTAATTCCAGTTTCAGATTTATTTAAAAGAATGCAACATATGACAAAGTACAATTATGCATAATCAATACAAACATAACAACATACATTTGAATAAGAAATTTGATTCATGAAACACAATCAGAAGCAAAAAATACAAGAGCTAAAATGACAAAATTTCAAAATAATAAATATGAGGATAGTTTTCAGCTAGACTATTCGAGGAATAAGGAGGTCTTTACTACTCGCCCCAGCGTCGGCGTCCGGTTCAAGTTTTAGGGCAAGTTGAGATTTTCAACCTACAATACCCTTCATTTAATTCACTTAGTACTTCAAACAGTTGTTCAGGGCCGTGACGTTATGAGGTTAGATAACTCCATATTATCATTTATACAAATTATTGCCCCTGATTGACTCTGGAATTTAGGTAAATGTTTTAGGGCAGGTGGGGATATTTATTAATAACTTCTATACCCTCCACTCATTAGACTTAATCATTAATTAATACAGCTCTCGTTTTATAAAGAACTGATTTGCCATGAAAGTGGTCACTCCCTGTTTTTTCAACCAGACTTGTGACTGGCTTAGGTCAGGTTAAACACATGACAAAGGAGAAGTTACACACCATTACTCTGCCAGCACCCTTAAGAGCCCTCCCAGGCGGGTTATCTACTGTAGAGGTCCTAGCGAGGAGTAGTACTGGACCTCTCGGAACATTTCTACGGGGCCACACTGGTATTTTATAGGCATAACGCCAAACTAATGATCAAGATACACGAAAAGATATACTGAAGCAAGTATCAGGTGCATCAGCTGCATAGTCCGATCAGTATCGAAGGGATGTCTGCAATCAACATCATGTACTTAAACCACTAGTCAGGCTTGTAAACTCTAATGAGTTCACCTTCAAACATGCATCATTGGGTAATGAAGCAAATGTTTGGCCACAGACGTCACTTTGTCTATCAAAAAGCAGGTAGGAAATGGTAACTAGTATCGCAGATACCTATTTCCGTTTTTTATTAATCTTTTTGTCATCACCATCATGACCATCACCACCAACACCGTGCTTATCACCATCATGACCATCACTTCCACCTCCACCATCGCCACAATCGTGCTCATCGCCATCATAACCAATACCACAACCACCGTGTTTACAACCATCATAACCACGATCATCATGACCATCACAATCACCACCGTGCTTATCAACAACATGACCATCACCACAATCACTGTGCTTATCACCATCATGACCACCACAATCATGACCACCACCTCAACCTTGCTCATCACCATCATGACCACCACAATTATGACCACTATCTCCACCATGCTCATCCCCATCTAACCACAACAGTCATGACCACCATCTCCTTCGTGCTCATCACCATCATGACCACTACAATCATGACCACCACATCCACCGTGCTCATCACCATCATGATCACCACAATCATGACCACCACCTCCACCGTGCTCATCACTATCATTACCACCACAATCATGACCACCACCTTCACCTTGCTTATCACCAACATGACCACCACCTCCAACGTGCATATCCCCATCTACCACCACAATGACCACCACCTCCACCGTGCTCACCACCATCACGACCACCACAATCATGACCACCACCTCCACCTTGCTCATCCCCATCTGACAACCACAGTCATGACCACCACCTCAACCGTGCTCATCACCATCATGACCACCACAATCATGACCCCTTCCTCCACCGTGCTCATCCCATCACCATCATCGTCTCAACCTTCACCTTAATAACCACAACCAGCATCATCACCTCCACCTCCGTCAACATCACCTTCATCACCATCAACTCCACCTCCATCATCTCAACCTCAGACACTCCAATGTCACCACCACCGCCACCTCAATCACCATCACCACCACCAGCAGTATCAAATCCACCATCACCTTTACTTCCACCTTAATCACCATCACCATCACCACCACCAGCATCATCACCTCCACCTCCACCTCCATCACCTACGACACCATTACTTCCACTCCATCACCTCAACCATTTCCAACTGCATATAAATCACCATCACCATCACCATCGTCACCTCCACCTCCACCATTATCTCCACCTCAATCACCACCACCTTCATCTCAATCACCATCACCATCATCTTCACCTCGACCATCAACTCTTCTTCCACCTCAATCCCCCATAAGCATCACCACCACCAGCATCATCACCTCAACCATCACATTCATCTCCATCACCACCACCTCAATCACCAGCACCTCCACCTCCATCACCTCAACCATTTCTTACTGCATATCAATCATTATCACCATCACCATCATCATCGTCTCTCTCCATCTCCACAATTATCTCCACCTCCATAACCACCACCTCCACCTCAATCACCATCACCATCACCATCATCACCTACACCACCACCTCAACCTCAACCACCATCACATCCACCTTCACCATCACCACTACCATGAGCATTATCACCTCCACCTCAATCACCATCACCATCATCACTTCCACCTCAATCACCATCACCATCATAACATCCACCTCCACTATAACCTCCACTTCCATCATTTCCACCTCAATCACCATCCTCATCACCACCACCAGCATCATCACATCCACAATCAACTCCACCACCATCACTTACACCATCATCACTATCACCTCAATCGCAATCACCACCAAAATCACCCTCCCGTCACCTCCACCATTTCCAACTGCACATCAATCACCATCACCTTCACCATCACCTCCACCTCCACCCCCACATTCACCATCACCTCCACCTCCATCACCACCATCTCTACCTAAATAAGCATCACCATCAACACAATCACATCCACCACCATCACCATCATCACCTCCACCTCAATCACCATCAACATCATCACCTCCACCTCCACCATCGCCTTCTTCTCCATCAGCTACACCATTATCACCATCCCCATCACCACCAGCAGCATCACCACCTCCACATTACCCTCCATCTCAATCACCACCACCTACACCTCAATAAACTGCACAAGAATCATCACCCCCACCTCCACCATCACCTCCATCACCACCTCCGTCAACATTACATTTATCCCAATCACCATCGCCTTCATCACCACCAACATCATCATCTCGACCTCCATCACAACAACCTTAACCTCCATCACCTCAACCTCATCATTATCACAATCACACTCACAACCTTCATCACCACCACCATCATCATCAGCACCATCACCATCATCATCACCTCCACCTCAATCACCATCACCAGCATCATCAACTCTACCATCACCTCAACCTCCATCACTACCACCTCCACCTCCATCAACATCACCTCAATCAACATTCAAAACTGCACATCAATCACCATCACCATCACCATCATCACATCCACCATAACCTCAACCTCCATCACCTCACCATCATCATCTTCACCTCAATCACCATCATAACCAGCATCACCACCTCCATCATCATTAGCAACATCACCATCATCACCACCTCCACCTTAATCACTATCACCAAAGCATCACCACCTCCATCACCTCCACCATTTTCAACTGCACACCAATCACCATCATCATCATCGTCTCAACCTTCACCGTCATCTCCATCACTATCACCTCAATTACCACAATCAGCATCATCACCTCCACCTCCACAATCCCCTCCACCTCCATCACCTCCACCTCAATCACCACCACCATCACAACCACCAACAGCATCAAATCCTCCTCCACCATCACAACCACCTCCGTCACCATAACCTTCATCACCATCAACTCCAACTCCATAACCTCAACCTCAATCATTTTCACCATCACCACCACCTCCACCTCAATCACCATCACCACCGCCAGCATTATCACTTTCACCATCACCTCCACTTCCAACTCAATCGCCATCTACACTACCAGCATCATCACCTTAACCTCCACCTCCACCATCACCTCCACCTCCATCATCACCACCTACGTAACCATCACCTCCACTTCCATCACCTCAACCATTTCCAACTGCATATCAATCACCATCACCACCTCCATCTCCATCAACATCACCTCAATCAACATTCAAAACTGCACATCAATCACCATCACCATCATCACATCCACCATAACCTCAACCTCCATCACCTCACCATCATCACCTTCACCTAAATCACCATCATAACCAGCGTCACCACCTCCATCATCATTAGCAACATCACCATCATCACCACTTCCACCTCCACCATTATCTTCACCTCCATCAACACACCTTCAACTCAATCAACATCACCATCACCTCCACCCCGATCATCACCTCCACTTCAACCTCAATCACCATAAACATCACCACTACCAGCATCATAACCTTCACCATCACCTTCAACTCCATCATCACCACCTCCTTCACCAGCACCTCCACCACCATCACCTCAACCATTTTCAACTGCATATCAATCACCATCACCATCACCATCATCACCTTTGCCTCCACCATTATCTCCACCTCAATCAAAATCACCTCCACCTCAATCACTATCACCATCATCACCTACACCACTATTACCATCATCACCTCAGCCTCAATCACCATCCCCATAATCATCTCCGCCTCAATCATCTCCACCTTAACCTCAATCACCATCCACATCACCACCACCAGCATCATAACCTCAACCTCCACCATCATCATTTACCTCCATCACCACCACCATCATTACCTCCTCCTCAATCATCATCACCACCACCATCAACAGCATCATCACCTCCACCTCTATCATCACCTCCACCTTCATCACGAACGCCTGCATATCCATCACCATCATTATCATCATCTCTCCCTCAATCACCATTTCTAACTGCACATCAATCACCATCACCATCATCACTTCCACCTCTTCCATCACATCCACCTCATTCACCATCAACATCACCGCCACCAATCTTATCACCTCCAACTCCGCCATTACCTCCATCTCCACCTCCATTACCACAACCTCCATCACCATCACCATCTCCACCACCATCATTATCAACTTCATCTCCACCATCAGCTACACCTCATCACCACCATTTCCAAGTGCAACTCCACAACAATCACCATCACCACCACCACCATCATCACAACCACCTTCGCCATCACCTCCACCTCCATCACCACCTCCTCAATATCAATCACAATAATCACAACCAGCATCATCACCCCAACCTTCACCATCACCACCACCTCCATCACCATCACCATCCCCATCTACACCTCCATCTCAATCACGATTTCCAACTGCACATCAATCACTTTCACCATCATCACCTACACCACCACCAGCACCTGCATCACCATCACCATCATCACCTCCACTTCAATCACCATCACCATCATCACCTCCACCTCCACCATAACCTCCACCTCCATCACCTCCACCTCAATCACCATCAACACCTCAACGTCCATCACCTCCAACTCAATCACTTTCCCCATCACCACCAGCATCATCACCTCCACCTCCACCAGCACCACCACCAGCACCACCTCCGCCTCAAAAACCATCACCATCATCACCTTCAGCTCCACCTCCACCTCAATCACCATCCCCATCACCATCGCCAGCATCATCACCTCCACCATCACCTCCATCATAATCACCATCATCACCTCCACCTAAATCACCATCACCACAAGCATCACTTTCACCATTTACAACTACACATCAATCACCATCACCATCACCATCAACACCTCCACATCCATCACCACCACCTCCACCTCAATCATCACCTCCTGCATCACCACTATCACTTCCACCACCATCACCATCACCATCATCACCTCCAGATCAATTACCATCCCCATCAACACCACCAGCATCATAACTTCCACCTCCACCATCATATCCATCATCACCACCATCACCTCTTCCACCTCAATCACCTTCCCCATCAGCACCACCACCATTATCACCTCCACCACCACCACCTCCATCACCATTACCGCCACCTCAATCAACATCACCATCACCTCCATCTCCATCACCACGACCTCCATCATCATCACCTCCACGTCCATCACCTAAACCATTTCTAAATGCACATTAATCACCATCATCATCATCTGCAACTCAACCATCACTTCCATCACCAACAACTCCATCACCAAAACCTCCACATCCATCACCTCAACCATTTTCAACTGCACATCAAAATCACCATGAACACCTCCACCTCAACCATCACCTCCACCTAAATCACCATCTCACTTCCACCACCACCACCTCCATCACCTCAATCTCAATCACCATCACCATCATCACCTACAGCACCAACTTAATCACCATACCCATCACCACCACCAACATCATCAACTCCACCACCATCACTATCACCAACATCAACTCCACCTCCATCACCTCCACCTCAACCATCACCTCCATCACCACCACTATCATAAACTCCACCTGAATCACCATCACTACCAGTATCAGCAACTGCACAGCAATCACAATCACCATCATCACCTCAACGTTCAACACTTCCTCCACCTTCATCGCTACCACTTCCACTTCAATGACCACCACCAGCATCATCACATCCACCTACAACTACATCACAACAACCATCATCACCATAACTCCACCTCAATCATCATCACCATCACAACCACCAGCATCATTACCTCCACCTCCACTATCACTGTCACCTCCGTCACCACCAACTTTATCACCATCACCTCAACCTTCATCACCTCAATCTCAATCACTATCACCATCAACATAATCATCACCTCTATCACCACCACCTCCTTTTTAATCACCATCACCTCCACCATCACCTCCACCACCATAACAACCAAGTCCACCTCCATCACCCTCACCATCATCAACTCCTACTCAATCACCCTTTACAACTGCACATCATTCACCATCACCATTATCACCTCCACCTCCACCGCCACCTCCACCTCAATGACCATCACACTCATCATCGTCACCTCCACAACCATCACTTCCACCACCATCACCGTCAACTCAATCACCATCACCATCATCACCTCCAGCTCCACCTTCACCTCATTCATCATCCCCATCACTTTTGCCAGCATCATCATCTTCACCATCACCTTCATTACAATCACCATAAACACCAATATCACCTCCACTATTTCAAACTGCACAACAATCACCATCACCATCACCATCAACGCCTCCACATCAATCACCACCACCTCAACCTCAATCATCACCTCCAGCACTATCACCATCATCACCTCCGACTCCATCAGCTCCACCTCCATCACCACCACCATCATCAACTCCACATCAATCGCCTTCAACCATTTCGAACAGCACATCAATTACCATCAACATCACCATCACCTCCACCTCAATCAGCACCTCCACCTCAATCAGCATCACTATCATCACCTCCATCACCATCACTCCACCACCACCACCATTATCACCTCAACCTCAATCACTATCACCTCCATCAACTCCACCACCACCTTAATCCCCATCCCCATCACTACCAACAACATCATCACCTCCACCTCCATCACCACCACCTCCACCTCCATCACCTCATTCTTATCACTATCAACAACATCAACTCCACTTTCATCACCTCCGCCTCAACCATCACCTCTATCAGCACCACCATCATAAACTCCACTTGAATCAACATCACTACCAGCATCCCAACCTCTATCACCTCCACCATTTCCAACTTTACATCAATCACCATCACCATCATCACCTCAATGTTCACCACCATCTCTACCTATATCAACACCTACTCCACTTCAATGACCACCACCAGCATCATGACATCCACCTCCAACTCCATCACCACAACATTCATCATGATCATTACCTTCACCTCAAGCATCATCAACATCACCAAAACCAGCAATATTACCTCCAACTCATCATCACTTCAACCTCCGTCGGCAACACCTTCGTCACCATCAACTCCACCTCCATCAGCTCAACCTCAATCACTTTCACCATCACCACCATCATCATTTCTATTAACACCACCTCCACCTCAATCACCACCACAACCACCACCAGGATCATCACCTCCACCTTCACCATCACCTCCATTAGCATAACTACCAAGTCCACCTCCTTCACCATCACCATCATCAACTCCACCTCAGTCACCATTTCCAACTGCACATCAGTCACCATCACCATAACCATCATTACTTCCACCATCGCCGCCAGTTCCACCTCAATCACAATCACCATCACCACCACCAGCAACAACATCCCAATCTCAACCAAAACATCAAACTCCATCAACATTAACTCCACCTCAATCAAATTAACCATTTCCAACTGCACATCAATTACCAATACCATCACCATCATCACCTACACCTCCACCATCACCTCCATCTCAATTACCGTCACTATCATCATCGTCACCTCCACCACCATCACTTCCACCACCATCACCGTCACCTCAATCACCATCACCATCATCACCCCAATCTCAATCACCTCCAATTTAATCACTATCCCAATCACCACCAGCATCATCACCTCCACCTCCACCATCACCTCCATCACCACCACCATTACCTCCTCCACCTCAATCACAATCACCATCCCCGTCAGCATCATCACATCCACCATCACCTCCACCACCATCACCATTATCACCGCAACCTAAATCATCATCACCACCAGCATCACCATCAACACGTCACATCTATCACCACCACCTCAATCACCTCAACCTCCTTCATTCTATCATCATCACCTCCACATCAATCACCATCCCCATCAACAACACCAGCATTATCCCCTCCACCTTCACCATCATTATCTCAAGCTCCACCTCCACCTCAATCACCATCCCTATTACCATCACCAGCATCATCACCTCCACCATCACCTCCATCACCATCATCATCATCACCTCCACCAAAATCACCATTACCACCAGCATCATCTCCACGATTTCCATCTGTACATCAATCACCATCACCATCACCATCAACACTTTCAAATCAATCACCACCACCTCCACCTCAATCATCACCTCCAGCATCACCACTATCATCTCTACCATCATAACCATCACCACTCCACCTACATCACCTCCACCACAATTACCACCACCAGCATAATTACCTCCACCTCCACCATCACTACCTCCATCACCATCACCTCCCCCTCCATCACCTCAACCTCAATCACTTCACCATCACTACCGCCACATTGATCACAACCACCATCATCAGTAGCACCATCAACATCATCATCATCTCCACCTCAATCACCATAACCATTACCACCACCAGCATCATCACCTCCACCATCACCTCCATCCCAATCAACACCACCATCATCACCATCACCATCATCACCTCCACCTCAATCACTATTTCCAACTGCAAATCAATCACTTTCACCATTATCTTCATCACTTTCAACCACCATCCCCCACCTTAATTGCCATCACAATAACCAACAGCATCATTATCACCTTCACCTCAACCATCAACCCCATCTCCATCAACACCACCTCCATCACCATCACCTCCACCTTAATCACCATCACCACCACAAGCATCATCACCTCCAACTCCATCACCACCAACTCCATCACAATCACCTCAATCTACATCACCCAACCATTTCAAACTGTATAACAATTACCATCACCATCACCATCGTCACCTCCACCTCACTCAACCATTACCTCCAATTCCATCACCTACACCTCAATCACCATCACCATCATCACTTACACCACCATTATTATCATCACTTATCCTCAACCACCATCATCACCTCCACCTCTATCACCACCACTTTCATCTCAATCACCATCCCCATCAACAACAACAGTATCATTACCTCCACCTCCACCATCACCTCCACCCCCATCAACACCACCATCATCACCTCCACCTCAAATATAATCACCACCAGCATCACTACCTCTATCAACATCACCTCAATAACCATCACCATCACCACCACCAGCATCATCTCCTCCACCATAACCACCATCACAACCTCGATCAACAACACATCATCACCTCCATCTCAATCACCATTGCCAACTGCATATCAATCACCATCACCATCATCATCATCACTTCCACCATCACCTCCACCTCCATCACCTCCACCTAAATAACCATCACCTCAACCATTTCTTACTGCACACCAATCACCATCACCATCACAATCACCTCCAGCATCATCATCATCATCACCTTCACACCATCACCATCACGTCCATCGCCATCACCTCAACCATTTCCAATTGCACATCAATCCCCATCCCCATCACCATCATCACCTCCACCACCATCACCATCACCATCACCACCATCACCATCACCTCCACCTTAATCACCTTCATCATCAGATCAAACCACCATAACCTTCACCACCATCAGCATTATCACCTTCACCTCATTCACATCACCATCATCACCTCCACCTCCACCATCACTTCCACCTCCATTAACTCCACCTCTATCACCTACCCAATCACCACCACCAGCATCATCACATGCACCATCATCTCCACCTCCATCACCTACACCATCATCATCACCACCTCAATCACCATCACCACCAGCACCACCACCTCCATCATTTCAAACTGCACATCAATCACCATCACCATCACCATAATCACCTCAACCTTCACCATCACCTTCACCTGCATCACCACCACCTCCACCTCAATAACCACCACAAGCATCATCATCTCCACCCCAATCACCACCACCTGCACATCCACCTCCATCACAATTACCATCATCACCTCCACCTCAATCACCATTTTCAACTCCAAATCAATCACCATCACCATCACAATCATGACTTTCAAGTCCACCATCCCCTCTACCTCTATGACCATGACCAACACCACCACCAGCATTATCACCTTCACCTTCATCACCACCATCTCCATCTCAATCACCATCACCATCGCCATCATCACCTTCACCACCATTACTTAGCCTTAATCACCCTCATCATTTCGACCTCTATCACCACCACCTCCACCTCAATCACTATCCCCATAACAACCAACAGCATCATTACCTCCGCCCCCATTATCACTTCCAGCCCCATCACCCACACCTACACCTCTATCTGCACCCTCACCACTATTTCCAACTCCACCTCAACCACCATCACCTCCACCATCACCACCACCTTTATCTCCACCTCCATCGCCTTCACCTCCACCATCATTACCATTTCGAACTCCATCTCCACATCAATCACCATAATCAACACCACCACCTACTCCACCTCAATAAACACCACCAACATCACCAACTCCACCATCACCACTATCATCACCACCACCTCAATCACCATTTCCAACTGCATATTAATCACCATCATCATCACCGTCATCATTTCCACCATCACCTAAACCTTAATCACCACACCCTCCATCACCATTACCTCCACTTCCATCCCCTCAACCATTTCCTACTGCACACCAATCACCTCCAACATCACCATCATCACTTCCATCTCCATCTTCACCTCCACTTCAATCACGATCACCACCACGAGCATTATCACCACCACCATCAATTCCACCTCAATCACCATCACCATCACCACCAGCAGCAACATCATCACCTTCACACTACCAGCATTATCACCTCCACCTCCACCTCCACCTCCACCATCATTTCAACCTCCATCACCACCACCTCCATCACCATCACTCCCACCTCCATTACCTAAACGATTCCCAACTGCACATCAATCACCATCACCAACACCATCATCACCTCCAACTCCACCATCACCTCCACCTCTATCACCACCACTTCCACCTTTATAACCATCACCATCACCTCAAAGCACCATCACATCCACCACCATCACCAGCATCATCTTCACCTCAATCACCATCACCATCATCAGCCCCACCTCCACCATTACGTCAACCTCCATTACCTCCTACTCAATCACCATCCCCATCACCATCACCAGCATCATTAACTCCACTTCCATCACCTTCATCATCATCACCTCCACCTCAATCACCATCACCACCAGCATCACCACGTCCATCAAATCCACCATTTCAAACTGCACATCAATCAGCATCAGCTTCACCATAATCACCTCAACCTCAAAAACCACCACAAGAATCATCACCACCACCACCACCACCACCAGGATCACCACTTACATCACCTTCACCTCCACCATCACCACAATTTCCAACTTCACCTCTTCATCAATCACCAGCATCACATCCACCTCCACTTTTACCTCCACCTCCATCACCACCACGTCAAATTCAATCACCATCACCACCACCAGCATTATCATTTCCCCCTACAATATTACCTCCACCTCAATCAACATCACAATCTTCACTACTAGCATTATCACCTCTACCTCCACCATCACCTCCTCCTCCATAACCACCAACTCCATCACTATCACCTCCACCTCAATCACCATCACCATCAGCACCACCAGCATCATCACATTCACCTCCACCATCACCTCCCCCTCCATTACTTCCACATCCATCACCATCACCTCCACCTCCATCACCTCAACCATTTTCAACTGCACATTAATCACCATCACCATCATCACCTTCACCCCCATAACCACTACCTCCACCTCAACCACCATCATCATCACCATCATCACCTCCATATCAATTTCCATCACCATCAACACCTAAACCTTCACAATTAATTCTACCTCCATCAACTCCACCTCAATCACCATCCCCATCACCACCAACAGCATCATCATCTCCCCCATCATCCCCATCTCCAACACCTCCACATCTATCACAATCACCACCAGCATCACCACCTCCATCACCTCCACCATTACCAAATGCACATAAATCACCATCACTATCATCAACTCCACCTTCATCACCACCGCCTCCTCCTCATTCACAACCACCATCATCATCACCTCCAGCTCCACAATCACCTCCATCGCCACCAACTCCATCATCATCCCCAGCACCACCACCACTATCACCACCTCCACCCTCATCACCTCTACCTTAATCACAATCCCCATTACCGCCATCAGCATCATCACCTCCACCTCGTTAACCTACACCATCATCGACTCAATCACCAACAAGACCAGCATCACCATCTTAATCACCTCCACCATTTCAATCTGCACAGCAATCACCATCACCATAATCACCCCCACCTTCACCATCACCTCTACATCCATCACCACCACTTCCACCTAAATAACCATCACTATCAACATCATCATCTTCACCTACATCACCATCATCGCCTTCACCTCAATTACCATCGCCATTATCACCTCCACCTCCACCATCACTTCCTTCTCCATCACCTCCACCTCAATCACCATCACCACCAGCATCACCACCTTCATCACCTCCACCATTTCCAACTGCACATAAATCACCATCACCATAATCAAATCCACCTCCATCACCACCACCTCCATCACCATCACCTCCACCTCCATCACCTCAACCATTTCCAACTGCAAATCAAATACCATCACTATCATCACCGCCATCACTACCATGATCCTCCACCTCAATCACTACCACCAATACCTCAATAACAAATACCATCACCATCATCACCTCCACCTCCACAACACCACCTCAATCAACATCACCATCAACATCACCACCTCCACCACCATCACCTCCGCCACCATCACTATCATCGCCATCACCATCATCACCCACACCTCCAACATCACCTCCACATCAATCACCACCACCTCCACCTCAATAACCATCACCATCAACATCATCACCTCCACCACCATCACCATCACCTCCAACACCATCACCACAAGCTCAATCACCATCACCACCACCAGCATCATCATCTCCACCATTACTTTGACCATCATCACCTGAACCTCAATCACCAGCACCACCAGCATCACCACTTCTATCATCTCCATCATTTCCAACTGCACAACAATAAACATCACCATGACCATAATCAACTTCACCTACACCATCACCTCCACCTCAATCACCACCACCAACATCATCACCTTGACCTCCATTACCACCACCTCCACCTCCATCACCTCAACTTCAATCATTATCACAATCACAATAACCTTCATCACCACAATCATCATCATCATCATCATCATCATCATCATCATCATCATCATCATCATCATCATCATCATCATCATCATCATCATCATCATCATAATCATCATCATCATCATCATCATCACCATCACCATCATCACCACCTCCACCTCAATCTCCATGACCAGTATCAACAACTCCGCCATCACCTCCACCTCCATCACCACCACCTTCAACTCTATCAACATCAACTCAATTACTGCCTCCAACTGCAAATCAATCAACATCACCATCACCATCATCATTTCCACCATCACCTCCACCTCCATCACCACCACCTCCATCAACATCACCTCAATTACCGACTCCAACTGCACATCAATTACCATCACCATCACCACCACTAGCATTATCACCTCAAACTCAACCATCATCTCTATCTACATCACCACCACCTGTGTATATTTAACGTTCTCAAATGAAGCACGATCTACTTGTATTTTTTTCTGTTCGACACGTTTCTTTCATGACCACCATCCCGATTACCACCACCGGGCTCATCACCATCATAACAATCACTATCCACCACCGTGCTCATCATTATCATGACCACCACCAACACCACCACCAACATCATCACAGTGCTAATCAACATCATGACCATCATTGCCACCTCCACCACCACCACCACCACCACCACCACCACCACCACCGTGCAATTCTCGTCACCATCATGACCAATACCACTTCCACCGTGCTCACCACCATCATAAGCATCACCATCCACCACCGTTCTCATCACCATCGTGACCACTACCATCCATCACCTTGTTCATCACCATAATGACCATCACAATTTACAACCGTGCTCATCACCATCAAACCACCTGCTATGTGCTCATCACCATCATGTCCACCACCACCGTGCTCAAAACTATCATGACCATCACCAACACCGTGCTCATCACCATCATGACCAATAACACCAAAACCGTGCTCATCGCCATCATGACTAATAACACTAAAACCGTGCTTATAATCACTATGACAACCTCCTTCAATCACCGTGCTTATCACCATCATGACCATCACCATCACTATCACCGCCGTTTTCATTATCATCATAACCATCACTATCGACCACCTTGCTCATCACCATCATGACCACCACCACCACCACCACCGAACTCCCCACCATTATGACCCACACCATCAACACCGTGCTCATCACCATCACGACCACCACCCTCCACCACCTTGCTCATTACCATCATATCATCACTACCTACCACCTTGCTGTGTATCATATTGACAATTACTATCCACCACCGTGGTCATCACCATCATGTCCAACACAATCCTCCACCACGCTCATCACCATCATGACCACCATCATCTACAACGATGTTCATCACCATCATACTATCACTATCAACCACCTTGGTCATCACCATCATGACCATGACTCTCCACCACCTTGCTCATCACCATCATACCTTGTTTATCATAATCATAATTATCACCATCCACCACCATGGTCAACAACATCATAACCACCTGTACCGTGCTAATCACCATCTTGATAATTACCATCCACCATCGTGCTTATCACCATCATGACCACCACCACCACCACTTCCCCGTGTTCATTACTATCATAACCGTCACCATCCACCACTGAGCTCATCATCACCATGCCCAACGCTTTTCACCACCTTGCTTATAAACATCATGACCATCACTATCCACCACCTTGCTTATCACCATCATGACTACCACCATCCACCTCCATGCTCATCACCATCATAACATTACCATCCACCACCTTGCACATCACCATCATGACCACTACTATCCACCACCGTACTCATCAGCACCATGACCATCACCACCACCGTGCTTATCATCATCATGACCATCACAACCACCATGCTTATCATCATCATGACCATCACAACCACCACCATGCTTATCACCATCATGACCATCACCGAGCTTATCACCATCATGACCTTAACCATCTATCACCGTGCTCACCATCATCATGACCATCACCATCCACCACCTTGCACACCACCATCGTGACCTCCACCATCAACCGTCGTGATCATCACCAAAATGACCATCCGCCACTATGCACATCACCATCATGTCCAACACCATCCACCACCATGCTCATCACAATCATGACCACCATCATCAACAACCATGCTCATCACCATCCTACTATCACTATCCACCACCTTGCTCATCACCATCATGACCACCACCATCTACCACCTTGCTCATCATCATCATGACCACCACCATCCACCACCTTGCTCATCACCATTATGACCACCACCATCCACCACCTTGCTCATCACCATCATGACCACCACCATCCACCACCTTGCTCATCACAATCATGACCACCACCATCCACCACCATGCTCATCACAATCATGACCACAACCATCCACCACCATGCTCATCACAAGCATGATCACCATCATCAACAACCATGCTCATCACCATCATACTATCACCATCCACCACCTTGCTCATCACCATCATGACCACCACCATGCTCATCACAATCATGACCACCATCATCAACAACCATACTCATCACCATCATACTATCACCATCCAACACCTTGCTCATTACCATCATGACCGTCACCATCCAACACCTTGCTCATCACCATCATGACCATCACCATCCACCACCTTGCTCATCACCATCATGACCATCACCATCCACCACTTTGCTCATCACCATCATGACCACCACCATCCACCACCTTGCTCATCACCATCATGACCACCACCATCCACCACCTTGCTCATCACCATCACGACCACCACCATCCACCACCTTGCTCATCACCATCATGACCACCACCATCCACCACCATGCTCATCACCATCATACCATCACTATCCACCATCTTGCTCATCAACATCATGATCATGACTATCCACCACCTTGCTCGTCACCATCATGACCATCAGCATCCACCACCATGTTCATCAACATCATGACCATCACCATCCACCACCTTGCGCATCATCATCACAAACAGTACCATCCATCACCGTGCTCATCACCATCACGACCATCACAATCCACTACCTTAGTCATCAACATAATAACCATCACTCTTAACCTAAATGTCATCACCATCATGACAATCACAGTTTGACCATCACTATCCAACCCCTTGCTCATCACCATCATGTCCATCACCTTCCACCACCGTACCCATTACCATCATGACCACCTGCACCGGGCTCATCACCAGCATGACCATCACCATCATTAGCACATCCACCATCAACACCCGTGCTCACCACCATCACCACATATATCACCACGACGTGCTTACCACCATAAGCACATCCACCATCACCACCACCACCGTGCTCACCACAATCAGCACATCCACCATTACCACCACCATGCTCACCACCATAAGCACATCCAACACCACTACCACCACTGTGCTAACCACCATCAGCACATTCACCACTACCACTGTGCTTATCACCATCAGCACATCCACCACCACAACCACCACCACCACCACCGTGCTATCCACCATATGCACATCCACCACCACCACCGTGCTATCCACCATCAGCACATCCACCATCACTACCGTGCTCACCACCATCATCAAATTCACCACCAACACCGTGCTCACCACCATCAGCACATCCACCGCCACCACCACCACTGTGCTTACCACCATCAGCACATCCACCACCACTTCCGTGCTTACCACCATCAGCACATCCACCACCACAACCACCACCACCACCGTGCTATCCACCATCAGCACATCCACCACACTCACCACCACCACCACCACCACCATGCTATCCACCATCAGCACATCCACCATCCACCAGTCTATTATAAGCCACGTGCAAAATTATTCATATGAAGCCTCATAATTGTTCAACTTTTTAAATAAAGCTGGTATATAGGAATATACACGAGTATGAAATAAACATTTTCTGATACCCGTGTTTGGTAAAGGAAATCTTGGGAAAGAATGCTGGTGCCTTTTAGCATTTTCACTATAAGATTTAAAAAACCATCAGAAAATGCCATTTTCAGTTTTCGTGTTTTTCTTAAAAAAATAAATCAGATTTGTTAATTCAAAGAACATTTTAGAAAATAAATAAAAAATGTTGATTGAAAAATATGTCCATAAATTTAAGACAAACAATGATAAGCTCATGAAGAAGATTATTTCAAGGGTGGCTGTTTTTTTTCTATTTAAAATAACAAAATTGATCCGACATCTCTCCACAGTTTAAAATGCATCATAGAATATTTTTACTTTGGACAAATTCTAATACAAAGGAGTGAGCAAAAAATACATATCTTTGTTATTGATGTTGTCCACAGCCTATTTTGCGAACAAGACTGCCAATGTAGCCCCATCACAACTATCACCACCGTCATGACAACCACCACCACAACCACCATCATGCCAATGTCTCCCGGTGTCCACCAATCTAAATGAAACAGCTTATGAACTATGGACAAGACATTTAAAGAGCTTCAAAGGTAAGCTAGGCGATATTCATTATCAATATCATCATCACCATCATCATCATCTTCATCTTCATCACCAACATCATAGTTGACCACAACAAAAAACATTATGACAACCACTACAATCATCATTGTCATCACCATCCCAACTATCATCACCTCCACCATCACCACCACCACACCACAACCACCGTGATGATCACCACTAAAACCATCACCACCACCACCATCATCACCACCACCACCACCACCACCACCACCACCACCACCACAACCACCATCACCACCACCACCACCACCACCACCACCACCACCACCACCACCACCATCACCACCACCATCCACACCATCACAACCATCATTATTACCACAATCACAACCATCATCATCACCATCACCACCATCATCATCACCACATCTACCATCACCACTACAAACACCACAACCACCATCACCACCACCATCAACATAACCACCACCATGAACACCACTACCAACAATATCATCACCGAAACCACCACCACCACCACCACCACCACCACCACCACCTCCATCACCACCACCACCATCACCACCTCCATCACCACCACCACCATCACCACCACCTCCACCATCAACATAACCACCACCACCACCAACATCATCATCACCACCATTACCATCAACACCACCACCACCATCATCACCACCACCATCATCATCACCACCACCATCATCACCACCACCATCATCACCTCTAACACCATCACCACCAGCTCAATCACCATCACCACCACCAGCATCATCATCTCCACCATCACTTTGACCATCATCACCTGAACCTCAATCACCAGCACCACCAGCATCACCACATCTATCATCTCCATCATTTCCAACTGCACAACAATGAACATCACCATCACCATAATCACCTTCACCTTCACCATCACCTCCTACTTCATAACCACCACCTCCACTTCAATAAACACGACAAGCATCATCAACTTCACCTGCACCATCACCTCCATCACCATCACCTCCACCTCAATCACCACCACCAACATCATCACCTTGACCTCCATCACCACCATCTCGACCTCCATCCCCTCAACTTCAATCACTATCACAATCACAATAACCTTCATCACCATCATCATCATCATCATCATCATCATCATCATCATCATCATCATCATCATCATCATCATCATCATCATCATCATCACCATTATCACCACCTCCACCTCAATCTCCATCACCAGTATCAACAACACCGCCATCACCTCCACCTCCATCACCACCACCTTCAACTCTATCAACATCAACTCAATTACTGCCTCCAACTGCAAATCAATCAACATCACCATCGCCATCATCATTTCCACCATCACTTCCACCTCCATCACCACCACCTCCATCAACATCACCTCAATTACCGACCCCAACTGCACATCAATCACCATCACCATCACCACCACCAGCATTATCACCTCAAACTCAACCATCATCTATATCTCCATCACCACCACCATCGTCACCTCCACGTCAATCACCATCACCAACAGCATTGCCACCTCCATCATCTCCATCATTTTTAACTGCACATCAATCACCATCACCATCATCACCTCGACCTTCACCATCACCCCCACCTCCATCACCACCACCTCCTTTTCAATCAACATCACCAGCATCATCATCTCCAACTCCATCACCACCACCTCCATCACCATCACCTCCACCTCATCATTGCATCATCAACTTCACCTCAATCCCCATCACCATCATCACGTCCACCTCCTACATCACCCCCACCTCCATCACCACCACCTCCTTTTCAATCAACATCACCAGCATCATCATCTCCAACTCCATCACCACCACCTCCATCACCATCACCTCCACCTCATCATTGCATCATCAACTTCACCTCAATCACCATCACCATCATCACGTCCACCTCCTACATCACCTCCACCACCATCACCATCGTGCTCATCACCATCATGATCATCACCACCACTTCCTTGCTTATTACCATCATGGCCATCACCATCCATCACCGTGCTCACCATAATCATGACCATCACTATCCACCATCTTGCTCATCGCCATCATCAACACCACCATAGCTTTCTCATCCCCATCATACAATGAAAATTACATTTTGACCATCATAACCATTATCTCCAACTTCTTGCTCATCACCATCATGAAACTCACATTTTGATCATTTCCTACCAGTCTATTATAAGCCACGTGCAAAATTATTCATATGAAAGAATGCTGGTGCCTTTTAGCATTTTCACTATAAGATTTAAAAAACCATCAGAAAATGCCATTTTCAGTTTTCGTGTTTTTCTTAAAAAAATAAATCAGATTTGTTAATTCAAAGAACATTTTAGAAAATAAATAAAAAATGTTGATTGAAAAATATGTCCATAAATTTAAGACAAACAATGATAAGCTCATGAAGAAGATTATTTCAAGGGTGGCTGTTTTTTTTCTATTTAAAATAACAAAATTGATCCGACATCTCTCCACAATTTAAAATGCATCATAGAATATTTTTACTTTGGACAAATTCTAATACAAAGGAGTGAGCAAAAAATACATATCTTTGTTATTGATGTTGTCCACAGCCTATTTTGCGAACAAGACTGCCAATGTAGCCCCATCACAACTATCACCACCGTCATGACAACCACCACCACAACCACCATCATGCCAATGTCTCCCGGTGTCCACCAATCTAAATGAAACAGCTTATGAACTATGGACAAGACATTTAAAGAGCTTCAAAGGTAAGCTAGGGGATATTCATTATCAATATCATCATCACCATCATCATCATCTTCATCTTCATCACCAACATCATAGTTGACCACAACAAAAAACATTATGACAACCACTACAATCATCATTGTCATCACCATCCCAACTATCATCACCTCCACCATCACCACCACCACCACCACAACCACCGTAATGATCACCACTAAAACCATCACCACCACCACCATCATCACCACCACCACCATCACCACCACCACCACCACCACCACCACCACAACCACCATCACCACCACCTCCACCACCACCACCACCACCACCACCACCACAACACCACCACCACCACCATCACCACCACCATCCACACCATCACAACCATCATTATTACCACAATCACAACCATCATCATCACCATCACCACCATCATCATCACCACATCTACCATCACCACTACAAACACCACAACCACCATCACCACCACCATCAACATAACCACCACCATGAACACCACTACCAACAATATCATCACCGAAACCACCACCACCACCACCACCACCACCACCACCACCACCTCCATCACCACCACCACCATCACCACCTCCATCACCACCACCACCATCACCACCACCTCCACCATCAACATAACCACCACCACTACCAACTTCTCATCACCACCATTACCATCAACACCACCACCACCATCATCACCACCACCATCATCATCACCACCACCATCATCACCACCATCACCACCACCATCACCATAACCAACACCATCATCACAACCACCACCACCACCACCACCACCACCACCACCACCAATACCATCACCACCATCACCATCACCACAACCAAAACCACCACCACCAATACCATCACCACCATCACAGTAACCACCACCATGGCCACTACTACATCAACACCATCATCATCACCACAACCACCATCACCATCAACATCATCAACATCATCATCATCATCATCATCAACAATATCATCAACATCATCATCATCATCATCATCATCATCATCATCATCATCATCATCATCAATATCATCATCATCATCATCATCATCATCATCATCATCATCATCATCATCATCATCATCATCATCATCATCATCATCATCATCATCATCAACAGTATCATCAACATCATCAACATCATCATCATCATCATCATCATCATCATCATCATATGCAAGACCATCATCACCATCCATTACATACTTAACCCTTGTACACGGACTATGCATTTTTGTCATCAATTCTAGCATTATCTATATATTTACCTAAAGATGCTAAGTTTCATACACTTTGATCGCCCGCTTCAATCCAGCTGTCAAGCTAAGTACCGTCATCAGTGAGTTGTTGCCCATAACCAACTCAAATGCATGTGTCATCACTTCATTTGGACGTTGGACACCTCCAGTACAGTGGGCACTGAAACATTGAACTGGTCATGCAGTCATTTATTTCAATAAAGAGTTTATATATGTAAAATTAAAACAAGTAGCTGAATAAAAGAACACATACTAAACATATTAATTTACATGTTAATTAACTAATATTATTCAATAGTAATAAAAAATAAACGGCTAAATAACTATAACAAGAACCACCATTGCACACTTAAATTTATATAGACATAACTTTTATGACACCGTTCACCTAATGGCAACAATACATTTATTGTTATGCGATGAATTGCGATTTGAACAGATCCGAAGATGTTGTGTTCATCGCTATATTTTGTTTTCACTTGTTCATTAAAGATATTTATACGCATTGTTTACTATTTAAATGTTTGACAAGAGAGGGAGGCTGACGTCATAAGAGTGCGAGATTGTGATTGAAAGAAAAATCGGCAAATGAGGTTTGATGGTTTTGCTGTGGGCCACAGATCGTGTGAAATATTGTAACTAAATAATCAGTCCAGGGTGTGGAGAAGGCGAACCATCCTGCCAAACACCACCATGACTGAGTGAGAGATGCCGCACCCATTCCATGAAACAACATTGTTGCATGGTGAGAGAATCATCAATGTTACTAAAATACACTTACTTTACAGGTGCACCTGTATGTTATTAAGCTTTGCGTCTCTTGATTCATGAATATGTTCTGTTCTAGATATATTTTTAAACTCTAACATGTAGGTGCACCTCTTTCATAAATACAACTGCACCTCTATATTTAAAATTGAGGTGCACATCTTTAATATACAACTACACCTCTATATTAAGACTGTCATGCCTTTTCTGAGACCTGCACCTTAAAAATTTAGGTGCAACTCCATTTTTTTTAATTTACATGGCCATTTAGTAACTTTTCACCAAAAAGGTTCAAAGTCAAGCTTTACTGGCTTGCTCACACTCAATCTCATGGTCAAGTTTGTTATAAATAGCCATTGTGTCAAAATTCCTGCTTGTTATTTAGTAAAAAAGTCTAAATGAGATGCCTCAAGAAGTTTGTGTTGTTGACAGTAAATACTGTAAACACCGTCTGCGATTCACTCAAATATGTGTGCGATAAGACCCCAGCTTCTCGATAAATCTGAAGCGTAACAGACTTAAAAAGCTTGAACCTGTTATAAAATATTTCCATAAATTGGGGCAAAAAAACATGACATACAAGATTATAAGTATCTTCCATGGCCGAGAGTGTAAGATAGGTTAACCTCGTTTCCGCAAAACACCCTACGCTCGGGTCGGAATGAACTTATCTTACACGAGTGGCTATGGTAGATGCTTTTTCTCCCACCTCAATTAAACAAAATTAAGTAAAAATGTATTTTTTTGCTGGAACTCTTTTGTGCTTAGTGAAAATAATTGCGTATGGACATGCGATAATTCGTGGTTGTCATGGATATTCGCGCAGTGATTCAGAGTATGTAAATTGTCTGATCGGTCTTTAAATAGTTCTAAGTAGAGTGAAGCATTATTTCTTGAAAGGTTCGTGAAAACTGTTTTCTGCTGACATTTGAAGCGAGAAATAATTAACAAGCGTTCTAAATATTGCCACAAGACAAGGTTTCCATGATGCGCTTCAAACAGACGCTACAGACGACAGTCTTCAACAAGAGAGGTAGTTACAATGTGGTGACCATTAAAAGAAGTTCCATACGGGCATTTTATCTTCGCCCGTGGGCAAGATAAGAATTTCTAGCATGGTTAAATTAATGGATCTACTTTTCTCCCACCTCAGATAAGTAGATCCATAAATTTAACCATGCTAGAATTTCTTATCTTGCCCACGGGCGAAGATAAAATGCCCGTATGGAACTTCTTTTAATGGTCACCACATTGTAATTACCTCCCTTGTTGAAGACTGTCGTCTGTAGCCCATCATAGAAACCTTGTCTTGTGGCAATATTTAGAACGCTAGTTAATTATTTCTCGCTTCAAAAGTTTCATTAAGATTGTGACCAAATTGTGACCTCTAGAGTGTTAACAGTCAAATTGTTGACGACGGACGACGACGGACACAGGGCGATCACAATAGCTCACCTTGATCACTTCGTGCTCAGTTGAGCTAAAAATGTACTGCATTAGCAGTTTCTGTAGTTGATAACATACTTAAAGCCCGTCTAAGGCAGTGCCTTATTTCATATTATCATACTGTGTCAAAACTTGCCCCCTTAACGATTTTTGTATCAAGCTTTGGGGCAGCTGTTTCAGCTGTACTAATTCTACTGAATTATGAGCGAATATTCAACTACTTCACGTTAAAAAGTTAGCAACGAAGTAGTTTATCACATTAAAAAACTCAAAACAAGTTCTGAACAATTGACCCATTGTTCAATCATTTCTTTCATATAAAACGCTAACCTTAATTATCCACAATTGCGCCACCAATGATGTGTTTCTTATTGCGTCTCTTTAGCCAAAACTCTATTGTAAAGGATTCACTTCCGGTTAGATGAAGCGACACTTCCGGTACCGTTGGCGCTGAAACATTGAACCTATATGTATGTTCAAAAAATGCCGTCTTAAAGAGTTAACACGAATACCACTTAACTAAGATCATTAATAAAAGACATTTTAAGATGCAACACCGAAGTAAAATGTATGAGCCACATTGCGCCATTTTGGGCCTTCTGTCATCTCGTTTACGGTTATTATCTGATTGATTATTTGAATTAAATGACATTTCAGAAAGCAATTACTCAAAATCTCATGATGATATTACTTGTGTTTCGAAAGATACGTGTTGACAAGTAAGACCAATGTTTTCCACATTTAGAAAACTACATTTGACGTCACGCACATGACAGACTTACGAAAGTACTTAATTGAAATCACGTGAAACATTGACGCATTAATATTTCAATATGCGTATCATCTTCGTTGTTTTCTTAATAAGGAATCTGTCTGGGACATAAATAAAGAAACAGTTCGTGAGTCATTTTTTGTACCGATAATCCGTAGGGCTGTTGAAGACAACTTCTATTTTTGAGACAATTAATTCAGTCAAAATAAGAAGGGACGAAATCCGTGTTTTCTGTGGAAACAAGAGTAAATAAATGGTCATAAGTCGTCAGTGATGCGCAAATGTCAATCCTTCAAAGGAAGGAAGTTTAGAAGAAATTAATATACATGTTTATTGATGATTATTTCATTTGTAATAGTTTTGAACGATGGCCTATGTTTGCGCGATGCGGCTCGTATGTTTATACAAAGTGTATTCTTTCTTATGTTTTCCACGGCCTTTTCTACCTTTAATTAAACTGTTAACCAATTTCACGATTTGCAGTATGATATGTAATACTATATACGAAAATGAAACAAATATATACGTATTCGGGCTCGGTTAAACTATATAGGGAAAGAAACTGACGCCTGTATAAGAATGTTTACTGTAAGATGAATAAGCAGAAAATTTTGTAGAGGGTCATGCAATGAAGCTTTCTGTTAAGTTTCAGTGAATTTGGCCTAGCAGTTTCAGAGGAGATGTTTTTTAAAGTAAAAAAGGAAGTTGGCCTGATTGTTGTTATTGTTATTAATCAATCGCGACCCCTTGTTGTATTACTGTAGAAGGTTACCCAAGAAAGCTTCCTGTAAAGTTTCAGTGATTTTGGCCTAATAGTTTTAGAGAAGAAGTCTTTTAAAGCAAAACAGGAAGTTGCCCTTTTGTTGTTGATGTTGTATATGTTGATCAATCGTGACCACTTGTTATATGTTTTGGAGAGGGTCACCAAAGGAAGCTTCCTGTAAAGTTTCAATGAATTGGGTGGTAGTTTCGGAGATGTAAAAAAATTATTGTTGCTGTTGTTGGTGTTGTTGATTAATCGTGACCACTTGTTGTATTTTTGTATAAGGTATCCCAAGGATGCTTCACGTAAAGTTTCATTGAATTTGGACGGGTTGTTTCAGAGAAGATGTTTTTAAAGCAAAACAGGAAGTCGGTCATGTTGTTGTTGTTGTCGTGAGCTCGTGCTGTATTTTTATAGAGGAACACCCAAGAAAGCTTCCTGTAAACCTTCGTTGAATTTTAAGTGGTAGTTTCAGAAGAGATTGTTTTTTAAAGCAAAACAGAAAGTCGGCCATTTTTGGTTGTTGTTGTTAATCAATTGTGACCCCTTGTTGTATTGTGATAGAGGGACACCCAAGGAAGCTTCCTGTGAATTTTCATTGTATTTGGCCAGGAAGTTTCAGAGGAGATATTTTTAAGCAAGTGTTGACGGACGGACGGACGGAAGGACTGACGGACGGACGACGGACAAATACCGATCACAATAGCTTACCTTGAGCACTTCGTGCTCTGGTGAGCTAAACATAGAGAAGAAATAAAAAATAAGACTTCTTCTTATCCCCCGCTGGCCTGTTTAATATTTTAATACATCATTCCCTTTTTGTGTGCAATAATTTCATTTAAATTAGTTGAATCCGTTTAGTTGCAGCGTGTAATGTGGACCATTGGCAGAATGTAATGTGGACCATTGGCAGAATATAATGTGGACCATTGGCAGAAACATGTATAGTCTCGGTACCGCATCAATTGTAACGTTCTCGATACCAAATTTAGATAGTTCTCAAGATACCGCTACCAAGGTCTTGTATACCCAACCTCCTTCAGGGGAACTGACTTCGAAGCAAGTGATTAAGATTGCGTTTAAACATATCTGTTCTACTTCTTTGGAGACCAAATGTCCCTTCTCCAAATCACTTAAAGGGGCTGTTCTCCGTATGATAAAATTGCGGAAAAAAAAGAAAATTGTCTAAAACTGTCATAAACTTGGAACTAATGTGTACAATGCATTGAAACTTACTTACTGAAGTACCACAAAGTTTACAATTTATTTTAAGTTTAGCAGCTAATTAGGAGAACCGATATTTAGGCTGGAGGATAACTTGGTTTTGTTTACAAACAGAGTATTGTCATCTTTTATTACTCATCTGAAATGATTCTGGTCATGTATTTTTTGATAGAAATTGAGATCATCCTTTAGAAATAAAGCGTTTTCGCAAATAGAAACATTCTAAAGACATTTAACGCCAATCATAGTGAGATTTTATGATATTTCCGATTGACAACACTGACTTATATCATTCTTTTTCCCTTGTCAAGAGCATCCGAATGTTGTTTTTGAAATTAATGCAAAAAATAAGCAATTTTTACTACAGATACTTTAATTTTTCATTAACTGTACGAAACAGCCCTTTTCTAAACAAACAAGAGCTGTCACAGTATGTGACGAATGCCCCCGAATGTGACATTGACCTACGAACAAGGTCAGTACATGAAAAGTTGATCTTGCCTTTACGTGTCAAATACATATGGCAAGGTATTTTAAATTGCCTCTGAACATAAAAAAAATACCACCCATACTTGACAACCAACACTGTTATGTCCTTATATTCAGAATTCCCTTGTGAATAAACACTTAGTGTATCTTTCACCTTAGAGGTAGGGACATGGGTCTTGCACACGACACGTCGTCTTCATATGTGGAACACATGTAGCAAGTTATTTTAAAATCTGTCCATACAAGAGAAAGTTACATGACAACCTATACCCTATGTCCTTGTATACAGCACTCCATTGTGAATAAACACTAAGTGTGACCTTGACCTTTGAGGTAGGGACACGGGTCTTGCACGCGACACGTCGTCTTGGTATGTGGAACACATGTGGCAAGTTATTTTAAAATCTGTCCATACAAGAGAAAGTTACAGCCCGGACCCGACAACCTATACTCTATGTCCTTATATGCAGCACTCCATTGTGAATAAACACTATGTGTGACCTTGACCTTTGAGGCAGGGACACGGGTCTTGCACGCGACACATCGTCTTGGTATGTGGAAAAAATGTGGCAAGTTATTTTAAAGTCTGTCCATACAAAAGAAAGTTACAGCCCGGACACAACAACCTATACTCTAAGTCCTTATATGCAGCACTCCATTGTGAATAAACACTGAGTGTGACCTTGACCTTTAAGGTAGGGACACGGGTCTTGCACGCGACACGTCGTCTTGGTATGTGGAACACATGTGGCAAGTTATTTTAAAATCTGTCCATACAAGGGAAAGTTACAGCCCGGACACGACAACCTATACTCTATGTCCTTATATGCAGCACTCCATTGTAAATAAACACTAAGTGTGACCTTGACCTTTGAGGTAGGGACACGGGTCTTGCATGCCACACGTCATCTTGGTATGTGAAACACATGTGGCAAGTTATTTTAAAATCTGTCCATACAAGGGAAAGTTACAGGGCCGGACGGACGGACGGACGGACGGACGGTGCGATTTTAATATGCCCACCTTCGGGGGCATAAAAAAGAATTATTCATGTATAAAAGATCAGGCCCCAATATCACGAATATACTTAAGTCAAATCTCAGTCTCAACTCATTTTTCCAAATTACAGTATGACATTATTAAAAATTACTAAAGTTTGACTACTTTTAAAAGTACATATGCACATGCATTGTGTTGATTAACATTATTATTCTGAAAAAAATAGTTCTACAGCACAAAATGTACTTGAGTAAAACTCAAAAATAATAAATTTGACTCAAGTACAATTTTTTCTCTCAAATACTTGTTTAAATAAAATATTGACCAAATTATTTTATCAACATAATAAATGAGAGAATGCAAATTTAAAAAGGGTAAAACATTTACAATTTTGAATCATATGATGATGTAATTTGATAAAAAAGTTGAGAATGAGATAGATTAACTTGAGTATTTTCGTGAGATTGGGGCCTGAATCGTACAAAATACGATATCTTTACTTTTCGCCCATTATTACGTCGACCGACGTCAAAGAAGACCGGCAAGCCACCTTAATGACACTATTCATCGAATTGCGGTAGCGTAACAACGCATCTAAACACCGGCCGGTGTTGTTGTTGTTGTTGTTATTTCCCAGTTACTGACCCTCCCACCTCTTTACGAGGATATCAGGTGTGGACATACCAGCTTTACATGGTGGAGGAAGACCTCAGGTGCCTCTCCGGGCAATATTCAGGCTCGAGTTGGTCCTTTGGTAGAACCACGGACGTTCCGCAAGCTAGCTGGTTAGCTTCCTCACATGAAAGGTCTTGACCGTGAGCCTCGTTGGCGCAATGAAACTTAATGCTTAATGAAACGGATAATTCTCACCAAAGGGATATTGTTTCGCCAATAGAAACAGATGACCAAATGAAATCGGGATACATAGAGAAATCCTTTGCAACTTTCAAGGTACACGGTAGAACATACTTCACATACATTACATCATTATGCAATCATACCAGTTGGACAGTCTACATATGAATTATATCATACAAAATATTGCAACTTACCATACATTGCTGCAACTAATTCACTATATATCCACGGTTGGAATGTCATTCACAAATGTATAATACTTTTCATTCATAGAAAGTTGGTTGTAGTACCAAATAGCACGTGGGTGTCAAGTCATTGAGTACATACAAAAACACGAGTTAGCTCAAGATATACACGACTGGATAAATTTCACTCCATCTAACTTCTATTATACAAACACTCGGACTTTTGTGAACTACTTGTTAAACTTTATAACAAAATGTTTTATATGAGCCTAGTTCACCTACTACTGACTAACAATCATTTACTTTTGTTCGCATTTTATTTTAATGCTTCTCGCTAAATTTTACCTGTTTGCTCGAAAACTGTTTGTATGCTTTAGGCAGTATTGCCTGAATGCATTAAAAGTTGTTGTTGTTGTTGTTGTATATGATTCATCGTTGATAAAAACGGAACCTCACAATTAAATTAAAGTCGATTTTGACTTTTGCATCGCAGCCGACCCTTAAGTCGTATTCACTTAAAATCACAGATGGCAGGTTGAAATATTTGAATAGACAAATGTGTTGAAAGTTTCATTAAGCTGGCCTTATTCAATCAGTGTTTGATAGTGTTTATTTTTCAAAGAAGGGTGAACTTGACGCTTATGTAATCAAAATGAATTTCGATCTCGTGTTGGTTGAAAGTGATCTGATGTTTCATCAAAATTAGAAGGTTTTTTATTGCACGATACATATGGTACATATATGTCGGTACCATTCATGTGTCTACCTTTCACATTTCTTTTAAAATTCTTATTTGTTCATAAGGGGTTATAACTCTGTTTATTTGATAAAGGTCCACTAAACAACAGTTAAAGATGCACTCTTACTCCCAAATAAGATTTACCACAATTAATACAATTGTTTTAATAGACCAAAAAGAATGAATAAATTTGCGTGGCAAAATTTAGTGCTTACTCATTTGTATATATGCAATTATTGAATATAATGGCTGTATTTCTAGAAAAGCTCAACCTGTTCGGAAATGCGTTCGCCTTTCGAAAGTAGAAAATGCGCCCAGTTTCAGGACGGAAATGTGCCCACTGGCGTGGCAGAAAAGTGAAAATCCGTTGAGGTTCGGACGAAAAGAGGACAATGCGTAAATGCACTAATTAGCGAGGCAAAAATGCACCACTAGATAGTTTGCAATTTTGTCCGCCACTTGATGGGTTTCTGCAGTGAAGCAATTTCGAGATTTCGCCGTGAAAATCAAAACATGACCTTCCAGAAATCAGCTACCATAGATTGGTGTGTTCAAGAATTTTATCACGTAGTTTATTGCGTAATTATGAACCTCACCATGAAGCCTAATTTCATTCCTTTTTATATTTCGAGAATACGCCGTGCAAAAGCAAAACACGACCTTCCAGAAATCAGCTACCATAGATTGGTGTGTTCAAGAATGTTATCACGTAGTTTATTGCGTAATTATGCAGCTCACCATGAAGAGTAATTTCTTTGCTGTTTATAGTCGGTACTAATGGAGCGTGGTGTTGACAGTGTTTCATTACAACTCGTTCGATCCAACAATTGCCTGCAGACCTTTTTTCTGTTCCATAGTGTTCGCACCATTATAGATATATTTGCGGTAGTTTCTTGCACGAGAACCATTCGAAAATGCGTTGTTTAATTAACGTTGTCCCAGACAAAATGGCGACGGTTTTAAACGCGAGATTGACGTTCAGACTCTGCGTTTAGTGCTAACTTAAAACAACAACATTCTTTGGCTTATCGATTGACGACCTGTAATCAAATAATTTTATTTACATTGCTTAAACCTCATCTGAATCATTCGCGATTACCATAACTATAAACGCGTTTTAATTATACGTCGACTGGTAGCCATAGTCGAGAAGTCATCCGTGAAGGAAAAACATTCAAAATGGCTGCCAAAATGGCTGCCAAAACGACTCGTCGATTGGGTAAATCAGGCGCTTAATTTGTATTTATGAACATGCCTAAATTGCGCAATTATCTTACCAATACAATTTAATTATAGTGAAAATATGCTGTTAGTTAAACTAACCAACGAGGTCAAGTATTATCAGCATTAATTCCATCCAAAAACCCTTCGGTCAATTGGAAGAAGCTTGTTTATCAGCTTTTATGGAGATGATGACCAAGGCTATTAGGAGAGATCCGGTACACAGATGGCAATAATAAGATAGCAGGAAGATGTCATTGATTGTCTATTGGCCAGAGAAAACAATTAAACCACATGCTGTCGTGCACTTTAACTTAGGGGCAACATCAAGGTTTTAGGTCGAGATTTGGAAAGGGAAGGGTGCTAGGTCAGAAATGGCATTTTTAATGCGCATTGAATGAGAAAGGGCCAATGTACAATTGTGTTCGTGTCGTAACTACTTTTAATACTAGCGGCCTAGGGGCGTGCAGTTAGCGGCCTAGCGGCCTAGTGGCGTGAAGTTAGCGGCCTAGCGGCCTAGCGGCGTGAAGTTAGCGGCCATGGCGGCCAAGCGGCCTAGCGGCCTGGCGGCCTAATTATTTTTTCTATTTCCAAGCAATTGTTCATGCCTTTTTTTTTAAAACAATGTTAAATCAAAGTTTTTTATTCATATAGTTACATAGCGGCTTTAAATTGTTATCTATTCAGAATATTTTTCTTTACCTTTTATTCTAAAACAATTTTAAATTAAGAGTGATAATGTGTGCTTAAAAACAGTTAATATATCATTGATTTAGAAGAAAATGCATCTATATATGCTTTGAAATAGGATAGCATTTTAGGCCGCTAGGCCGCTAGGCCGCCAGGCCGCTAACTTCACGCCGCTAGGCCGCTGAAGTGCTCGATCGACTTTTTTTGAAAAAAAAAAAAAAAAAAAACCTTCGGAGTGATAATTTGTGCATAAAAACAGTAAATATATCAGTGTTTTAGAAGATCAGGCATGTTTAATGCTTTGAAATAGCTGACTGCTTAATCAACGCTTTTGAAAAAAAATATGTTGATTATCGCTAATAGCTTCAAGGTGTTCATTTATGCATTCAAACAGTTAATATTTCATTGTTTTAGAAGAAAATGCATGTATACATGCTTTCAAATAGGATACCATTTTAGGCCGCTAGGCCGCCAGGCCGCTAACTTCACGCCGCTAGGCCGCTAGGCCGCTGAAGAGCTCGATCGACTTTTTCGAAAAAAACTGAAAAACGCTTCAGAGTGATAATTTGTGGTAAAGAAAAATATTCTGAATAGATTACAATTTAAGGCCGCTATGTAACTATATATATATATATATGTAACGCATTAACAATTGCTTGGAAATAGGAAAAATAATTAGGCCGCCAGGCCGCTAGGCCGCCAGCTTCACGCCGCTAGACCGCTAGGCCGCCAGGCCGCCAGGCCGCTAACTTCACGCCGCTAAGACGCTAGGCCGCTAACTTCACGCCGCTAGGCCGCTAACTTCACGCCGCTATGCCGCTAGGCCGCTAGGTCGCCAACTTCACGTACATTGTATAATGTATAACAAAAAGGACATCAGTCACTCTGGCTAATGGTCGATATTTGATTCCCTGCTTGCACCCCACGGGTCGACCCTCCGCCTCAACACTTAACAAATTAAACGTTCACAGGAGAGACATTAAAGGCAGACCCCATGTCAATGCAATACACTGGATATCATGGTATATCCAAGGGTCACATACAGGATGATCCTGTCAATGCACTGGCTATTATCTGGATTGTGATTATCAAAACAAAAGTGCATTGTATTAAAGTACATCGTACCTTTGTGAAGAAGAGTACGAACGACTTCAATGGAGTACAGCTTTTACTGGCATCAAGGAACATTTAAATGCATTGCAAATTGGGATTTATGTAAAAGAGAAGACAATAATATGCGATGGCTGGAATGAATGGAGATATTAGACACACAGATTATATCACCAGACTTTATTTTCTTATTTATACGACAACAAATATTTAAAATCAAAGCCATGTCGAGACTGCAACATTGTTTCATTTCCTTTGCTAATGCGATGTTTGGCTTCGATTCTCGAATGATGCAAAACAGATAAAAAAATACAAAGCTCTAACATGATTGTGTAGAGAAAAATATGTTTTTTAAACACTCCCCCAGGATTGCACTCCATCGGTTGAAATAAATGGTTCTGCCATCGACATCAGTTAACTAAAATGAGAAAAAGCACGACAATGGTATAAACTTCTAAAAATGGATATATAGTCGAAACCCGTTGGGACCAGCCTAATACTTCGAGCCTAGCAAATATCGAGCCAAGCGGAAAAGCTTACATAAAGTTAAACAAAGTCGGTCCTTTACATCAAGTTCGATCCAACATGGAAATCCACCCAAGCAAACGGTTTTCGACTGTATGCATTTTTAATAAATGTGATGGAAAGTAGAGGTAATTTAAGATCATTCTTGTCAAAATTACTAATTTTTCACAAAGTTAAAAATATTCCTTATGCTTCTGTACATTTTGCATAGCAAAACCAATTAAGGAACGCATTTTATATTTCCGTTTCACATATTAAAGAGCTTTGAAATTGAAGCAGAAAATCTGGCAAGTGCGAATTTACGTTTATTTCATCGTACCTGTTAAATATCCGTCTATTATATGGCGTTATTAAAACAATATAGAATGGTCACTCGGACAGTTTTCTGATTGCATTCTATACAATGGCCTAGTGCGCATGCGCAAATCTATTTTTGCAACACTATGCACTACTTTATATGCTTTATAAAGAAATACAGTAATAAGACAGTATTTAAGGGTTGAATTTTTTATTAGTTTTTATGTTGTTTTTTATCAAAATGACTTAATTCCGAAATAATAATGTGTCCCGATACATTTTTATTATCAAACATGGTTGCCCTGATGGTTTGTGAGTATAAAAACTGGGTAGATTGATGAAATAATTGATGCTTTTTCATTATCACATTTCCCACAAATAATTGCTATATGTCATACATAATCAAACCACCAATATCCACATTATCGCTTTTGATTTTCCTCAGGCCTTATAAAAAAATAGGTCTGTTTCAGGTTACCCGACCGACCCTATTTTTTCCCGCCGACCCTAACCTATTTTTCCCTGAAAAAAAATGTGATTTGGGTACGAAAAGCATTTGTTACGAAATGTATGTACGTAAAGTTGACAATATTAGAGTTGGATTTCTGAATGTATTTACCGTACTTCACCTTAGAGTTCGAACACCTTAAAATAATTACTTTTTCGCTCTCCGAATTCATTGAAAATAACCATTTTTACATTTTATCTACATGTATGGTAAACCTGCCTTTTTTCTTCATGTCTGCATTTTACCACTTATTAATTTATCCATAGTTATTAATGTTTATTACGCCTATAAGTGTAACTCCTTCATCAAGTTAATTAAAATCCCATTCAACACCATTTTATACATGCATTGAAATGAATAAACACCTTTTATCGGTTTCAGATCAAACAGTCACATTGTGTGACGTCACATAACTCTCGGTTATACCCACGAGGATCTCATAGAGAGCAAGGATATTGCTATGCAGGATTATTGTTTCTGAGTGGTGTTTTCGATTGTAATTTAAGTATTGCATTTCTAACTTTAATTCATCACATTAAATAGTTGCCTGTATCATTGAATGTGTTGACTTTGATTGTTCTATTGATGTTTCAATGAATATTACTGAACGATTATTGCTTCATAAAGTCTATATTAAAAGTGTGGTACAAGTTTCAAAGTTTATTGGCGGATCGTTTAACAAACATGTCATGTCTGTGTTTTCTTAATCGCTTGATTGCCCTTGTTGTTTCTTTAATCCTCCATTAAATATATCACACATCCTTTTCAACAGGAAATAAATCGTTTAGGATGGGTAGTAACTAACTAACTTATCATAGTGATGTAAACGTAATCTAGCCAGGCATTGTAACGATAAAGATCAATAATTTTTGTCTGTGAGACTCAGATGTCCTTTGGGTGTCCGAAAATCAGGTACCTAAAATAAATTATTTTTGAAAATAATAATCCGAAATTTTAGATTGTCCTAATTCTAAGGTAAATTACGGATAGTTTGTGCTTAGGGCAGGTATATTTCAATTCTTGAACTATATTTTCTTGTCAGATACATATGTGTCAGATACTGACTTTCGGATTGATATGTCACACTTTTAAAAGTGTGCAATTTTGGCAATAAAACCTTCATGTTACTTGTTCTTCAAACCTGAACTCACATGTCCTCTTGACAGCATTGAGGTTTCCTTGGCTAATGGCTTATATGGTAAATTTGCTGTCCCACTCTTCATGTAATTATGTAACATAGAGGTTTGCATTCTACAGAGGGTGATTGAAAGCAAAAGGGTGCATAAAGAAAAGTAAGACCGTTCCTGGAAAGTCTTAAATAATAGAGTGGTGTACCATAACTTAGTTGAAATCCAACCATCATTGTCAAAGTATTTAACCAGACAAATAAAGAATGTTTCCTTTGAAGCATGGAACATGTTTAAAAACTACTGATAAACCTGAAAATTGGTGACTTTTATTTTTGTTACTTTATGAGTCAACAGTTACTGAAATCAATATATATGTATATTTATAAACAAATTTAAAAAAACAAATAAAATTATTCCGACCTACCTACCCTATTTTTTGGCAGCGTTACCTGAAACGCACCTATTTTTTATTTGGCCTCATCATTCGAGGAATGGTCTCATTACATGTGTGAAAGAGTTGACTCATTGTCCAGGGATAACGCGGAAGAACGATCGCCATGAAAAATTTGAAGTATTGCTTACTAGACGATAACATACAATGTAATTAGGTGAATATACCGTCTTAAAGATTGTTTTCATGTCATTTCAACACCACTTCGTTTTTTTTTATTTCCCCTCTGAAACAATTTCTGTTTTATCTTTCATTTTATTACTTCGAGAAGTAATCATTAAGTTCCTGGATTTTTTTACAAACATTCCCTTGATTTCTATCTTAGCTTTATAGAGCCTGTCCAGATGACTTATAAAATAACTGAAAGTAGAAAGTTTATAAGCAGTCCCAGAAATGACAGGGGTGGTACTTATGGTCATACACCATTGCCTTCATTCACTCTATTGGTCAGTTGTTAATAATAAGTAGTCTGATAAGCTACATCGTTCTTAGATCCGGTTAAGACCAATATTAAATCCCAGCCCCGGACCAGATTGCAGGAAATTGACATTTATTATAAACACTGACAATAACAAACTGTAGGATTTTATCAGAAATCGTGGCTTTAATACTTTTCTGCTTCGATTAGTCATCTAATGTCTTAAAACGTGTACTCGTATTTTCAATGTAATGTTCATTAAGCTATCAATAAATAATTACCACAATTAGAAAGTGTGTTTTTTATTAGAAATAAAATTCTGATTAGCTCAAAACTGTAAGTTATGTTTTGATAAAGCCCTGCTGGGTCGGTTCAAATTCGTCTGCCGTGTACACATACTGTGAAATAGCATTAGTGTTCATGTCAAATTGGACAGTCCATTGAAAGCCTTTTCAAATTTAAACATGGTGACCACCAATTTAACAGCATCTCTCAGATGTGTTCTCGGTCGAAACCTGAATAAAGTATTTTATTTCAATTAAGCAAAAAAAAAACTCAAGTTGCAGTTTCTTAAAATGTCTCAATGCAAATGGTTGCCGCAACAAATGAGACTTAATACAACATTGAACGAATTGTTTTATAAGGTGGTCTTGGTTACGGCCATCTTGTTTTTCGCAAAGACACGAACATTTCGTACTTTCGTACTCTCTTGTCTTCGCCTTCGTGTCTTAGCGTCATCTTTTTCGCTTGGCTCCATTGCCTTTGTACGTTCGTGTGTTCACCCTTTCGCGTAAGGCTCTAATAGAATTGATGAATTGATCCTGACATTGAGCATTACACAACTTTCGACGTATTCTCACTTTCTAACTATTAAGATATTTTTTTAGATTTTTTTTTCGCATGGCTTTAGCATCCATTATCAGCCGTTAAGATGCTCGAAGAAGGGTGAGAAAATTTGTATGATCTCGTGCATTTCATATTATACTATAGGCATAAGCTGCGCAACATGATGTGGCACTGAATACCTCATCTTTTAATCCTGGAAAACGAGGAACGATGTGTGGGAATAAGATCAGAACCGTTTGCAATGTACGACGTCTGGAACGGCGCTGATTTTATGAAATAGTAACTTGTATCCTTAATTTTCTTTTTCGAAAAAAAATAAAAATTAAATCAAAGTTTGGATCGGAGAAAGACCTTAAATCGATCACAGATAAAGGTCAGTATGATGCCATTTTTCGAACAAGATGAAAAGAACATCAACAAAGTATGAATCGGAGAAAGACCTTAAATCGATCGCAGTTAAAGGTATGTATGATATCATTTTTCGAACAAGATGAAAAGGTAGAAGGACAGAGTATGAAACAGAGAAAGTCCTTATATTGATCGCAGTTAAAGGTATGCAAAGATCATAATTGTATTGAACACGGATGTATCGCACAGTGAAATGTGGATCAGATTCATGTTCAACGACAATGCCCCTATCCACAAGTCAGCCGTAGATAGAGCACTAAGAGGCCAACGTACGCCAGCTAAGAGGTCAACGTACGCCAGACCCTTTCTATAAGGCATATAAACCTGATCTAGCCCACCTGTACGTTTTGGCCCGAATGAGGTATTCAATTAAAAATGAACACAACAAGTACAAGTACAACGATATTCCAATATTCGAATTGCAATCATGCATGGGCTCGATTGTTCAGAACTTTGTTAAGGTTAATAACGTTTTTAAAGTCATCGTTGTTAACTTGCAAATCAATATTGCTCTGTAAGTTCCACAGAAACACTAAATATATGAGCATATCAGCAAATATTTCACCTTTAAAATTTTCACCATGTTTTTTTAATGTAATGCACATTGATTTAGGACTCTTTCTTTACCCCTCGTGCACTTACTACCTCTTGGTTTCGTTCAATAGCATGAAATATATCAAATGCATAATTGAATGAAATTGGTTTAATTCCATTAAATTTGTAACGTTTTTTTATAAAATCAAATTACGTTCATCTTAAAAAAGAAAGTGATTTACATTATCATCAGTAAAAGAAAGAGATAACTAGTTCGTTAAGATAGATTTTTGCGAGACAGCGATTCGAACGTATAATTAGGAAAATGGTATGTCAGAATGATTGAATTGAAAATTCAGGACCTGTTTTCCGGTCCTAATTTACCGTATTAAATCGAACGTCATGAATATTTGAAGAGAAAGTCAAGTGTTTTTATATACGTAAATACCAGTTCCATACAAAGTAAATCTAGCATTTCGATCACATGTACCAAGTGAAACAAACAATCGCTGTAAAAATAGTTGCATTATCTGGCTTTTTTTTTGTGAAATGAGAATTGTCGAGAGATGCAATGTTTTGGTATGTATAATGATAGGTTTATTGATTAAAGATTGTTGGCTTCAAACGCTTTTGTTCGTCTGGACGTAACATAATCTAGGTTGAGCGCCAAGTTCCGAGGTGCACTCTTAACGTACTTTTAAAAGATGTTGTTTGTAAATAAAAACAATTGGACGAATTTATACGCATTCGTGACCTGTTAATATTATATGTAACGTTTATGAAGCACTGTTCAGGGGCGTAGCTTCCTATAGGCCGTGTAGGCTACGGCCTACACATTTCCCCAAAATGTCGAAAAAATAAGAATGCCAATAAATAAGGAATAAAAAATACTCGAGGGTTAAAGCATATTGATTAACATAACGGCATAGCGTATATAATTCATCAATATAATTATGTTAATGCAGAAAACAAACCTCAAGTGGAAAATAGCCAGCAATTAGTGTATAAATTAACAATATAAAATCAACGTTCAGTTGCTGCCAAATTTATTTAAGTCACGAGACTTAAATCTAAGTAATATTTCATGATAAATAGGTATATGAAACATGCGCCAATTTACCAAATATACGCTAAAACGCACCTCTGACAATCTAGGATAAAAACATTTTCTCGGCCTACACATTTATTCCATCCAAGCTACGCCCCTGCTGTTGTGGTACATCCATAATGGGAACTATAAATGCCTAAAGAGCCATATTCAACATGACCAGCATGCTTATTTGGCTAATCCAAGGTTGTGTAATCGGTCGACGAGAACCGCTTTAATGACAGCGCGACATATACAGCGATGCCGTTTATATTGTCTTAATATAACATTACAAATGATGGTTTACGAAAGAAATTTACATTTTATCAATTTGAATCAGACAGCACACTTACTGCACTTAGATTTTAACCTGCCTACAAACATTTCGTTTGTCTGTGTTTCAAATAATACCCTTAGTTTTTGATGTTATCGTAGTACAAAACCCTTAAAGGCCGGCAGCGATGCAAAAATGGGTTGGGAAGGTAAAAAGCTAACGTTTAAAAATACATGTTTTATTAAGCTTTGAGGAACGATAATTTTTTGGGAGTGAAACATTTATTCTTGGCGACATGTTTTGGATAAGTTAGAGTTAATCAATTTTACAAAACAAGATTTTAACAGATTTTGGATAAAAAAAACGTTCACATGATTACGGAAAGTTCTGTCGACATTTTTAGTACTACCTTTTTATTTTGGTATGCCCCCCCCCCCCCCCCGACTACCTATTCAACAATGTTTTGAGAGATATTGATGATATCTTGTCAAATAGGAAAGTTATTCAGAAAAATAATAAAATTTTGCGGATGAAATTCATTTACAAAAATGCATATATCTTTTTAAAAATACCCGCAATCAACACAAAGCCACAAGACAATGTTGATTGGGCAGTTCCGATAAGTTTGACCCACTTTGTTTTTGTATTCAGACGTTTTCGAGAAAACGTAAATGCTTTTTGGTTGGAAATCTGATAAAAAATTCCTTCGTAAAAAAATGCTCAACTCCTATTTTCATCTTTTAATGTTGCATCGGATGACCCATGCTTATTAAATATTGATCACCAAAACTCAATTAAAGTTTATTTTTTAAAACATTTAAAAGTTTGGTCCCTCAATCGACTTTTGCTATCTGCCGACCCTTAAATACTGGGCAATAAAAAGTGTAACCAATTAGTGGTGCGGAGTATAATTTAAATACCCCGGATGGGACATAGTGAACTTAAGTCATAATGTTAATTGACGAAAAATGGAATTTAGGTCAAATGTATGCGATCTACCGAAATAATTATTCTTGCACAACAGACATGCGTTTCCGTAATTTTACTGGTAGAAATCTCTGTATTTTTCCGCCCTGGGTAGAGAACTCAAGTGCCACGACGCCCCATCTCAGAAAAAGATATATCTGAAGAAAAAACGCAATTAAATGTGAGGTTTACGCGAAGAATACAGTCAAAAATAAAATAAACGTTTTTTGTTGGTAATAAGATATTTCGGTTTTGTATCGGTTTCACGAAATGTGTATTTGTATTTGTTGATACAGTTTCAATAAAACCAAAACCAGTTTTATCTTTCTAATAAACGAAGACCGAAACCGGGTTTTGAAACTACCGCAGGTGGTTTCATAGGTTAGTTTCATCCGAAAACTAGTTAACTTTGAAAACAACATGGCGGAAAGTGATCAACCACGTTTGTTGAAAGTCAATTTTTTTGATAACAATGCATTACAATGGGCAAATGACCTAACTGACAAAGGTAGTATCAATAATTAGTAATAATGGCTACATGCAATAGCTCAGCCATGTTGTTGAAACTGTGAATAAAACCATGCATTTGTTACTTCAAGCAAAACAATCCAAACCGGTTTCGAAACTGCTGACACCATCGAAAGTAAAACTGAAACTGGTTTGGTATAAAGAAAAACGCCCGAAGTATCCCAGCCGCGATATTCTTTTAACTGATAACAGGTACTCAACCAATCTGCACATATTTGTATAGCACCTCTTGAAGGCGTTTGTGAAGATGAATTGGACTTTCATCATACCGTTTATTCAATATAATTGTAAAATTCTAATGGTTGTCCACCGGACAAGGCTAAAGCTCTTGTTTCAGAACCTTAAAACGACACAATTCCTGGGGATATATTACGACTTTGTCCGGAATAACAGCTCGTCATTGTATTGAGATCAGTAAACAACTTCTCATGCGTTTTTTAATAAGCTATAAATACATAATTAAAAAAAATCATGCTTTTTTAAAACTTCAAATTTGAATCAAATCTACTGTTTCATGTATGCAGAAATTCAAATCAAATACGTGAACGCGATATTCCCCTGTTGTTATGTAAGTTAAGTGGAGAGTGGCGTACTACACGACTTCTGTGACAGTTAAATGCGTTTTTCTTTCTAGTTCTAATTGACTCATATGCTCTATGCCATAAGCAACTGGCACTAAAAGTCCAGAGCAAACATTCCGGAGGAGGCAACACGCTAACTCTAACCCTTATACTTTTATCCAAGATAAGCTATGTATGCAATTGTTTGACAGTGATTATATATGCAACATCACCAAAACCTCATTGCAAAGGCTTAAGCGGTATTCTTTCTTAACGATTCATTGATTCAACTTCATTATCGGTAAATAGTACAACAATATCGCATGCTCCTTTCGATTTTTAATTAAGATTCAAAACCAAACATTAAGCGTGTAATGCAATTGCATTGTTTTAGCCACAAGTAACGAATGTGATATTTCTACATTTTCAGAACTTTGTTTCATGTATTAATACATATGCATAGTACATTAAGACATATTATTTCTATATTTTTAGAACTTTGTTTCGTGTATTAATACATATGCATAGTACACTAAGACATATTATTGCTATATTTTTAGAACTTTGTTTCGTGTATTAATACATATGCATAGTACACTAAGACATATTATTGCTATATTTTTAGAACTTTGTTTCGTGTATTAATACATATGCATAGTACACTAAGACATATTATTGCTATATTTTTAGAACTTTGTTTCATGTATTAATACATATGCATAGTACATTAAGACATATTATTGCTATATTTTTAGAACTTTGTTTCGTGTATTAATACATATGCATAGTACACTAAGACATATTATTGCTATATTTTTAGAACTTTGTTTCATGTATTAATACATATGCATAGTACACTAAGACATATTATTGCTATATTTTTAGAACTTTGTTTCATGTATAAAGACATCTGCATAGTACACTAAGACATATTATTGCTATATTTTTAGAACTTTGTTTCATGTATTAATACATATGCATAGTACATTAAGACATATTATTGCTATATTTTTAGAACTTTGTTTCATGTATTAATACATATGCATAGTACACTAAGACATATTATTGCTATATTTTTAGAACTTTGTTTCATGTATTAATACATATGCATAGTACATTAAGACATATTATTGCTATATTTTTAGAACTTTGTTTCGTGTATTAATACATATGCATAGTACACTAAGACATATTATTGCTATATTTTTAGAACTTTGTTTCATGTATTAATACATATGCATAGTACACTAAGACATATTATTGCTATATTTTTAGAACTTTGTTTCATGTATTAATACATATGCATAGTACACTAAGACATATTATTGCTATATTTTTAGAACTTTGTTTCATGTATAAAGACATCTGCATAGTACACTAAGCCATATTATTGCTATATTTTCAGAACTTTGTTTCATGTATTAATACATATGCATAGTACACTAAGACATATTATTGCTATATTTTTAGAACTTTGTTTCATGTATAAAGACATATGCATAGTACACTAAGACATATTATTGCTATATTTTCAGAACTTTGTTTCATGTATTAATACATATGCATAGTACACTAAGACATATTATTGCTATATTTTCAGAACTTTGTTTCATGTATTAATACATATGCATAGTACACTAAGACATATTATTGCTATATTTTTAGAACTTTGTTTCATGTATTAATACATATGCATAGTACACTAAGACATATTATTGCTATATTTTTAGAACTTTGTTTCATGTATTAATACATATGCATAGTACACTAAGACATATTATTGCTATATTTTCAGAACTTTGTTTCATGTATTAATACATATGCATAGTACACTAAGACATATTATTGCTATATTTTTAGAACTTTGTTTCATGTATAAATACATATGCATAGTACACTAAGACATATTATTGCTATATTTTCAGAACTTTGTTTCATGTATTAATACATATGCATAGTACACTAAGACATATTATTGCTATATTTTTAGAACTTTGTTTCATGTATTAATACATATGCATAGTACACTAAGACATATTATTGCTATATTTTTAGAACTTTGTTTCATGTATTAATACATATGCATAGTACATTAAGACATATTATTGCTATATTTTTAGAACTTTGTTTCATGTATTAATACATATGCATAGTACACTAAGACATATTATTGCTATATTTTTAGAACTTTGTTTCATGTATAAAGACATCTGCATAGTACACTAAGACATATTATTGCTATATTTTCAGAACTTTGTTTCATGTATAAAGACATCTGCATAGTACACTAAGACATATTATTGCTATATTTTCAGAACTTTGTTTCATGTATAAAGACATCTGCATAGTACACTAAGACATATTATTGCTATATTTTTAGAACTTTGTTTCATGTATAAAGACATCTGCATAGTACACTAAGACATATTATTGCTATATTTCAGAACTTTGTTTCATGTATAAAGACATCTGCATAGTACACTAAGACATATTATTGCTATATTTTTAGAACTTTGTTTCATGTATAAAGACATCTGCATAGTACACTAAGACATATTATTGCTATATTTTCAGAACTTTGTTTCATGTATTAATACATATGCATAGTACACTAAGACATATTATTGCTATATTTTCAGAACTTTGTTTCATGTATAAAGACATCTGCATAGTACACTAAGACATATTATTGCTATATTTTTAGAACTTTGTTTCGTGTATTAATACATATGCATAGTACACTAAGACATATTATTGCTATATTTTTAGAACTTTGTTTCATGTATTAATACATATGCATAGTACACTAAGACATATTATTGCTATATTTTTAGAACTTTGTTTCATGTATAAAGACATCTGCATAGTACACTAAGACATATTATTGCTATATTTTTAGAACTTTGTTTCGTGTATAAATATATATGCATAGTACACTAAGACATTTGGAAGGTACTTCCGATTGGTCCATTAACTGTCAAACGCTTGATGAAAACTGTTCCCATGATGAAAAACATTGTCAAGGCGGAAATGATTCCTCCGATGCCAAACACGAACAATGAATAGGGAAACGTGTAAGGGGTCTTTCCTAAAATGTGTTCGTATTTCTTGACCACGATCATTGACTTGATGAGTTGGTGTGCATACATTCCTGATGTGACCAGACTGAAAATTGCTGAAAATTGAAAACAACACCATTTAATATGCAACAGAGGACATGTGTTGAAAATCGGTGGTAGCTTGAAGCAGTTTTCTATGAATGCAGTTCAATGTGCCAAACGTTTTGACATTTTAACCTGGCATTTCTGTTGTTATTAAGTAACACCGAAACCATGGTTTTTAGAACAAGCCCTTTGTGATATTATAAAGTAACACCGAAACCATTGTCTATAGAACAAGCACTTTGTGCTAATTATAAAGTAACACAGAAACCGTTGTCTTTAGGACTAGCACTTTATGATATTATAAAATAACACAGAAACCATTGTCTATAGAACAAGCACTTTGTGCTATTATAAAGAAAAACAGAAACCGTTGTCTTTAGGACTAGCACTTTGTGTTATTATAATATAACAAAGACACCATTATCTTTAGGACTAGCACTATGTGCTTTTATAAAGTAACACTGAAACCATTGCTTTTAGGACTAAAACTTTGAGATTTATTATAATAAAGTAACACCGAAACCAAATTTAATCGCACAGTCAGCCAATATTGAACACACATTATTGAAACCTTTTAATTTAACAGTTTTTGCGAAATGTTTACTTATTACTAATAAATATATACAAATATGCAATCATTCTTTGTGTTGGTAACATGTCTATGTGTTTCAATGCATTATTCCATAGAGGACGACAATTTCTTACCTGATAAAAACAAACAGAAGTTACAGATGCAAATAAATGTAAACAGGTATTGTTTCAAGTTCGTCTTTGGTATAATGGCCAACAATGCCGAGATAGTTGCAAATATTTGGAAGACCAAAGCTAAACTTGCCATCACTCGATATTTCACCATATAATTCTCTAATGCATCTGAAAGGTAGAAAATGAAAATTTATAATTGCAATAATAATAATAATAATAATAATAATATTAATAATAATAAGAAGAAGAAGAAGAAGAATAAGAATAATAATAATAAGAATAATAATAACGAAAATAATTATTGTAACAATTATAACAAAATAAAAAGATAACATGTTAAATGTTGACGTGATGATAATAAGATTTAAATAACACTTAACATTTGTAAATAATTCAGTAATTGACATAGTTACTGATATATAATGTCACTGTCAACATCTGCATTTCTAATAAGCGCAAAAAGTTTAAGTGCTTATTAGTTTAAACATATTTATTTACCCAAATACATATGTTTAAACTAATTAGCACTTAAACTTGACTTCAGTTCAACGACATTTAACTTGCTGAAAACTCTTACTGAATAAGTTTAAATCGGTAAACATGTATGGGATTCTTAAAATAGGATGATTTTCACATGTCTTTATGGTTATTCGTTTAAGAATCAAAGTCATATTCAAACAATTGTAGACTACCTGCTAAATCCTTTGACTTCACTTGTTGACTAGGAAACCATTTTATTTCACAATCTGATCTCGCCCCACACACATAACTATACCACAATCCGGAGCCAACATATTGTCCTAATATTTCCACACACGCCCATCCGGGGGTCACAAATCCAACCAGAAACAAAATTAAACTTAAAACTGCAGGTATCGGTAAAAAGCCAGCGTATTTGAAAGTTGTGTTTCCTTCTTCGGTTGTAGACTCATTTTCCATCAAATCGTTGTATCTATTATTCTTTCCTGGCATATTTACTTTTAATGTACGTTTAACGCACTTCAACCTATTTTTATAACTTGTTAAAATGATAAAATCCTTTGTAAATATTATAATTTGTAATATGTACAGGCCGCTTTACTTATCGTTATAAACACAAGTATCGTTTTGCTTGAACTATCTCTATATTTAAAAGCTGTGGGCATTTCGTCATTTTAAAGGATAACATAAAGTCCCCTCTACTTTCAAAACCACAAATGCAAATGAATTTGAAAACCCACATCGTACATAAATATCTTTCGGAATGCCGTTTAGGGCCATCGACTATGAATGTGTTTATCTGAAACGCGATACTCGATAGTACGATGATGAAAACGCTAAATCACGAAACAACGATGGTGAAAACGCGACAGTACGAAGATGAAAACGCGATTGCACGATGATGAAAACGCGAAAATACGACAGTACGATGAAGATAATGCGATAAACTATTGTGTTTTCACCATTGTACTGTCGCGTTTTCACCATCGTAGTTTCGTGATTTCGCGTTTTCGTCATCGTACAATCGCGTTTTCATCATCGTGATATAGCATTTTCACCATCGTACTATCACGTTTTCATCATCGTACTATCGCGTTTTCATCATCGTACTATCGCCTGCTGCTGGCTCCGCTACTCTTACTGCTACTGCTACCACTACCACTACCACTCCCTCTACCACTATCACTACTACCAACACAACCACCACCACCACCACCACCACCACAGCCACCGCCACTGCAATTGCCACTGCCACTACTACCACTACCACTACCACTACCACAACCACTACTACCACTACTACCACTACTACCACTACCACCACTACCACCACTACCACTACTATCACTATTACCACTACTTCTACTACTGCTACTACTGCTACTACTGCTGCTGCTGCTACTACGGCTACTACTACTACTACTACTACTACTACTAGTAGTACTACAACTACCACTATCACTACCACCACCACCACCACCACCACCACCACCAATACTACCACTACCACTACCATCACCACCACCACCACCACCACCACCATTACTACCACTTCCACTGCCACCACCACAACCACTAACACTACCACCACCAACACCACCACCACTACCACTAGCACTTCTACTACTACTTCTGCTACAACTACTACTACTACTATTACTACTACTACTACTCCTACTACCACTACTACTACTACTTCTATCACTACCACGACCACTACTACTACCACTACTACTACTACTACTACTACTACTACTACTACTACTACTACTACTACTACTACTACTACTACTACTACTGCTGCTGCTGCTGCTACTACTACTACTCCTACTACTACTACTACTACTGCTGCTGCTGCTGCTGCTGCTGCTGGTGCTGCTGGTGCTGCTGCTGCTGCTGCTGCTTCTCCTCCTCCTCCTACTCCTACTCCTACTACTACTACTACTACTACTACTACTTTTAATACTACTACTTCTACTACTACTACTACTACTACTACTACTACTACTACTACTACTACTACTACTACTACTACTACTACTACTACTACTACTACTAAGGAGTTTGAAGTTCTTGTTTACATAATTTAATTTCATACTTTGGTGTGCAAACAACCCAAAGATGCGACGAGCTGAAAATGGCTGAAATTAAGAAAATGTATTTTATATGATTTACAATCCAACTTACATCCTAAAATTGATAAAATCAAAAGTGAATCGTACAGCCATCCAACATTTGATAGTGAACACAATTAAAACTAATTCTTTTTTTTTAAAACATTTGTAAGTGATTTACCATACAATATGGAAAGACTGATTTATATCTGTCAAAATGCATTATTCCATAAAGTTATAAAGTTTTAAATTTGATTGGCAAATCGGCATATTGCAAACAAATAAACAATATGGCCAAGATGTGAACTTATATATGAATATCATACATACCAAAAACATGTATTCATAAAGGACGACCATTTCTAACTTGATAAGAACAAGCAAAAGTTGCAGATGCTAATACATGTAAACAGACATGTTTAAATATCATCGTTCGGAATCTGGTTAGCAAAGCGGAAATGGCCGCAAGTATTTGGAGCATCATGGCCAAACATGTCATCACCCGATATTTCAAAATAGCTGCAATTTCATCTGAAAGGTAGGCAATGAAAGGTAGGTTGTAGGTTGGAAGTTTTACAAGATTTTCTTTTGCAATACAGATCAAAATACAGTACAGTAATTTCGTCACCGAGCTATTTATTGTTATTTATACGAAGGTCGTTTTTATCACATCAACAACGACTGCATGTCAGCATGAAAAACATCTAGCGTGACTTAATCGTTAATATACAGAAAAGAGACCTTTAATACAACTGATAGATTAATGAGACTGTTTCCAAAAATAAACATTTAGTATATGGATTTTATATGATCCTATTAAAGTGACACTCTTATTCAAAATAAATACATACACATGTATAACAAACATCATTTTGACTGACAAACCTTTAACAACTTACTAAATAATGCATTTATGGAATCTATTAATTACTGATTGTAACCGTGTATTTAATAGCAAGAAGCGCAATAATATTAAATGATTGGTGAATGATAAAATATTTGCTGATGTCTGCTATAGTCTCATACGATAGAAATACCTTGTTTTATGCTCATTTCTTTCAAATTTAAAATGGTATCAATCATAAGAACCATTGTTTTCGACATTTGTTAATTCTTTTTGGAATATTTAAACAAAAGTATTAATTGTGTTAAATCTTATTTTGGAGTAAGAGTGCATCTTTAATATTGTTATACATGTACGTGTATTTGTACGTATATATACACGAACATGGGAAAGTTGCAGTTGAATTTAAATTACAACCGTCTGTGAAAAAATCTATGATCTATTTTAATTTGTATTTGTAGGTTCGCTAGTGGCTGATACATCACCTTTGTCGGTCGGGTATACGCCGTTGTAAATTTCTGCAATCTATAAAAACCTTGATGAAGTTTTGCACAAATAGTACCCCCCTCCCCCACCCCCACCCCCAAACACACACACACACAAACAATATCCCTCATACACGTACCTGTTTCAAGTATCATTAGGGTTTGAAAACACTACGTGTCCGGGATCATGCAGGTTTTTTTTTTCTTATTTGTGGACTACGTCATCCAGATATGTGCACAGTATTCAATTTTAAATCGGCGTGCATACATGAACAAAAAAGGTTTTTAAACTAAATTGTAACTTTTGAATGTACATGTGTCTTCAAATACAAGTTTAACTACACGTGGTATTGCCTAACATCCAATAATTTACAACCGACATTTATTCGAAACCACAAAAATACATTTGGCCATAAGAGATAGGGGATAGGAAAATTCGTCAACCCTGTGATATGTGTCGTTTAAATATCAAGGGCGTAATCATATTCAAATTCGGTACTTTTAATTCAAAAGTGCTTATATTAACCGCGCAATGTTCTGGCGTACTATAAACAACATGATTCTGTATTAAAAGACAATACCTGACAAACACATACAGCTATAAAACCATGATGCGCATTATCGCCACTCAGACCGGATTTAACGCGAAATAAGGAATGGAGTCGGCGTATTTCCTGTTTGTGTTCATTACAGCAAGCAGTAGTTCGCAATTTATCTAAATTCGGTTAATTTTCAACGAACTGACTTACCTTTTCCCTTAAACCAAATGCAAGATGTATCACGTTACGCAACACGCATTTCATTGAATAACTTTAATTATTGCAACATCTTGTGCATTAATAATAATGATTGTCATGTAAAAAGTACATGATTCTTTCATTATCCTTTTAGTATTGTTTTCTGTATTGATACATTACAACAGCACTCGGTGGCTTAACGATGAAATCAAATGACAGATGTTTCAAAAAGAAGATCGAGTATAACATTCAAATGAAAATCAACGTTATAAAATATTTAATGTAATTAATTTAAAGCTAGTGCGCACTCTCACAGATTGAACGTTTTGACAACTTTTTATTTTTTTTGTCTTGAAAATGATGTTTTATGCGTTTTTCTTAAACCGTTAGTAACAGTTTAAGCAATAAAACATTAATTTTCGAACGGAAATACGAAAGTATATGATCTGATTTTTTGTCAAATCTTGTATCATTAGTTTGCAGATATTTATGCAAAAAAATGCTCTACCAAGACAAAAAAATAAAAAAGGTGTAAAAATGGTATATCTGTGAGAGTGCAGCTTTAAGGCTTTTGTAATGTTTTTTGTTGCCCTAAACATTCCATCGTAACCAATAAGAGACAACAAACATAATCATTTAAATCAATGAGTCACACTATTAAAAGCCAATTTTTTGTTTTAAATAAATTGCCACAGAAAACAACAACATAAGTTTAAAAAAATCAAACCTCTTTTTTTCTAGGCACCACCATTCACGCACCGGTTTTCTAGATAATGTGAACAGTCCATTTTAAGAGACAACTCCATTTCATCACCCTCCAACTCCCAAAACAACAACAACAACAACAACAACAAGTACAGAAACGAACAATACCAAAAGAAATATTTCTTGTTTTTAGAATAATTATTATTCATTTCATACAGTAATATGTAAATCACGAACATTGAAACAGATAAATAACAAAAGAAGAATTATTATTTTGCATGAAAAATCGGAGTAAAATGCATCTTTAGAAATCAATAGTTAGTTTCCGCGTACTTAACGAGGTATCCCCAGAGGATCTATGGACAGTCCTTGTACCGGTTATGGGTGGGAACTAAACATCATGAATAAGTGATATATTCAGTTTCGTGTGTTCGATCCTTGTCCAAAAAGAATGTCATTTCGTCATTATACAATCCCTATAAATGTGATTTTTTTTGTTGGTGCTCGTGAGCTTTGACAGTGTTGCACATGTTTCGACCCTCCGAACTTGCTAAATATACGTGCCCTTTATTTTGTACTCCATGTGATTCTCTCTTCAAGAGTGCCGTAGGCCAAAACAAAAAAGGATTATTATTTCCGGTTTCCCACCCACCTGTATTTTTGCAATCGACCCTTTGTGTTTGTCGAAATATGTTTCTGACCGTTAATATCTTTTGACTTTTTGTATAAAGTTACGGTAATTTCTTGCACGGGAAATACCTATAAACATTGTATTAAATAGTCGTCATTTCAATAGTGTAATTTAACTTTTAATATATTGACCGATCGCAATTAAAAGTCATGACGTCATAAGTCGTGGAAACCTACACATTATACTTATGATCATAAAACGGTGTAATGTGTTGGTAAATCGTGTGTTCAATTTACATTTATGGAAATAAACACTTCAATGACGCGCATTTAAGTCCTGTTGAAAATTGCTAGAATATCTTAAAATGACAACGGTTTAAGTATTGTCACCTCAATCTTTTACTAAGTTTAGGTCTTCCTCAACTAGTTTCAGAATGAGTTTTTATCTAAAAGGTCTGTGGTCAATACGAAGAAGCATGTTAATTAGCTTTTATTGAGATGAGCCTTAAACAGTAATGATAAGGTGAGATCCGGTACAAAGATGGCAATAATGAAATAGCAGGGAGATGTCATTAATTGTTCATTGACCAGAGACAACATGTCAAAGGCATGGTCTTGCGCATATTAACGTGACGGCGACAAGAAGATTACAAGACAATGTATAAAGGCACAGTGTCCATACGCCAGAATGGTGGCCAGACTCAAAACATCGCTTAATGAAGTTATATAGTGATTTAAAACAGGTGCAAACATATGATTACGAAAGTGTAAATTGTCACAATTAATCTATGTTGTTAGCCAAAAACGAGAAAATGTTTACAGTTTGTTTACTATTTGTTACAAGACATAACTTGTGGTTTCTTACGTGTATCATTTCTGAAAGAACTCTAGTCAACACACTGGACATCCTTGCTGAGTAACATTTCTCATTGGCATGGGAAGGGATGAGGACTTAAGGACAACCGGTACAGTAACAAATACAATAGACATTCTTGAGTGACCAAGTAGTGTACAAGTCTGATGACTCTCACTCAAAAGGTTTTTCTCATGTCTTTGAAAGGACACCAGCCCTTATTTCACGTGTTTGCGGCTAATATTTGAGGTTTGCCTCCAACCTTGCAAACTGTCGGCTACGATGCAACAGGCATAAAAAACAAAACAGTTTGCTTGCTTCACTAAAATCTAAACTGATTCATACTAGCATGCAGCATCTTCACAACTGGTTTTCATTTATAAGTATAACTGGGTGCTCATGTATATATTCTTACTTCATAATGGTAACAAGATTCATAGGATAAATGCATAGCAAATGTACACTATACAAGACAGGGCACATTTATAGCAACCTTTTCGTCATGTACCCGTAGTCAAGTTGAGAGGTAATTGATTGTAGCGCAAGGGATCAAAGGTTCGATCCATCGCCTACGAAAACCATGATAGCTTCACGCAGGGTTTCATCAAGGATGATCTTGTCAGTGTAGGCTAACAAGATGGATAACTCACTTGGCCGAAACACATAAATAGAAATGAGGTGTCGTAATGTCAGTACGAATCCACTGCTTTTTTTACAAGGTGTTATCTTATATTTGTACTGATAGTCCTCGCTTTTAAAGCAAAAACAAAAATGCATCACCCGAAACATACCGTTCATATTTATGGAGAATAGTTAGTTGTTTAAAAGATGTGCTCACAGCTTTTCGTAAAATCCAGGGACACTAATTTGAATTGGAAACACCAATCATTACAAATCGCTTTTGATATAAGAGACAACTCAATTTTGCTAGGGCTTTAATGAGACAAGCATATTAAGTCGAAACTGTCACATTCTTTTCATTTATTTTGTAAATGCGATGTTTGTCTAGGATTTTAATGTCGAAGTTTGGCGAAACGCCTAGATGGTCAAACAAAATACAGAACTATTTGAAGAATACCGAACAGGACAAAACTGGGCTTAATGATGTAAACAATGTTGCTGATTACAAGGCGGAACACTTTCCATAACTAATTACTATAAGCTCTGCCATACATATCTAACGCCAATATCAATTTACCACGTTGGATACCGTTTTGTTTGTTGAGTTTTGAGCTATTGTTCCATGTTTCTTGTTTGTGATTATTTGTTTTTGTGTTCTATTTATTTACCGTCTACCGTGTGCCATTAAACGGGGTTTATGGTAAAACTTTTGGCTACTGAACTTATTTCTGTAGTTTTTATATATAAGTATTGTGCCTCTCGTTAAATTTAGAAGAAAAATCAATGTCATACTTATTGGGGATTTCCGCATTGTATAGTTATATATCTGTATTTATTCAAGCACATTTCAGGACTTTACATATCAGTTTAACTGTCATCATATAGTTTAAAATTTAAATGATATTGAAATATGTATTCACGAATTAAACATCTTGAAATGCTTCAAATCTATATCAAGTTTTGGAGAGTGATTGAAGGTTCATTTTAGAGATATATGTTTTGCAAAACATGCGATTCGATCGTATCATTAGAAATAATGGCATGTCACTATGATTGAAAACTGAAGATTCAGAAGTGTTTTCTGGTCCTTATAACGGTGTAAAAAGAGAGGTCATGAATAATTGATGGGGGAGACAAGTTATTTGACCCACTTAACACAATATAACTTTAGACCACTTTGCAAAACCATTCCACTTCGTCATCACGTCCAAGGTAGAATACCCAACCGTTGTAATTATAGTATTTGCGATAACTGGCCATAACGTGTGCACTTACAACTTTGATGAAATCTTTTTGAGACATGTAATCACATATTATTTGCGGTTGCTAATTAAACGGTGAAATAGATTGTTTATAGACTCATTTTGATTGATGTCAATATTGTTTTTTCGTTTAACATTGAACAAAGTGAAGGAAGCGTTTGGAATGCTCACTAAGAAAACATATTACACGGCATGAAGATCTATACCAGGGTATTATAAATGTTATGGTACTTTTTCAGGGATCATAACAGAGTTGTAAGACCGGTCAGACGAGTAAAACAAGAACAGAGCAGAACAGAACAGATCAAAAAGGAACATTTATCAACCTGAAGGTCACAGACCCGTGTGGCCGAATATTCTACAAAATGGCAACACATACACATTCATGCATTTTTTTATTAATTTCAATTGCAAATTAAAAAACAAACAAAAAAACATAAACAATATTCCTATAAATGTTTAATAAAACTGTAAAAATGACAGTACTACAAGGTCAAAGGACCCTTTGAATAAATGTAACATTTATATTCCAATTCAGAGGATTGTTTTGCACGGTCATTGGTAAGTCACAATTAGAGAAGTTGATTAATCCACATGTTTAACAAAGCTGCCTATAACTGTTTTCTCTGTAAAACACACATACAGTTAATTAAGACACTGGGATGTTGTGTCCGATTTGTCCTTTTAATGACTTGCGCTGTAGCAAAATATTCCCATGATAAAAAACATTGTGAACGCTGACATGATTCCTCCGGCGCCAAACAGGAACAATGAATAGGGAAACGTATAGGGACTCTCTCCTACGATGTGTTCGTATTTCTTGAACACGGTAATAGATTTGATAATTTGGAGTGTCCCTGATGTGACCAGACTGAAAATGGCTGAAAATTAAAAACAAAAACATATAATAATTCAATATACAAGAGAGGAAATTTGTTATATAAACAGTTTTAGATAATCACAAATGCAGTTCAATGTGATGAATCTTTTGACATTTTATCCCGGCATCGTTAACAATTCGTGTTGTTACTAAGTAACACCGAAACCATCGTCTTTAGGACTAGCAGTGTGTGTTGTTATTAAGTAACATCGAAACCATCGTCTTTAGGACTAGCAGTGTGTGCTGTTATTTAGTTATACCGAAATTGTCGTCTTTAGGACTAGCAGTGTGTGTTGTTATTCAGTTATACCGAAATTATCGTCTTTAGAAATCGCACTGTGCATTGTTATAACGGAACACAGAAACTTATGTGGTAAAAAAAGAGCAGTTAATAAAAAATCACAGTTGCAATATACATGAAAGTTCCCCAAGCAACATACAAAAAAACATAACAACTTTTATATATGAGTTAATTGTGTTGATGAGTATTTCCGAAGTTCTTTGCATGACACATTTCATAAACAATCTACATTTACAACCTACAATTATAATTTTTTTGCATAACACATTGAATAAACAACATACAATTATTATAAAAAAATTAACCGTACATTTAGCCAGCATTTGACAGTGAGCATAATATTGCAAGCATTTTTTGACATGTTTTGAATTTCATACATCGACTAATATGGAATTATTATTTTTGTTGGTAATATGTCTGTCTGATGCAATAAATTATATATTTAAAATATAAAAAAAATACCTGATAAGAACAAACATAAGCCGCAGGTGCAAATAAATGTAAACAGGTATTGTTTCAAGTTCGTCTTTGGTATTATAGCCAACAATGCCAAGATAGTTGCAAATATTTGGAAGACCAAAGCTAAACTTGCCATCACTCGATATTTCACCATGCTATTTTCAGCTGCATCTGAAAGGTAGAAAATGAAAATTTATAATTGCAATACTACTACTACTACTACTACTACTACTACTACTACTACTACTACTACTTCTACTACTACTACTACTACTACTACTACTACTACTACTACTACTACTATCACTACTACTACTACTACTACTACTACTACTACTACTACTACTACTACTACTACTACTACTACTACTACTACTACTACTACTACTACTACTACTACTGCTGCTGCTACTACTACTACTACTACTACTATCAGTACTACTACTACTACTACTTCTACTACTACTACTACTACTACTACTACTACTACTACTACTAATGCTACTACTAATGCTACTACTACTTCTACTAATAATAATAATAATAATAATAATACTACTACTACTACTACTACTACTACTACTACTACTACTACTACTTATTACTACTGCTGCTGCTGCTGCTGCTGCTGCTGCTGCTGCTACTGCTACTGCTACTACTACTACTACTAATGCTACTACTACTAATGCTAATAATAATAATGCAACATATCCAGCGTAACTTGTAAATTGTTAATAGAACAGATCATTTATTTACTAGAAGATCGTAGACCCATGTGGCCGAATATCATACAAAAATGGCGACAAGTACAAAACATGTGTAAATATTCATAATATATATGCACTTTCGTGCACTACAGACAACATATAACATACCAAAACTTACAATAATCAAATTTTTTAGCTATACAATGAATGATATATAGGTGATTATATTTTATATACATATACATAAACCATACTTGACGCCATCTTTAATGTAAATAAGCAGAAAGAGACATTTAATACAACTGATAGATAAAACAGGTGTTTCTTCCACAAAAAAAAAAATGATAAAAATGATAATAAAATAATTTAAAAGAAACGAATGTTCTTACTGGATAGAGGTAAACATGTATGCATTTTTTTATATATATGATGATTTTTACATGCAAATATGGATATTCATTTAAAAATCAGTCATTTCCCCAAAATAATATACTACCTGCTAAATCCTTTGACTTCACATTGTGAGCAAACACTTTCGTTTCACAATCTGATCCTTCTTTACAAAGATAATCATACCACAATCCGAAGCCATAAAATGTTCCCCCTATTTCCAAACCCGCCCATCCGGGGGTAACAAACCCGATCAGAATTAAAATTAAACTTAAAACTGCAGGTATCGGAAGAAAGGCAGCGTATTTGTTAACTGTTTTATATTCATTCGTTGTTGTTGCATTTCTTATAAAATCATAATATCTTTTGTAATTTCCTGTCATATTAACTTATAATTTATTTGTAACGCTCGTCAAACTATTTTAAAGAACACTGTTGAAAATTTAACAATAATTTGTAAACACCACTTAACAATATTTAGTTTACTATATGTATGCTTAGGTTTAGCAAGTTTTTGCATTCGTCAGTTCAAAGGAGCGGTAAATTTTCTCCTAAACTGTTCACACCACAAGTACATGAATAACTATTGATATATAAATTGCGTCACCAAACTAGTCATTCTTTACGAAGAACGATTGTATCAAATCAGCAAACACTGCATGCTAGGATAAATAATAGCAAGCATAACTTACTCGTTGATATACAGAAGGATACCTTTTATACAACTAATTAATTATTTTTTTCAATATTCAATATTTTCATTTAATATTAAAAAATCTGGATAATATGTAATTCTATTTATATTGTAATATGTGTTCCTATGTACATGAGAAAGCATGCGGTTGAGTCTGAAATACAATAATTTGAATTTAAAATTTCTTTATTTAAACTTGAACTTGTAAGTTCGCTAATATCCGACACACCACTTTTCCACGCGATATCGTACATGCCATCATAAACTTGTACAATTTACATAAACCTGCATATAACGTAATGAGAACTTTACTGTTATTTTTTTATGAAATAATTAGCTTTTATTAAATGTACATTTGTCATACATGTTTTCATACTAAACTCTTATTAATTATTGTAGGTCATATTTGATTTATGTGTTATGTTCCGCTCAGGCATATGTGGTTGACAGCTGATTGTTTACAAATGCACAGTTATGAATAAGTTGTCTTGTTTAGGAAAAGTGAGTATAGGTTTGGATAGTTTAGATGTCGTCACGACCGCCCCCCCCCTCCCCCCTCCCCCCCCCCACACAATCTTGGTGTACATTTCGCACATTTCTCTGTGTTAGGAGTCTTGTTTTTGACATGGGCTAGGTAGTGAGTTTTTGGGGCGAGCTGGAGTGAGCCAGATCGCGTCTGTTAAAGTCTTACTCAAATTATGTATGTGGTAATCATGAATAAAAACATGATACAGGGAAACATTGTCTTTATGTTAAAAGTTGAGTTGAGTTGAACTGCTGAGGGTCTGGCGTAACGTCACTTGAATGACCTCCATGTACACGTACCCATCATGTTATATGGAGGTTTTGAAGCATTGCCTGGGCAGGTACGTGTACGAATTTACTACTTCTTGTGGACTATTACATTTTGTTACGCGAACTGTCTTCAATTTTAAAACGACCTGCACAAATGCACGAGAAAAGTGATTTATACGAGTATCAGTGAAAGTATGAAAGTACATGTTATAAAAGATACGCAACTTGATCAGGTGCGTGTAGCTACATGGACAGCTTCACGTACACGTGTTTTTTGCAACCTATACTGCTTTTCTACCTCTAAAGCATTGTGTCATAGCGCTTGTAGGGATGGTCGTTGACACTGCGATAGGTGTAGTTGAAATATGAAGGGCGTACTCATATTTCAAGTGGTTACTTGTTTTGTTCACACTAAGACGTAACCGCGAAGTGTACAGGCATACTAAAACAACTAATTCAGTATTAAGGGAAATAAATGAAGAACGCATACAGCTATTAAAACGATGATATGCATTATCACAATATATACCGGATTTAACTAGAAATATGAAAAGGACGAAACAGTCGAACACGTGTATACAATGTCGCACCTATTACAGTATTAGCAAGCAGTATCAAGCAAATTGAAATAAACGTGGTTAATGTTTAATGAACTCCTTTATCCTTCCCCTCTTAATTTATGACTTTTCCACGGTGGACAACACGCATTTCATAGAAAGCCAAGCAATACCGCATCGTTACAATACTCTTTTTCATATCCTCCCGTTTTTTTTTAAATCTTACATCAGCATTCTGAGGCGTATGGTTAAAACATACACTTATGGTAAACACCTAGAACACTCCAATGAAAATAACGCTGTAAAAATATATCATGTTATTATTATAAGGCTGTTGTATCGTTCTGTTGTTGCCTTAAACGATTCCTCCGTAACTAAATAGATATCTCACCGCTGTTAGTTTGAACCGTTTTTGGCATGCAAACATAACCATAATCTATCAAAACAATGAGTGACAATGTTAAAAGGAAATGCTTATTTTAAGTAAAGTCCCTCAAGAAACAACAACAGATTTAAAAAAAAATATCTTTTTTAAGGCCGCACGAAGTGTATATATCGTTCTATGGATTTCAACACCTCTATGAGTAAATGTAAACAATCTTTTTAATTAAGGAGACAAGATCGCTCCAAATTTAGTAGTAAAAAGAAAGATAACAATGCAAAAGAACAAAAAATAATAATAATAATAATAATAATAATAATAATAAAAATAATAATAATAATAATAACAATAATAACATAAAAAGATTGTAAAAATCGATGTCAATCTATCAACATTCCCCTCCCCGCTGATCTCAGTATTTAGATCATGTATCAGGCTATCAATATTTTGTGTTATATCTCTCACAAAAGAAGCCGTGTATTTTGTATCAAATTTATAAAATGTGAATTCATTATTTCCATCGCTTGGATCCCGATGTATTGTCTTTATTTTAAATGAGAATGACACAGGTGCATGGTTAGAGAACGTATTAAAATCCCCGACTGTAAAATTTGCAAGCAGATCAAAATTATCATGGTGTGTCAACAAATAATCAACTACACTGGCCCCGTTATAGGTCATACATGTAAAATTCCCACGGTCTCCTGGCCATCGACCGTTAACTATACGCTGATTGATTGCCTTGCACAGGTCAAGTAAGTATTCACCAAAGCGATTGGAAGTTAAATCTCGCGAGACGCGTGGCGTAGGTGTATCTGGCGATAACGTCATTTACATTTATACTACGATCGCATTGAATGAAATCCGCTTTACTACCAGTCCTACTATTTAAATCGCCTGACAAAAATATTTTCCCACGTTGGCTAAACAATAAAATATCTTGTTCTAACTGGGTAAAAATGTCAACATTATACATGTTATGAACCGGAGATGACTCCGGGGCAATGTTTGTAAAGCAAATATATAAATCATCATCAATATGAAAGAAGTTTTTATCTAGTCTTATCAAAATAATACAATCAATTGTATTTTTTATTAAATGCACACCATTACGAATGTCATCTTTAATGTATACTATAATTCCACCACTGGATCGTTTGGCCCGTCGATTTTGATATTTACGATATGAATGAATAGGTTTAGAATATCCTTTTATATCTATAATAGAGTTCTTATTAGTCCATGACTCGCTTAAACATATAATGTCATATTCACTAATGATATTTACAAAACTATTGGAAGATTTTTTCTGAAGTGTAAGCCCTTCTACATTCCATGATATACACTTTAGCACACTCTCACTAGCGTCCTAACAGGGTCCACGGTAAAGCTGGTGGTTAATAAACAATTTATCGACCTTAATGTAGGCTTCCTTTCCATCCTTCCGGGCCTGGAGCATGATGGGTATCAGTTTCCGGCGTTGCTCGACTACCTCTCTTGGAAATTGTTCAGAAATACCGTAGATTGTGCCTTTCAGCTCTTTCGCCGCACGGCGTACCTTCTCGCGGTCGGGGAAGTCGGCGAACTTGGCCACAATCGGTCGAGTTTTTTCGGGATTGTAGGGACCTATCCGGTGCGCCCGCTGCAAACGTATTTGTTGAGAAGCATTTTCTATTTTTAGTTTTTCTTGTATGAATTGTAATATTTTTTCCTCACAGTTTTCGTCTTTTTCCTCTGATAATTTATGAAACAGTAAATTGTCACGCATACTGCGGCATCTGAGGTCATGGATTTCTGCTTTTAGAGCTGTTTCACTGGCATTGCGCTCACTTTCAAACTTTTTTACTTTTTGAATGTAACTATCTAAGTCTTTGTGCTGTTTGTTTATTTCCGACAATGTTTGGCTATCAAACTCGCGGCTCCTCTCAATGTCACGCACATTACTCTCGAGAGCATTGATCTTTGTCTCCATGCTCTGGATCCGTGTATTTATATTGTTTACACTAGTTTGAATGGAATCCAGCCGAGCAAGTTTACTGTCCATACTGTCTAATCTGTTTATAAGCATTGAAACTAGGTCATTATTGATTGTACCTGGTGAATTTGATGTTGTTTGTCCACTCTGTGGCACCCCGGGTGGTAGCGATCCCCAGGCCGGGTACGGGCTTGCCGCCATGTTTAAGCTCTGCGGGTACATGAAGCCAGATCCCGGGCTGCAGTACTGTGCCTGTGGAGTTTGAGGGTTTGGATATTGACTAAACTGGCTGGTTGTAATCCCATTGTTATTGTTATTGCCACTGTTTTGACCTTTGTCAGTGCCCATTGTTTGTCTTTGTTTTCTTTCCCGCCGTTTACTTGGAGTTTGTTTTTTTTTTCTCCCGGTGAAGCTTTTGACTTTTTTCGTTTTCTAGTCATTAAGACTACTTCATATTAATCCAAAATAGTGTCTGAATGATTGATCTATCACTTATTTCCTTCCTAGAAACATAAAATCATCCATATTTTCACTGCCCATTTTTTCCACCGCCACCATTGATATCACGTGACTATTGTATGATATATTTAGAGCGGTTCGTTCAATCCTACTGACACGGTCGACTGCATTATATATTTATATATAATACGGTTAGAGTTAAAGTCATGTTGCAATGTTGTGTCACTTGCCGACTTCAGATAAAGACGATCTAATCATATAATTTATTGCAACTTTTTGAAGATGATCATGAGCATTTTTTGCTTTGAGTCGGAGATTTTGAGCGATGACATTGTTGCACATAAAATACTAACAATATATAGATAAAGATGCCTTAAAGTGATTCTCGTATTTAATATCAATCCATACACATGTATAACAAACATAAATTTTGCGTGATAAACCTTTAACTACTTACGAAATATTAAATAACTGGTGAGACCTAAAAGATTTACAGTAATCAACTATTGTATCAGGAGAAGAAATACTGATAATAATGTTTTCTGCACTTTTCATTCAAACTACAAACGGTATCCTTAATAAGAACCATTCTTTTCGATATTTATTCATCCTTTTCGGTAAATTAAAACAAATGAATTAAATGCTGTACGTACAGCTTTTTTGGGAGTAAAAGCGCATTGTTACAAAACTTGTCCTTTATTCCGAAGTTGTGCTTCGGATGGTTTTCCCTTAGTGAATGTCTTTAAGCTTTTACCTAAAAAGCTTATTTCCGGTGTTTTTCAACCTACCCGAATGTTTTGCGCCTTTTTTATTGCCAGCAAATGTAATGTGTTGAAACTGTTAAAGCTGCACTCTCGCAGATTGTTCGCTTTGACAACTTTTTTTATTTTTTTTTGTCTAGGAAAGAGCCACTTTTTGCGAAAATCCATTGAAACCAGTTATATAAGACGACAGACAAAAATAAATCCCATATATATATAAGTTAAAAAAAATAATGTTTTATGCGTTTTTCTTAAACCGTTAGTAACGGTTTAAGCCATAAAACATTAAATTTCGAACGGAAATATGCGATCTGATCTTTTGTAAGCAATCTTTTATCATTGGTTTGCAGCTATTTACGCAAAAATTTGCTCTTTCCAAGACAAAAAACAAAAAGTCTCTTAGTCTTATATAATCACTTCAATGACGCGCATTCAATTTAACAAATTGCTAGGACGTTCTAGGACGGCAGCAGTTAGTGTATTGTAACTCTTTTCTTTTACTAAGCTAAGTTCTTTACCAACTAGTATCAACAGGATTTTCCTCTAAAATCCATGTGGGCAATACAGCGAAGCTTTAGTGAGATGATCCTTGAAGTAATGACCCGTGCAAATAGAGAAGATCCGCTACAGAGATAGCAATAATAATACAGCAGGAAGATTTGTGTGTCCATTGGTCAAAGACAACATCTCAAACGCAAGATCTTGTGTGACTTAACGTGAAGCCGACCACATGTTAAGAGAATGACATATACCATTAGCTGGGCAAAAACACGCTGCGTAATAAGGGTATATTACAACTTTGAAACAGACGCATACATGTAATGCACCAATCAATTGTAACCACGCCCCCCCCCCGGTCCGGTGGTATACCGGGGATATCCGGGGAAATGGGCCGTTTTTTTACTTTCCAGGTGGCCCCGCAGTGCCTGGTGACTGCGGTGGTTTTTGACTTCACGCCAAATATAGCGGTTAATTGGCCTTATCTAGGGTCCCTTGGGTGCGGGGGCATTTGGCGGGGGTTTTACCAGCAGTTCGTCCCCGCAGGGCGGAGACTTTGCCCGGGCTTGGCTGGACCGAAAGGCAAAGTGTCCGCTATTCTCCGGACGTTGGGGGGGGCGTGGTTACAAATGACCGGTGCATAACCGATTAACATTTATTAGTATAACTGAATGTACATGTACACATTTTAAGCGATTACTTTATGGAAACGATTTGATGGATTAAATTCAGATCAAAAGTACACATAACCGAATATGGTACGTTTTTGGATACACTTTTTGTGGCGTATCGGTTATCAAATGGAATGACACACGACTGCAGCTCAAGGGCTAAAAGTAAACGGGGAATCAAGAGCTCAGTGTTTACACTGATTACCAGGGTAGCTTTAACCAGGGGGTTTTCTTTAAGAATGGCTACGTCGGTATGTGTTAAAGGAGGATAACTAACCTTTGCCGAAAGCAATGAAAAGTCAGGTTATGTCGTGATATAAAAGCACGAGCCCACTGTTCTTTTGCTACGTGTTACCTTATTGTGTTACTGAATGTCCTCCTTTGAAATCAAAACAAAAAGGCACAATCTTTTGCAAAATACGTATTACCTTAAAGTGACACTCTTATTCAAAATCAATTTATACACATGTATAACAAACATCAATATTTACTGATAAACCTTTAACTACTTACTAAATAATGCATTAATGGAAAATATTAATTACCGATAACAAGATTGTAACCGTGTATTTAATAGCAGAAAGCGCAAAAAATATTAAATGATTGGTGAATGCTAAAAGATTTACTGTGGTCTGCTATAGTCTCCTTAGGTAGAAATACCATGATTCCTGCACATTTCTTTCAAATTAAACTCGGTATCCTTCATAAGAACCATTGTGTCCGACATTTATTCATTCTTTTTGGAATATTAAAACAATTTTATTAATTCTGATAAATCTTATTTGGGAGTAAGAGTGCATCTTTAAAGAAGTAAAGTAAACTAATTAAAGGATGTGTGTACAGCTTTTCTTCGAATCAATGGACACTTATTTGAATTGGAAACGCCAATCATTACAAATTGCAATAAATGTAAAAGGCGAAGCAATTTAGCGAGGATTTGAATCGGACAAAATATTATACATGAAATCCAAATTTGCATATTTATACCAACAAATCAAAATAAAATCCAAGTCCGATCGGTACAATTAATGCATTTGTTTGTATGTGCAAATTTCTGGAATGATTGCTAAACTGCTAGACAATCAGAAGAAACACAAAACTGTTGTAAGAATACCAAACAGGACAAACTAGGTCGATTGACGAATGGATGTTATTTATTTCAGGGCGAAACTTTCATAATAAATGACTGCTATAATCTGTCACACTTAATCAACGCCAACATAAAATTACCACTTTAGATATTCATAAGCACCTTCCGGAAAAATACCATCAACGGTACCATTACTGCAAAAAGTCGAACGAATACTTGATAACGGATAACTCGTTAGCGCACTCGCCGTAAACAATTTTAACAACATACAAATGAGTCTTTTATATAAAATTGTCGTAATAAATGTTTGTTCAGATTGTTTTAATATCATTCCAAAATAATAAAAAAAACATCAGGTCGTTTAATTACTATTCTTCTGAAATATATCATTTTTAATTTCTTGGATAAATCATCACGAAAAAGTAGATATATAAACCAATTGTTTAATTGCTTGAAAAAGTGTTTACACAACTTTACTATTATACGGATATTTCATATTGCTCAATGAAGCTAGCCATATTACTTTACAGAGATATTGACTTCAGGCCTTATTCATATACCACCTTAGATTTATTATTAATAACTTATTTTTTAGAGCAGGAACCAAGCGATTAGATTGGACTGTAAAATCAATTGGCCAATTGCCTGTCTGGAATCACTGATGCGTGTCGAAAGATAAGGATAATAACTATATCGAATACGACTCCTGAACCTCCATAAACGGAGACCATTTTAAGTCCCAAATAATGTGATTGCAGGAAGATAGCATTCGTCATATACACTTACCGGAACAATCGAATATAAAATTGCAGTCACCATCCAAGCTAATGCGTGCTCTGGTGAGGCTTATATATATATAAATTAAGTAAATATTGATAAATGATGGACAAGTGTGTGAGTATTGTCATGCTAACTAGTTTAAAGGGGCTGTACTCCGTATGATAAAATCGCGAAAAAAGAAGAAAATTGTCTAAAACTGACATAAACTTGGTATCGATGTGTACAATGCATTGAAACTTACTAACTGAAGTACCACATAGTTTACAATTTATTTAAGTTTAGCAGTTATTTCGTATTTTTCCATTAAAAAAGATTACTGGGTATGTCTACCAGGTAGAATTCATTCCTTATGCGTGATTGGCTAGTCGGTGTTATCACGTGATATTACCGAGGTAGGTGTATAGCTCAATCATGTCACCCAATTAGAGTAAGCATTCGTAGCTTAATAGATACGACGCTGGACTGCAATGTTGGCGACACGGGATCGAACCCGGTCTCCGACACAATTTATTTTATACATTTTGGTACTTTTTTTACAATTATGATATCAAAGCGTAATACATTTTATTAGATTATTGTCCTGAAATTCGTTACAGAAAAAAATAATTTTGGTGCCAATTTGGTTTACAGTCCCTTTAAGTCTCCCGTAGAATCGAGATCTAGTGAACTAGTTTTTCACTAACCGTTCCAATGTGTTTATCCTATCATATAACAGTAAAGCATTTTTCATGAGGGTTTGGTTTATCAAAGGTGTTTGTATTTATTAAAGCGATGTTGATATGCTTGTGTCTAAAGATCATTGTCGCTTGGGCCCTTGCCTTGTGCCTATATTAACCCCACGCGTCTACTTATAAAATAAAAATAAAATATATATACGTATGTATTAAATCACATTTCAGGACTTAACATACTAGTTTTCGTGTCGTTTCATAGTTTAAAATTAAATCTGTATTCACGATGAGATATCTTGATATGCTTAAATCTTATTTAATCTTTGGTTTTGCGTTCATCTCAAAGGGAATGTGATTGACGTTATACATTATTGATTCGACTGTATCATTAGGAATAATAGGATGCCAGTATGATTGAACTGAAGATTCGGTTCCCATATCAAGAGTGGATTACCCTTCCACTGTAAAACAAGTTGCGATAAATCTCCATATCGTATGCATTCACTTTTATGATGATTTTTTTTCGAGATTTGTAATTAAATAGCATTTGCGATTGCTTAAAGCTGCACTCTCACAGTTTAAACGTTTTGAAAACTTTTTTTATTTTTTGTCTTGGAACGAGCCAATTTTTGTGACAATCCATGGAAAACAGTTATATAAGACTGCTGACAAAAATTAGATGGCAGAATTTTATATTTAAGTTCAAAAATTGATGTTTTGTGCATTTTTCTTAAACCGTTAGTTTAATAACGGTTAAAGCTATAAAACATTAATTTTCGTATGGAAATATGACGGAACATTTTATCTACGATCTGATTTTTTGTCAACAAGCTTACATCATTGGGTTGCAGATATTTACGCAAAAATTTGCCCTTTCTAAGACAAAAAATAAAACAGTTGAAAAAATGGTAAATCTGTGAGAGTGCAGCTTTAATAATCGGTGAGATCAATTATTTAAACACTCATTTAAAAAGGATTAGACATCAGACAATACAATTGCAAGCAAAAGGAAGATTGTCAAAAACTAAAATAAAATTCATGTCGTTGTGTTTTACGAATTGAATCTTAATTACTGATATATCACATCGCTTACGTCATACGTATCTTTGTTTGTATCTAAGTTTTTGCGTATTTGCTCCATTCGAACATCTACTTGGTCTGTTCTGTGATCACGTAAATCCCAGTTAATTTAAAAATTGTGTCGGTAGCACAGGACTTTCAAATGCTAAATATACAAACTACAAACTTGGAAACCATTATAAATGCACGTTTTTAAACGGGTCAACTCACCCGTGACGGCGAAAAAATATTATTTTAATCATGTAAAGTGATCGGTCAAATACTAGTCTGTATTGACATTTTTACTATTGTTTTGAGGAAATACTGTTTTTTGCTGATTTTGAAACAATCTGGTGTGTCGTCCCTTTTAATGTGTCAAAAGTGTGTCTTTGTAAAATAATGCAAAAAGTGAAAGAAGCATCTATAATGTATACATGTACGTGGGTGGGTGGGTGGGGGTGAAACATCATACTTTAGGTAATGATAATGTTTAGGTTTCTTGTTTTGTTTACGTATTTTTGAAAGTCATTAAAGTAGTGCAGAACTAGTCAGGCGAGTTGGTCATGAAGTTCACAGATCCTCGGGGCCGAATCGTGTACACAATACCGACAAATACAAACATGCATACTTTTTTATTAATTGGAATTATAAACAGAATATTCTGGGTAAATAAGTAAATGAATAGATGAATTTACATTCAATAACAAACTGAACAGGGTTCGTAACGTTTAGTATTTTAGGCCAACACCTATAGTTTGCATGTGTCCCTCTAGTTTCATTTGTAACATATATCATTAGTAGAAGGTTATTAATTTTCCAAAATAATGTTTTCCATTCTAAAGATATATCGTTCGGAAAAAAAGTTGTGAAATGGTGTTCATCGTCCACTGACAAAGAGACAGACATAATTCAACATATAAACAATGATAAATGTAACATCTCTTCATTTTCCATAAACTCGGGATAAAGCCTTTTTCTATGTGAAAATAATATCACATAGGCAAATTTAACCGTTCTACATATGGTATATTCAATAAATTTGGCAGAACTATAAGGTCAAAAGACCCTTTGAAAAACGGATCATTTAGATTCAAATACAGTGGATTATACTGCATGATCATAGGTACAGTCAAATGAAAAGTAGTTGATTAATTCACATGTTCACCAAATCTGTTGAGAATTGAATTCCCTGTTTTAAGACATTTGAACAGCACGCGTAGACATCTGTATGGTGCTTTCACTGTCATGCGCTTGGAGCAAAATGCTCTCATTATGAATAACATTGTCAATGCGGAAATTATTCCTCCGATGCCAAATAAAAACAAGCAATACGGAAATGTAAGAGAACTTTCTCCAACAAAGAGGTGTTTATATTTCTTGTAGACGTTATAAGCCTTGATAATTTGGTGTGCATTCATCCCTGATGTGACCAAACTGAAAACAGCTGAAATTTAAACAAAAACATTTTATTAATTCAATATGCAAGAGGGGATATATGTGATTTGATCTTATCTAGAACTATATTACCGATTGTTCAGGATAGCGATCACGAGTGCAATTCAATGTGCTTAACCTTATACCATTTAAACCTGACATTGTATGCACTGTGTGTGTCATTTTAGTAACACCGACACCAATGACTTAAGGACTACGAAACCAATAACTTGATTACTACGAAACAAAAGACAAAAGGACTACGAAATCAATGAATTAAGGACTAAAAATGTGTATTGCTTGTAAGTAATACGGAAACCAATGACTTAAGGTCTAACACTGTGTGTTGCTTATAAGTAACACGGAAACCAATGACTTAAGGTCTAATACTGTGTGTTGCTTATAAGTAACACGGAAACAAGTAACAAGGAAACCAATGATTTGAGGTCTAACACTGTGTGTTGCATGTAAGTAAAACGGAAACCAATGAGTGAAGGACTAACACTGTGTGTTGCTTGTAAGTAACACCGAAACCAATTACTTAAGGCCTACGAAACAAATGTCGTAAGGAGGCGAACTGAGTGTTTTGTTTAAGTTACACCGAAACCATTGTCGTTAGAAGAAAACAGAATATCCAATTGAAAAATATAGTAGTAAATTACATCAAAGTTCCCCAAGCAGTATAAAAAACAGTTATGTGAATTAAAACTGTTATTTTTGTGCATAATACATTGAAAATATTATTACCTTACAAACCTTAGTTTAGTAATGCGATCTTTTTTACATTCAGCCAACATTGAAAATTTGGACAGGAACACATTATTACAAACTCCTTTTTTAACATTTGTCAAAATTGTTTACTATTTACCTAGCGAAATACATGATATACAGTAATTCTTTTTGTTGGTAATATGTTTATCTGATACAATGCATTATTATATAAAAGACGATGATTTCTTACCTGAAAGGAACAAACAGAAGCCACAGATGCTAATGAATGTAAACAGGTATTGTTTAAAGTTTGTCTTTGGTACTCGAGCCAACAATGTCAAGATTGTTGCATTTATTTGGAAGACCAAGGCGAAACATGCCATCACTCGATATTTCAAAACGGATTTTCAGCAGCCTTTTCTGAAAATCATAAAACAATATTAGAAATGAAATTCTGTTTTTTCATTATGATAATGATAATTATAATAATCATAACAAAAATAAACGTTGGTCATATAGTAACGGTAAAAAAGTTGACTGATAATTAATTTTAACTGGCATTTAACATTTGTATAATAAGTTTTGACGTAGTACGAATATTAAATGTCACTGTCATCATTTGCATTCAAAATAAGCATTGCAGCTTGACCTGAGTGTAGTGACATTCAACTTGCTAAATAAATTTACTGAAGATTTAACTTGAAAAGGTGTATGCAATTCTTAAAATAAAATGATTCTCATATTTCCTTACGGACATTCGTTTAAAGGTCACAGTAAAGTATTTTCAAAGAAGAATACTCTACCTGCTAGCTCACCACCTACCACCATATGAGCAAACTCTTTAGTTTCACAATCTGATCCTGCATGACACACATAATCATACCACAATCCAGATCCATAAAATGTTCCGTCTATTTTCATGCCTGACCATCCGGGTGTTACAAATCCAATAAGAAACAAAATTAAACTCAAAACTACAGGAATCGGCAAAAAGGCAGCGTATTTGTATGTTGTGTTACTTTCTTCAGCTGTATTCGCATTTCTTGTAAACCTGTTATATCTATTGTCCTCTCCTGCCATATTTCTGTTAAAGGTATGTTCAATGCACTTCAAACTGTTTTATTGAATCCTGTTAAGTGATCAATTGTAAATGTTATTGTGCAGCATAACATCCCATTTTAAATATAAGTTACGTTTTGCTTGAATTCTCTCGAAAACTATTTAAAACAAAATGTGATTTAAAGTTTAGGATAAAATACCCTGTATTTTTAATATTACAAAAACACATGCATTCCAAATCAACAACTTGTTTACATACAGTTTATTGCGCATTTAACCAAATCGTTTAAATATCCATGACTGAAGCGAACACTATGGCAGTCTCATTGTTCGTATTTTGTTACTGCTGAATATCACAACAAGTTCTATAACAAGAAGCAAAATCCAAACGTACCTCTGATTTAATCTAGTAAAAAAAAACTTGTTTGATAACAGTAGACTATTGAAATATAAGACGGTGAAAAACCAGTTTAATTGTACTGTCACAATTGTAACGAATATTGACTGTCGCAGTCATCATCCCCGGAATTTTCATGAACTTATTATGCATTACCTTTAAAGTTTTTCTTTCACCAGATGGAATAAATTCATCGACGGCCTCATTCTTTATTAATTAAAGGGAGGGATCATTGTATGGAGGGTTTATTTTTAACATCGTCAATCAGTATCGAAATTAATAATAATAGTATATTTCTAGGATAATCACAATTAACACTTGGCATAACGCAATACTTTTTTAAACCAATATATATACAATTTTATGATTTTATAAAACATCAATCAAATGACAAAAGCATTTTAAAAAACGCTCGCTTTTGCCTTTTGGTGCTAAATACTGGTGGATTCGGTCTGTTGCATTTTAAAATGTGTAGGGAACCACCTTAACAGTTTTAAAAAAATGATTAAATTCAAACTTGATACACATCATCGCCCTGACTTGTGTTAATGCATAGCCTCATTACATTCAGATCCCCAATACGCGATTCACAACGTAATTACATAAAGTGAACGAAACGAGATGATTTAATTCTAATGAGATTGGGTAGAGCCTTACATAAATGCATGAGCCATGGCAAAGGCATACATGAGTTACGCACCATTGAACATTTGATATGTTTACTGATCTTTATTTATAGTCATTACGTCAGAAATCCGGAGAACCAACACATAATACAACCAAAATGGCTGCTTATACGAGTTGTAAAGTGTTGAAACTATTTGGTAAAACAAGTGTTGAATTTGCATTTAAGAATACTTTTTACACTAAATGCTTAGATTGCACATTTAACTTTCAAGTCAAGGTTTTGATTAAAAGCACGTTGTTCATTATGTATCTATAACCAAATGTGTTGATTTTAAAGGAACCTTTTGGGTGAATAAGAGCTTAAGAAGTTAGGACTATATCAAAATAAGAACATTCTAAGTTGGAAATAATCATTCAATTTTTCAACAAAGTCCTGTTAAATATGTCTAGGACATTTTAAGATGAGAGCAGTTTAAGTATTGTAACCTAAACATTTCACTAAGTAAAGATCTTACTCCATTATTCTTAGCATGGTTTTCATCTTTAACACCTGTTGTAAATACGAATGAGCCTATTTATTAGCAATTATTGAGATAAACGTTAACAGTAATGCCCCGCTTAAATTAACAAATAAATAAGTAGATAAGTAAGTAAATAATTGCATATATTACAAAATAAATAAATAAAAATAAATAATGAAATAAATAATGAAGTAATGAAATAAATAATGAAATAAATAATGAAATTATTAATGAAATAAATGAATAGATAAATGTTCTAAAACCCACTTCACACTTAACATCTTCTATTTATGCTTCTTGTTCGACTTAATGGTTAAGTGGATGTTAAAGGAGATTATTCTATTGCGTTTGTATTTATTTCGTATGATATTGTGATATATAGGGAATATTATGGAAGGACGTTTCTGGTGGCCTGTATCACGTCGAGTTCGGTGTGCAAACTCGTATCCACCGATACCGCAGGTCGAGACGGGTGCATGTTTACTCACCGAACGAGATTTGATGCAGGTCACCAGAAAGCGTCCTATCGTAATATTCTATTTTTCAGTTTAGAAATCTGTCAAAGAACGATTTCTTTTCCCCCCTCTTAAATCATCTATATTTAGGAATATCCTTATTTAATGCAACACAGCCAAAGATTTATTCATATTATGTCTCTTAACGTTCAAGGTTTAAGGGATAGTAGTAAACGCACCCGTTTAAGTCAATGGTTAAAGAACCAAAAAGCAGATATAGCATTTCTACAAGAAACACATTTTACTGATAATATCAACAAAATAATTAAAAATGAATTCATTGGTTGACTCTTATAAATAGTTATGGTGAATCGAATAGTAAGGGTTGTTTAATATTGATAAAAAATGAACTTCAAATAAATATTTTTAACAACGTAAGCGATATACAAGGCAGATATACTTTACTCAATTTAGACATATTTGATAATACATACACATTAGTGAACTTATATGCCTCAAATGGTAAAAAAGAAAGAAATGACTTTTAAACCAAATTATCAAATATCATATATGAAAATAGTTCAGGTATTAAGATTATTGGGGGTGATTATAATGACACATAACAATAGCGATCGAATAAGCAAGTCACAAAAGTCGGAGATCAATACTGTTAAAAAACTTATCGAATCTAATCAAAAACGCATAAATTGTGTAATATTTGGAGATAACTTAATCCAGAGAAACAACAATTTACTTGGAGGCGTAAAAATGATATAGAGAAAGGTAGCATAGATTTTGGCTAATTGAGCATAACTTTGTACCCCAAATATATGCCACAGATATAAGACCTGCCATCCTAAAAAGCAACGGTTCATATGGCTCTTTCAATGAAAATCAAAATACAAAATCAAAAAAATCTAATAAACGAGCTCCTGGGTATTGCAAATTCAATAATTCTCTCCTTGAAAATATTGAGTACAAAACTATTATCGGCATTTCTTTAGATGCAATCATTCAACAAGATATTAAACCTCAGATAAAATGGGAAATTTGTAAAATAGAAATTAGAAATCGAACAGTTGAATTTTCGAAACAACAATCGCGAACTCGCCATAATCGTCTTAATGAATTAGAAAAAGAACTTAAAATATTATATAAATCGAATAACAATCACCCGGACGTTGAAATTTCCGCATGTATTATTCTAATTGAAGGAGAAATAAAAGAAAATATAAAATAAAGCTATAGGCGCACAAATACAGTAAAAGGTAGATTTTATTGAAAAAGGAATATTCAAAATATTTTTTAAACTTGAAAAATCACGTCAAAGTAAAAAAGTCATTTATTCACGATTGATGGGACCAGAATACTTGTAACTCAAGATATACTAAATGCAGAAGTCGAATTTTATAAGAATTTATACACATCAAACTTTAAAAACGACGAACATTATAACCAGTATTTAAATGATATCGAATTTATTTAGATTTAACATTGGATTCTAAATTAGCCGATAATTGTGAGGGAGAAATTTCGAATGAAGAAGCTACAAGAGCACTTAATGATATGAAACTTAACAAAAGACCTGGACTCGATGGTCTTACGGTAGAGTTTTATCAAACGTTTTGGCATTTAATTGGAGACCTAATTATTTCAGCTTAAAATGAGAGTTATGAAAAGGTAAATTATCTTTTACTCTAAAACAAAGTGTATTTTCGCTATTATATAAAAAAGGAGACCCAGAAAATCTTGAAAACTGGCGACCTATTTCTCTCTTAAATATTGATTATAAGTTAGCAGCAAAGGTATTAGCAAAACGACTTCCAATCCGTTTTACCAAGCATCATAAGTCAAGACCAACAAGGATACATAAAAAATAGAAATATATGTTTTAACATTAGGCAAATAGATGATATAATTGATTATACGGATTTAACTGATTTAGACGGTGCTATTCTATTTTTAGATTTTAAAAAAGCTTTTGATACAGTCGGGTGGCCTTTCCTGTTCGAAATTTTGAATAAATATGGATTTAGACCCTCCTTTCTTAATTGGGTGAAAACTCTGTATTGTAACATAACATCGAAAATTGCAAACAATGGATGGATCACAAACTTATTTAGACTACAACGTGGTGTACGGCAAGATTGTCCTATTTCTGCGTTGCGTTTTATTATAGTAGCTGAAGTCTTATCAACACAGTTAAGAAAATGTGAAAATTATGAAGGTATAAACGTTCAAGGGAAACATCTTAAAGTTACTCAACTCGCTGATGACACAACTGTCTTTTTAAAAAATCACAATGAAATACCAATTATTCTTGATATAATCGATCAGTTTGGAAATTATTCTGGACTGAAACTAAATAGAGAAAAAACCCAAGGCCTTTGGATTGGCAAATCAAAAAATAATATAAGTAATATTATGAATAACATAAAGTTTACGTCAAGATACGTTAAATCATTGGAGTATATTTTGGAAATGATTAAATGTATAAATTTAAGCTGGAATGAAAAAATAGATAAATGTAAACACTTGATAAATAATTGGAGTAAAAAAAATCTAACTGTCGTTGGCAAAATAACTGTTTTAAAATCTTTACTTTTTCCAAAACTTGTATATCTTCCTCAAAATATAGTAACGCCTGATTCAATTATAAAGACTATACACACGCCATGGTTTTTGAATTTCTTTGGAGTGGAAAAAAGATAAAATCAAGCGTAAAACAGTTATGGGAAACAGACTTGAAAGTGGTTTAGAGATGCCGGATTTTGAATATAATTCATAGTTCTAAAACAATGACATTAAAATGGGTGATTAATCTGACTAATATAGTTGATGCAAACTGGAAAATTATACCATCAGTAGTATTAGACCAATTTTGAAAGAATTGTCTTATATTTCCTATGAATTTAGACTCCATTAAGTCTTTACCTATTAAAACAAACAAAATCATTTTGTTCTATAAGCATTTGTTATTAATATGGATTCAGTTTAAGCAAATTCCAGTTTATCAAACGAAAACACCCAAAAGATACTTTAATATTAGAAAAGAAATAATATGGGGTAATAAACTCATAAAAAAAAAAAAAGTCTTCTATTTAAGAACTGGATTGATTCCAACATACTATACATAAACGACATTCTTTCGAATTCGGGCAACGTAGAGGCTAATTGTATTCTTGATAAGCTAAAAAATAAACAAAATTGGATTGCAGAAGTAAATATTTTAAAACAAGCAATTTCTAACACTTGGAAAGAAACTCTTACATCGGATATATCTACAAAAACAAACGTCAATCCAAAATTACTAATAAGTATCCAGAATAAACCTTTAAAGATATGACGAATAAGCAAATATATTAAATCTATATAAAGCAATTTTATGAAAAGCCTTACATTCATGGTTATTGGGATCGACGGTTGCAAGAGCATATTTGCTGGAACTCTTGGTACTATATTGTTCATAAGTCCATTGTAGATAAATAAAGTCAAACAATTTAAAATAAAGTTATTGCATAATCTTGTAGCAACGAATTTAAATTTGTTTACTTGGAAATTGAAGTATTGCCCTTTATGTATTTATTGTAATGAAGTAGAAGAATTAAGAATTTAAGATATATAGTAGGTTACAAAATCGACCAAAAAGAGTATAATATTGTAAACATTGTTTTAAGTCAGATTGTCTATTGCATCTATAAGACCTACTTTATTTGTGAAAGAAGATCCAAACCGATAAATATTATGTACCATTTATATATAATTTGAAAGTTCTTCAAACTCACTTGAAGAATAAAAGCATTTCTAAACGTTTTTTAAACAATTGTGTTAATAAAATTACAATATAATGTTAAGGCATTTTCAAAATGTTTAATATTCACCTCAATTGTTAAATGATATTGTTTCACGTCGATATATATACTTATATATATTGTATGAAATGTTTGTTTTATACAATAAATAAAATAAACGGGTTGTCATGAACTGGCAATTCCAAAAGAAAGAAAAATTCTATTTGTTATATACCTGCTTATTTAATTATTCTTTTTTATATTTCGGTTTTAATTTGGTTTAAATTTACCGCTATCTGTCAAATGTCAAAATATGGAATGGCTTGCGCGTTTAAATTTGTGTTACGTTCTTGTGTATTGAAGTCAAGGAGGATACTCCGGCGAAACATCGTCAGAAGAATTCACTCTATTGAGCAAAATAAGAAGAAAGATCCAATCATTTTACGGTAAGGCAAGTTCGATGAAGGTATGGTTAGTTTTTGGTGTTTGTTTTAATGGAAGTGATGTTAATATGTTTGTGTCTATAGTCCATTGTCGTTTGGGCTCTTGCCTTGTGCCCCTAAACAGGGTTTACTTTTGAATGTTCGACTACTGGGCTTGTCCCTGTTTGTTTCATTGTATTTTATAGGCGTTATACCACGTCTTGTATAACCTTCTTATCAAAAATACAATGGTGGGGTACATATATTTATGTTTATAAACGTATATATTAAATCACATTTAGGAAAATAATAGTGTCGGTATCACGGGACTTTCACATGCTAAATATACATTACAAGCTTGGAAACAATTATAAATGCGCTATTTTTAAACGAGTTAACTCAGCTGAGACATCGACAAAATATTATTTTAATTATGTAAAGTGATGTACTATTGACCTCATACTAGTTGGTATTGACAATACATGCCTTGTTTTGAGGTAATAATGTTTATGCCGATTTTGGATTAATCTAGTGTCTAGTACTTTTAAATGTGTCAATAGTGTCTCTTGATAAACGATGCAAAAAGTGAAAGAAGCATCTATAATACATACCAGGACAGGGGTCAGCAACATCATATTTAAAGGTAGTGGTAATGTTTAGCTCACTTGTTTTGTTTACATATTTTTGAAAGGTCATTAAAGTAGTGCAGAACTAGTCAGGCGAGTTGGTCAAGCAGGTCATAGATGGTTGGGGCCGAATATTGTACACAATGGCGACAAACACAAACATGCATACTTTTTTATTAATTGAAATTATAAACAGAATATTATGGGTAAATAAGTAAATAAAAAGATAAATTATATTCAATAATTAACTGAACAGGGTTCGTAACGTTTAGTATTTTAAGTCAACACCTATAGTTTGCATGTGTCCCTCTAGTTTCATTTGTAACATATATCATTAGTAGAAGGTTATTAATTTTCAAGAATAAAGTATTCCATTGTAAAGATATATCGTTCGGAAATAAAGATGTGAAACAGTAGACTCGATATGAATGACACTGTTCATCGTCCACAGACAAACAGACAGACATAATTCAACAATGATTAACAATGATAAATGTAAAGTCTCTTCATTTTCCATAAAACGTTGGATTAAACCTTTTTTCTATTTTAAAATAATATCGGATAAACAATTTAACCGTCCTACATATTGTATATTCAATAAATCTGTGGCAGTACTATAACCTCGAATGACCCTTTAAAAACGGTTCATTTAGATTCAAATACACGTCCGGTATGCAAGAAGATTGTTTCCAGCACCGGTCACATGACCGGAAACACACATCCGGTATGCAAGAAAGTGGATTGTACTGCATAGTCATTGGCATGGTCAAACGAAACGTCGTTGATTAATTCACAAGTTTAACAAATCTGTTGAGAACTGAATTTCCTGTTTAAGACATTTGAACAACACACTAAGACATCAGTATGGTGCTTCCAGTGGGCCCATTAATTGGCATGCGCTTGGAGCAAAATGTTCCCATTATGAAACACATTGTCAACGCGGAAATTATTCCTCCGATGCCGAACAAAACAAGGAATACGGAAATATAAAATGCATTTCTTCAAAGAGGTATATATATTTCTTGTAGACCTTATAAGCCTTGATAATCTGGTGTACATGCATCCCTGATGTGACCAAACTGAACAAAGCTGAAATTAAAACAACAACATTTATTAATTCAATATGGAAGAGGGGATATATGTGAATCAATGATAGCTAGATATATACTACCGATTGGTCAGGATAATACTCACGAGCGTAATTCAATGTGCTTAAGGTGGAAAGCAACCCTGAGCGAATTTTCGAGTTTATGTCTGAAAAAATTGATATACGAATAGAAGAGCATATCCCCAGTTAAGGACTGTTTTCACTTTTTCAATATTCGGAACAGTAATGAAACTATGAGTCTTCAAAATGTACCGATGACGTCAATTTTGAGACGTCTGTCATTTTTTTTTGCGTTCCAGCTACAATAACCGATATTTTCATCAATTCTTCGTTTACCGCTATGAAATTTTAACCTCAAGTGCGTCTTGTGAAAGCGTCCACACATATATATATATTTTTCTCTTGTTTTACGTTGTTTTATTTTAAATCTCTAAAACGTCATTTTTCGCGGGAAAAACGGCGTCGTGTTTCGATGAAAAAAGTGCGCCTTTCTTTATTTTTTGAAATAAATGCTCGTTTAATTTTTGAGTGTTTTAAATACATGTATTCAATGTTTTATTACAAATCACCTGATATCAAGAAAAGTGTACCTTACCGACTTCGTTTTTGCGCAGTATCAAATAATCTTACCACTCTACCTGTTTCTTATTCAATACGTATTGTATTAAACCTGGCATTGTTTGCACTGAGTGTAAGTAACACCGAAACCAATGACTTAAGGACAATGAAACAAATGTCGTAAAGACTAGCACTGTGTGCTGTTTTTTTAGTTACACGGGGATCATTGTCGTAAGGAGAACACTGAATATCCAATTCAAAATTACATTAGTAAAATATATAATAGTTCCCTAAGTAGCATAAAAAAGAAGAAAAAACCCCCACGATAATGTAAATTAATTGATATTTATTATTTTTGTGCATACTACATTTAATATATAATTTATCATACAACCCTTAATTTAAAAAGATAAAAACACTCTTACAGTCAGCCATCAGTGGACAATGAGCACACTATTGCAAATGACTTTTTTGAAATTTTGTCATAATTGTTTACTATTTACCTAGCGACAAACATGATAAACAATACATGATACAACGCATTTTTTAAAGAGTACGACGATTTCTTACCTGAAAGAAACAAACATAAGCCACAGATGCCAGTGAAGGTAAACAGGTATTGTTTAAAGTTCGCCTTTGGTACTCGAGCCAACAATGTCAAGATTGTTGCAAATATTTGGAAAGCCAAAGCTAAACATGCCATTACTCGATATTTCAAAACGGATTTTTCAACTGCTTCTGAAAAGTAGAAAATTGAATTTATAAATAAATATAAATAATAATAAATATATATATTTTTATAATAATGATAAAAACTATTTTTCTTAATGATAATACTAATTATAATAATACAAAATACAACGTTGCTCGCACAGTATTACCAATAGGCTTTTAACATTTGTAAATTAATTCAGTTTTTGATGTAGTTACAAATATAATATGTCACTGTCAACAGTTGCATTCATAATAAGAATTGAAGCTTGAACTATGTGTAGTGCATTAAACTTACTAAATTTTTAAGTTTTAAAGCTGCACTCTCACAGATGTTTTGACATCTTTTTTATTTTTTGTCTTGGAAGGAGCCAATTTTTGCGTAAATCCATTAGAACCAGTTATATAAGAGTGCTGGCAAACAATTAGATCGCAGATTTTTATAATTAAGTTCAAATATTTTATGCATTTTTCTTAAACCGTTAGTAACGGTTTAAACCATAAAACATCAATTTTCGAACGGAAATATGAAAATCTACGATCTGATTTTTTGTCAGCAATCTTTTATCACTGGTTTGCAGATATTAACGCAAAAATTTGCTCTTTCCAAGACAAAAAATAAAAAAGTTGTAAAAATGGTATATCTGTGAGATTGCAGCTTTAATAGGTGTATGTATTTCTTTTCACATTTCATTATGGACATTCGTTTAAAGGTCGTAGTATATATTCATAGAATAATACCATACCTGCTAGTTCATCACCTAACACCATACTTTTATGAGCAAAAGGCTTGGTTTCACAATCTGATCCTGCGTGACACACATAATCGTACCACAATCCAGAGCCATAAAATGTTCCTTCTATTTTCGCGCCTGACCATCCGGGTGTTACAAACCCAATAAGAAACAAAATTAAACTCAAAACTACAGGAATCGGCAAAAAAGGCAGCGTATTTGTATGTTGTGTTACTTTCTCCAGTTGTAGTCGCATTTCCTGTAAACGCGTTATGTGTATTATCCTTTCCTGCCATATTTACTTTAAAGGTAAGTTTAACGCACCTTTTTAATGAATCCTGTAATTGTAAATGTTAACATCCCGTTTTATATACGAGTTACGTTTTGCTTGAATTCTCTCGAAAACTATTTCAAGAACTTTGTCATTTTAAAGGTTAGGATAAAATCCCCTGTATTTTCAATATAACGAAATACATGCATTTCGAATCAACAACTTGTTTACAAACAGTTTACTGCGCATTAGACCAAATCGTTGTCGAAATATTCATGAATGATGCAAGTCTCATTGTTCGTATTTTGTTACTGCTTATTAGTAATAATAACAAGAAGCAAAATCCAAACGTACATATGATTTAATCTAGTAAGAAAATCTTGTTTGATTATAGTAGACTATTTAAATATAAGATGGTAAGAACAGTTAAATTGTACTGTCACAATTCTAATGGATACTGACTGTTGTTTTATCATTCGCGGAAATTTCATAAATTTATGTATTACTTTTTAATGTTTTTTCTTTCTTTTTTCACCAGAAGCAATAAATTCATCGAAGGCCTCACCGGAGGGATCATGGTATGAGGAGGTTATGCACCAGTCAATTGTAACCACGCCCCTCCCCCAGGTCCGGGGAATAACGGGAACGAACTGCTGATAAAATCCCAACTAAATGCCCCGCACCCAAGGGACCCTAGGTAAGGCATTTTCCCCGCTATTTTAGCGCGAGGACACAACCACCGCATTCAACCGGCAGATAAAAATACGCCCTTTTCCCCCGGCTATCCCCGGTATACCACTGGACCTTGGGGCGAGCGGCGTGGTTACAATTGACTGGTGCATTAAATTTTAACATCGTCAATGAGTATCAACATTTATAAATGATAATTTGCTAGGATAGTGACAGATAACAGTTGACATTACGTAATATGTTTTTAAACCAATTTATATACAATTTTATTATTTCATAAAAAATATTTAAAACATCCATTAAATGACAATATTATTTTTAAAACGCTCGATTTTGCCTGTTGGTGTTAAATATTGAGGGAAAACCGGTTTAACCATACATCCCCTCAAACATTTCTGTCGAAAACATAAAACAATTGTTTGTAACCATCCTGTTTACAATATTTGTTTCATTTTAAAAATGACTAATTCAAACTTGGTACACATGATCGCCCTGACTTTTGCTAGTGCATAAACTCATTACGATCCGATCCCAAATACGCGCTTCACAACGTAATAAAATTAAAGGGACTATACACCAGATTGGCACCAAAAAAGTTTTTTTTTCTATCGAATCTCAGGACAATTTCTTAATAAAATGTTTTACTCTTTGATATCATAATTGTAAAACAATTGATTGGGTAGAGCCTTACATGATTGCTTGAGCCACGGTAGATGCATTAATGAATTACGCACCCTTGACCATTGGATATGTTGACTGATCTTTATTTATAGTCATTGCGTCAGAAGTCCTGAAAACCAACACATAATACATCAAAAATGGCTGCCTATACGAGTTGTAAAGTATTGAAACTATTTGGTAAAATAAGTTTTAAATTGGCATTGAAGAAACATTTTTGCACTAAATGCTTAGATTGCACATTTAACTTTCCAGTAAAGGTCTTTTGACCAAAAGCATGGTGTACATTTTGTATGTATAATCGAATGAGTTGACTTGACAGGAATTTTATGGGGGAATAAGCGTAAGACGTTTGGACTAAAACAAAATAAAAACATTATAATTGGAAATGTTAATTCCTTTTATACGGGTGCGAAACAGTGGCTCCAGCTCTTTTAGGAGCTGTGTATAAAAAGGAGCCAATGACACTTCCGAGCTAAAGCAAAAGAACGGATATCATCGTAAAACGTAAGTATGACTCGTTATTTTATCTAATATCACAATTATGAGGGCTTATTTGAGAAATCGGGGAATTCAGTGCCATATAAATATGTTTAATCTTCACACGTATTTGGATTATTTTGTAAACATATTGCTTATGGAGTTATAAAACCGATTCTCCCATCAAACACATCAATGTTCACAAACGAAAGTAGAACATTTTCACCAATTTCAGCTGAATTTCACTCAAGAAGCTTACATTTAAGATAAAGCCAGTACTATCGAGTGCTTTTATTTTGTCAGGAATAAAAATGACCGCCTGATTACCGGAATAAGCATGTTTATACTCCTTTTCTGGGTTGAGCTGGAGCCAAAGCCAGGGAGCTGGAGCCAAAACGTGGAGGCTGAGCCAATACGCTGTATGATAATGCCTGTTTTGAGAAATATCGGCAAATTCCGAACGCTAAATTCTTTATTAATAACGATTATTGCATAAAATGTGTGTTTTCGGTCCACTATCGTGGTGTGTTAAAACGCAATTACCCGGGCGTTATCGGTAAAAAAACGTGCATTATTAAGTAAATTCACGTGCCGTTAATTCCCGGCTTTTTTGTTTAACATAAGCTCTATCAGGGCCCGCATCATAACAATGGAGACTGAGCGACCTGGTTTCTTACCGGAAGTGGGTCAACGATGCAAATATTGCACTAAAACATATTTCAGCGTATATAGCTGTATACAAACATTAAAGAAATGAAATAAACCACATATAACTTACATATTTCCTTCTGAAATATCTTTTCCTGGCAAGCTGATGTGTGTTTACTAGACTGGGTGAGTACCTAAATCGGAACAGTACCTAAATATGGAACACCGCTTATAAAAGCGTTTTTGCTATCGCGATCGGTTTATTCACGATTTTAATCAATATAGACGCTTGCCTTAGATACAAGCTCCAAAGAACACGCTACTCCAGTAAGTATTTCAAATGCTGCTATCATTCAAAGTTTTTCATGTTCAAATGTCAATACATGGCATGCGGGGGAATGACTTCTTGCTTGCCACAATCACAGCATATTGGTACAGTCTTTTTTTTTTTACTGAAATCGTCAAATTTTACTGACAAAAATGACAAAAAAAAAACAAGCTGGAAATAAAGTAAATTATTAATTTACTAAAACAAAACATGTAGCAAGAATTTTAAAAGGATACAAAAAATATATAACGAATTAAAACTGTTCCATATTTAGGTACTCCGAGGACAAAAATGGCAGTCCTTGACTGTGAGGTTAATATAGTACTTTTCATGCAGATTGGTTGTATCTTGAAAAATGCCATTTAAATCAACCAATTGGTCTTGAATTCTAGTATGCTGATGGACATTTTTGTAGTTGTGGTGGAAGTCTAACTAAAAATATTTCAAAAATAGTGCCAAAAGTGTTTCGATTTAGGTACTCACCCAGGATAGTACTTTCTGCAGTTGATTTGACTATTTGTTTGCTCTAAAAGCACTAAATTAAGTCTAAAACGTTTAACTCCTCTCAACTCTAGTAATTTCTGTTGATTTTATTCAGAACAAACGACTTATATGGACATGATTCCATTACTTCGTATGCAATGAACAAAGAGTTTTCAAATATATTTTTCTCTGTTATATGCTGAAGATGCTGAACATTTTGTCCAGAACATTTTAACAATTTTTTCCCGGTTTAAATTAGTTGCCAAAACATATACTGTAAATGCTAAAGTAGGAATATATCGATAATTATTCGATTACCCGATAGGTATTGTGTGTAAATAATCCAGGTAATCCAGTAAATTACTAAAAAAGAAAACACTTTCCAATCGACTGAACACTGAAAAAAGTGGCGTTGAAACAAAAATGAAACTGTCGAGTTTTTTTTTGCAGCCCTATTCGAGCTTAATGTAAGACTTTTTCTGTGACATCACTCGTGACGTCACACAAAAAACATTTTATTGAGGTTATTTTGAACTAACTGTTCCTGTATTTTCGTAACATTAAACAGCTTTTCAACAAAAAAGTTACTCATGGTGTGTAATTTTATGCAATAATGGTCAATACACCTTTTTGCGGTTGTTACCATCTGCAAAGGCCCTTCAAATGGTTTAGAACCCTCGCGCTACTCGTCGGGCTGTAAACCATTTTGCGGGCCTTTGCAGATGATAACGACCACAAAAGGGTGTAATTACCCTATATTAATTAATAAAAAAATGTTAATATGTTATCGTAATAATAAAGCAAACCTGTGTTGTGTTATATTATGACAAAAAAATAAAAAAGTTGTAAAAATGGTTTATCTGTGAGAGTGCAGCTTTAATATCGTGTGCTTACTTATACTGTATAGACACCTTGCAGGTCCAGGAAACAATGAATTATTGTAAAAATTCACACTAGTTTTCTCTTAATCTAAGCCAAGCTCGCGTTTAATGTCGGTAAAAAGGGTACCTCATTTTTATATATAGGAAATATAAATCAAATGTACAGAAAAATAAGAAAATTAACACTTACACGTATTCAATCCGATTGATGTACTAGCGGTCAGTTGATGTAATTTAGCACATAGTTTACCAGTTTTTCGTCTATCTAATCTTTGTAAGATGACACACTTTTCTTTCATCCACTACTATTCATTTATTTTGGAATCTGATCGGAGTTAGAAGACTGTTCAAGAAACAGTAACCATATAATTATACAGATGTTGTGAAAGAATTGTTTAGCTCCGTCGACATTTCTGAGATTGCAACGCCCATTATCAGATGAATTGCATTAAATAATCATGAATTATTATATATTTTAAAAAAAAACACAACACTATCTAAATACTAGTTATAAATAAAAAACTGCAACTATTCCAAATTTGACCAGTTGAATGCATTATCATAAAGCGTATTGGCTCAGCCTCCACGCTTTGGCTCCAGCTCCCTGGCTTTGGCTCCAGTTCAACCCAGAAAAGGAGTATAAACATGCTTATTCCGGTAATCAGGCGGTCATTTTCATTCCCGACACAATAAAAGCACTCGATAATACTTGTCCGGTTAGCGCAGTGGTTAGCGCACTCGCTTCTCACCAAGCCGGACAAGTGGGTTTTCTCCGGGTTCTCCGGTTTCCCCCACAACACAAGACCACACTCTCGCGCAACATCGTGCCAACGAGAGTGACTTAGTATAAGCTATCTTAGCTTATTTCACAATCGTTGTAAAATATATAATGGTTAAAGTAATACTGGCTTTATCTTAAATGTAAGCTTCTTGAGTGAAATTCAGCTGAAAATTAGTGAAAATGTTCTACTTTCGTTTGTGAACATTGATGTGTTTGATGGAAGAATCGGTTTTATAACTCCATAAGCAATATGTTTACAAAATAATCCAAATACGTGTGAAGATTAAACATATTTATATGGCACTGCATTCCCCGATTTCTCAAATAAGCCCTCATAATTGTGATATTAGATAAAATAACGAGTCATACTTACGTTTTACGATGATATCCGTTCGTTTGCTCTAGCTCGGAAGTGTCATTGGCTCCTCTTTATACACAGCTCCTAAAAGAGCTGGAGCCACTGTTTCGCATCCGTGTTTTACGCGCATTCTATTTTAACAAACTCCAGTTAAATATGTCTAGGACATTTTTAGATGACAACAGTCGTTTTGATATTTTGTTAAAACAATTTAAATTTCATTATATTATTACCTAAAAGTACTTCACAATAAAATAAAATGATTGAAATGACAAATGCACAAAACGCTCGTTTTAAATTTTTGATGTTAAAATTTGAATAAAAACAGGTTTATCCTATCACTCATACAGAGTTTTGTGTCAAATGCATTAAACAAAGGTCTGTTACCTTCTTGTTGATGACATTTACCTCGGTTAGTCATTCAGGTCAAAATGTTTGTTGATAAATCTTCTAGAACAGGTTGAGAATTATTTCAAACTTGGTTCACATGATTGCCCTGACGTGTGCTAGTGTCTTACACATTTTCGTGAGCAACGGCATATTATTTCATTTATTTTGAGTTATGCACCCTTTGATTTAATTCCCTCCTGAATGCTTTTTAGGTGTGTGCTGAGTAAATAGTTCAAATGTGTTGTTCTTACACATGATCATAATAAAGTATACTCATGCCTGGCACATTATCGGCCGTTGCGGCCAAGTCGTTTAATAGTTTAAAGCAACTGCACCAGATGATCAATTTGCAAGAATTTTTTTTGTTGTCGAAAACTGTCATAAATTTGGTACTTATGTGTGCAATGCATTGAAACTTACTAACTGAAGTACCACATAGTTTACAATTTATTTAAGTTCAGCTGTTATTTCGTATTTTCCATTTAAAAAGATTACTTGGTATGTCTACCTAGTAGAATCCATTCCTTATGCCTGATTGGCTAGTCGGTGTTATCACGTGATATTAGCGATTGATGTGTATAGCTTAAGTATGTCACCCGAACAGAGTAAACCGTCGTAGCTCATTGGATACGACGCTGGACTGCAATTTTGGCGACACGGGTTCGAACCCGGTCTCCGACACATTTTTTTTACATTTTGGTATTTTTTTTCTACAATTATGATTTCAAAGCGGAACACATTCTATTTAATAATTGTCTTGAGATTCGTTACAGAAAAAAAACTTTTTTTGGTGCTAATGAGGTGTACAGTCCCTTTAACTTAGTTTTCTTTAAAGCCTAAGGCCAAATGACACGAATAAGAAAGTGATTACTCAGTGGTACATGTGTTTTATGTTTACATTTTCACCGCATTGTTTTTACTCCTTAACCGTATGTTGCCACTTTATCGAATACATAGTGGCTCCATTCAAGCAATTTATTTGTCTTATTAGAAACGTTACTTTTTTTCTAACGTTTGTTTAATAATTAATACACGCAGGGATCTTTAACCCTATAATATCGTGTTGGAGAATATGTTGGACATAAAGTTGTCTCTTATCTTTACTGGAGTTTCTGGGGCGAACTAGAGATGGTTCCGATACGTTGTACATGGTATTGCCATTCAATGTACAAGAGCCTGACATAGTTTTCGTGCACTACGAACAATCTGTTTTAGAGTTATATACCTTTGTATACAAAGTTTACACCAATGGCTATGTGTGTTGTGGACAAAACTGCTCCAGTTATTGTGCTTAGTTTATTGGTGCGACCTAACCTGTGAATATTAACATCTGAGTCATAGTTCTCTCCCTTGTTTTTAATTTGGCCAGTGTTGGTTTCCTTCATTTAACAGTCTGAACGTGCTTTCATCTTGATTCTGACTTACTGGTGCTGCTTTGATGTTGATTTTCTGACATTATCTCCACTTATACTAGTGTCTGACATAGGTATTAAGTATAATTGATATTATTGCAGTCATGCCTGAAAATATATTATGTCATGATAACTCGAAGAGGAAGGCATCACTCTTGTGAAAGGTCTTTTAAAAAAGGGCGTAACATTTTTTGTCATAATTTGGGTATTTTTTCACATACAAGCTGTGTTTAATGAGTAGAGTACTTTCATACACAAAACAGCACATATTTTTAATTAAACGACCGTTTGCTTTAAGTTTATCAACGTATATTCCGGATTTGACACGAAATAACTTAAGGAATGAATTGCGGGGTTGATGTGTTTATCGGGGTATGAACCCAATTGGTCAAAGTGTGTTGAGTCCGAAGGTCTCCATGCGCGTATTTTGATCAGCCCAATTGCGTTCGTATCCTCGATAATGACATCAAACCCGCAATTCATTACTTATATTTACACCAGTAGTTCATTATATCATTCAACAATTGTTAAAACAATACTTCATTTCATTTAAGAAAACCTTTTAGTAATCCTTTGTTACATATTTTGTAAATGGAACGACCCGACTGTTACCGGAAACATTTGTGACGCGTCATGAGACTTTTGGCCCGAAACCGATAGCCTCGATTTCGAGAAAAACGTGCGCAAAGTTGAAGCGTAAAAAATAAGAAAGTAATGAAGTTTTTATCGTAAAAACAACCATTAAACATTTTGTCACCCTAGATTGTTAAGTCAAGTTTATTCTTTAAAATGTAATGTTCATAGAAATAGTGTTTTTTAACCACTTTCTTTCGTATTGTTTATTACTTTTGGTGTTATCTCCCGTAGTTGTCATGTGCTATATTTTAACCCAAATTTGAGGATGTAGGTCGAGCTGAACTAAAGGCATTTACATCAAATTATAGGAATTTGTTGGTAAGTAGAATTATTTTCATTGTTTGAGCATATAATTTTACGAATGTGTATATCTTTAATGTAATGCAATATATTCTAAATTCGGTTAAATGGATGGAACTTGATCGCAGGAAAACAAAACGGAAGTGAAATTTGACAGTGTGACATTGAAAATGTAAACAGATCAAAATCCAGCAGATATTCCTGTTTTGCATACTTATGATGACTGAAAAAGGACATAATCATCATCTCATGAGGTTCAGGTACATTGAAATAAATTTCTGTTATGATGAAGATGATCATGATGATTATGAAAATAATAGACTAATTTATCAAATGACGTCACAATAACGTGAGAAAAGATCAATCACTTGAAATCACTTTCAAACGTAAAATTAAAACACTTATAACAACAATACATTTATAACAACAATACATTTAACATATTATAAATTAATCATTTCTAAAATGTTGATTTTATTTTACGGGACATGCTGAGACATTACAAATAAAAACAAGATGAACAATTTTCATGGATATTGTTATACGATGACTGTGATCCGAACGTATCCGAACATCTTACGTTAATCGGATGATAACCGCAATTGCCGAAAGGCAGTTCATTTAAGGAATGGCAGATGAGGTGATAATATATACAAATAAGACATAAAAACCAATACATTCTTAAATAGTTTTCATTAACCTCTAAACAATCAGTAGTTCGTATCCTAAATAGATATATATGTGGTAAATGTGGTTAATGTTTGATGAATTGACGTACCTTTTCGCGTTAAACAAAAAGGCAAAATATATCACAATATCAACCTTACAAACTCAGTAGTCATTCACTATAAGCTCTGTTAAGAAGCATAGGGTTAGGACCGAAATGACACGGAAATAGCGAATAATTGTTTCTAGCACACCGGATAGGCATTTCCGGTGATTTCAGCCGTGCTGGAAAACTCCATCATGGCATCCCCCATGCCAGATGAGTCACGCGCTTTGACGTAATACTTTCAATTTCTTTTATTAAACACTTAATGTAACCATAGTAATAAGATTTTAATAGATGAGTTCCATTAACATTAACTTTACAAAATATATCTTAAAAACAAAACAAAATAAGCCTTAAAAGACTTGATAGCGAAGGAACTTATTGACGTATGCAGTGAATACATATTACTACGCGTCATGACGTCAGTAAACATCGCACGCGCTTTTTGGTGAAATGTACAAAAACGCGCTTTCTTATGTATTTTCTTCACAAAAAATGTAATTTAAGGTATGCTAGAAAAAACATCTATTATGTGTGTCTGTTCCGGATCGAAAAATCCGACCCTCGGGCACGCTGCATGGTAACTCGGCAAACTTGTTACCTGGCAACGCAGGGGCCCTCGGGTCGGATTTTTCGATCCGGAACGGGAACACATGACAGATATTATCAGTATGTCATTTCTGTGTCCATCAAAGAAGTAAAGACAAAAATGAACACAATGGAAAATGATGTACATAGGTGAAATAAAATTGATTCCTTTCGGTATTTTTAGAGCTTGAGAAATCAATGGTTCAACATGAAAACTGTGACATCAATATGCACTGAGACATGTAAACAAACTTTTTAATTCTTACATCGTTAATGGTGTAAATCACCTAACGTATTATAATTGATAATTTAAATCAAAGATATACGAAGGAAACTTGATCTTTCAATAAAAACACGATGTATGGTCTCTAGAAAACAGTGACATATGGACATACAGCCGTGTCTTAACTCATTCTACAATATAATATGTCCTTGTGACTTGAGTATGTTATGGCGGTTATATACCAAATTGTTTGGAGTAAAAACTCACCAAACAGCTATCATATAACCGTCATAACCGCTTTATTCTTACTCTCCTCCTGGCCGATCGCGAGATTTTCTACGCTGACGTGTTTACGCAAATAAGTATCTCAATGAAGGAGCGTTTCTTATTGAGCTACGTTCTATGTGCATTTGTTCGGTCATGTTTACAAGTATGCAATGTTTGATTACTTAATTAAGTGTCGTTTCATGGGTATTTTACGCTACGTTAGAAATATACTTGCATACATTAGTTTTGCATAATACTTAAAAGAAAAACAAAACGTAACGTTTCTGTTAAGGATAGTTTTTACTACATCAATTCAGGTAGAGGTGACTCAGTGATTAATTTGCCCTTGACATACGATGGAGTCACGTAAACGATGAAATGGGAAATCCCTCCGTCAATACATCAATTCAAATTATCAGATTAAGTTTTATGAATTGGCTTGAATATCCATTAAGAGAAGTTTTTATTATCGCTCCATCAGATATGAAACAGTTTCTGCACCGAATATTTGAGAGATGGCTTGATATTTTAAGTATGACATTGAAACAACGGTGATAAAGCATGCATTGTTCAAAGAAGACTTGCGTCGTTTATGGTTTATATCTTTAGGTCTGTTAAACATTACTGAATGTTTCGCCTGATAGGGTCTGGACATCAGATGATACGATTGCAAGAAAAAAAAGAAAATTGTCAAAAACTCGTATAAAACTTATATCGTTGTGTACTGCGCATCGAATATTACTTACTGCTGTATCACGTTGCAGGTTTTATTTTCGTATCAAATCTACTGCGTTTGTCTACCCAGAAAGTCCAAGTAAATTTATCAATAGAAACTTCTGAAAGAGATTAACACTGCTTAAAATGACAGCGAGTTCGCTAGAACCCTTTTTCTTACGACCGTCCCTCAGAACCGAAATTTATTTAGTTTAAAATGGCATCAGGATGGTTTTGGGGTACTCCCCCTTGAACATTTGAACATTTTCTAATCCAAAATGGTGCATTTTGGGCGTATTTGTTACTTTTGTGTTCCTGTATTGAAACAAAGTACTTTTTTACGATTTTAGGGTAGTAATGGGGGAGGGAGGGGGCGTTGCGCCTGATACACCCTCTGGATCCGCTTGTGCAAAGTTCATAGAGGGGCCATGGTCTTAACTACATTATGGATTGGAACAGTTAAACATGATCGAAACCTTGATTAAGCTGTTCACCATTTTATCACGCAAAATGATAATGACATGATTTTCCAGTTATCACGATACTCTTCTTAACTGAATTGTATACATACTCCAGACGCACAACTTATAAACAATTAAAGAATAACACATCAGTCTCGGTTAAACTGGTACTGTTCATTGCTAGCAATATTCAATTATGTCAACCATCCAGACCACTCAAAGCCCCCCCCCCCCCCCCCGATTCCCCCCCACACACACCGATTAAAACGATTTTCTAATGCTCTGTTAGAAGTGTTGGAATCTAAGTACTTACAAAAATAAATGGTTTGATGCAACTTTATACTAACAATTTTTGAATTTGGTTAAGTGTTTTACATTATACCCTGTAAATTAAACCACTAACTGGGCCAGTCACTCTTTATATTTACCTTTTCGCTTGACTAAAATCAATAATGGCTGACTTCTGATTTCCTGAACTAAATGCATTTGAATACATTAGAAAAACTGCCTTCCAATTGGACAAAATATAATGTTAAGCACTTATACTGAAAATATCAGCACTGCTTATGAGTAAAAACAAGTCGCTGAGGTCACTTTGATACAAAGAATACACGTCAGTTATTTTCTTAATCAAACATGATATAATACAAAGAATCGTTCAAAGAAGAATGATTGATGATGTGTCTTTCTTCTCAAACAAGATGATCATTTATAGACAGAGTGACGCAATGTATGGACTATTAAATATTTTGCCAAACAATACTTGACGAATAACTTTGGACGAATAAAGATGGTTGATAATACAGTTGATTTAGATTTTTTATTGAAACGTCTAGCTACACTTTCCAAAATGTTAGCCTAGCAACTAGCTGATGAGCTCAAAAGTGTTTTATTAAGCCACTAGAACAGAATTTTTAATCAACTTTATCATCAACAGATTAGCTGTTTATGGTCAGCAAAACGAGCAGTTTATAGTCAGCGAAACGGCCAGTTTACGGTCAGCGAAACGAACAATTTACGGTCAGCGAGACGGGCAGTTTACGGTCAGCGAAACGGACAGTTTATGGTCAGCAAAACGTGCAGTTTATGGTCAGCGAAACGGGGAGTTTACGGTCAGCAGAGCGGGCAGTTTACGGTCAGCAGAACGGGCATTTAATGGTCAGCGAAACGGGAAGTTTACGGTCAGCAGAACGGGCATTTAATGGTCAGCGAAACGGACAGTTTATGATCAGCAAAACGGACAGTTTACGGTCAACAGAACGGGCATTTAATGGTCAGCGAAACGGGCAGTTTACGGTGAGCAGAACGGGCATTTAATGGTCAGCGAAACAGGCAGTTTACGGTCAGCGAATCGTGCAGTTTATGGTCAGCGAAACGGGCAGTTTACGGTGAGCAGAATGGGAATTTAATGGTCAGCGAAACGGGCAGTTTACGGTCAGCGAAATGTGCAGTTTATGGTTAGGGAAACGGGCAGTTTACGGTCAGCAGAGCGGGAAGTTTACGGTAAGCATAACGGTCATTTAATGGTCAGCAAAACGGACAGTTTATGATCAGCAAAACGGGTAGTTTACGGTCAGCAGAACAGGCATTTAATGGTCAGCAAAACGAGCAGTTTACGGTCAGCGAAACGGGCAGTTAACGGTCAACGAAACGGGCAGTTAATGGTCAGTGAATCGGGCAGTTTATGGTCAGTTAAACGGGCAGTAAATGGACAGCGAAACGGCAAGTTTATGGTCAGCGAAACGAACAGTTTATGGTCAGCGAAACGGGCAGTTTATGGTCAGCGAAACGGGCAGTTTATGGTCAATGAAACGGGCAGTTTACGGTCAGCGAAACGAGCAGTTTATTTTCAGTGAAACGAGCAGTTTATGGTCAGCGAAACGGGCAGTTGATGATCAGTGAAACGGGCAGTTTATTGTCAGTGAAACGGGCAGTTAATGGTCAGCGAAACGGGCAGTTTATGTACATCGAAACGGGCAGTTTACGGTCAGCGAAACACGCAGTTTATGGTCAGCGAAACGGGCAGTTTACGGTCAGCGAAACACGCAGTTTATGGTCAGCGAAACGGGCAGTTTATGGTCAGCGAAACGAGCAGTTTACGGTCAGCGAATATGGCAGTTTATGGTCAGCGAAACACGCAGTTTTGGGTCAACGAAACGAAGAGTTTACGATCAGCGAAACGGGCAGTTTATGGTTGGCAAAACACTGAATTTATTGTCAGCGAAATGGGAAGTTTATTGTCAGCGAAACGAACAGTTTATGGTCAGCGAATATGGCAGTTTATGGTCAGCGGCGATTACACATGATGGTCTCCGTGAGGACAGAATGGTGTTCCACATTTCCTAAATACAATTAAGTCCAATTTGATTCATGAATATTAATTTGATACTTTGACTTCATTTTGATGTATTAATTAGTGTGCTCATTCAGTCGCATTTGAGCAGATAAATTTTATAAGTTCATTCAGCTGAACTTAAACGTACTCTATCCAATTGAATTGTATTTGTATTTTTTTTACTTTCATGCAGAACGAAATATATATAAGCTAGTTTTTAATATAGTCCAAACTCGCTTTGTCGACGCCAGATATCTCGACTTTCGTCGACATAGCGAGTTTGGACTGTATAGTCAATTTCAATATCAAAACCGCAAATGGTTTGCTATACCTGTAAAAATTCCTTTGTCGTCACTTTAAATGTATTGCACGTTAATGTGTTTACTGGTTTTCGTTTTAAATTAACAACGTTGTTTATATACAGAAAACATGTTTGAGAAAAACCAGAATTTGTTATAAGTGAACATCTGTAAACAACATCCATTAAACAGTTTAAAAATATAATAATCGTAAATGTTTTGTATAATTAGTGTTCTTGCAGCATCTTAAAATAAATGACTTTGTGTTTTGAGATGCAAACTTAGATACCATTTTATTTTATTGTTCATTAGTTTTGTTCTTGCCTATTAAGATCGTTAAGTTGTGCATTCAACGACTTAATCATATCTAAACAATTTTACACGATAATTAGTAGTAAAAACAAATCTTGAAAGATCACTTTTAGTTTGTTTAACGTTATCTGGTGTGTGTTCAATACTTTATTGAATACGAAATTACAATGCTAATATTTATCTTTCATTTATATCTATTATTCAGTACATGAAGAGTTAAGTTCGGAAACTTGTAAACGCTAAATATGAACATATGAATCGTTTGAGTAACCTTAGTTTCGTGTAAGGCGATAACTTCGAGTAAAATAGTTATGCAAAAAGCTACGGAAACAAGCTCAGTAGCAAAAAGTTTAAACATAAACCCGGTTTAATGGCACTGTGTAAACGCCAAAGACATAGAACATAAAATCACTAACAAGAAACATAGAAGAACAGCAGAAAACTCCACAAACAGCACAGCGCATACATACTATATATATATAAAAACTAGGTATGTTTATCAAGAATTGTTAGGCCTTGAAACGGTCAGTAAAATGTAAATTTACTGGGGATTTAAACCAGTTTATGTGCACAAACTTCACCCTTAAGATAAAACGCAAAAGGTAAAAAAGTATGCATTAACTTACAGTTAAATACAAATCTTAAGACAAAGAGATTGATAGAACATGCGAAATGATAGTTTATTAATTATTGCTTGTTGAAATGGACTGAAAGTATTTGGTTTCATATTTTTGAAGTGGAAGAAATATGATCGATGCATTTGGCATGGATAAGGGACACCATTAGGAAAACTAATGGATGCAGTTGAACTTAAGTTCATACCAATTCTACTAGACACCGACGTCCGTTAATGCTTTACAATGTCTCTGCGATAATGCGCTTTGTTCCAAAGATAATGCCATTTGAGTGTCTGGACATGACACATTGAGATTTAAAGGCTTTGAAAATATCCTAATGCTGCTTAATGCCAACACTAGAAGTAAATCACTCCACTTTAGGTTTTACGTTTTGATGACTTAACCTTCGTCCAAGTTTCATATTTAAGAAGTACAAATACATTCTGCACGATGAAAAAGGTATTGCTTTAAGCCCATAAGGTGGTTTCTAGTAGTTTATTAGTGGTTTATAGTGACTTATCAGAAAAAACTCAAATGATATTTCACTGTTTTGAAATTTAAGCCCCTTTCTGCTAATCAAATCACACATTTAAAGTTCACAGGGCAATTTTAGGCTTTCACATATAAGACAAATTGTGTTGTCATTTTCGTTTAAGATTGCAATATATTTCACCCCGTGCACACTTGGTAAAATATACTTCGACAGTACTCCAAAACAACCAATTATCCTCTATAAAGCCTAAAAGCTAATCCAAAATATAAAAATATGCATTTGCTACAAACTATCGTTTCCTTTACTTTGAAAATTAGCTGACTTTGCAGAACAATTATACAAATTCCGTGATCTAAATGATAGTTGAAATGTAAGTATATACCATCTTCCCAGATGTTATCCTCGGCCATCTTTGCAACTACATTCAAACACACCTATACTTTATCTTTACATTCATTTTATGCCAAATGTACTTTAAAACAACCTTCATTTTATATCTGTTCATTACGATTTACGTGAAAGAAAGAATGCATTGGATCGATTTTGATAACACTGCTATTTGCATTTATAACACAAGGAACTTCAGATATACCACGTTTTGTTTCGTTCTATTCGCATCAATACATTATCTTACGATAATGGACCAATTGCAATTCGTATGGCTTATCAGTCATTGCAGGCAAATCGATTACTAATTTATTTGAATACTGCTTCAATCATTGGCATCTTTTGTTTATTCTTGCGCGTTGAATTATTCAAATCATATGTTAATTTTGGAAGTATAACACTTGCACGCACAGTATCGACTAATTATAAATGCAATATTTTTAATGTCGATCTGCGGCAGTTTTGTCTTCAAAAATTCCGGACGATACTTTGGTAAAAAGGGATTCATTATATAATTGCGAAAATAGTTGAAGGGCAACCCACTTTCCGAGACATCCTTTAGTGGGTGTGTATTATAGGAGTAAAGACTACGAATAATGAAACATGTATGGTCAAATAAATAAAGTCTTTCAAAACTAAGGAAGGAAACACCAGAATTAATTTAAAAAATCCAAAACAAAGATTCATAAGAATAAAACAATGCCTGTTACTCCCCCATCAATTCATTCTTCCATATTTCCCCAGTCAGATATTAAGCACCACAGGTAGGGCATGCGACTGAGAACTGTTTTCATCCACATGTTCGTATCAAGTCAGTATCCTCTCCATATTGAGAAAAATAGATCGATTGATAATTAGATATGCATTGTAAGTGTAAAATCATCATTTCCAAATATTCAATGGGCCGATATTATTTCCAGGAGCACAACGACGGCATAGTGAGGTCAGGACACGTTAGTACAATTTATGCTCCAAATTACGTTGACAAATTACCTACAGAAATATTAAAAATTGAGAGAGAAACATAATTAAAAATGAATAGTTGAGAGTTAAAACGTTTCTTGTTGAATGATCGTTTTTTTTTCTTTCTTTCTGTTTTCTACCTTATGTGGTTTATGGTCAATATGAAGTCCTAAAGAGATCGGTAAAAATTTAATAATGCTTGGACATGCCGAATATGAGTATGCATTAGCAACAAAACATGGACTAACATAACAAGTACAATGTTAAATCATAGACTATCTGAATCATAAAAGCGATTCATGCGAGATGATAGACCATATGAACATGCTGCACCATCATTTTTAAGAACTACAAATTAGAATTAAAAAGCAGTCCAATAATAAGGAATTTCCTGTTGGCGACGTTCACGACATGATTTATAAGTCCTGCATGATCTAGAGTCATAATCTTCATTCACAGTTTATTCATTTTTCATATTCTAAATTCTCAAATTCGACAGATTAGCACATTGAAAGAGTAAATGTGTCATCTATCCCTTTTTAATATTGTGTCTATGGATATAAATGGGTTTTATGAATTTGATGGTATGGATTGTTGTTTTGTTTATGTTATAACAACATAGTTCTGATCGTTAGGAATCCCCATTCTACAGAATCTATTCTTTCACGACACCAGAACATTCTTTAATAAACCAATAGTATATTGATATGATCTGAACAGTTTTATTAAATCATTGATAATACTAATTAACAGCAGCATTGAAGCAAACTTAGCCAGGACACACGTAGTGCATATGCAACATATTGGAAATCATAAAAACATGTTTTAGCAATAAATTTATTTCCAATCTTCAATCTTACTATACCATGAATATATTGTCTGAAATAAACAAAAATCAACACAAACAATTATCACGTATTTATTATCTATTAGGTTGATAAACCCAGTACTCTTTACAATAATAAAAGCAACGTGTATGAATACTTTATGCTCATATTCCCAAGACATCGATATTTGTCCGTATGCGATATTAATATGAAATATCAAAGAATTAGCACTCTATACAGACATAAAATATATATTATTGTTTGTACAATCTGATTTACTCAATAATATAATCCAATCAATTTAGGCATTGTTCTTAAAACATTATCGAATTTGAAATGTCTTGAAAAATCCATATCAAAATGCATGGATTATAAAAATAAACTGGTAGATCAGTGGTGACATACATCAATTTATTGTGTATAATTATACATGTATGTCATTTGCTGAAATATTAATTCATGGCAAATAGTTGTATGAATCACAAGTTTTTTAAAATCTTTTCAGTGAAATGCAAGACTGTTTTAAAAAAAGTCTTCAAAAACAAAATATTGGTATAATCTTGGTTTTAAAGATAAAATATATTTTACATCGCATTTATCATTGACGATCAAGAAACCTAACATAAGCTCTGAAAAGACTTTTGCAAAGTTCTAGTCATTGCAATTTCGAATAACAGAAAGAAAAAAGTCGTCTGCTTAATAAAAAGAGCTGGTCTTTATATTAGGACTCCATTAAGATATAGTGTGTCTACAATTCATCCATTCTATTGACATGCGGTGCTTCAACGTGAGGACTTGCGAAACAAGCTACAGGTTACCCAGAACAAAATTATGAGGTTTATTTTAAATTTAGATTTTAGATCCCATATTGGCAAGGAACAGTTCAACTCTTTAAACTGGTTACCCGTAGAAAAAAGAGTTGACTTCATAACTCTCTGTCCTCTTTTATTCCAATATAATTTTTGTAATAATGTCTTTACCTATGAATCTTAAAAGTGGTATAATATTTCATTTTATAATGCTCTAAAATGTCTTCCTATGTCAACCAATTAATATAAAAATGACCACAATGGAAATAAGGGATTTTTAATCTCTTTTTTGTGTTATCAATAGCAATATAATGTGGTTTTAACATGGATGCATTTATTTATTTGTATTTTTATCATGTATTTAAATGCCATGTTGTGTACATTTTATTTCTGAAATAAATCTATCTATCTAGCAAATGTGTCTGAAGCAATACAGCAACATTTTTTCTAGAAGTTTAGGTGGCACTTATCAATTGCCAAATAGTTGATATGTTCGGTACAAGTACAAACATTGTCTGAGTAATAAACTGTCTTTATAGTACGTGAAAAGACATAAAGGTATTTAGTAAACAGGTATTTATTATACAATTTGTATTCAAATTAGACTTCCGCTTTTATCAGAACTGACGAAACGAATTTTCTTTCTAAAAATGATGTTTTATATACTGTTTTAAAATTAAGCTTGTTTTTTATCCAAATGATATTAGCCAGATGAAGCAGCGTACAATATACTTATGCGGTGTTATTTGTCTTACACGAAAACAAACAATTACTTTTCATACGTGAGCAAGTAGACATGACTTCGACACAGATTTGAATACAAACTTAATAACAGTCAAACCCCGTTGGATCAAACTCGCTTGGCTCGAATTATGTCTTATAAGTTATTTAGCAATTAACGTTACGTTTTTGTTTGTTTACATCGGTTGTGACCCGTGGTGACTCATGTGAGGATCTCTTTGATGTCACGTGGTTCCTCACCCCGATCTCCCGTCCATAAATAAGTCTTAATGGGTGGCTATTTCTCTGCAATAAACGATACAAAACAAATAGAAACAAAACTTGATGATTTCCTTCATCGTTGGAACCGGGATGATAATATACCCATTAGCGATGAATGGGAGTTCCCTCAGTCAATACAAAATGCATATCATCAGATATCTTCTCAAGATTTGTCTTATAAATCCCATTAAGGAAAGTGTTCCTTATCGCCCACTACTACCGCTATGAAACATTTTCTGTACCGGCTTAGATATTCTAAATATGATATTGAAAATATGGTGATGAATCATGTCTTGTTCCAAGAAGACTGGAATTATTTTTATAACTGCATATTGACTGTTCTAAGTATTTTGGACCTGTCCCTATAGTTACCAATGTGCTTTTGATGCCGTCGCGAAAATCATCTGAACTTTATGAACTTGTTCTGTATTCATAAATACAAATATTCTCTGTAAAGCGCAACAATCATCCAAATAATGCAAGAAGCAGTCTTGGTGTGGTTGAGAATATTCATTGACGGCTACGACAACCGAATACTGTCAATGCCGCATGTCCTACGAAAACACACACGATTTTAATGCTCTGTTAGAAATGTTTGAATTAAATACTGGGTATGGTCAGCACTCGCAACGAGCTTATACCACGTTGCTGAGTTCACCTTGATACCGAGTATGTTTGTACATGAGTTATTATTCATACAAGATTGTACAATAATCGTTTCAGGATAATAAGGGTATACGTCTTCTATCAGTATATAATTCTGAAATAGTAATCAGTCAAATTATACTTGATGGATAACTTTGGACGAATAATGATAGCTGGTAAAACAATTGATGGATATGTTATTGAACAGTTCAGCCTTTGTTCCTAAATGAAGTTGGTGTTCTCTAGAGTTTATACGTATACTCTATTCATTTATTATTTCCCTTAAGTAGATAAAGATATAAAGATTTGTATTCGGTATTTTTTAAATTTAAAAAAAGTATACAATTAAACAAATTCCAAAATTCATGGCCGAAACTAAGATTAATCCAACCAAAGGAGCGTGTTTCCCTTTTTGGCACGTGCGTAAATGCTTAAAATATGTCTCCTAGATTCATTCATGCGCTGTGTTGAACAGTCCAATTGTAAATGTATTTTAACAATGTGTTCAATGCACATTGAAACTAGAATAGTACCGGTATACTCGGCATATTGCGTAATGCCAACGCTTAAAATAAAATTACTTGAACGACTTTTGCCTTTTTTAAAATGTCATGCTACCTCCAAGATGCACTTTTAAGATAGGTATTCATTCCTGAGAATATACAAAGTATGAAAAGTCAATAAGCGATCTAAAAGTATCCTGAAAGCTAGTATGGCCGATAGAAAAAGTTACGGCGGATTACTATTGTAAAGTTACACGAGTTGTTTTGAGGTCGACACTGTTACACTTCTCTATAGTTCGGTTCGAGCAAAAACATTTGCGCTGAGTGGAGACGTTTCTACAGTTGCATCAGTACTACGTAACTGCACCCAATGTTATATCCTTCAATGATCAGATATGCAATACTTTTACAAAAGTACCGCTGAATGTAATGAACATTCTCTTCCATAGCCCTCACTTATGCATCCAATAACAATAAATAATGGGAATCATCGACAACGTTTGTGTCTCAATTTATTGTTGATTGCAGTGCACTTTTATATGATTACTAGTGCCTTTCCTTGGTGCGCCTTTAGTACACGATTTAAGATTATGAAATGAGCCAGATTAAAAGAAAATGGCCCTTCCAGTAAAACACAGACCTATATTAAGCTGCAGCCTTCAAAAGAGTAAAACTTCCTTCTTCCACACAAAAAGTTTAAAACAAATACATCAACAAAATTATTGCTTAATGTTGCAGCTACATAGTTGTGATAATGACACCTCTATTTAAATATAGCGGTTTATTTTTGAACTTGCTTTATGTAATTTCAGTGGCATATAATTTCATAAGCTCGGTTTGTGCACATAAACTGGTTCAAACCCCCAGTAAATTTACATTTTACTGACCGTTCCAAGGCGGTACCTTCTTGATAAACATGCCTAGTTTTTTTAATATATAGTATGTATACACTGTGCTGTTTGTGGAGTTTTGTGCTGTTCTTCCATGTTTCTTGTTTGTGATTTTATGTTCTATGTTTTTGGCGTTTACCCAGTGCCATTAAACCGGGTTTATGTTTAACCTTTTTGCTACTGAGCTTGTTTCTGTAGCTTTTCGCATAAATATTAATAGGAAAAAAATGATGTCAAATTATTTTTTTCATCAAAGAAGAAGCCACAAATACAAAGCACAAACCAATGTTATCTGATAAACGCTTAGTGATTAAAAATTTGAATAAGGATTAGACAATGTTTGAGCCATTACACTTTTAATACAAATAGGGTTAACGAGAATGTTTTTATCATATATTAAAAACTGTTCAAAATGCCTTAGGGTTTTAAATTTTAAAACACGATCGGAAGTGATGTTTCAAAACAATGTCCTATCTATTAGTCAATTACACCCCCCCCCTCCCCCGAAGTCAGAATATTCAGTTGAATAGGTGATGGCAAATGAAAATATATTCACCCTCATATTCATGTCTGGACACGTCAATTTTACTTTGCTAATAAGCATTCTGGCTGATAACAAAGGTATTTGACCATTTAACGTTTTAAAATTTTCCAACGACTTAACTTTTTTAAAACTCGACCTATTTGAATTCAAGACGCAACGCGCATTTCCGCTCGTATAGTAAAAGTTAAAAATTAATAGTATACTCGCATTTAGGTTATGGCGGACAGGCTAAGTTAGGACCTGGTTGAATACGGGTATTTAGGCTTTGGCGGACAGGGTAGGTTAGGACCATGTTGAATACTGGTATTTAGGATATGACGGACATGCTAAGTTAGGCTACTGTAGAACACTCCTATTTAGGAAGCATGGAAAGTATGGAACATGCATGTATTAATATAAATCAAATGTCTTTTCTTATCTTGTGTGAACAATGGTTTATGCGGAGATTCACTTCTAGACATTCATTGGTGTTTCTGCAAAAAAAAAACACAACAGGAATGCCCCTTAAGTGGTTTGTGAAGATAAAATGATGCTTGAACATGCACAAGTTGATCTCCGAGTTATAATCCACGCAAGATTTCGTATTATCATGCAAAAATGTAAGATAACAAAAGCATCGACAAAAGGGTTTCCAGAATTTTAAAAAAGATGATAGCTGCGACACACGAGGTTGAGAATTAAAGCGTTCATTTGCGCTATTGTTTCATTGGGTCTTTCAATTCAAAGATATTTAAGGAAGCAATTCGAAAAATTGCATGCTGATTTCAGTCAACAGCAGTTTCTTTTTAGGGTGAAACGATGCTTGAAAATTCACAAGTTAACTCGCATTTATTCACATCGCAAATCTCTTGCTATCATGCAAAGGAGTACAGTATGAGAATCATCGATTAAAAAGATTTTCCCACAGTTGATGGAAGAAGATATTTAGGCCGCGACACAAGATTTAGGGCTTTAAAACGTACATTTACTGTTGTTTATGGGAATTCCAATTCAATGTGATTTCATGATGATATCTCATCAGATACGTGTGTACACGTAAGGCCAACCAGTGCTCATTTTGAATACTGAATTTGACGTCACATAGATGACATTATAACGACAGTACATTATTTAAATGAAACACATAATTTACATTTTAATATTCCAACTAGTTTCTAATTTGACTTGCTATCCTAAAAGCAAATCTTTATAAAACTTAAGTATAGTAACAATCGATGATTCGTTTCAATACTTTAAACATCAAATCCCTTTAAAACAGACAATTAAAATGCAATCGAATTACGTCTAGACAATGGACGCACCAACAGAAAGCAACAAAAAGTGAAGAAAACAAATAAAAAACGACAAAGTTATTTCAAGTACTCAACGACCCCAGCAAATGAATTAACTAAGCTATAGCAGCAGTACTAGCTCTTAAAAGGTACGTTAATGTTATTCAGAGACAGCCATCTGACATAGCACCCCTAAACAAAGTGTAAAATAAATCAAACGACAAAGACAAACTCTACGTGTCTACGGCCATATCACGTTGAAAACACCGGTTCTCGTCCGATCACCGAAGTTATGCAACGTCGAGCCCGGTTAGTACTTGGATGGGTGACCGCCTGGGAAATTGCTCATAATTCTAAACAAATAATTACGCAATATTGTGCCGACGAGAATAACGTCGTAATACTATCTCTTTCTTCATAATCGAAATACTTCGATCTTATTGAAAGTTAATACAATGTTCCCAGTATGTTATCCTCGGCAATCTTTATAACTACATTTAAACACACCCAGACCTGATCTTAACACCCATTTTATGCCAATTTAATTTAAAACAATCTTTTGCTAAGACTTGTGTGCCGAATTCTTCAAATCATAGGTTTATTGTGGCAGTAATACAATTGCACCCACAGTGTCAGCCAAAATCCTAAACTAATCAGGCATGCAATATTGTTAATTTCGATCTGCGTCAGTTTTGTCTTCAAAAGTTCAAAATGGTTTCATTACATTATTTCCAAAATCATTAAAAGGCATTCCACTTTGATTTTGATTTCCCGAGTCATCCTTGATGAAATGAAAGAGTGCGAAATTATGTTACATATAGGGTCTCATTAATAAAGTCTTGTAATAATAATGTAGGAAATATCAGAATTGATATAAAATTAAAAAGATAAAATAAAGACTTAAAAGAAGAAAAAACCACGACAATTACTCCCGCATCCACTCTTTCATGTATTCCTTGATTTATATTGTGGCTATGCATACTAATGGATTTTATGAATCTGATAACATAGGTCGTTGTTTTATTTATGTTATAACATACAGTTTCAATCGCTTAAATTTTCTTAGTTCAAAATCTATACTTTCACGAAAACAGAACATTCAATCAAAACAATATACTATACTGATATGATATATACTAAACAATTTTATTTAATCATTGGTATGATAAAAGTATGGTAACACTTATCAATAATAACATTGAAGCAAAATTCACACACATTTTGCATATACACCACACTGAAGATCATAAAAGACATGTTTTATCAATAAGGCTATTTTCAATCTTTCGTTGCCATATCCATAAATATTTATTGTCTCAAATGAACATAAATCATCATATAAAACAAATATTTATTGTATTGATTATCTATGAGGAACAGCGTGGATAAAGCAAATACCTTTTACAATTATAGCAGTTTTCAATTACAGAAAAAATCGTCTTCTCAATGAAAAGAGCTGGTCGTTTTATTTACGACTCCATTAAGATTTAGTGTGTCTGCCATCCATCTATACTATGGGTGCTTCAACGTGAGCAAATGCGCCTGAAGCATTACTGCAACATTTTGTTCTATAAGTTTACGTGGCTCTTATCAATAGCCAAATTGCTAAAATGTTATTACAAGTACAATCATTGTTTGATTGTTTATTCCGTGGAAGGAAGGGAATGCATTAAGTACCGTGGTATTTAAATTATATAAAATAATAAGTCTTCTTTTATCAGCAATGACTGCCGATACAAATATTTGTTTTCTGGTTATGATATTTCATATATTTTACGTTGACTGTTTTTTTCTCCAAATGAAGAGTGTACCTTTATTTTTTTACACGGAGTAATGTCAAACATTATAAATGTCAATAGTGGGTATCAAGCATTGCATTTCCTGTCCAGCAATTAGCCGTAATAGACGGCTATTTCTCTCTAATTAAACGATACAAAGCAAATACAAACAATTCTTCAAAATTGCCTACATCGTCGGAACCGGGATGGTATGATATACATTAGCAATGAGTGGGAGGTCCTTCCGGCAATACAAAATGCACATCATCAGATTGATTCTCAAGATTCGTCTTATAATTTCCATTAAGGAAATATTTCCGTATCGCCCACTCCGATATGAAACAGTTCCTGTTCCCGATTCGATATTCTAAATATAATATTAAAAAATGGTGATAAATCATGTCTTGATCTAAGAAGACTAGCGTTCTCTTTTATAACTGCATATTCACCGCCCTTTTGCTCTTATGTACCATATCCATTGAAGTGATCAATTTATTCAAAGGCCATAGAGCGAACATGACCATAATAACCTTGAGGATTGAAATAACGAATTAGACATGAACACCTTACTGGTTGAATTTTAGTCTTTTGGGCCTATCCCTATAGTGCCTTTGTGAAATTGATACAGTGTTCTTGCATACCGGACGTGTCTTTCCGGTCATGTGACCAGTGCTGGAAAAACCCGTCTTACAACCCCATGTAAGAGGAGTCACGCGCAACAACGCGCCACTTTTTATTTCTTTTATTGTATGTTTTAGGAAAAGTAAAGTATGCTATTTCAATAAAGCGCAATCAAATATATAAGTATGGAAGACTTTTAATTAAAATTGAAAATAAATAATCGTAAAAACGCGACTTTTAGAGGATCTGTTTGACGTCGATAGTGATTTAAAATTATTGCGCTTCATGACGTCAGTAAACAACGTCGCACGCGCTTTTTGGTGAAATGTACAAAAGTGCGTTTCCTACGTCATTTTTTTCACAAATTGATAATTTTAGATATGCAAGAAAAAATATCAATCATGCTTTTCCGGTTCGGATAAAACAATCCGACCCTTGGGCACGCTGCGTGGCCGGTAACTCGGCAAGCCTCGTTACCGGCTTACGCGCGAGCCCTCGGGTCGGATTTTTCTATCCGTACCGGAAACACATGATAGATACTTATATTTTACCATTTGGTAACGAAAATAGATCAAAATACTAATGCCATCACTAAAATCGTCCTAACTAAATGGGCTTATTCCGTTTGTATAAATACAAACATTCTTAAGCACAACAATCATCTTAAAAATGCAAGAAGCGGACTTGATGTGGTTGCGACTATCCAGTGACAGTAACGATAACCGCACTACAGGCAATTGATATTCGTATTGAAACGTATAGCCATATTTTCCTACATGAAAGTGATGTTTTTAGAGCTTATAAGCATACTTGAAATCATTTATCTTAATAAGATAAGAATAATAAATAAAGAGTCAAAAGTGAACAAAAAAAATCGTGGTATTTTGATTTGAATTCATTTAACGATATCGTATAAAACGAGAGCTGTGGTGATGATACATATTGGGCATGCAATAATGGGTGTATGTATAATTCAATTTGAATATAGACTAGGTACACGTGTATATTCGAACGTAAATAAAGTTCAATAAATTACCTAATTTATGCACGAAACGAAGATAAATCCAATCAAAGGAGCGGTTTTATCCCTATTCTTGTTGGTACTTGCGTTAGTGCTTGAAATATGTCTCATAGATTGATTAATGCGGTTTTTTGACCGGTTTAGATGTAAACGTATATTTACAAAGCGGATAAGGCACATTGAAACTAGAAGACTTTTAGTAAGCTCAGCATATTGGTTAATGCCAAACCTTGAAATAATATTTATCAAACGACTTTACACTTTTTTAAAATATCAAGCTTCGTCCAAGATAAACAGTATGAAAAGATACACTAATAATAAATATATTTATTCTGGAGACAAAAAAGTATGAAATAGTCAATACGTGATTCTTAAATGTGCCTAAAAGCGAGTTAACAAAAAAAGTGCAGTCACTACGATTTGTGATTGGTGACTCATTTACACTTCGTGACTGATTTACGATTGGTGACTGATTTACGATTGGTGATTGATTAACAATTGGTGACTGATTAACAATTGGTGACTGATTTTCAATTGGTGACTGATTTTCTATTGCTGACTGATTTACGATTGGTGGTGACTAATTTAAGGTTACAAGAATGGTATTCAGGTCGACACCATTACACTTCTCCTCAGTTCGGTCCGGAAAAATAACCCATACCGTTGTATGTAATGAACATTCTCTGCCATATCCCTCAATTATGCATCCAATAACTATAAGTAATGGAAACCATCGACAATATTTGTGTTTCAATTTATTGCTGATTGCAGTGCACTTTATTTTGATTACCAGTGCCTTCCCTAGGAGCGCCTTTAGTCCACGATTTAAGATTATGATATGAGCCAGATTAAAAGAAAATGGCCATTCCAGTAAAAAATAACTGACCGTTATTTTATTCCAGCCGTCAATAGAGTAAAACTTCCTTCTTCCACACAGAAAGTTTAAAACAAATACATCAACAAAATTGATGCTTAATGTTGCAGCTCTCATACCACTCTTCAAATATAGCGGTTTGTTTTTAAGTTTGCTTTATGTAATTTCAGAAGCATGTGAATTCATCAACTCGGTTTTATAGGGTAAAATGATGTAAAAATATGTTTTCATCAAAGAAGAAGCCACAAATACATAGCACAAAACAATGCCATCTGATAAACATTGAGTGTTTTACAATTTGAATAAGGATTAGACAATATTTGAGCCATAACACCTTTTATATAAATAGGGTTTTTATTTTTAAAAACTGTTCAAACTACCGTACGGTAAAACACGCTTTAAAGTGATGTTTTTTTGTTTTTTTTTATTTTTATGAGAAAACGCAATGTCGTTTCCATTAGTCAACGACCCCCCAAGACAGAATATTAAGTTGAATAGGTGTTCAGGGATGGCAAATGAAATATATTCACCCTCATATTCATGCCAGGCAACGTGAATTTTTACTTTGCTAATTATCATTCTGGCTGATAACTAAGGCAATTGTCCATTGAACCTTTTAAAATTTTCCAATAACATAACCGTTTAAATATCGACCGATTGGAGTTCAAGACGCAACACGCATTTCACCTCGTACAGTTTAATTTATAATACACGGAAAATTTCATATTATCATGCACAAAGGTATCGACAAATTTAAGATAGTAGCTGCGACACACTATGTTTGCTATCAAAGCATATATTTGCTCTATTGTTGTATTGGGTCTTTCAATTCAACGATAATTAAGAAAGCAGATCTTAAAATGCATGATGGTTTCAGAAAACAACAGGAAAGCTCCTTAAGTGGGTGGTTAGGATGAAACTATGCTTGAACATGCAAACGTTGAATCCCGATTACAATGCAAAAGTGTAGAGAAACAAGGTCATCGATATATAGGGTTTGCTACTATTTACAAAAGAACAATATGGGCCGCGACACAAAATTCAGATATATTAAACGTTCATATACTAAAGTTGTATTGGGAATTTCAATTAAATGATAGTTTATTATGATATATCTAACATAGCAATTGATACGTTTGTGCACGCATGACCAAGGAATGCAAATTTTGAAACTGAAATGACGTTATTCAGATGACGTCGTAACGAGAGTCAAATATTTAAATGAAACTTTTCAATATTCCAACTAGCTTCTTATTTTACCTGATATCATAGCAAACTAAGTACCCAGCGACCCAAACAAACTAATTATTTATTAATTAATTAAGCCAGAACGACAGCACTAGCTCTTGAAAGGTACGATGAAGTCCTTCAACCATCTGACATAGCACACCTAAGATAAGTTTCCTCAAACGGCCAACTCTGTCGAATATGGTATTAGTGTCAGTAAATAAATGTTAATGAATAAATGTCGCAGAGATTTTAGATCAACACGTAACAGAGAATCTAGCCAATTGAAAAATGATTACATCGTATGACAGGGACATTGTAACATCGCCATTATAACATTTTTTACTTATCTACAAAGTGCAACTTAGTACTTTTAACACTAAAGGAATGTTTTTGAATAATGCAATGGTAAGTTATAACGCTTCTTCCCATCGTTTACTTGCGACTTTTATTTCCGGCCTCGGCGTTTGTGAGTTTGGCTGGTGGTCGTCAAGTAGGACAAGAGGGTTTTTTTCTGGGCTCTCCGGAATCGCTCAGAACACAAGATCAAATAATTGCGCAATATTGTTCAATCGAGAATGACGTAGCATAACATAATATAACGATCTTCGTAATCGGTATACATGTAAAATAAAGTAGAATAAAGTTGAAATGAAATCAAGATATTTTAACGAAAATTATTTTGCTCATATTCCATCGAGATATTTAACAACAACAACAACAACAAGAACAACAACAACACCAACAATATCAACAACAATATCAACAACAATAAACATGTTTAAATGCATTCAGCCAATTATGCCTATAGCATACAAACAGTTAAAGAGCAAACAGGTAGGTGTTAGCAAGAAGCATACTAATAAAATGTGAACACAAGATGAATGATTGTTAAATTGTAGTAGTGAAGTGTTTTGCAATTAAACGTGATTCTAGGATGTCTTTGTAAAAAAAACATTTTGTGGTTAACAATTTGCTGGAAAGAAAATGCTAACAACTAATTCGACAAAGTTCGAATGTTTGTTAAACAGATGTAAGGGGAGTAGTTTATATCCAATTGGAATATTATTATAAAATTGTGGGGAGTAGTATTTTTGCAATCGTGAATATCATTATAAAAATTGAATGACCTCAATGACTTGACATCCACATGCTGTTACTACAACTAACCTGCTATGAATGGAAAGTACTGTGCTATTTGTTTGAACTTACCAAAGCAAAGGAACTCTAAGATGGCGTTTGTCTTTTTAATATACTTTCATAATAAATGCGTCTTTAGTTACAGATATTATTTGTTCTTGATGTTTTAACGTTCGATAAAAAATAAATTGCAAACAGTTAAGATTAATGCTGCTTTGATATAACACTACTGAGAGCTGTATATAAATGCAGAACTGTTTAAAGGACAAAAATAGTCATATCTTGTTATCAATCACGTCATACAGTCAGAGAAGGAATTCAGTTTTCTTAAACACATATTTAAATCTGCAACGTCGCAGCGTAACGCCATTAACAGGTCCGAAATACCGATGAGACGGATTTATGCAATTATACATTAAAACGGTTATTCATACAATATGAGCTATCGTCTAAATTAACGAATATCCTCAAAAATAATTCCCCTGTTTGTTTAATATTATCATTGCCTTTTCTTAAAAGACATCAATAAATCGCAATGAGTGATAGGAAGGAGATCAAGGACGTGATTTTTCAGTTTTCCCGATTTTCCAATTACATGTCAATTCAATGAAATTAAGAGAAAGCGGTTTGTTTTCGTAAACGATTTCAAATTATTTTTCCTTTGTAACTCTTATTTTAAGCTTTTTGTGTTATTTTTGTTCACTCGGTTAATTATAATTCCACCCTCTTACATTGGAACAAATTATAACTTTCTATATACTACTCTTACAGAATGCACACACTTATTAATATAAATATTTTATGGGACAACATGATCTCGAGTTGAATAATGCACATCCGCCCCGTGTTAGCATAGTTGTGTATGATTGGTAGGCATTCATGTTTGCAATTGCAAAAAAAATTCTCATCATTATGTTCCTGTCAAGCATTGTCAGCTTCTCTTTATTAAATTAACATGATGTTTTGATTAGCGTTCTTTTGAACAGTGTCGACACAGCGGACAGGTAAAGTAAGGCGGCTGAAGTAAACTCTTATATTTCCTTCTGACAAACGGGTCATGCTAGGACAAGGTATAAAGATCGTATTGAGGAATAAGGAAAGCTGAGAAACTCTCATTCATTGATATAAATCAAGAAAAAGTAAAAGTTATGTCGGAAACTTTTGTATGATGAAAATGATCTCTCGTCTTTTTTATCTGGTGTAAGAAGCGATGTCTGAAGGCTCATTTGAAGACAAAGTGTGTTTCAGCAAACAACAGAAAAGCTTAAGCTTCCAAATTGATTTGTGAGGTTAAACGATGCTTGAACATGCAAAAATTACAGCCCTGATCATATCCCATGTCAAATCACGTATAATATAACAGTGAATTTTAGTGTACCAGTGTCATTCAATTATAAGGATTTACATTACGTTATCGTACAAAATATCATTTATAAGTTCTGTATCGTTTAGAACCATAACTTCCCATGCACAAGTAATTCGTTCGCTATTATCAAAAGAATCAAATTTGACTTAATATCACACGAAAGGACTAGAATTGTCAATAATAGCTTGTTTTACGGTGTTGTTTTGAATATATATTCAGTTTTATTCATTCAATGACGCCAGATGCCAGAAACTCCCGCTATTGCCGTCTTTGAAATGTTTGTATTGCAGTTATAAAAAATTACTGTATCTGAAACAAGAGTTTTTGGCGTTCAAACATTGCAAAATGTGTTAATTTTATTCTCATTTTAGTTAATTAAGAAGACAATATAGAGATTGTGATAACGATATATATAATTGCTCATTTAGTTAACATTAATCATCAGCAAACAATTGCGTTTCAATTGATATTAGTATTATTTTGGGTCACCTTATCAGGGTAACAACATTTGTCATCATAGTGAATCCAATAAAAAAAAAATAGATTTTATATGTCAAATAAACAAATCGATATTCATTATCCAACAGGACCAGGAAAAACATGTCTCCCACCTCAGATAAGTAGATCCAATAATTTAACCATGCTACAAATTCTTATCTTGCCCACGGGCGAAGATAAATTGCCCGTATGGAACTCCTTTTTAATGGTCACCACATTATAATTACCTCCCTTGTTGAAGACTGTCGTCTGTAGAATCATGGAAACCTTGTCTCGTGGCAATATTTAGAACGCTAATTAATTATTTCTCGCTTCAAATGTCACCATAAAACAGTTTTCACGCACCTTTCAAGAAATAATGCTTCACTCTCCTTAGAACTATTTAAAGGCCAATTTCAATATTAACATAATCTGAATCACTGCGCGCATATCCATGACAACCACGAATTATCGCATATCCATACGCAATTATTTTCACTGAGCACAAAAAAGTTCCAGCAAAAAATACACTTGTACTTAATTTTGTTAAACTGAGGTGGGAGGAAAGGCATCTACCATAGCCGCTCGTGTAAGATAGGTTCATCCCGACCCTCGCGCATGGTGTTTTGCGGAAACTCGATAAACCTCGTTTCCGCAAAACAACCTACGCTCGGGTCGAAATGAACCTATCTTACACTCTCGGCCATGGAAGATACTTATAATCTACACTGTGTCAAATGGGAAATAGTGGAATAATTAATCTAAATGGGGTAACTAATTAGGTTAAACACAACAAAAACGAAAGCAAATGCACTAACGTACCTCTGAAATAAGATATCTTTCCTGATGATATTACATTATAAAATACACTTGGGTAGGAAACAACCCAGGAAAATAAACAAGGGGCCAATATACTGACTATTATTTAGCGTTATTTGCCTATATTTTTATAGAAATAAATGTTTAAAGAAAAAAATGCTTATGTTTTCTGAACGCGTCATTTGCCTCTTTTTTAAAATTTATTTAAACGCTTTGAGCATAACACGGTACCGGAAAAATACATGCCTTGATAAATATTAAACGATCATTGAATGTATAATGCAATATGCCATTGTTGTCAATGACGCCGTGTCTTTTGTGCGGTGTCTGTTAGGCCCTATCTGTTTACCTCTTAACTGAGTTATCGTCAACTGCTTACTCTACTGGTCGTGTCCCAACAGTGTCCACCGTATGATTGTTACTTACAAATATTGCGTAAATCTTCATTATATTAAACTTAATTTAAAAGGGTCACAATAAAATAAAGGTAGATACAAAAAATATTCTTTTTAATTTCATTGCAATATTTTGTTTGACTTGAATGATAAAAAAGTAAAATATGATTTGTTTACAGTTCAAAAAATGTAAGCCTTTATAAATGTTTTGTGTTTTGGAATTAAAAGCTACGTGGGAACATCTTCCCAGTTCAGAAAGCGCAAAATATCTGTAATATATTTTAATCTGTTACAGTACACAAATCATTTACTGTTACTTTTTATATTTATCATTAAAGTCAAATGAATTATACATAATTATGTTATAAATAAAACAACATAATTAGATTATTATTATATAAACTATGTTGTATCCTTTAAAGAAGGGTTCGGCTTACAGTTGAGTTATAATATAATTTATGTATAATTGTCTAATATTTGTTATAATTAATTCTACATGCACTCACAAATTAAAAGTTTTCGAATTTCTATCGCCTTTTTGGCGATTATTTGACATTATAATTATAAAATTGAATAATATGCTTTTTGTAAACATATATGTACTACAGATGTCAGTCTAAGGTGAACAGAGTAAACTTGATATGCATTTTATGATTAAAGTTATTCAAAATCAATACATACACATGTATAACAAACATAAATTTTGACTTAAACTTTAAACTACTAACTAAATATTTCATGGAAAATATCAATTACTGATAACAAGGTTGTAACCATGTATTTAATAGAAGAATGCGCAAAACATTATTAAATGATTGGTGATTGCAGAAATATTTACTGTGGTCTACTATAGTCTCATAAGGTAGGATTACCGTGTTTTATGCTAATTTCTTCCAAATTAACCTTGATATCCTTCATAAGTACCATTGTTTTCGACATTTAAAAACAATATCATTAATTGTTGTCAATCTTATTTGGGAGTAAGAGTGCATCGTTTTACCGAACAGCCGCTTACAAATATCGGCAAAATCCGTAATTGATTTAAATATGTGATATGACGATGATGTTAGCGCTCGTTTTCTTGATACATCTAAAAGCAGTAAAATTATTCGTCATATGACACGTTGAGTTGGCGTTATGTCGGTGAATATCGAAGAAGGTTTCATAACATCTGAAGTTTCATGTGTTTCATTGCATTATTATTCAACAAGGATTAGAATCGTTTAAAGAAATTGTTGATTGTGGAAAACGGAAAGTCACAATAGCAAACTATGAACATGACGAAGCATGATGATGAATTGATTTAAAAAAATGACATACGTCTTCAGAAACTAACATATACATTACTGCCTTCGCTTTTACTTCATTCGGGATTGTTGGGATAAGAGTGAAGTTGTGCAGACAAACTGGTGTTTACTACCAATAAATTTACCTTTGCTGATTGTTCCAAGGCGGTACCTAACAGTCCCTGCTAGACACCCCTAGCTTTTTATAGTATATACTTAGTGTGCTGTTTCTGGAATTTTGTGGTGCTGTTTGATGTTTCAGTTGGCGATTGTCTGTCTTTTATGTCATAGGTGTTGACATTTTGCCACTAAGTGGGTATAATGTTTAAACTTTCGAGTACTGAACATGTTTCTTGAGTTTTTCATATAAATGTTACAAAAGAAACTAAGCATTTAAGGGTTTTGAACCGTTGACTTATCGGTGCTTTATCCATCAAATTCATCATCAAGTGTGGACAATTATAGGGTGTGATTGACTTTACGCATCAAAATACCCAATGGCCGCCATCAGCAATTAAAATAATTCTCATTGATACCATTTCAACCAAACAATTGTAGATTCGAACTCCTTTTGAGGAGAGTCGCGTTGACAGACGTAAGGATTTGAAGTGTTAAAACTGCATGTTTACAGATGCTGCTTGGGCTGTCTTAAATGTGCCTTCACGTTTTGTTTTAACGACTTCCGACATGTTTAAATATCAAAAGTTATCTATCAGACTACGTAACTTATCTGTTTAACTGGTGCAATTTAGAAATACGTATTAGGAAAATAGTTCGTTCTTGAAACGAATATAAACTATTATTGGTTATGTAAATTTTGGATTATTTGGAGACTATAAAGAAAAAATCAACACTTTAATAAATATGTAATGCCTGAATACAACACCCGTAATATACATTTGATAAAGATACACAATCTAAAATAGTATTATTTGGACGAACGTTTTTTTGTGAGAGACCAAAAGAAACAAAAACTATAACAACACAAAACATTTCATAAAAATATCAATTAGAATTTCTTAATAATATGAGTTCATTTAGAAAACATGTTTTGAACAACATATAACATAGTTTTACGTTTTTACATAATATCTACACTGTCTCCATTTGAACAATTTCCATTGCACTCTTTAAGATGTCTATCCGGTAACAGTGAAGTCTTTGTCTTCTTCTTCCGCTTGGACACCAACAACTTCTTCAGCGTCTTTGTTTGTAGTATTTGAAGACAGTGCTTGCTCTGTTGAGGACTGGGCTCCTCAGAAATAGTTTCAGGTATTTTATGACCAATACCACTTCCTCGTTCGTGACTCCTTAATTCACATCCTTCACTGTGGGCCTCATCTGACCAGCGTCTGCCACCTGCATTTCCATTTGAGACATTTAATAATGGTCCAATATCGCTCACAGTTCTTCTATCGAACAATGGGTGTTCCTGATATCTGTTGTGTTTTTTACTTGATGACCAACGGAACTGCTCTTTTACTGAGCTGAATGATATTTTCCGGTAATATTCCCCGTTTCCACAGCAAAGAGTTTCTTTATTCATCAGTCTAAACCGTTTACTCATGGCCATATAGATGATAAAATTAACAGAAGAATTTATCGTCTCCAAAAGAAAGGCGATTGTCGAGATCAGCATGTACAAATTCTTGTTTTCCCCTACTGGTGAGTACGAACGGAACACATGTGTAGCTATGCTGTTTAATGCTCCTGGAATAATACAAATGAGGAAAACCATTGACACAGTAACCAACATAATCGTGATTTTCTGTTGGTCGTTATAGCCGACAGGGCGGCTACCTCCGTTTTTACTACGAGAACGAAATACTGATGGACTGCTGTTTTCTTGTATAGACATTGACCGCCTCTCTTTCCATGTCCTGTGAACAACCCTGATCATTACTGTGTTCAACACAAAAATCACCACAAGTGGTGCAAATCGAAACAAAACGTTTAAAATAGTTCCATACACGGAGTACAATTTTACATGATGTTTATAAAAATCTGTTATATTCATTATTCGACTTGTAATATTATTTCTCAGCACAATTTCCACGGATTCGTATTTAAATATAAAAGGAATAAACAAAAGACTGGTAAAGAAATATATTATCAAAATAGCTACAAGAGTATTCCGTTTTGTACAAATGGTTTTGGCCTGCATTGGATAAAACACAGCGATGAATCGTTGCACAGATAGTAAAGTCGTTAAACAGGAAGTAAATCTCGCGGTGATAACACTTCCGTAGGCACCAACAAAAGGGTACACCCTAGATCTAAATGCTTCCCCTTCCAGTGGACGCATCTGGCGATATACGTTGATGAAGGTGTACAGGAGACAATGGATGAGAAACAGCGTGTCTGATATGCACAAATTTAACAAGACATAATTGATTTGATTGCGCATACGTTTGTTTGCAAGCACTCTGATACTAAGTGTATTTCCGATGGTTCCCAAAAGGCAAAACACGGGTATTATTATAAACGTAACAATGATTATGACCATTTTTAACGTTTCTTTCGAAACGATCTGGGACCTTAGTTCAGTCGACATCGACTCATTACGCTGAATTGTTATGTTAGACATCTTTATTCATCACTTTTTCATAAGCCTTTTTTGGTTTTAATTTGTCATTGCAGGAAATCCCTGATTTTTTAGCACATGTGGTTAAAGTCTCATTGGGATAGTTTTTATAAACGATCTATATTTTCTTTTAATCAAAGTAATTTTCGTCTGGTGGAATTACGTGTTTTTCTAAAACGACCCAATCTTGCACCAACGTTGGAACACCTGAAAATATAGGAACTCATTAATAGTTCGGTAGAAATGTTAAAGAACAGTTTATATCATACAGTAATAGTATAATCTCTAGATTAACATCTCGAGAAAGAATAAAAAACACTATTTATTAGCAATGCTTGAAAAGTTGTTAATATATTTGAAAGCAAATAGATTCATACATTTGACTACTGAATGACAGATTTTGATTCTATTATTTAGACGTCACTTCTTTTAAATGCTGTTGTCGACTGTGCAAAATCTATTTCAATAATGTTAGCTTATCCCACACAATTTCCGTTTCAGCTATAGTTACAATTTCAGAAACAGAATGAGAACAAAATATTGTCTGCTAAATGAAAGTAACTTTTCTTTATATCAGGACTCCATTAGGATTAAGTGTATGTGATATCCATCCATTCTATTGACAGTTGGTGCTTCAACGTGAGCAAATGTGTCTGAAGCATTACCGCAACATTGTCCTTATTGGCATACGTGTCAATCGACAATAGCAGTTCCGTTCAAGTACCAGCAATGTGTGAGCCATTACAAAGTTCTCCAAACTAAGAGAAACAAAATGATGCATTACGAACCCTCGATTTTATATTATATTGGATTTGAATGGGATAGTAAGAGCTCATGTTTTGTCTGAAAATACTGCTTTTTCGAAATAATCTTCTGATACTGTTGTAATAAAAAGGTTGACTAATAACTAATCCATATGAATAGTGTCCCTTCATTTGATATTTCCAAAAAGGGCAGACTACTTTGTTATTAGTTTCAACATTGAATATGATTTATATACTTCCAATTTGATTTTCCACTGTGTTGAAATTCACCGGTTCTAATTTACAAATCAAGTGTAAGCCTGAAGAAGCTGGTTACGATTTGGTGCACTTTTTGATAGAGCAATTAATTTTTGTAATGTAAAATTATTCAAAAGCATAAAACTCTTACCAAAAGTGTTTTTCTAACTTAAAGTGTTCGATAGCAAAAACGTCATTCGTTTACTATTGCCAAACATTGCAATCTTCTACAGAAACACTTTTATTTCAATATATTGGCAAGGAAACATAACCACACAATAAATTTTAACATGGAATAAATTGTACAATGAATATAAAAAGAATGGAAACCACAGGGCTAAATCCAAAATCTATACATTTAACTACGATTGTATATAAAGACAGTAGTAGCCAGTTATATGATTCTCTCGTTTGGTCGAAGTAAGCCGAAAGGTTGTATTGATCGGTTTATATATATCCAATAATTATCATCGACTTATCAAATTATTTAAATGTTTAAACAAACCAAGAGATAAGCCGTTGGCAAACTATCGATAAATACAATTGGCTGCAGAAGCAAGGTTAAAACGGAATTAAAGCTTAATTAGCGCAGTCAAAAATTGACCATACTGTCCAGAAATAAGCTTTGCTATATGGTTTTAACTCAGTAAAAAAGGGATAAAAGCAAATCGAATACAAAACTTTATCATTACCCATCTCTTGATTAGAGACCTATTAGCGACTGATGGGAATGACTACCGTCAAAGATATCAAATATTTTCTAAGAATTTGTCTTAAACATGTTATTGAAAAGTATTCAGTATTGCCACCTGAGAAACATTTTCTATACCGGATAGATTATACTAAAACTAATATTCATGAAATTATGTTAACCGACGTTTTCGCCATACGGATCATATCCATTAAAGTGAATTATTTCTGCAAAACTCATAGAGAGGCCATGACCTTATTAACACTTGACAATGAATGAGACACCTTGTCGAATACCTTAACAGTTAGACAATCGACTATCTATAAAGGAGGAAATATCTTTGAAAAAAAAAATCAAATTGCATACAAACTTTGAATTAGCTAGATGTGAGCTGAATATAGCCTGAAAGCCAGTTTATCGACAACAATTTAGCCTTTATACACTCTGATTGATGAAGGACATAAGGTTACAAGAGTCGTTTCGAGGTGGACATCGTTATACTACTCCACAGCTTGGTTGTAGAAAGACATTTTCCATACTAGCATTTATATGAAAAACCACAGAAACAAGTTCAGTAATCAAACATTGAAACATAAACCCCGTTCAGTGGCACAGGGTCAACGCCAATGACTTAGTTTTTCGCATAAATATTTAGAACAGAAAAAAAAAACACTTTCACTTAACAGAAACCTTGAACAGCTAGACAAAACACAGCAAACAACCAACTGCATATATCGATATATATACATATACATATACATATACATAACAAGGGTTGTTTTTCAAGAAGTATAAGGTACCGACTTGGAATGGTCAGTTAAATTCAAATTTACTACGGGTTTAAACGTATTTGTGTTCACAATCTTATTCTCATCCCAACGATCCCGAATAAAGTAAAAACATCAATGGTAAATTTATCAAAGTATCAATTAATTTGAGGAAACTTAGGAATAAAAATAGTAATAACAAAACTAATAGGTAAACCCCAAGTATTTCTGTGATAGGCCTTATTTGAAGAGTTCTACAATAATGCTACTGCTCCCGAAGTAAAAATCTATCATATTCCTCATTGATCAGACCTGCAATTGTTTAATAAAAGCTTTAAATGTCTTCAAACAAACCGCTAAACATTTCATGCCAATAAGGTATGGGCACACGTTTGATGTGTTTGTCTCCGAATGTATTGTTAAAAGAAAATTCATTGTGATTTTGTTCAAATTGGACCATGATTCCCTCCTAACGATTTAAGGATATAATATGAACCTGTTTGTAAGAAAGCGGCCCTTTTAAAAACTTACATAACTTGTTGCAGCCGTCAGTTGAATAAAACATTAAGTCAATATTTAACATAGAGAGTTGTAAACAAATATCTCAACAAAAAAGTTGAAGGTCCATAGTTTTGATAACCATACATATAGTGGCCTAGAGCAATGTTGACGGCATGTCTATTTATGAATTATGATTAGTTTAATGTGAATCCTCCATTAATATAAACTCTTTCGATGTCCAATACTATGTGTTGTTAAAAGAAATTAAATATACTACTTGTTGTTTTGAGAAGTCATTGTACAATGGCATAAGGAATAACATGGATGAACCAGTAACATATTATATTATTAATGTCAAGATCAATAATGTTACTTTTCTCCTATCCAAAGACATAATCCGCATTTTCTCGTTAGTCTATATTTGAATAAAACTAATTAAGCAAATCATCGTTTTTTCTGTATATTCGCATAAACAATATATTTTCATTTTAAACGACTAATTCATTAATCGATCTCATGATTTATTTTGCTCGAACAGATATATCAAATTCACAAACAAATGTCGCAATGATATTCACTATCATGATTTTTAGTCAACAAGATGTTTGATCATTACTTCTTCTGAATTAATTAATACATGTTAGATATAGAATTAATGCCAAATAGGTTTTATCAGCTAATTTGTGTCATACGTCAATATAAAACTGATCGAAGGAAATACTCCACGGAAAGAAATGATTTTATCTTGTTATCATGCACGTCATGCAGTCAGAGCAAGAATTTAATTTTTCTAAAAGACATGTTTCACAATGCCACATCGCAGGGCAACGCCGAACAGAAGGCCGATACAGACCAGATGGAATAATACAATAATACATGTAAACTGTCTACAAACATTCAACTACCGCCAATTTCGCCTGATTAAGCGGCATCATATTTTCATAAAGGAATCCGACGTTCAATTCTTTTTTCAATGTTTTTTTTTTTGGGGGGGGATTGTTGACCCGTATCAATGCACTGTCATTTGTTAAGGTTTTAATGCAAAAAGGATAAAAATAAATAAAAGGCATTTTTAATATCAGCAACGTTATGTACGTGCTCCTTGAAAAACAATGCACAACTAATGTATTTTGAGTGTCTGAATACATTGCAAAATTAAGAGGACAAACATGCCTCTTCAAACAAATTATGAAGTCGCCCTTGACAATGTGCCAAGTCAACTTCCTTATCCCTTTGTAATCGTTTATATTGAATTTATAACATCTGGTTATGGCCAGGGTTTTGCAAGAACTTTGAAAGAAGAGCAATAGGCGTGAAATATAAGTCATGTTATTAGCCGGATTGTTTTTGTACTTGCCATACCACATGCCATAGGTGTATGCAAGGTGTATGTTAACATACAGATTAATCATTCCGTGATGGGTTCGTAAGAACAAGAATTGTAGCTAATAACACAGGGACAAGCTCAGTAGTCGAAAATTCATACTAGACCCTGTTGAGTGGAAAAGACAAGGACCTAAACAACAATGAACTATAGACACAAATACAATATCAACAGCACATAGACAAATGCAAACACACTAAAACAAACGTATACCACATATACTCACACAAACACCACAAACAAACCATACGTTCATAAAATTCAAACATGTTTACAATCACTTTATTAATTGAAAGAACTATTTAAAAGTTACAGTATATATGTCTCTTGGAACTACTTATTGAAAACAGTGCTCGTACATTACAACTGTTGATAGGAAGGTCCGGAATTCCCATTCCTATGTAGCTAGGCACATAATTGTACAGTTCGGAGGATATAAGTTGATATAAGTTAAGCATTATGCGTTATGACACATTATGACAAATACTAGCTTCAAAGGTGTAACGACGTGGACGTGTTGATGAGTTAATTATATAGTAACTCTTTGACATTACAAGAATGGATATTACGAGATCATGTTTCCCATATAAAAGGTAATGGAAACTAAATGATGTCATTAACCTAGCACTTGGCCATCATTTTTCTGTAAAATGTCCATTACGAAAAAAATAACGCGTAAATGCATTTCAAATGACCTGATTGTAGGAGTTGTTAGATAATAAACTAGCCTAGATTAGATACACAAATATGAAATAAACACATACTAGACGGCTAGCAAACCCCAGTCAGAGTCAACCACGCCAATCAAAGATGATTGTCGCTGCTAAAGATCTCGAATAACAAACTACACCAACACAACATGTGAATGCTAACGCAGGTTCATTTATTGTTCTATAATTCAAGAGGCAACACTCTATATTTTTTTTTGCCGAAGTTAACAGTTTCACATTTTGGTATTGTTGTGGTTAATACAAATAATGTGTATACTGTCAAATATTATTTCAGGCAAACATTGTTTTTAAGATATGCACGTCTATTTCTAGCGCATCTGCCGCCAGATAAAAACAGGGGAGATTAAAAGTCATGATTAATTTTGAAATGTTTAGCGAATTAGTCAACGGGATTGTGGAAGGTTATTTAGGTTTTCTTGCTGTTGAGAATGCAAAGTAAGTACTTAAATTTAAACATATTTCTATAGTGATCCATTAAAGACCACTCATCTTATCAATACCAATATGCCTTTAGTAAAAAATCAGTAGTACATAATACAACAAGAATACACACAAAATTAACAACCATTAAATTAAAACAATCTCATCTATACTTTATCCACTAAATTCAGTGTATGGTGACGTTGTGTACAGACTGATAAAGGAGTAAGTGTTTTTGCTATTCCGTAAATATTCAAAGTTGCAATACCACAGGAAGTAATTCCATTTTTGCTTAGTGTCTTTTAAGAAGTCTTCAATACTGACCTGAATCATTTAAAAATGTACATTATTTAATATTGATTGAACTTAGATTAAAGACAACTTATTGCATTCTTTCATACAAAATCTTTCCATTGTTTAAGTTTTGATAAATATCAATTTTCAAATTGTATGCACTAGTTTCTTCACTATGACCGAACATCATTTTTTTTATTGTTCACTTTTTTAAAAACAGTTTTCACTTGTATTGTAAATAATATTAATCTATACAACTGATTTAAGCTGTTCGAACTATCGAGATGTAAAGGGGTATACACACTTACGGTTGAAATGTACAGGAGAGTCGAGAGATACCGTTATGCTAGCCAGTCAGTTCGCATTCGTAAAAATAAGGAATTCAAGTGAACGAGTACATACTACTTACATTCTTTCAAGCACAATAGCAAATTAAAGCTTTTACCAGTGTCTTAATTTTCCATTTCTGTAAACTAATCATAAATCGGCGTAATGCTAAGTGTAGTTCTGTTCGTCTCTGGGACTATTTTCGCAACGGCTGTGACAGGCGGTTGTCAAACATCGAGTAACCATTTCCTGCAGGATTACGGTAAATACTCATATTCTATTCGAGGTTTAGTATGGAATTACACTGAACCTTGAAATGCAACAAGGTTTCAGAAAATTCGTTTTAAAACTGAAGACTTTGATAAATACTTATCGGATCAATGTATTTGTTATTGGGAACACAACCTTTAGCAATGATAAGGCTATTGAGCTATTTAACAGTATTTGATTGTTGTTCGGACTTTCCTTCATGGACTTCTTTTAAGTAATAACATATGTTCCCAGTACAATGGCCTCACGGGACAGACTCAGTAGTCTAACCGGCATTGTTGACTGTCGCAAATTAATTGCGTTATTTTACTTGTATCATGTTTTTGTCTTAATGATCGATAATTTATACTTAAAACTCGTCCACCAAGATAGAAAAAACCCATTTCTTCTGCTTTCAGGGTTGGTTCCGCATCGAAGCTCATAGTTTATGTATAGACTTATATAGAAATGGTTCGTCAAAGCTATTTTTATCCTGTTACCAAAGTTACAAAGGTAAGCGAAGAGCCATGAAATATCAGCCAGATCACAATTACCCTGCTACTTCGTTCACTTGGATAGACAAACTATGCCTACACCAGAAAGTCATTTACAGAGAGAGTTAAATTAGTGTCCCTGGTATGAGGATTAGTACCATCCAAGAGCTCATAGTTTCTTTATACACTTATAATTTTCAAATATTATTCAACGCTATTCTTGTCCGGTTATCAAACGGCATAGAGACAAGATATATGTCATTTAGAATCAGCTATAATTTTTACCCTATGTGAAAAAATCATGCTCTTGGTTTCATGATTGACTTCACCTCGTGTATCATGCTTTTGTTTTTCTTTTCTTCGAAAAGTCTGAGTCGGAAAACAAGAAGGCATATAATTATTTACTTTAGATTTGGTATGTAACATTAGCAAAATGTCATCGACCAGTTGTGTTGAAATCATTACATGGCGTGGAATATTTTATACACTCAAAGATACAATTAACTTTAAATTGCATCTTGACTGGATTGCCTAGACCTTAGGTAGTATTAAAGCTGCTTTAATCAAAGGCTCATTTCTCAGGGGAGCAATCCAGTTCGTGAATGTTCTCAATGTTTAATCGTATTAATTAACTCCGCTTGCACTGTATTTCTTAGAAGCAGCACATGTTTACAGCTTCTACGATAACTGTCGCGCACATCAGTATTCCATTTAGTTTCATTAATCACTATTGTATTCTCATTAACCTGTTTTACATGACACTGTACATGGACGCCATTTTCTCAGAACACTTATTTCCCCAGAGGGTGGCAGAAACTGATCATCGAATGTTTCATGATGAAGTGTTGAAATGGCTAGATAATGAACTGTCAGAAACTTTAGACCGTGGTTACCGTATAAACATTTCACATCACATAATAAACACGTCATAACATAGTCAAAACACGGTTTCAATCCAATTTAAAACCATGTCGTCTAAACCAAGTTCAGTTTGAAAGTTTTCTTCTCGTTTCCAAATAAAAAGTGCGCTCAGTAACACAGGTAGTGGATCGTCATTGTATGAAATAAATAATTTGAGAAGAAAAACCTCTTTGAATAATTTAAACAAGTAACAAACGACAAGGCTAAGGTAAAACAAACATTAGAAGGGATTGCTTCATTGGGCGGGTGTCGGAGTACTTAATGTGTTTCAGGTACCCGCCAAAGCGCACGCGACCCAGGAGTACCTGCCTATACCCTAGTAGTAGTAGTATAACATATGGAGGCTATCATTCATATAAAGCTATTGAAAAAGTATTCCGTGTTCGCGCCTACCGTTTATATGTATTGTTTTCTAAACCTACTAACACTACTTTAACACTATTCGAAGAATCACAAAAGGAAAAACCGTTGTTTTAATTCATTGCATCAATGAATTATTGTCGAGGAGGACTCATTTACAAACACATGTGTAAGAGATGTCTTTGTTAGCAAATACATTCGTAACAATTGCATATGATGCATACGATGCACATAGCAGCTTTTCAAATGCAATAATACAATGCAAAGTACGGGAATAAGCCAACCCAATCCAGTATAAGCCCTATTTAGAGTCACAATGAAAGGGACAAAGCTATACAAATCAGAATTGTCTTGGTCTTATTCAGATAACTACTATGACAGCAATATTTTTCGACGGAAGAAGATTGCTATGGAGACTAGCACGAATACTTCAGGCAAAACTAGTACTTTGAGGTGATATCCTGATGCAAAGTGTTCGCCATCGCCGCCATTACTAACAACTCCGCAACAATTAGTAAATCTTTATGTAGGGCATATAAGATTAATAATAGGACAACATTGTCTTTGTTTATAACATTATTTTAATAGTTATACCACATTCTACCGAATTGTAGCTTTTAACGGAGATATTAACACGTTTATCTGACAGGCCTTAATGAGATCATCACATGATAAAAGTATATTGTTAACATGATAGGCTCTTTTAATCATTTTATTGCCACACATTGCAGTCTAAGCAATATCGCAAATATTGATAAACATATCAATTGGACGTGACAAATCACATGGTTATTTTGAATTGTCTTCCTTGTAGCGATTAATATCCTTCATTGTGTTAAAGTTCGTCATTCCATCTGTTTATCTGACAGTTGACATGCTCACAGCAGTCGATATCTGGTAATTGCGACATTTGTTTCTGTTAAGCTCAGGAAACCATGACGGATATTCTTTTGTTACTTTAATCTTTAAATGAAATGTGCGATATCCATCGTCCTGTTTTAGAAATTGATATCAATGACGTGTGTATCAACATAAAAATGATCTAATTTGTCATGTATTAAGGCTCTTTACGTCAGATCTAGCATCATTTATATTCAACCTATATCATAATAGCTTTCAATTTGTCATAGACTTGGAGTATAGACAGTATTCTCTACATACAATTCACTTTTATAAATACTTGAAGTGCGATCTTTTCCGAAGAAATAATACATTAAATTCTCCATTAAAGTCTGAAAAAGTATTATATGCTTTCGATTTTTCATGTGCTTGAATCTTAGATGTTTTTATTGTTAACCACGGTATATATACAAACAAGTATATTACTTAATGTTACCTGAACTGAATATTTAAATAATTGTAACCGATTTATTTTTAGAATAGTATTTTATTTTGTTTTTATTTCCTGTGTTGATATGGCTACTTCCTGTCCAAAACCGGAAGTTCGATAAAAGGATCAGTGGTATTATGATCACAATATCATGCATAATTGGATGCTACGGTGATATTTGACGGAATATTTCCCCACGACATGCAAATTTGTAGATCATCAGAATCATCACAAATGGAGATATGTCAAATATTTGAGTAAATGTAACCTTACCACATGCCAGAACACCATTAAGGACAACAAATATTATTAACGATGACAAGGCAAGCATATTTGTCATTTCAAAACAGCCAGAAGCAAATTGATTTACGCATTTGCTTGAAAAAAGTGCATAACCCTTCATTTATCTTTTCTTTGTTTTAACATAAACACATCTAATTTGAGTGATGCAAATTTGTACTTGAATGGTTATTTTAGAAAAGCATTGATTTGTGTACATTACGTGTCTTATTGCAATTTATAACAAGATGACGTCATGATTTCTCTTTTTAAAGCTTTTTAAAAACTCGTCTGAAAACAAATATGGACGCAAAAAAATCGAGTACCGAACAGTAAATAAAAGGGAAAGACAGTACAATTAATTACAATTTATTTATGCCTAAATTCGTTTACAGTTTTCCTTTTTGCAGTTGGTTATTTGCAAAAACATACATTTTAGAAGCGATCCATTGTCTTTAAGGCAAAATTAACAATAAAGTGTTGAAAGTGTTACGGAAGAAAGAAGGTGAACCACACGAAGGTTATATCACAACTTAATTAAAAGGCCACAAAACTATCTAATGACATGGACCATGTTTTTCTCCAACATATACCGGGAACATAATTATACCATTAATGTAACGATGTCACATGTATGTTGAATAAATTCAGTAAAATCTCTTTATAATTAACTTTTACAAAGCACATTTGATTGCATAACCCTCTTGTTTTCTTTGTAGAACCGTGTCTGATCAAGTCTCGATTGTTTATCTCATTTGTTTTTGTAAGAAAATCATCGAGCTATTTTTTTAGCCTTGGCGGTTTCAACTCCTTTAACCTTGGCAATAACCCAAAAGCCGATCAAAATATGTGAACTGTAACCCTTGGAGGTTTCAAAACCTGTAACCCTATCCCTAACTCAAAAACCGATCAAAAATATAACCCTAATCCTTAATGGTTTCAAAACCTTTAACCTTTGCCATAACTCAAAAACTGTTCAATATATCTTAATCCTAACCCTCAGTGGTTTTAAAACCTTTCACCTAAGCCCTTACTCAAAAAACGTTCAAAACATTGAAATAATGTTTTTGTTAATGCAAGAGACTCCACGCATGTTTGTACCTAGGCCTGTGATATAATATTTTCATCAATTCACAATGACCTTTGATAATTAAGCAGTGGCGCCCACTGTTATAAAAACTGTTGTGTGTCTCAAATATACCTAAACTGTTGTATGTCGCAATTGTTTAAAGAAATGCTTTATGCCGCAAACATACTGAAACTGTTATTTTACCCACCACCCCTCCTTGTGTGCTCATAAGTCGCCATGTATTATATGTTTGTTAAATCATATAATTTCTTGTCCTAAACTGGTAATGCTTGTTTTGCAGATACATTTTCTAACAGTGTCATCTGACATTTTCAGACATAACAATTTGGGTTTTGTTTTTCGCTGAAAATGAATTTTGAAAGTTGAGCCCCGAATGAATGATATTACTAATTTCTAATTCAAATCGCATGTTCCGTCTGGTTTATTTTGTGCAAGAATGAACATTGAAGCCTTCTCGATAAGGAACGTTACATGTGGAATCGTCCTTGATTGCATATACGTGTGATTCACTAAAGCACATTGTTTTTAAACATTTTATGTTCGATGTCTCACATTTTAACGAGTCAACTCAAGCGACTCAATGCAATAGCAAGCTTGCTTTAATTTAAAAGGTGCTTTATGATAGAAAGAGGTCAAATGTGAGCTTCAAATATTTAAGATATGAATAGCGGGGTTGATGTCATTATCGGGGTATGAACGCAATTGGGCTGGTCTTAGTGTGTGGAGTCCGAAGGAGGGTTAGGATTACGGTATATTGAACAGTTTTTGACAACCCCACAATTCATTCCTTATATTTACACCAATAGTTCATTATTTTATTCAAGAAACGTTAAAAAATACTTCATTTCATTTCAGATTACCTTTCAGTATTCCTTTTTTACCGATTCTGTAAATAGGACGACTCGACTGTTACCGGAAACATTTTTTTTAAATGACGTCACAATAACGCGGAAAAAGATCACCCACTTGAAATCGCTTTTAAACATAAAATTGAAACACTTTTGGCAACGTTTAAAATCTAATAACTTAGCACTTTCTAAAATGTTGATTTATATTTTACGGGACCTGCTGACACAATCACAAGATCAATAGTTTTCATCGATATTGTTATGCGATGAATTGCGATCCGAACATATCCGAAGATGTTGCGTTCATCGATTGATGAACGCAATTGCCGAAAGGCAGTTCATTTAAGGAATGGAAGTTGAGGTGTAAATATACAACGTGTATGTCTCTAGTATCAACATCTTACACTATCAGCGTACCGCTACTGTCAGAAATGAAAGAAGTATAATATAATAAAATGTTAAACAGAACAACCATTTACAGCATGAATTTATGTTGATAATGTTTCATTTTCAACCAGTCTTTCGAAATATGTATAAATTGATTAAGGAGAATTCAACCACAAAAGGTAAGCGAAAAATATGCACCAGACACATTGCTCGATGGATATCACTTATATAAAGTATTTCTCGTTAATATATGATTGTAATATCATCTTATTTTGAAAAGCCGATATATTGTCTGGTATGTGCTGGGAGATTTCATCGTCGTGGAAATGAAAAAAATGTTGACCATAGCTTGCCAACTATTCAAGCAAGTGATATGCAACTTAGTATAAAGGTTCACAAACGATATGAGAAAAACAATAATAAATTCAAGTATATTCACTGTGGATATTTCGTTTGTTAAGTCAATACATTGATTACTTCAGAACAGGTCAGACGAATGTTTCAGTCCGTGTGTGGTTGTGCAGTTAAAAGCAATTCGTGTCTTCAATTATAAGAAGGGGTTTGCGTAAAACTCGTACTGTATTTTCTACGGTCAATTTATTGACTCATATGTTCTAAGTCTGTGTTTTTATTTTCAAAAACTAACACAGAAGTTTAATTCCCTTCCAAAATATTTCATAAATTGGTGCTTTCCAAATTATTCATCTAGTCAGAATTATTCCGATTCCAGTTTATGCTTTCCTATGACTAAAGGTTTAATGACTAAATCAGCACAATTATCATTTTGCTTATATACTCATGTGTGGATTAATTAGAATTGTTTATTATTTTAATGTTATCTTTTATATCAAATATAACGTTTTGCCGCTGACTATATCTTATATCATGAAACGCTTAAATAAGTTTTGTTTTCATGATTCTTAAATAACTAAAATCAACAAAAGTCTGAATATTCGTAAGATTTGTAACTACGACGAAATATGCCTTGTCATTTAAATTCCTGGACTTTCGTGGCACATGATCATTTGGTTTATCGAATGTCAATGGCTTGGAAGCGTGTGCAGTGACAAAACAAAAGTGAAAAAAAGTCCACACATAATTGCATTCAGGAAACTTGGAAATTAGATATATTTTCAACTCACGACAGAAAATAGAAGGATTAGTTGCAGCTGTATCCTCGCTTCCGGTTCTTCTATTGTCTGCATATGGTTCAAATATACGCCATAATGAGCTTTGATTCAATCAATGCATATTGTGCCAGTATGCCTGTATGAACATTGATTCTTTACTGACCTTGATTAATCGTGAGGAACATGTGAGAACGAACAATAAAATAGCGAAGAGACCAACATATCTGATAAAAGATTGAGCGCACAGGAAATAATAACGAACAAGATGCCATGTTCCACAGCAATCTTGCGAAATAAAACAGCCAGTCACCTGGGGGAAATAATCAGTTTTTCAAACAAACACATTGATTTGAGGGCACTCATTTGGAATTATATATTGTATCCTGCTTTTATGTTATGCATAATATAGTTAAAAATTCAAATCAAGTATTTTAATGTAAGGAACATCTGGAATAAACAAACTATTGTCAAATGCAATATTAAATAAAATAATTATTATAAGAAAATCGTTATTAAGACAAATGGTCACACTTAAAACAAAACAATGAAGTAAAATATAACAAATATAACTATACATATACTCGTATACCCATATCAATACGTTGTTTGTGAATGACGTATGATATTTGAAATTAAGATACTAAGTTTCATTGAATGAATAAGGTAATGTCATATTTTCGGTGGTTTATTGAATGTACAACCGTTACTTTGTATGGATCCTGATAGGAGCATGAGTTTACAATTATTAATTTGAAAATATCTGAAACGGATGTTTAGGTATTGCCGATGTAAATGTTTTCACAGGACGACTACACTGACGATGACACCATGTATCAAGAAGAAGTAAAAAGTTTCACTACAGTCTCTGAAAAAAAACAGGTAATATGTAGGTAAAACTGTTTCACTAAACACACAAGTAAAACACACCATGTATATTACAGACAATTCATTTATTTCTATATGCTTTTGAGCTTCAAATAGAAGAGCAGATACTTCTGATTTAGATTTTTTAGTGACATAGAGCAATACCTAAATTGAAATAGACTTTGTGACATCCAGGTATAAGCACTTAAAACACAGACTTTCACGTTGACGTTCTGTTTCTCGTGCTTTGGGGACTTTATGGCATTTTCATGACACAGGTAATGTGGCAAAGATCAGCCAGTGTGGGTACTTGATAGAAGTGTTCACTTATTTGAAGTATGCGTACAGTATTAATTAATTTTAAAAAAAGATAGAAATTTGTTTGTGAAAGACCTGTCCTCGAAATGAATTCCACGCAAAATGCTCCCTCACAATATACGTATCATGCATGTTATTGCTCACTAACAATTATAATATTATGCTACTGTCGCGCGTAAATAGATCGTTAATTTTCGTAGAGTTTGAAAGAGGCGTTAAAGTAAAGCAACGTAGGCAAAGCCGTCACTGACAAAGGAACACAACTCCAATGTTAAGATAAACGTAGTCCTGGTACCAGATTGTGGAACATTTTTGTCAAACTAACAAGTTATCATGTTTGACTGGAATGGTATTAGATCTAACACTTATTATCACCAACTGACATGAAATTATATCTAACTCACATGCTACCAAGTCAAACGCATTCGGCATCATGTATAATAGACATGTGGCGTCCCATACCATAGGTCTCAAACAGAAGGAGGAGATAAACATTGTTGTAGTTTTCCATAGAGTTTAGTCGTAGAAAATTGTTCTGGGGCCAACAAACATACACATTCATGTATTTTCATACAGCCATGAAGGATGTCAGCAATGGTGAAGATTACAATTTACTTAAAAGCATATGCTCTATTGTGTTGTAGGTATAGAGTTGAGTATATCAGAGAAGCGTTTGAAACATTTTTATTTAATACTATCTTTGAAGGTTTCCTGTCAGTACCTAATATTGTCGTCGACTTAGCTATAAAATTACTATATGCCATAACACGCATTAAATGAACCAGATCAGGCGTTCACAACAAATTATGTTATAAACATAATGATCAACGTCATTTACCTAGCATTAGGCCTACGATTGTTAATAAAATGTCCATTACAAGAGCAATAACATGTGCGCTTTAATTAACGTATTCATAACTAAATACCCTTGGGTGAATGCAAATTTATGGAATAAACAAATTGACATGAAAGACGCAAGCGATTTGATCGTGAAGCATTAATAAACACTTTTTGTCTAAAATAAATCATAGTATTGAAAGAAGTGTGGTGACAGTTAAACAATCACCCTGTCAGATTCAACGCCAACCTTTTAGAGTGTTACGATGCACCTGGGTGAATTTGCCTTAGTAAATAAAAATATATGTACGCAACATTTTTCTTTCAAGCCTTTTTTGTTCTAAACATTTTGCCTTTCGATTTCAGCGCCGCCATCAACGCCACCTCCGAACATCCATTGAGCTAAAAAGTCACAATGGTAATTGATGTTTTTGAAGATGAACATCGATTCATATTAAAACGTTTCCGGGGGATGGACAAAGCACTGAGTTTGCTAATGGTGTGAATTAAAAAAGTAGTTTTTTTTAAACATATTTCAACAGTGTTCTTTCATAATCCAAACCGTTTCTTTCTTTATATGAATACACCTTTATAATGAATAACAGTACCTTCGATTTGTTTGTGATTTATTTGTTTGTATATCAACTCATTATTCCTTTTCTATTTCATAGTGAGATTCGATTAATTTAGTTTTGCTATTTAAATTGTATTTACCAGTTTCTTTTAAAACTACTGAAACAATGGTTTGATCTGTTTGACAATTCTTTTACCCTGTAGCAAATACTATTAATATATGTTACCTACTAAACTGATGAAATTTTCAAGTTTCAAATTTAAGCAATAACCAGTGTATTATTTTTCGGTTTTTATAAACTGTGCATTCATATGCGTAATGTTATCATAATTGTTCGCATTCAAGGAGTGGATAATTTTTCTAAACGGAGGTGACAGGGTGTTGTCAAAAATCGAGTGACCTTTACATTCACTGCAAGACTACGAATAATACTTATATGCTATGAGAGGTGCATAACGGTATCATACAAGGTTTGTAACTTGAGGCATGAAGCTTACTCTCAGTTTTTCAAAAGTTTAAACCCAGTTTTTTTCATATCTTGCTGGTTCATTTAAAAATGGCCACACGAAACACAATAAAGTAGTTCAATCGACAGAAAAAACAAGGGCTTTGCTTATTCAAATTTGTTGATTTCCACAACATTTTAAGTGTCTTTTTTAATGTCTTGTTTGTTTCACCTGGATCTTAATTCGTCTAACAAGATTGATTCCACCCAGATGTTCATAATTTCTCCTCACACTTATGGAGCAAGTGCTCGTTAAAGCTATTTTTATTTTTACACAAGTAAAGAGAGGTAATATATTTGCCATTACGCATCAGCTAGTGGTCAATAAAGTTGCTGCAAGTATGCTCCTTGGGGGTTAATTGGCTCCGCCACGATTCTGTTCGCGAAAAAATAAATTTGTTTGCAACCAGAAGGCATAAACCTTTGATTTTGGTATGTTACATTAGCGATCGTGATCAAATAATGCCCAGGGGTTAAAATATGTCCCTGGAATCTGTAATATGCTTATAAAGAGACAATTAACTTCAATTTGTCTTGTGTATGACTGGATTGCCTAGACTTGAGATAGCACTGAACTTGCAATATGTAGAGTCTTGTTCCCCAGGGAACATTCCAGTTCGAGAAGTATTTCAATGTTCTATGTTCAATGTTTAATCGTATTTATTACCACTGTTTTCAAAGCATTTCATATGAACAGTTCATGTTACTTAAAACCGAAGCTGTAATAGAGGAAAACGTAAGATCATTGTAAACATAGAATAAAAACAAGTCATTGTTATTTTGTCATAAACTGGATTTATATGACATTGTAAAAATCGTTGTATTCTCAAAACTTTCATTCCCTAAGACAGTGTCAGAAACAGAACATCGCGTGTTATATGACACATTGCTGTAGTGGTATAATAATAACTGAATGTGTTTATGCATGTTAGGTCATAAGACAAGTATCACCACGTTAACATCTAACTTTGTGTTTCAGTTGTAGGAAGTAAAAGTGTATACAGAGTTTGATTTAGTAACAACCTCTGTGTGTTCTTAAACTATGAACAATTATTGTATTTTCAATCCAAATACTAATCTAAGATCACATACGAAAAAATAGTTGTTTTAATTCATTGCATCAAAGAGTAATGTTCAGACTTCAAATACAAATGCATTTACAAGATATATTTTTATTTACGGATACCTTTCAGGCATCTGCATCTTATGCAAATGATGCACAGAGCATTTATCATAGACTTAGTCGGGTTTAATTTTGTGTTGATCAAATGTGACCACTATGATTGATAGCAAAGACTCGAAAAGTCATGATTGCCACAAATAAAAATACAAGCTCAATATTTCAGTGGTATTTTGATGCTCAGTGTCCGCCAATGCCGCCACTATCTATTATCTCTACAGCACTGCCACCAGTGGCGTAGCTTCCTGAAGAGAATATAAGAACACAAGCAGAAAAGAACACGAATAGGAAAACAATCTAAACCACATTTTAGCATTTTACTCATATTCATATGTCGCACGCTACTGCATGGAAATTTCAACAAGATAGGCCTTTATGCGATTTTCACATATTTAAGTCCTCAGAGATCATTACCACATACTCCCATTTATCGTGTATTATAAAACTATATTTGTAAGTGACTGAACACATGATTATATCAAATTGACCTTTATGTTCTATAAATAACTTTTTTTGAATAGGTCATTTCCATTCGATGTTTTTAATATTCTAACTGACATTCCAAATACTTGCTTCAATCGTTATCCGATACTCGCGCTATTTGTTTCTTTTAAACTTAGGAAACCCCTTGATGGATAGTCATTGAAATGTTCAAATCTTTATATCAGTGACTAAGATATATATACAAGTTCGAAATAGATCTCATTTTATCCCTGTAATACTGCCATGGATTTCTGTCATGTTAATCATAGCTCTATTCAACCAATTTTCAATCCGTGCAATGACAATAGCTTTTAATTTTGTACAAACTTAGAATATAAATGTTGTTCTTTTATATAAAATTAGCATTTGTAAGTACTAGGCGTGTGACATTTCGGAAGAAACCAATTATTGAAGTTCCTATCATTTGCGGACAATTTTTTAGTTATTCGATTCCTCATATGCCTGAATCGTAGCTAGTAATTTGTATATGTTCATTTGATTACTACTTCATACTTAGAAAAATGAAGATCATGTTTTAAATATTACCAAATAGAACGTGTGTATTTTGAATTTCTTAACCAGATTGTATTTCCTCCAGATTCTGCAATGAATTAATCCGGGTCTCTTTTCTGTAACCAAAATGTCAACCTGTTAAGACCAGTTGAAGATATGGATATTTTCTGTCCGAAACCGGAAGTACGCTAAAAGGAACAGTGGTATTATGATGTCGCAAAACCATGCGTTTTATGGTGCCTGAGTGATAATAAACGGAATATCTTTCCCCATAACATGCAAATTTGTTGAATATCATCATCATCACAAAAGGGATGATATCAAATAGGAGAATATATCCTTTCTACATGCCAGCACTACATTAAGAATGACAATCATTGTTGACGATAACTAGAGCAACATATTTGTCATTTTTAAAGACCTCAAATGTGATTTACGATCTTAAAAAACTAGGTGCATCATTCTATTATTTATTCGTTCTTTGTTTGAACCTAAACACATCTCATTTGCGTGTTTTACAGGAAGTACAATGTTGGCACTTAAATGGGCAGTAGTTTGAGGCAAGCATTGAATTTTAAATTTGCATCATTTTACATTGAATGTCCATAATAGTATCCCATTACGGGTCGAATCCAGATGATGTCAATATTTGTTTAAACAAATATTTTGATGGCTTAACGGAGAGACATTTAAAATCGGGACTGAAAACAAATTCAAACGAAACACAAGAGAACTAAACAGTTAAAATGGAAACAAAAACAAATTAAAAGCGCATAAAAAGACCGATTAAATACATAAATTATTTAATATAAAGCAATTATGCTTTAATTCGTCTACGGATAAACTATTCCCTTTAGTAAGTTTATCGATAGTGCAAGTTGATTAAATTTACAAACATACATTGAAGAAGTGAAACAAGTGGTCTTTATGGGAAGAGTATCTACATTGTGTTCAAACAGTTATGGAAGTAAGGAAGACAGATTACAGAAATATGGCTCGAAGTAAGGTTACATAACAAATTTATCAATTTCAAATTCGCCTAAAAATCAATCAAGGGCAAGGGTAATTTTTCTACAATATAAAAGGGGAACATCATATTGCAATTAAAGTAACGATATTGCATGTATCTGAAATGAACTGATTGAAAGCGCTTGATGAAAAACTGCAACATAATTTATATCGACTGCTAAATTGTTCTTCGGTAAGAATATATATTTTCAATGCACAGTGTGCCATTTCGAAATCTCGTTGATTGCATTACCATTTCTGTTCATTGCATTATCATAATGAACGGTCTTGATCAAATCCTTAAATGATATTTACATATTTCTACATATAGTATAGTACGTGCCTTCGATTAATCTCCTTTCCGTAAGACGAGATAAAGTCAATCTTCTGTTTAGCTAAAAATAATTCGAAATAAAAGAATCGAACTATAACGAAACCTTGAACTTTAACACATCACCGAAATAGATAAAAATAATTAAACCATATTTAAGGAAATGCCTGTTTACACAACGCAGGCATTTGTATTCTCATTGTCTATTGTACAAGCGGCGCATAACGTCCGGGGAACCATCAAATACCAGCTAAAAATTGTCTTTGTTACGACAGAGGTAGCTTAAGTTTATTGATGAGTTAAAATAAAACATAGGCAGATATAAAACAACATTTTAACCTGCACACACTAGTCAAACGATAACCAATAAAAAACTAAAACAAAACACATTGATACAATTTGACTGGCGTATGAATAGCTCAAAATATCCGAGCACATTCAACTTTAAAATAAAATAGTGAAGTTAAATATAGTAAAACATAATAAGGTCATGCTGTGAATTAGCCGAGCCGCACCTGCTTAGAATATTCAACTCCACTTAATCTTATCAAACCTGGACTAACAAATAAGATATGCTGCTCAATTTGTTTCTGTGAGATTAATTAAGCTACTTTGGGCGAAGAACGGATAAAAAAAATTATTCATTGCATTGCAGTTATTTATAGGACAGAAGAGTCCGGTTTTGAAAATGTTGTGTGTTTCAAATATTCTGTGAGATTAATTAAGCTACTTTGTTTGAAGAACGGATAAATTAAATTTTTATTCCTTGCTTTGCAGTTATTGATAGGACAGAAGAGGCCGGTTTTGAAAATGTTGTGTGTTTCAAATATTTTTCATTTTTTGTATGTCGCAAATGTTCTATAAATTATTCTTAATATTTTGACTCGTAGCATTATTGAACTGTTCTTTCCGTCCACCCCTTTCACCAGCCTTGTGTTTCCTACTCGATATGTCCTTGGTTTATTAAGTTTTTGCCATTAATTGAGTATGCTTGTTTCCCAAATTAATTGTCTGACAGTGTCCTCTGACATTATAAGATGTTTCAAACTATGCGGTGTTGTTATTTACCGAAAAGGAACGACGAAAGGTCACCGCCCGTATTTATTATATTCCTGATTTCTAATTCAAAATGCAAGACTTGTAGTTGTCTAGTCATTTTTTTTGCATATTACAAGACGCCGAAAAATATGTGAAACTGAAGAATGAACATTGAAGAAAACAATTTACGCAATGAAAAATATTAAATGCTTAAATAATTGCTCACTTAAACTTGTCTCATATTGCATTTACATTTACTGTACTAGAAGACGTTGTTTGTCATTAAAAATTATTTATTTAGGGAGCAATTTGAAAGAGTTTTGTCGGCCACGACTTTTTGAACATTAGTTGAAAATCAATTATTTACTAAATGAACACACGTTAAACAGCAACTATCAGATATTTCTTTAAACAGAGCTTTTTTTAATCTAAGCTTAAAATCACCAAAATGGCGTTACTAAAGCTGGCAATGATGGGCATGTTGTTGCATCTCAACATCTTTCTTCAACAATTATATAATTATTAACAATGGCGTTCTTATTCGAACAATTGATGATTCTTTATCATTGAAACAAGCGTTCTGTTCACTTTTCACACGAACTATTTTTTTCTGGTCTTTCCATATAAAACGCAATCGAGTCCCTTTAAACAATTGATGAACAAGCAGGTTCCTTCTTATAGAATGTATGTAATACTTACGATAAGGAAAAGGTTAAATATGAACTTCAAACAAACAATGAATATGATTCAAGTTGCACTATCCATAAAAATCAACGTTATGTTAATCTTTCATAAGTGAAAGATATGCAATTTCAACTAAATGGTCTCAAAGACTCGATTCATGGAATGAATAACATGTTGATCTTGGTTTATTTGAAAAATGTAGGAATGGTTTCTGGGTCTTCGATAACAAAAGATATTTGGAAATATGAGTCAGACACATCGCTAGATGTACATTGCTTATAGTGTGTATTTCTCCAAGAACATTACAACCATTTTAAGACAGGATGTTTCAGATCTTCTGTTTATGAAAAAGCCTTCGTATGATCGTCATGCAATAGAAATTATGTTGACAATTGATTTGTAATACTACATCTATAGTGGCATGCAACTTGGTGAACATGTCAACAAACACAATGAAACTAACAATACGTAAGACTGTAAATTGGTGTATTCTGTGTGCGTGTATGTGTGTCTAAGAAACAACATCATTAAATTCCTTCACAAAACATCTCACATACTTCTGCATTCTGAATTATTCATCTAGTCAGAATATTCCCGTCTCCTATAATGATGTAATTATGTATTACCAAAATGAGAGCCTTTACCATAATGAAATGAATTGATAAGACATTGGAATATTATTCCAGCATAAAAAGTCCTGTCATTCATTCTTTCCTTGGCCTTGATTAAACGCGGCAAACATGAGCGAATAGCCCTAATTAAATACAGAGCGCCAAAAGTATATTAAAGTCGGTTGCTATGACGGATGAAATACAAAACTGCAATCTTGCAAAAAACAAAAGCCAAGCACCAGGTAAATCAAACAATTTTCGAGAGAAACAGATTGTTGAAGAAACAAAATGTTTTGTTAGTACTTGTGGTGGAATTTTATTGTTTATGTTTCATGTTATGCAAACAGTTAAAAACAGGTGTTTTTATGAAAGGGGCATCCGAAATGTAATTGTCAAATTTACTACTTAAACAAATACATACAACCAAATTTGGAATAGAACTTTACGCACATTTGATTTCCAGCATGTCTTGTGAATGGCCTAATATATAATCTAATATTAAAAACTTCATTATTTTGAAAAAAAACCTCTTACTATTAGATTTGCTTTGGCTTTCAATGTTAAACATTAATGGATTTTATAGGTTCTTAATATAATTCCCATTTTCTTGTCTAAGTAGCATCTAAAACATTTAATTATTAGTGGTTTGTCTCATTACCTCATTGAGGTATATTATATTTTTCTTCGCAGACTTCTAGTAGAAAATGAACACTTGTAAGGGGTCAATTTTTAGAACAAAACGCAATTTCATGACAATAATGTTTACTCCCTGTTGAACATCAAATTCAAGGTTTGTTTTCATTATCGCCTATGAGCCTCTTAAACCAATAAAAGATATTTTTATGTTTATGATCTCATGCATATTTTGCTCAATGTTTCAAGAGCGAAGAGGTATTCGAGATCTTAAATATCAATTTCATGTTGAGTTATCTTTCATATGAATTTTGTATCATGCAAACAAATCATGAAGTATTTCATAACTCAAAACCTCGTGTTCCGTGCTCCATACCTTTAGTTTTCTTAGTTACGTTTTCTGCAACGTTTGCTAAATATATTGAAAAAGAAATGGAATGTGAAACATTGAGAAACGTGTTTGCGTTGAAAATCCAGTTCGTGTCTCTATGAACCAAGGTTTTAAACATTTGTAAAATAATATATTTAAACCATTTTTTGTGGTAAACGAATACTAAGAAAAACTATATTTCTCCGATTTTTATTTGATGAAAAGTTCTTACCAAAAGAAGAATGCCGTTTATGTCCACTGTGCAGGTAATATAGCGCCGCTATTAGCTTGAACTATTTCCAATACAATTCAATACCGGTTTAATCACTTCTATGAACTGAATCAGACCTTCAATGCCAATACAGAGAAGAACCACTGGCTCTGGGAAAGATTTTTCTCATTTATATTGGAAACGCTACACGCATTGAACCTTTTTCTCGATACTTTGAGGTTTACTGTAAACCAACACAATACAAATGACAACTCTGAATTTAGTTTTCAGCCATAACAATACAAACATCAACTCTCAATTCATTTGTAAGCCATAACAATACAAACACCAACTCCTAATTCCTTTGTAAGCCATACCAATACAAACATCAAATCTCAATTCAGTTGTAGACAATCAAATACAAACATCAGCTCCTAAATAAGTTGTTGAGCATCACAATAGAAACATAAACACTTATTTCAGTTGTAAGCCGTTTAATTCAAATATCAATATATATGCAAAAAGCTACAGAAACATGCTCAGTAGCAAAAAGTTTAAACATGAACCCGGTCTGTGCTCAAGTCTTAAGACTGTCTGTGCTCAAGATCAAGTCTTAATGCAGTATCAGTTCGAATGTTTCGTATAATTGTGATATTACAAGCGTTGCCATTTCATACAAAACTATATGAACCAAATATAAAAATAAAGTGAACCTTGGGCGAGGTTTATCAACTTTGCGAAGTTCCATAACATTTTGTATTAAATGTAAAGGAGTGTACCAGTGTATGAAATTGTATTCATGGTAGCTATAAGGGCGAAATGACGTCAATTTAGGCTATCTAGAGTTATAAAAGAATGAACGTAGATTAATACTAACTCTAGACAGGGAACATCACGTGATAAGTTGTTAAATGAGCAGTGAAGTGTACGTTTACGAACTTTTAAAACACTTAAGGATGACTAATTAATATATATTTGAAGTACTTCAGGTCATCTTACTGACTTAAAATACAAACTTAATGGCTGACACATCGACAACGCAAAATCTGACGCAGGGATATTGTATCGTATGAGTGGCAGTAGCTGACACTTAACTCATAGACCCGTGGAAGTTAAATCAATGATTAAGCCTAGTTTCAAAGTATTGCTTATCTGCAATTTAATTATGCTGAAACTATATGTTTTATTCTAAAAATACACAAATTATATGTTTTTCAGTTGTTTTGATCTTTAATTACAAATGAGATAAATACAATAATGAGTTAGATTGAAAACATGTGCATCAGCCTTCATTGCAACCCTTTACTTTTAAATTTAAAACAAATAGCAGATGTATATCGTGATCACATGATATGTCGGACAATAGCTCATTGAACTTATATGTTTTGTTATCATATACCATAACGATTCTTGTATCGTGTATCTCTCGTATCTTATATCAGACTTCTATATGTAATGTTGGAACAAATGTAGTCAATGCGCAGGGTTCTGGAATCTGTTGTTGATGTTAACAATTGTTGCGTTAGAGTTTTCACAAATTGTAAATAAGTTACTGATTCTAATCTGAATTTTACGCTCCAATGTGCAATTTTAAGGTATTGGTGATTGTTCGGATTAATTGTGATGGAGAGATTTAGTCAATCGTTCAAAAAACAACAACAACGTTAGAGCATGTAATTATTTAATGATTAACACGGTTTACTTTTCTTCGGCTAGAGGCGTTCGCTATCAATTCTGTTTAGCCCACTGTTCTTATATCTATGTAAAAATTGCTGACGCACATGACAAGGAATTGTGCTTGCTACAAGTTGTGAAAATGAACATTTACGCCTTTTTAAACCCAATTCATTCTTAATGTCATACCGTGACAGACGAAGTAATTAAATATTATAATGACAAAAGAGCTGACGCATATTGCATGCTTGAAAGTTGGTGAATTTTATTCGCTGGTCATTTATCTAAACATTAACTAGCCCATTAAAGACGTTTTAGAAACTGTCGATGTAAAACTCGATATAATTATCAATGGAGAACAAAAGTCATAACATAACAATGTTTAAAGAAATATGAGATGTTTAATTACAATAATGAAATATCTCATATTTCTTTGAGCATTTATATGTTATGACTTTTATTCTCCACTGGTGAAATTATTGTTAAATGACCAATCTTAAATCTTGAACAAGCCATCCTCTGAGAGCATACACCATAATGTTAGTTTAAAAATAGCCTTTCGGCTGCATGCTTCATTGTTATTTGAGAGTTATGGTAAGTGTACGTCTCTAACACAGACTTAAGGAACCGACTTTATAGGGCCATATAGAACATATACATTTATCGGTTACTCATACTGTATTAAATGTTTATTATTTGTATGCTGTTTTCTCTAGAGTACAATTATCTTGTCCCTATATTTTGGCAGTATATTGTATAGTTGTATTACCATGGTGTTACTGCTCGGTGGTAAACAAAATAGTATAGGAGTTATGACGTAGAGGCTACCGTAATGGAATGAAAAAATGATTTCGAAGAACCTACGAATCAATTATTGTGAGTTGTATATAAAAGGGTTGTGTAGTTTCAATTAAACCATAGCAATGGATGTCTTTTAGGGGATAAATACCATCATATGAATATTATGTTTTAAATATGCTATATTAATGGTTTAGGCAAAAAGTCCATGAAGATCTTAAACACACTTTGAAGATGTATATCTGGCCGTTTGACGTGTTACAAATGGTCTGATCATATGTTGATTCTTTATCTTAAATCTATTTCTCATTTGTGCACTAGAAATGATTAACACTATCAGATTTTTTATGATATTTTCATTGCCAATAATTATTTTTATTCTATTTTGATAAGCAAGGGTATATTTCTCTTAAAGATAAATTGACATGTATCTTATTGAATTGACCTAGTAATATACAATCGATATTCTCTTATAACTCTTAATAGAGTAGCAATGCACTTGTATGTATTGTTTGTTGAATGTATTTTTATTTATGAATGATCAATGTATTGATGAGACTAAAATGAATGATAATCTCTGTTACTGCTTAAATGCCCCTTATGGAGCAAGAACCAATAAGATAAGAATAAAAAATAATAATTTACTCTTCAGTGTGTATATAAACAGAGTTGTGACTAGGATATACAAATAGGTTTTGTGAAAACTTTGTTTCATCAGTTATAAAGACAAACAAAACATTTTAGATCTATAACGCCCTAAATTTGACGGTTGTTTTTGTTATTCCTATCAATCATCTTTCAATAACCGAATATCACTGAAACATTGAGACGTGCCTTTATTTGTCTAGAAATAAACATATCAAGACAATGACAGACACACGCGTTTTGTATCCAATTGCATCATCTTTAGAGAAACATTTATTTGTCAAAGACATACAATATATTTTAGATTCATAACGTTTAGAATTTGAAGTTGTTTTTTTCACAACTGAAGTTAACTTCATACAAGTTTTCATACTTGAAAAAAATCCGGCATTGTGAGAAAAAGGTGCAGCTTTGCCCATATAGTAAATATTTACCATTGATTTGATATCGAACATCAGTTCTTTTAGAATTAATAAGATTTTAAGAAGCAAAAATTTCGTGCGAATATTCCTGTCAATCATAGTTCTAAAACAAAAAGTAAGTTGAATATTGTGACGTGCGCTTCTTATTTAGCATTATTTGTCTGACAATAAACATATTAGAAATGACAGCACACCTACAGAATTTCATATTTCAAATATCACTAGCAAAATCGGCGAGCGCCTCCTGCCTTCCCTTAAAATTGTCTAAACAAGTATCTTTATGCCCATCTCTGAGACAGAAATATGATGACAACCCATTTCTTCCTAAAATTAACAAATTTATATGAACCGGCGAGCGCCTCCCGCGCACCTGTAAAATTGTCTAAACAAGTATAGTTATGCCCATCTCTGAGACAGAAATACGATAATGACCCATATCATCGCAACATTAACAAATATATATTTGCTTATGTCGCATTTGTTTACGACAACAAAGGCTGAAACAATGAAGCACAGGATATTCCGATTTTGGGTCTCATTAGTAATGAGTCTCGGCTACTTGACTCCTTGTAATTTCGAAGGTTGAATCAGTCTGAAACGTGCGTCAAACTAAAGCTTTCAAAAAATGAATTAATAAGTAAGGGAAACAAATGAAAAAAGATACATCGAAATGTTCTATATCATACAAAAAGAAGATATTTTGAGGATAATAAACCCTTAACACATGTAAGGAAATGTTAAATGTGTACACATACAACTTAAATGTATCTTTCAAGAATTAAGAAATGTACAACATCAATGTACCCCTTTTTATTTAAAAGGGGCCTTTTGTGTTTTGGCTTTTAATTTGTTTTTCTCGAAATAAGCATACACAACTTGTTTATTTCTAAACGACCAGAAAGCAAAACTTGTCGACAAAACGGGAACTTTGTTCTTCCCTTTATCAATTTGTAATGAATTTTATATTTTTGTAATTTTGTTTTTATTTTCAATTGTACCTGTGTCTTATATTCATGGAAATGATTTTATTTCTAACCTTCGTATATCGGGTTTAAGATTTTTCAAAACCTCTTTTATATTTTATAATTTTGAATATGTAGTTTAATGATTGTTCGAATGTTCTACTTTGTTGGAATTTCTCAAATCAACACAACTACTGCCTGTAATCAATCAAATTTTCCCTATCATTAATATCCATTACTATCAAGGAACAGTATCAATCAGGCAAAGCGTAGTTTTTAAGTTTTCAATTGATGGAGCTCATCTTTCTGACCCAAAACGTGTTCAAAATATGTACAATTATTTAACTGATATTTTGTAAATGAGAATTTTGCCAAACCATAACATGCAAATGAATAAGAGCCAGACAAAAAAACGAAAGGATAGTTTTGTTTTGTCTGCCTGTGATAAATTATTGGACAAGTCTAAGGTTAGTTGTATACAAACTAGTTAAATTCCCGTTTCATCGAACTGTTTTAATCTCTTGACCAAGGCGGTTAACCCATCCTTTTTTGATACAGCTATTTTGATGAGTGTGTGGCCTGTTCGCGGTGTCAATAGTCAGTGCTATTTTGGCCCTTACCTTATGCATCGATCGTCAGTGTTATTTTGGCCCTTACCTTATGCATCGATCGTCAGTGTTATTTTGGCCCTTTCCTTATGCATCGATCGTCAGTGTTATTTTGGCCCTTACCTTATGCATCGATCGTCAGTCTTATTTTGACCCTTACCTTATGCATCGATCGTCAGTGTTATTTTGGCCCTAACCTTATGCATCGATCGTCAGTGTTATTTTGACCCTTACCTTATGCATCGATCGTCAGTGTTATTTTGGCCCTTACCTTATGCATCGATCGTCAGTGTTATTTTGGCCCTTACCTTATGCATCGATCGTCAGTGTTATTTTGACCCTTACCTTATGCATCGATCGTCAGTATTATTTTGGCCCTTACCTTATGCATCGATCGTCAGTGTTGTTTTGACCCTTACCTTATGCATCGATCGTCAGTGTTATTTTGACCCTTACCTTATGCATCGATCGTCAGTGTTATTTTGACCCTTACCTTATGCATCGATCGTCAGTGTTATTTTGACCCTTACCTTATGCATCGATCGTCAGTGTTATTTTGACCCTTACCTTATGCATCGATCGTCAGTGTTATTTTGGCCCTTACCTTATGCATCGATCGTCAGTGTTATTTTGACCCTTACCTTATGCATCGATCGTCAGTGTTATTTTGACCCTTACCTTATGCATCGATCGTAAGTGTTATTTTGGCCCTTACCTTATGCATCGATCGTCAGTGTTATTTTGACCCTTACCTTATGCATCGATCGTCAGTGTTATTTTGACCCTTACCTTATGCATCGATCGTCAGTGTTATTTTGACCCTTACCTTATGCATCGATCGTCAGTGTTATTTTGACCCTTACCTTATGCATCGATCGTCAGTGTTATTTTGACCCTTACCTTATGCATCGATCGTCAGTGTTATTTTGGCCCTTGCCTTATGCATTGACTAGAGTTTGTCCTTTATTTTTGTACTTTCTGCTAATAAATTCATGGTTGTAATCTTGTTATCAGTAGTTGATATATTTCATCGATGCATTATTTAGTAAGAAGTTTAAGATTTATCAGTCAACATTTGTTTTTGTTATACATGTGATCGTATTGATTTTGAATAAGAGTGTCACTTTAAGTATACTTTTATCTTTGTTTAGATTTTTACAGTTTTTTTATTAAGTCAATGTTGGTTGCTGTTAATCCTTCAAATATCATTTTTGCTTTTATCAATAAGTGTTTGGACTACCTATTTTGTACAATGGAACATTATGATATTGGCTAAAATGTCTTAATTGTATAAACCACTGCTTTGCAAGTTTCAGGCAGGTATTCCTGCAACTTATTTATCCTGGATTTATATCTGACGTTTTGCTGGTGAATGTTCATATAGATAACGTTAATTCAGACATGATAAACACAATAAAGAAAAAATATGGCGTGTGCTTATATAATCAGAATATCTGTAGTGTAAATACAAAACAAATACAATAAACCTAGCAATAAATCAGGGTCAATTGCTAGAAAATAGGAAATTGATTGTACTTTACTTGACGGTGACTCTTTCCATTTTCTGTTCTAACATCTGAATACGTAGGAAAGCGTTTGTTTCTGTGACATAATCATGTAAACATTTAGCATGCTTCCATAAATGGTGATTTTATCAACAACTTCCTCGTTGATTACATCATCTTCAGACATTCATGTAAATATCTCAAATATTTCTTGCTAATCAGCATGAACTCAGCATGCAACTCCAAGCATAATATACATTCGATAGCTTAGGTTTGTTTATATAAATTTTGTTTGATATGCAGATTTTCCGAGAAATTAATGGCTGCCAATATGTGTTTAATTGATTCTTATTATTTCAATCACTTTTTTTATCTATGAGGTCTTGAAGGGTCTTTTAAAGAAAGCAATACCTTCTCATTTAGATTTCTAGATTCTAATTATGAAGATTCTAGTAATCCGATTTCAAAAAGCCAGCTTCAAATATGGAAATATGTCGGCCATCTACAACATGAATGTCGGTGAAGTCCTCTCAGTTTAGCTTAACTGCCTTTACGTAATAAATTAATAAATCAAAAGGCGATTTATCTAAACTCAGTTGCAGTGTCTTAAGTGTGTTGATAAATAAACAAATAATGTGTTTTTTGTGTGTTTTTTTTATCTTTAAAGTGAAATGAGATAAACAGAATAATGCATTACAAATAAAAACAGTTATGTTTTCATTAACTTATTTCGAACCTTTAATACGAACTTTAAAAAATGGCAGAAATATAACGTGATCACATGATATGTATCTTGTAACTCTCGTATCTTGTATCAAACTTCTATATGTAATGTTGAAACAAATGAAGTAAATGCGCAGGGTTCTGGAATCTGTTGTTGATGTTGAAAATTGTTGCGTTAGAGTTTTGTAAATTGTAAATAAGTTACTGGTTCTAATCTAAATTTTACGCCCCAATGTGCAATTGTATGGTGATAATGATTGTTTGGATTAATTGTGATAGAGTGATTTAGTCATTCCTTAAAAAAAACGTTAGAACATGTAATTGTTAATGATTAACAAGGTCTACTTTTCTTCGGTAGAGGCGTTCGCTGTAAAATCTGTTAAGCGCATTCTCATCTCTGAAATATATGTGAGAATTGCTGACGTACATGACAGAGACAAAAGTAACAACATTTAAATGCTGAAATATGAGATATTCAATGATTGTTGCATGAGCAATCTTGAATCTTGAACAAGCCATCCTTTGAGAGCATACAGTACAGTATTACATTAGTTTAAAGATAGCACTTTCGGCTGCATGCTTCATTGTTTATTGAGAGTTATGGTAAGTGTACGTCTCTAGCACAGGCTTAAGGAACCGACTTTAAATGGATCAAATAGAACTGAATGAAAAAGTAAAGTACTTATACATTAAACATTTATCGATTACTCATAATTGTATTACACGTTTATCATGTGTATGCTGTGTTCTCTCCAATACAATTATCTTGTCCTTGTATATTCGGAAAAAAAATCGTTCGATTATTGTATTGTTTTATTATCAAAGTTTTACTGCTCAGTGGTTAACAAATATTATAGGAATAATGACGTACAGGATACCGTATATTAAATGGGATGTAAAAATGGTTTAGAAGAACTAACGAATCAAATATTGTGTGGTATATAAAAGTGGTGTGTTGTTTCAATTAAACCATAGCAATGGACGTCATTTAGGGGAAGCCGCCGAACTATAATAAGAATATTAATTGGTGCTTTTTTGCATGTTGAGACAGGAATTCATGATAAATACCATTATATAAATACAATGTTTTAAATTTGCTATATAAATGATTATGCAAAAAGTCCATGAACTTCTTAAACACACTTTGTAGATGAATATCTGGCTGTTTGACGTGTTACAAATGGTCTGATCATATGTTGATTCTTTATCTTAAACTCATTGTTCAATGGTGCACTAGAAAAGATTAACACTATCAGATTTCTTTATGATGTTGTTTTCGTTGCCATTAAGCAGTTGTTGTTATTTTTATTTTTATTATCAAAGGTATTTTGCTCTTATAGATGAATAGACATGTATCTTAGTAGTATTATAAACTCGAAAGTCACCTATTACTTTTAATTGAGTAGCAATGCACTTTTATGTACAGTATTGTTTGTTCAATGTACTTTTATTGATGAATGTTCAATGCAATAATGAGACTGAAATTAATTAAAATCTCTGCTACTGCTAATATGACCCTTACAGAACAAGGTCTATTGAGTTTAGAATCGATATTGAATACCAGCCCAGATCAACTAATGTGTTTTGTGTTCACCTTCTTTCATCAGTTATAAAGTGTGTGAGAGCCGTGTATTTATTAAAGACAGCCATTTCTCTTTAGATCTATAATGCCCGACTTTTGGCGGCTGTTTTTGTTATTCCTGTCAATCATATTACAAAAATAGAATTCACTGAAACATTGGAACGTGTCTTTATTTGTCTGGAATTAAACATATCAAGAAAACGACAGACACATGCGCTCTGTATTCAGTTTCATCACCTATACAGAACCATTTATTTATCACAGAGAGCCAATATATTTTTTAAATTATGCCGTCCTGAGTTTGACTAAATTAAAGTTTTGATAAAAACACTGAATACTCCGGCATCATGACAAAACGCATGCAGCTATGCCCATATTATAGATATATATCATTAATTTGACATCGAACATCAGGTCTTTTGGAATTAATAAGATTTAAAAAAGCAACACTTCGTGCGGATGTTCCTGTCAGTCATATTGTCAAAACAGAAATTAAGTGGAACATTGTGACGTGCGCCTTCTTATTCAGCATTATTTGTCTGACAATAAACACATTAGAAATAACAGCACACTTACAGAATTTCACATTTTAAATTCCACTAGCGACTACGTCGAGCGAATCCCGCCCACCCTTAAAAATTGTCTAAAAAAATACCTTAATGTCCATCTCTGAGACAGAAATACGATAATGTCCCACCTCTTCCTAAAATAAACAAATATATATGAACCGGTGAGCGCCTCCAGCCCACCCTTAAAACTGTCTGAACAAGTATATTTTATGTCAATCTTTGAGACAGAAATAAGATAAAAACCCATATCATCCCAAAATGAACAGATATATATTTGCTTATGTTGCATTTGTTTACGTCAACACAGACTGAACATTAGAAACCCAAGATATTTTGATTTTGGGTCTCATTTGTAATGAGTCTCTGCAACTCGACTCCTTGTTAGTAGGTTTAATCAGTCTGAAACGTACGTCAAATTGCAACTTTGAAAAATGAATTAACAAGTATGGGAAACAAATGAAAAGATACATCAAAATGTACTATATCATACAAAAAGAAGATATTTTGAAGATGAAAAACCCTAAACACATTCGAACCATACAGTTTTGTGCGAAAGGGCGGACGTCTTCTACTTGCGCCAACACCCCTGTTGCGCCTTCTCTAACGCTATATTCTTGATCCACCACTGGTAATGCCGTTCATTATAATTTCATTAAGGAAAAGTTAAATGTGTTCAAATGCAACTTATATGTATATTTCAAGAATTTACAAATGTATAACAGTTCTTTTTATATAAATGGGGCCTTTTTTGTTTTCTTGTCTCTTTAAACCCATAGAAAGAATTTCATTTCTAACCTTCGCAAATATAGATCGGGTAAAAGCAATTGAAAACCTCTGTTATTGTAGATAATTTTAAATATGTAGCTTATTGCTCTTTCGAATTGGCTACTTCGTTGTAATTTCTCAAATCAACACAACTACTATTTGTAATCAATCAAAGTATACCTATCATTAATATCCATCACTATCAAGGAACAGTATCAATCAGGCAAAGTTTTTTAATTGATGGAGCTCATCTTACTGATCCAAAAGTGTTTACAATATGAACAATTATTTAACTGATATTTTGTCGATGAAAATTTTGCCAAACCATAAGATTCAAATGAATAAGAACCAGACAAACACAAACACAACTATTGTTTAGTTATGTCTGCCTATTAATAACGACAGGAGTGAAATTTATTCATATTTTTGTGTAAAAACATTTGCAGATAACAACGTCCGTAATTGAAATAGATCGGAAATGGTAATAAAACTGACATCTTTAGCTCCAAAATAAATAACGAAACAAATAATAGGCTTGTCCTTGCAACACATTGGTATCCTTACATATAAGGAGGAAATGGAAATGAGATAATAAATTCTTTACGCATTACGATGTTTATCCCAACCTGACCTTGTTTTTCCTATTTCATTTCGTTATCAAATGTTTCCAGAAACACATTCCCTGTAACCTTTGGTTCATGACTGACATGAAAAGCAACAATATGGTTTGCAGACGTAAAATACTGGAACATACCTTTATCAATACTGGATGTTAATTTTACTTCATTATCAAGTTAATGATGAGATCCGTTGAATATTATACTTGCGATTTTGTATAAATTGATAAATTCTTGGACAAGTGTACGTTGAATCCCCGTTTTAGCAAACTTGTTTTACTTTCTGGATCACAGCGGTTACCCAATACTTTTTTGATCAAGCTGTTTTGATGTGTGTGTGGTCTGTTCGCGGTATTACTCTCAGTGGTTTTTGGGCCCTTATCTTACGCCTCTTAACAGTGTTGATACTTCTCATTGTATTATTATGTGTTGTTTTTTTCAATGTTACATTTTTACGGAGGTAATTTTCGGTAATATTTTGGCAAAATTATTAATACAGTAATACAGTAGATACTTATTATAAATTCGATACTTCAAATATATAATATAGCATATCATACCTAAAATAAAGGTTTCAAAAACAATATTATTGATATACTGATTGCGGACATATCGGCCTGTGCTATATTTAGTACACTGTTGGCAACTTTGTGTGGGATATACAATACCACAAAAGAGCGAACTGAAGATAATTTGTGCTGTATTATATAAACCTGGTTTATATGGCCACTCTTAACCAATCGGATAGCGTCATTTATTTGGGGCATGTGATATAACAGTATATCACGTTATCCTATACACAAGAAGAAAATTTCAATTGATGATGATGTTTACAATATGACCGATATCAACAAGGTTGAAAACAACAACATCCTCTCTTCCTTGATAATAAGGATTTTTTCTTTATATAAATAGTTTCAAATAGCATCTTCTAATCAACATGCAATTGCATGCGAACTGTGCGTTCAATCTTTTAAGGCTTGTAAATATTAATTCTTGGTGGATATGCAGGTTTTCCAGGACAACAATAGCTTCCGTTATTCCGGCAATTAAATCTCATTATTTCCACCATTTTATTTTGATTAGGGTTATTATTAAACTTCGGCAAAGAATAGGAATCTTTTTTTAAATATTGACGTCTCAGTAAAACAAAGACACCATAAGAGAGATTAAGATACGTCCTGCTCGCAGTTAAAAGTTTAATATTAAGCACTCTATTGACTCTAATTGTATTGGAATCCAACAGATCGGCTGATCCAGCATTATCATCTTATGAAAAAATCTAATGCAATGTCAATCAACAAATTAATTTGTAAAAAAAGTCCTATCTAAAATACCGGTCGTTGATGTGGTAGCATTGGTAACTTTCATCTAGTTAAACAAATGGTGGATTGTTTTCCAATTTATATTTATCCTAATATGTTCTGGAAATTATGTTTTTGTTGCTGCTGTTGCTGCTTCTGTTGTTGTTGCTGCTGCTGTTGTTGTTGTAATTGTTGCTGTACTTGTTGCTGTAGCTGTTGTTTTTGTTGTTGCTGTCTTTTGATACACGAAATATAGTTTAATTAACAGTCCAGGATTGATTTAGACTGTTTATTGACAACACATTTAAGACCATAATTATACTGTCAACTGTACTAATGGTCAAATCGAATTGTTGTTATCGCAATTATCTTTTTCTCCGTAACACCAGCCAAGTAGCACGTGGTAAACATGGTCTTAATATGTTTATAACAGCTGTTTTGCTTACCAGAATAGCCGTCGCAACATGGTAAAGTAAAAACAAAGAACAATACACAGTATCCTGTCTCAAATGAAATTCCATACTTTACAACAGCATTCCGGAACACTCATAGAAACTCATCACGTCAATTTTATTGAACAAGATACCACATTAAACATTCTATTGCAAAATAGCTTTTAATATGGTATTATGTGATTGAATAATCATGTTTAGGCCAGGGATTTTTATTGTGCTTTAAACCGTAGTTTTGATAACCTTGGTCCTAAGATTGCGCAGCCAAGACGCATCGAAATTAGGTATCGTGAGATATAATCTTTACAAATTGGGGCATATGGTCTTATATGCGGTCTAAAAAAACTGCGAAATAAAGAATAATTTGTTTTAGTTCGTTTCTATAATTGCAAGGCTAATGTGAATTTGAAAGCAAGACGAAGAATCTTAAATAGATCTTGGTGAGGAATCGAGGGGAATAGGTAATTAAAGATAAACCTCACACTAGCATTATTCTTGATAGATTAAAGCAATGTTCATCCATCCATGTACATATACAATTATATGTAAATGTTAGGAAACTAGCTAATTGTATTAGTGGTTCTTACTCCCAAACAAGCAATACCACAATTAATACAATTGTTTTAATTAACCGTAAAGGACGAATTAAAATCGAAACTAGTTTTATCAAGGATACTTAGAGGTTAATGATTGCTTGCTGCTCGCCATTATGCGATAATCGCCCGAAGATGTCCATAATGGCCTGAGGGCCGTCTTACGTATGTGTCAACTTCATTTTAAGCTTATTTAGAATACCATTTTAGAAGTTACCTTTTTGACTAAATCAGTTTGCTATCTTTTCAAGGCTTAAAACATTAATTTGGACAGCTTGAAGAGAAATCCAACTTTTTTTTAAAATGTTTTGATGTATTTTAATGGTTCTGTACAACAAATAACAAAACGGAATATAATTTATTTGTAGAAACTTTTCATTTTAATGTTTGGAATGTTTTTGTCACTGTACCATTGTGTACAGTATGTTACATTCCACATCAACCTCTGAATAATGCCTGTACAACGAGTTAAAGTTGTACAGAAATATGAAAATCTACAATCTGAGTTTTTGTCAGCAATCTTAAATCATTGGTTTGCAGATACTTACGCAAAAATTTGCCCTTTCCAAGACAAAAAATAAAAAAAAGTTGTAAAATGGTTAATCTGTGAGAATGCAGCTTTAACGAAGTTAAGAATTAAAGTTTACTGGTTATTTTTTTTAAAATGATAGATATTGTTGATTGTTGGGGGGGGGGGGGGTTAAGTGTAAATTAAAACTGTCGCTAATTAGTAGCTTGTTCAGTTGTAATTAAAAACTGCGATGGCCAGGGCAGAAATACTCACTTTATTCATTTTCACACAGAAAGTTTTAATGAATAAAACACATATACCAGTACATTGTTTATAACTTAAAATTGTAACTTTATGGGATATGCCATTTAATAAGTTCCGTTTATTGTTCCTTTATAATACATCACCTTGTAATACTAAATTCAATATATACACATCTGGTTTTCAAACCAATGTCAACATTCAGTTAGCAGTTCCTTCTCTTCTCACTGTCTGATCACAATGTTCACAGGGTGATTGAATATACATCCAATGAAAAGTGTCTGAGGTTTTGACAGTACATTAGAGACACTTAAAGTTCCTCCTGGGCTTTGTGCAACTGGAATGTCAACAACATTTTCTCTCAATGGAACTTCTTCATAACTTTCTATGTTCTGCAGAGTATTTTTAATCTCTTTTGTTATTCAACCATGTTGTTCTAATGAAAGCCTTTGGACTCTCTGAAAAGGAATATTAAAAACGATAAGAACAATTAAAAAAAGAAGCCAAATTGTAAATATATTTGTTTTGGGAGGGAAGTCCAGACTAGTAAAAATATATTTCAATATCGGTTGCTTTATGGACGTTATAGAAAAATAAAAATAAACTTTTATAATTATCTCCATTGGCAGTGTCACTTTTCTTTTTGTTATTTACTGCATATTTGGATGATTCTCACGTTTATTATTAACCTAAGGCCGTAGGGGGAAACACAATACAGTTTTTGACTTACCGGGTCCAAGAAGTTGCTGAGAATAGAGTTTCTGTATTTCCTCGTCCGTGAATCTGTCAGCCCTGTTGGTCTTATTTCCAAGCCCTCTCTTTCAAAGCTTTGGCATTGGCCCTCAGCGTATTACGCGTGTGGCGGAACATTGATGAGGTTGTCAGATGTTCAGAATAAGGCTGAAAATGAACGTTGTTGAAATTATAAATATAAGTGAACTTAATATACAAGAATACAAGACTCAACAAAAGTATCGTTTTTTTTTATTTGGATAACCATCATCATTGTAATGTCCTCTATAATGATATATACAGATGCAATGCATACTGCTCCAGTTTTCGTATCTATTCATTCTTTGGATCCTGGGTATAGGAGTGCGTGGGCAGTAATATCCATGACTGATCTCAAATTTGTTATTCTAAACAGGAATAGTATTCATTAAAGTGTTATTTCATGGAAACAATTCTGACTGAGAATGTGTTTGTATTTGTGTCTAAATTTTTCTGAAATATAGCATGTAGCCCAATCATCCTTTTAGCATAAAAAATGTAGAAATAAATACTTGGTAAATGTGAATTAAGCTTAAACTACCATTATTGTCAATTGAATTGGAGCACAAAAACAAAAAAGGTTTGTTTAGTGTGTCTACGAATAAAGATTAAAGTAAACGCGTTTTTATCTTCATTGTATCACGACTTGAAACAAACATTTACAGTTGAAGAAAACATTGATTATCATATTGAAAATGACAAAAAAAAAAAAAAAAATATCTAGTTTTATCATAAATAACAAATAAAACGCTTGCTCTGAAAAAATGATATCCCTACCATAAAGGAAGATATAATAATAAGGTAATAAACATGCCCACATCGAAAATAGCGATGTCTTTTAGTAAACCTTTTCCTAATTAATGGTGTTTTATTACATCATCAACTCTTTCCAGTAGCAATATCTTTGTAACTTTGCTTAATAAGGAACAAGTAAAACAATGGAACGTTTTGTTTATATTTACTTCATGAACAACTATTACGTAGACAATTAATGGCTGTGCTTTGGTTAAATTGTTTATGGTATAATACAGAAGATAATAATTGTGCATTAAAGAAATATTATATCTAAAAAATACAAAATGCAGAACATCTTGCAACAGGAAATGTTGATGCAAAATGATTCGGACTATTTGAGAAAGCTTATACTCTTTAGTGGTTTTATAACATTTAACAGATATCAATCAATGATACTATTTACAAAATATGAACAAAGACGCAAATAATACGTCTTCGTTCAGATATACATGTTAACAAATAGTTTCTGCTATTCTTGATGCAAAGGCAAGCACGTATTTACTGCAAAGTTATGGTGTTTTTGTTTGATATGCAGCTTTCCAAGATAATAGCTGCAATTATTCAGGAGATTAATTAGAATTTGTTGTATAATTTTGTATTAATAAGGAAATTACTAAACAAAAGTAAAACATTGGAGAGAAAGTCGTTGTTTGGAATAATTACGCCGCAGAGCATATAACAACATCATAGAGATAATGAAACATAATGTGTTATTTCACAGAATCTCCAGTAGATCTGTTTATTCGATACTTTCAGTTTAAATTACATCTTTAAAGCGATGCCCTGTTTGTTTCTTCTTGTCACATAAGGAGTACTTATTCAAACATCACATTTTCTAAAACCTTATTAGTATGGGTTATGAATTATTTTACTTCAGACATCACCTTTGCTTTGGCTAAATACATATATTTCCATGTGATGTCTGTTTTAATTTATGATAACTTTTATCTTCGTTTTGATTGTTACTGTAGAGTTTTATTAAGTTGATGCTGGTTGCGGTTATGCCTTCAAATATCATTTAGCTCTTATCAATAAACATTTGAAATACTTATTCTTTAAAATGGAATATTATTTATTGTTATATTGGCTAAATCGTTTTGACTAATTGCATTAACCACTGCTTTGCAAGTTTAAGGCAGGTATTCCTTCAATAAATCGATCTAGCATTTATATATGACGGTTTGTTGCTAAATGTTTATAGAGATAACGTTAAATAAGCCATGGTTATCACAATATTGTGAATAAAATAAAGCGGGAGCGACATATAATCAGAATATCTGAAGTGCAATACAAAAAAAATGCAATAAACAAAGCAATAAATCAGAGTAAATTGCTAGAAAAAGGGAATTTGTGATAGTGTACTTGGCAGCGACTCTCTTCAATTTGTGTTCTTACATCTGAATTGAGGGTAAGCGTCATTTATGTATAATATAATACTGTAAACATTTAACATGCTTCCGTGAATAGTGATTTTATCAACAACTTCTTCCTTGATAACAAGATCTTCAGACATCCGCGTTAATATTAAAAAAAAAATATCATGCTAATCAGCATGGAACACTCCATGCATTATATACATTTGATATGATAACAGTTGTTTATATTAATATTTGTTGGTATTCAGATTTTCCTTGAACGTTAATGGCTGTAAATAATTATAATCATTTCAATCATTTTGTTTTGATCAAGATACAAAAAAATAAAAGAATCACAACTGCTCTGAAATTTTAACCGTTCAGAGAAGCAATGACAGCATAATGATAATGAGTCATCCTGCTCGCATACAGAACCAATAAAAAAGTCGGTCGCTATGTCCCTATGTTTTTATCTTTGAGGTTTAATAGCAGTCTTTCAAAAAAGCAATTCTTTCTAATTTAGATTTCCAGATTCTTATTAGGAAGAGTTCGATGGTATCAGAAAGCCAGCTATCAATATGGAAATAGGTCTGCCATTTACAACATGAAGTTAGATTAAGTCCTCTTAGTTTAGCTATACTGTCGTTACGTTAAAAATACTAAATCAAAAGGAGTTTTATATGATTTCAGTGACAGTGTATTTAGCATGTTAATAAAATAAACCTCCTAAAAGACATACCGTCTTAAATTAACCAACAATATAAAACATTTCAACTCCATGAACTATTTCATGTTGATGACCAATATTATGTTAATGCTATCACCAAGTACTGGCGTATATCGGTTTAATAATTTGTTTCATAATTGCAGTACTGGTGTATTGTAGGTAAGTACTCCTCTCCTCTATCTTAATGCATATCTAAAAGCAAATACTACGTCTCCAAAACGGTTCGATTATGTTGAATATTTACTTAAACAGGACAAGGCCCATTGATCAAGTGTTGCCTGGAACAGTGGCGGTCATGAGTTGGCGTGTGTAGGGCTTACCTTGCGTATTGATACGCATCCCCTCCCTCGACAACTCTTAACAAATTATTTTAAAAGATGGAATTGAAAGTTATTCTCTTTGATTTTGTTTTATCTTTTATTCACAGAACAAATGTTAAACCTTCTCCACAGCATTGAATCGCCAAGAAGGTAAATTTGATCATGATATTCTTTAATAGCACAACGATTTAATATCTGATCTAGACAATCAAACATGGCACACAAGGCAGCATACACAGTACACATAAATGAAACCAAATGCAGGAAATAAAAAAACTTAACTGAATGATGCATTTTATAAATACGTCATTAATTTAAATTTGATAATGTGTCTACTCTCGTTTACTATAAGCGTTGACGACGTCGTTAAGAAAGACATTATTTAAAAGTCATATGCAACATCTGGATTAGTGTTTGGTGTCCAAAGATTCATTGCCAATACTTGGTTGGAAAGGTATCTACCTCCCAGCTCCCCAACATTATGGGCTCATCAGGTAAGATTGCTCGTTGCATATGGAACGGACATCAGTATCAGGTCTTATTCTGGTCATTGACTCGAGAGTGGTTGCATTATCGTCTAGCTTTCGTCGAAATTCGGAGTAAGAAGTTTGATAAAACTAAACAGAAATGCATACGTCTTTTGAAAAATAACGCTAAAAATACAATTTCCTTATCATTGATCGCTTTAATCTGAGGTGTGTTCATTATCTTTTATCTAACACATTTTCTTGACAACCAACACACCTAACAGGCAGGTTGAACTACATTAACCTTTCATGATAGTTTTGCGAGTTAGCTTTCACAGAAGAGGTTTATATACTTTATAGAGACCAACAATTTAGTTCTTCGCTAACATACACCTTTTCCAGTCTGCTTTCCAAGTAGGTTTTAACGTAATTATCATTATTTGTATAAACCAAAACTTAGGAATACCGATAAAAGTATGTGTCTATTTATGGTTCTGCATGTTCGTCCAGTCAACGGCTAAATATCAAATTACTGTTGTGTTGGTGATAACATATTTAAAAACGGTTTATTGTAAAATGTTCGTTGCCTAATTTTAATATTTAACTCATTTTTTGTTGAAAGTTCTCACCTTCTATCCGTAGGTCGAAAGAACGTCAAATTTAAATTGTATTACTCCAATTTTATACATGAAAACATCACAAACAAAACAGAGAAGCTCATGTTAAAAAATAATATTTACAATGGGACTCCCTAACTGTTCATGTTTTACATCATTTTGTAAAAATTGAACCAACTTATACATGTGGCACTCACTGTAGATTTTAACATCTTGTAGCTTACCTGAGAATATTTACTTACGTTCATTTTGCAACAAGAAGAAATTCCAATTATGTCTATTGCTGACGGTTCCACTGCGATGTTTTGTCTGTTATATTAGTATTTGTATGTGTGGTGTTGATAGGTTTGTGCCTCTAGTTCATTGTTGTCTGGGCCCTTGTTTTGGTTCTTTATACTAGGTTGATTTTGAAGTTTCGGCAACTTGTCTTGTCCCTGTATATATCATTGTTATTTTTTAAATACGTTTTAACAGTATCATTTAAATTTTGACTGAACGATTACGACCTTGTTGAAATTGTTTTTGTTTTTCACTTAACACACCAAAATTGTTAATTTCTAAGGTTATAGAACTTTACAGAAAAAAATGAAACGTTACATCATCAGTTTTCATTCAGACTGCCGATTGCCATTCTGCCATACTACTTTGATTGAATTCAGTGGAAGTTATTTTTAAATCTGATATATTACATGATCGAGCATATTTGTAATAAGCGAATCGTATTTCTAGTTTGGCTTGCACTCACCTTAACAGTCAAATGGATGTGAAACCAGACAAACAAACACATAAGTAATGTTTAGTTTTGTTTCGCTCTAAATAAAGAGAGTAGTAAACTCTATTCAAATGTTCATTATAACGAATTAAGAAGCTAAATACCATCATAATGAGCAGTTTATTAAGTTATAAATAAGCCCACGTCTTTAGAAATAACGACGTATTTCCTAGACGAACCTGCTTGCTTTATCTTGTTTCAGCATCAATTATTTCTACTATCAAATTATCTTAGAAGTTTTGTCCAATTAGGAACAGGATAAACAATAATATATTTTGATGTTTTACTTTTTGGAAGAAAATGTTTTTTGTGTCTTAGTGCATTGAGCGACATATTTTTTTTGAATTTTCAGTTAACAACATTTGAACGCGGAATCGTTTGTCACTATTAATGCAAAATGCTTCTGCACATTTAGGGATACCTATATTCGTAACATTTAAGACTTATTTCAATCGATGATTATATTTTTAACACTTAAATCCCTACAAGTATAATTACTAGTTTGATATTTGATAACTCCAATATCAATATTAGCTAAGTTTCTACTAATCAAGATACAATGGCACGCTTTTTTTCACTGCATATTTTTTATTGTTTTTTTTCCATATGAAGCTTTCCAGTAATATAGCTTTAATTATTAAATTATTTACTGGAAATTGAATGTCATTTGTTTCATATTTACAAATAAGGTAATTCCTTATCGCAAATAAACGAAGAGATAGACAGGCGTTTAACAATAATTAGGTTGCAACGCCCATAGCAGAACCATCAAAATCCCTAGAGATTATGGTTTTCTACGCAATTAACAACACAAATTGGACGGCAATTACTTTGGAAAGCATCAGCTTAGTTGATAGGTTGATGTTAAGGTCAAATAATACCATTGAAAGTCATGCTCTGTCTGTTTATCCTTGTCACATAAAATCAGCAAAACGTCATTCCTATTGGTACCAAACTACCCAATCAACTCAACGATCATGAAATTGACTCCAATTAACTGGAGCCCAGATGTTTGGCTGATTCAGCACTTTCAGTTAAAATGATATTTTTTTTAGTTACAAAAAACGTAACAAATGACAAGCCTCAATTTTAGGCCGCACCAAACTGCTTTCCGGAAAAGTATATGGCTATGAGGCGAAAACCATTCCCACAACTTTTGAAATAAGGCGTCTATGAGCATACTGTTTTCTACAACGTTTTTCTTTTTCTTTATTATTTCATTATGAAAAGTGAACAGTATCAGTATGACTGATCGTTTTGTTTCATAGGGTACATGAAAAAGAATGAAACGGTTAGTTTATTCAGTCGAAACCCATTATTATCAATAATCCACCAAATTATATCAGTTTGTTATTTGACACGGACGCTAATTTAGCGACCTATTACAAACCGTCATTAAATTGTCGCACAATCAGCTCGATATGCATTTCTGCCTAAAGACATTTCACGACATGGACTGAAATTTGACTTTGATATAGCGAAAACAACGAAAAAGAAAGTATTTATATGGTGAATAAAGGAATAAATCCGGGACCGGGAAAACAGTTCGACACAATGGCGAGTTTGGACTGTATGGTTTTTGTTATGGCTCACTCTGATGGAGACAATGCCTGCCGGTGTTTTTTCGGCTTAATTTTTCATTTCTGAAATACATGAGATAATTTCCGTGCAATTAAGAGCATATCGTTCTTCAAATACCAGATTTAAGAAGAAACTGTGACATTGGAAGTCCTATCGCACAGCCCTGTTTCTAATTTTCATCTAAAGTTAAAATATGTTCAAGGGCATTTTTATATCAGTAGTAGTTTAATTTGCAAGAAGTAAGCTTAAAACACGGTATGACTTCCTTATGTACAACTAGTTGACCACAGTAAATCTTTTAGCATTCACCAATCATTTAAGATTATTGCGCATTCTGCAATTAAATACACGGTTACAAACTTGATATCAGTAATTAGTATTTCCTATAAATGCATAATTTAGTAAGTAGTTAAAGGTTTATCAGGAAAATATGATGTTTGTTATACAAGTGTATTTATTGATTATGAATAAGAGTGTCACTTTAAATTACGTCATAAGTATAATACCTTCTTTAGTAATACTTTTCAAAGAGTGTTCCAGTCAAGCTACTAGATTAATTATAACAGTTTTACCAACTTCACATTAATGTAACATGCTGTAATTCCCATATTTATAATGCTACTTACAATTTTGCTATTAAGATATATAAGATTATGTTTGAAGTTATACTCTTGAAAGATGTTACAATGGTATGTCAGCTAGGGGAACCGTACGCGTGTGGATCGCTCGTAAAGCCGTTAAATTGTGTTGGTGTGATCACTGTTTTCAATGCTGTAATCCATCTTACTGTTTGTAATTGTGTGCATGAATATAATAAGGAAGCACTTTTGTAAACACTCTTTCTTACATAACCTTCTATGTCATAAACTCTTTGTTATGTTTTTATATGTTAGTTATTCTTGTCAGAAAATAGCTCCTTAAGATAATGTTTCTTTTTATCAAATACCCAACCTTAAATAAAGATTCTTGTTTCGTTTATCTTGTACACTACCGGATGTCTACCACAGTAGATCATTTATAGCAATTCATTTCAAGTTAAAGACGAAATCACAGACATTTGATTGGGAAATAGGTTTTCCCCTTTTTATAAACAAACCACTTATTGGAGGTGAAAAAATATTCATGATTTTGTTTACATTCAAAGTTTTCCTTCAAACGTTTCTACGTAAATGTCGGTATTATTTCATTGTGTACATACGTATGTGTTGGGTTTGAGTAACTTCTTATTATTTTATTTCTAGTGCATGTTAAAAATTAAATAAGTTAAAAGCATACTATTCAAATTAATATACTTATATTGAAGCGGTCTCAACTATTGTTTTTTCCGAAAAATAGAGTGTTAATCCTAAGCTATCTTTAAATACAGGTGGTCTAGTTTTCACCCCCGGAATGGAGTAGGCTCGAGATCACTAGAGAAAAATGTTCGTAGAATCTGTAAATGACGCCAGTATTGGTTTCTATTCACGAACTTGACTCGAGCTTGATTGTTTTATCATCTAGCTTTTGTCACAGATATTTGATAAAAAAAGGTCAATGTGCATACGTAGTTTCAAAAGTAACGCTAGAAATGAACTTCTTATCATTAATTACTTCAATTTGCGATAGCCATCTTGTATCTTACGAATTTATTTGACAAGCAACATACCTAGACAGGTAGTTAATGTTGTTCACTGTATCTTTTTCAAGATAAAACGCCAACTCATATGCACGGAAGATGTTTATGTACCTTTTAATACAGAACAAATACGTTTGTTGCATACATACTGATTAATTATTTTCATTATCGCTTTCAATTTCATTACTACGTAATTATTATCATTATAAAAACTATTCTTGCGTCTGTCTTATGAATTCAGATATAATATATAATAACTCGTGCACATGTTGTTTTGGGTCGTCCTAAAATTAATATTATTTTGTGTTAATATCTAACGCTTTCGGCAAAAAGAAGAACGCCAAACTCAACTTCATAAGTAAAGAATGAATTTCATACTTAAATTTCAATTGACATTATACCACTGTAGAATAAGTATGTTCAGATGACAAACAACTTCAAGGCCGACAGGCATGTCATAGTCGCATGTAATTAAACACTTGACGTGATTGTCGTGAAGTCAAGAAAGGCATCTACCCTCGATCGTGTTCGATGGAACTCATTTCTGTGTCCGACAATTTACTGGTTTATAAGCTGAATATTTAAATATAATAAATAGCCGAAATCGTACAGCATTTTTTGGAAAATGTTAAATACCTACCTGTCGATGATAAAAATGACATAATCTCAATAATTGTGCCAAATCGTCCCTTCGTTAAGACATAATTATTAAGAAAAAGTATCTCCTAATCCTAATGCAATGTAATTAATTTAATGCATACCTATATTGCTATTTGTGTGATATGCAGCTTTCAAATAAAATAGAAAACATTTTCATTGGAAAATTATTCCATTATCTTCTTGATTTTGTTTTGAATATGGTAAATACTACACAAATAATAAGGGCCAGCTGTTTTAAAACAATTACGTCGCGATGCCTATGACAACAAAATGATATTTTGAAAAATCCTGTTTGTATTTCAAAGAATCTACAGCGACGATTTGCAATTATTGTGGAACCCATAAGCTCTCAGCAGTGCCGCGTGTTTCAGTGCAAATAACAACTTTGAAAGTCACGTACTGTCTGTTTGTTCTTGTCCTTTATCAGCAACAGTACGTCACATTTTCCAAATCCTGATTATTGTACGATAAGCTTAAGTTGTATTTGGATTTCACCTGCACATTGATCTGGCTTTCATTTTTCCATTAACAAGTGATGTCTGTATCTTGTAGAATTTACTTGCACAAAATGATCATTTTGCTTTTTACTTTGTATTGCTTCAATTGTATGCCTATCGGTTAGGCATGCCATTTATACGCGTATTGATATAATTGTTGGACAAGTGTAAGGTTCGGATCATATGACTAGTCCAACAACAAAATGTAAATAACAGAAACAAGCCCAAAAGCCCAATATTTCACACTCACCAGTGCTTAAACCACACACACTGAACAAAAGCAAACAACGTTTATACCACACAGACATGCCACACAAGTAAAGAAATAACGTAATCTGTTAAAAACAGTTTGGTTTCACCGCCCTGGATCTGTCAGTGTATCAGAAGTTCAATTGGGGTTTAAACTACTGTATTGAAACAATGCTATAGTTAACTTAACCCCCACCCCAACTCCCCCCCCCCCCCCAAAAAAACACTCACACACAAAACAAACAAAATACAAAAAAAGCAGCAAAAAAAGCATTATTTATTCAAAACGATGTTTTTATATGTATGATAATTCTTTCTAGGGCCTTGGTGTGCTATTTTTCGTTTAACGCCTTTAATGTGTTGCTCGTTGTGCTATTAAACAGGCTCATTGTTATTGGTGACTGCTGGCAGTCGAAGTATTGAATTAAAATAGACCGAAACAATGCTATCATAGGAAAGGTGTATTTCTTGAATGTACTCGTTCAAGAATACAAACCTGGGTAATCAGGGTATGGTGTATGATATTTATTGCCATTGTATTTTTATGGCATCTCCACTTCAACAAAGCGAAATTCAATATACTATATTCTCTTATTGATCCGTTTATTTAAAAAGAGAACATATGTCATAATTGTAAAATGTTGCTGTTGATCGTTACTCAAATATTTGGTTTTTTCTTGTTGCAACTTTACAATTTATCTCGAGTGCCACTTCGAGATCTGCTTTAAAGATGATACAAGTTTGTTCTTGATAAGCTTGTGTTCGAACATTTTTATACAATTTGCAACCATGCAAAAGCATGCCTTGTATAAGAACTTGAAAGAGTGATTTTTCGACGCACACTATACATTAAGTGGATAGAGATTCCAGGCTCGGTTTGATTGGCATTCAATTTGTTCATAGACAATACTCAGAATTCAAGAAACAATATGTTATGTGCAATGATCCTTGACAAGAACACAGTTACAATGTCTTAAAAAGAGTCTGACAGCAATTTAAAAAGGACGGCTGCACTGTTTGTCTTATCACACAAATGAATAAATAAATCAATAGTGGGTATATATATATATACATATAGATATATATATTACGATGGAAAATTATAAATGTTTTATCATTTTTCGATGAATTGCATTTAGCAATGATGTAAGTTGCAGTATGAAGGTAACACTTCAAATAATCGATCTTTGAATTACGAAGTTGATTCATGTTGAGACAGGTGTGTGGTAATGGCTTATAAACTAGTTAAAGCCACAGAAAACTTGGCATCTAGCAAACTCGTGTTCACTGAACATTCCAATCATTTTCGGTTACGCTTGTTATTGATTGTGTTGTCTGTGTATGGTGTTTTTATTTGTGTATGTGTTGTTTATATCTATGTGTCTCTAGTTTATTGTATATCGGGCCATTGTTTTAGTTTAAACATATTTATATTACAACGATTGTGAAACAAATTATTACAAGATTTTATCAATCACTCTCGTTGGCACGATTTTATGCGAGAGTGTGGTCTTGTGTTGTGGGGGAAACCGGAGAACCCGGAGAAACCCACTTGTCCGGCTTGGTGACCACAAACCAAACTCACATGCGCCCAAGCTGGGAATCGAACTCGGGTCGCCTAGGTGAGAAGCGAGTGCGCTAACCACTGCGCTAACCGGCCTTTGTTTATGTACCTAATCAAGGTTCATTTTAAAAGACTTCAAGGCTTGTCTCTGTAGTTTTTATTGTATAATTGTATCCGACGAGAATTTGGTAAATACATTACATTTATGTCCATACGAAAGACGATAAATAAGACAAAAATTATCATTTTTTAAATAAAGGACGGTTTATCAGACATGATTATCGCAATATAACGAGTAAAATGTAGTCTGCGAGAATATTATCAGAATATCTGAAAAGCTAGTACAATAATAAAGCAATAGAGCGTGCAGTAAATCGGGCTTAGCTATAGGAACAAAAAAATGCAAACTCTTTCTTGACATTGTATAATTGTTTATTCTAAAAATCCTTCACTTGAAGGTAAATCTCTCAACCTGCAGTTCATGTACAAGCCTTTTCACGTTATATGTACAGGCCATTTCCGATGTGTTTTGTATAGAATATAAGATATCTGATTAGTGACAAGAATGAATTGTTCTGTTGATGGTGTTGAAATCAAGTTCATTTCTTGAAAAATAATTTACTTACAAATAAATAGTTTGTTATCTTGGTGTCTCCAGAATTATATATTCAAGAAATATTGAGTTGGTAAAAGAAAACGTCGTAACAAACAGTGAGCTAACTCATAGAAAAAAAATTGAACTTATTTATCTAAATGGTGGCACAGAGGCGACATCAGCTTTATTAATATTGTGACTACAACTTAATAACTAGTGGCCCCGACTAAATAACTTTTGGCGACCTTATAAGTGCGTAAAACGCACTGACGAGTATAATTCATGATGACGACTTTGGGTTCAATTGTTAAAATAACATTTTGTGAAATTGTTAAGCCAAGTCAAACCAGAACGAAGGCTATGTACAGATAGTAAAGAAAATCAGTAGCTCCCTGGTGTGACTGGGCTAAACTACATTCAAAAACTAATACATAGTTTTAGTATTATTGCCACTATATTATATGGATTCACATTTATAAAAGTACCTATGCCGAGTTATGTAGAACAACAGGTTTTTTACAATAATTCCAAAGTCGAGGACTAATCATGTAAGTCCGTTTTACGTACCTAACGGGCCGCATATACGGAGGATTGTGTCCTTATTATGAATCCTTACGCTAAAACCATTCGTTAAGCATGGTTGTCACATGATTATGTAATCAGAATTACGCCCAGAAAGAGTAATTACAACAAAGTCAACAACAAAACGAGCTTCACTGTACTTTTGTCGTCTTAACGCAAATGATCTAAGTACTTTGTGCAAATGACGTACACTTATTTAAATTTCATGACGTTTCCTTAAAACGGTGATTATATTAGCATAGGAAAGGCATTCCTGGAAGAAATTTGATATAAGAACCTCTGTCTTCGTCCATATTATTTACGTTTGATGGGTACAAATGGCTTGTAAGTATCAGGGGTGCTAATTGTGTTATTACCTTAAAGCGGAAAGCATGACACGGCTGTTTTAATTGGCTGAACTAAGTCATGGCCAAAAGTAAGTAAGTTGTGGCCACGATTTTATAAGTTGTGGCGACAAGATACTATGTTGTAGCGACAAGTTAATTAGTTGTGGTCACAATTTACTAAGCTGTGGCCACAATATAAATATTTAATTTACGATCGTTTTAACAATCATGCCATAGATAGGTTTGCCCGTTCTTGACGGAGGCCGAATGGCTAATACATTTAAATTGCGATATGGAAGTATTATAAAAAGAAAATGAGATAAAAAACAAACGATTAAGAACAGAAAATACATGGGATTAATAACATGTAAATTAAACCAAAAAGGCTTTAAAACAATAGCGGAATGTATCAGGAAAAACGTTTCTAGATTGATCTTTTCTTTTCTTTTCTTTTGTATTTCATTAACAAACTTCTGTATGTTTTGTCCGAGAGTCACAGGAAAACCAACGGTAAGATTGGTTTATATTTTCTTTTCATGTGTTCATGATATGAGTTTATATGTTAGTTTTGAATACATTAAATATAGTGCATTACATAAAATAATGTAAATCGTAGGAGAAACTTTATTTTTAAAGAGATAATCTTAATCGATTGCGATTATATCAACAAGTAGTTCATTACATTTTAAGAGTTTAAAGTGTAGCACCCTCACTATTAAACCGCGTCCTATACACTAAGCCGTTCAATCGTATCGTTATAAAGTCAGAACAACCACGTCCGAAGTTTTATTGTTAGCAAATATTTGTTTCTTAGTTCCTATTAATTTGTTCTATTAAACAAGAGCAAAGCTGACTCTGAGATCTTAAGCTGGCAGACTGCCTAATCTCGGTCCGTAGACCTGTTACATTCTCGACTATCCTAACGAGAAGCAGACACCAAACTCTCCCTCTTAAGATCCGGATAAGTGTTTTATATATCACAATTGACCCAAATTGCAGTTGACCAATCAGAAGTGTTTTCTAATTCCCCTTAATAGTTTAATGAGATCATGTACTTACTGGCTATCGACACAAAAAGGAGCTTGTCAATCAATATATTTAGTGACGTCAAAATGGACTAATCCAAACCCCTTTGATAGGATTTTAGTAAACAAGGTAATTAAGCTCATCTCTAGACAGTTATTAAAATAGCCATAGCGGTGACCTAATTGACACCTGCCGGTAACGGCAATGAAGCTCCAATGAAAATAACGCTATGGCATTTTGACCACTTAGTAGCTAAAGAAACGAGTAATGACCTTACCAGATTTGCGAGGGTCATAGTGTTACAAAAGTTATTCAAAATATTTTCACATAATGTTTTCTTATCGTCATGCATGTGCATGCGAAACATACATTCGCTGTTTTAAAACTGTTTTAACTAGTTTTGGCTGAAATGCAGGCCTCCCAATACAAGTAATTACCTAAGTTATTCCGGTAATGTATTCTCAATATTTCTATCATTATTCATATGAAAAACTACTACAGAAACAAGCTCAGCAGCCAAACGTTTGAACATAAACCCCATTTAATGGCACAAGGTTAACGCCAAAAACAAAGAAAAACAAACAAATCACAAAAAAGAAAAAATGGAACAACAGCACATGTCGTTTTGGTCAATATGAATCGACGATAAATAAAAATAAAAACACATTTTAATACCCACTTCTCAGATAACAAACACTGACAATATAAGAAAGGTTATTAAACGTCCTGCTCCCAATAAAACTAGAATATAAAAACCTGAATTGAAAACTATTGAGAATCTCAGCAGTTCGGCTGATGCAGTAATTTAGTTAACATAGCCTTTTCTAAAGCAATGTTCTTGGTGTGTGTGCTCTCCTGAAATACTCCATAAGCTGCAGGCTATCAACTTAAGCCGTGAAGAAATTTCGTCCATGTCGTCAAGGTTGATCGATTTAAGAAACTATTTTCTTAAACAGCACATAATTTAATGATAAAGAATTACAAACAAAGTAATGGTCGACTCCAGATTTCGTCATTAGAAGGGCTACCTGATTGTGTGCAATTTTGAGCATTAGCCATCCCCCTTAGAACCGAATTTAATATGGTTTGAAAGTAGGTAAGGGTGTTTGAATGCGCTCTCCTTAAACAGTTTTTTTGCATTTAAAATTGTATTAAATAGTATTTAGGTGTATTTTATCATTTTGTCCTTTGGTCTTTCTCCACAAAATAATGCATGTGTTGTTTGGGTCCTTGTATGGTTTTCTTTTGAAATTTACTGGACTAGTCCCTGTAGTTTACATTGTATAATTACATTACACATATAAAAAAGTTTAAGGGCGTTCACCCTTCACCCACCAGAGAAAAAAACAGAAAGTCACCAAACAGCCTAATACATGCAATTTTGTTAAATGACTAAAGGGTCACAGGTGAAATCCAAACAAACATTCAACAAGAGACACACTATATAACAAACACGATAGTACAAATCAAGCCGAAATTTTAGTGAGTTTTTTAAACTGGAAGAGAATTCGTTTCATTAACTTGATATTTTGTATATAGTGTTATTACTATTAGCGATGACGACATCGTTAAGAAAGACATGGCTAAAATACCTATTTATAGGGTCTGGTTGAAGATTGGACGTCCAAAGTGTATAACATATTATTTGATAAATGTGTTTGAATTAACACCAATCAATAATATATGAACACGCATTCTCAGTTTTGGATCATCATTTCAAATGCTATTTTAGGTTACAATGGCAAGTGTTTCGCCAAAATGAAGCATAACCCACCATATTACACAATTTACAGTTAATGAATTTAATGTTCCAGAGCCTGGCAGCAATGTGAATAGGACTGTAGAAATGTTTGTCTTTTTCATAACAATAATGGAAACTACTCATTTCTTACAGTGGATCATTATGAAATTAGCTAAAACGTCTTGATGAATTGCATTAACCACTGCTTTCCGAGATAAGGCAGGTATTTCTCCATCTAATCGATCTTTCATTCATAACTGACGGTTTCCTGGTAAATATTTATATAACATTATTATGACTTTAATACGAGTACATCATGCCTGCATTAACCCACAGCAAAAACACTGAATTGACTCCAACTATGATAGTGGAACCCAGCAGTTTCGCTGATCTTGCATTTTAAGTTCAAATAACACCTTCGAAAACAATGAACTGTTTATTAGTGTTATCCTGAAATGAGTTTCATAAGTTGCTAAAACATTGAAACGTGCCTCTTTTTATCTTGAAATAAACAAGAAAACGACAGACACATGCGTTTTTAATTCAAGTACATTTTATCTATACAGAACCATTATTTTGTTAAAGACAGATACTATTTTAAATTTAAACGTCCACAATATGGCGGTGGTTTTTACCTTTGAAGTTTTGATATATACATTAAATAATCCAGCTAATACAATGCCTTTGATAATAAACAACAGCTCCCTTGGAATTTATGAGGTTTCAAAAGCAACATTTAATGTTCGTATTTCTGTCAGTCATATTCCAAAAACAGTTAGAAGGTGGAGCATTGTGACGTACGCCTTCTTATTTAGCTTTTTTGTCTGACAATAAACATATTAGAAATGACAGCGAACTTACTCAATTTCAGATTTCATGTACCACTAGAGGATCTCCAGGGTAAGGGCGAAATCGGCGGGCGCCTCCCACCCATCCTTACAACTGTCTAAATAAATATCTTAATGTCTATTTCTGAGACGGATTTACGATAATATCCCATTTCAAAATAAATATAAACCAATATAAATTTGTTTAGTTTGCATTAGTTTACGTCAACATACGCTGAACATACGAAGAACAAAGTATTCCGAGTATAAATCTCATTAGTAATATGTATCGGTCTATTGAACTCCTGGTTACCTCAAAGGTTGAGTCAGTCTGAAACGTACGTTAATAGATTACACCCAATTGCACAATAAATAACTTAATACCTCACAACACTTTGGAACCATACATTGTTTTATTTGGAGCGAGAGGGCGGACGTCTTATTATTGCGCCCCCATCCAAGTCGCGCCTCCTCTGGCACAATTTCCCTAATCCGCCACTGAAGATGCTGCTTATAGTTGTTTCATTTAAACAATATTCATAATGTTCAAATGCAACTTCAAGATTCTACATTTTTTTGGAATTCTTTCATTAAAAATGGACCTTCTCTGGGTTGACCATATTATTTGTTTTGTTTTTCTCGAATTAAGCTTACACGATTCCCAAGTATTACGAAACGACCTGGAAGCAAAACCTGTCGTCAAAAAAACGGGAACTTTGTTCTTAAGTATTTTCCCTTCACCCATTGCTAATGAACATGATTTTTTGTTGTATTTCTTTTTTTTTCATTTTTTCTTTGTTTCTTTATATTTATAAAACAATTTTATTTCTAACCTTCAAAAATATAAATCGGTTTCAAAACTTTTCAAAATGTATCTTTTATATTCGATCATTTTAAATATGAAGAGTATTGGTCTTTCGAATGTCCTTCTTTGTTGTAATTTCTCCAATCAACACAAGACCGTTTGTAATTAATCAAATACTCCCTATCATTAATATCCATTACTATTAAGGTATAAGGCAAAGGGTGCTTTTTCAAATTTTTCAATTGATGGAACTCATCTTTCTGATCCAAAAAGTGTTTTCAATATGTACATTTTTTAACTGATATTTTGTGAATGGGAATTTCGCCAGAGCATAACATACAGATGAATAAGAGACATACGAACAAAAACAAAAGTATAGTTTAATTATGTCTGCCTATAAATAACGAAAGCAGCAAAATTTATTCATAAATTTGTGTAAAAACTATTGCAGCTAACAACGTTTCTAATTGAAATAGATCGGAAGTGGTAATAAAACTGACATTTTTAGCTCCAAAAGAAATAACGTAACAAATAATAGGCTTGTTTTTGCAACAAATTGGTATCCTTACATCTAACGAGGAAACGGAAATGAGGTAATAAATTCTTAACGCATTACGATGTATTTCCAAGCCTGACCTTGTTTTACCTGTCTAAATTCGTCGTCAAACGTTTCTTGAAACACTTTCCTTGTAAGCTTGTTTTATGATAGACATGAACAACACACAATATTGTTTGCAGTGGTGAGGTTCTTTAACATAACTTTATCAATACTAAATGTTAATTTTACTTCATAAGCAGTGTTATTCAGTTGATCCTGGGATTCGAGGAGGCATATGTTTGTGACTTTGTAATTATAGTTGATAAATGACCGATTAACTGTAAGGTTATTTGCATACAAACTAGTTTAATCCCCGTTTATAGCGAACCATTGTACTGTCTGGACAATCCTTTGTTGATGAAGCTATTTTGATGAGATTGTGGTCTGTTTGCGGTCTTATTCATTCAGTGTATGGGCCCTTACCATATTCCTCTTAACATGGTTTATACTTCTGATTATATTATTGTGTTTTATTTCAATGTTTCAGTTTACGGAGGTAATTTTCGGAAATAGTTTGGTAAAATTCTTAATGCAGTAATACAGACGATACTTTTTGTACTTGAAATATATTAATATATAGGATAGCATACCTAAAATAAAGTTTTTCAAAAACTGTAATTATTGGATGTCGATTTTCGTAATGCTATTGCTGCTTACTGATTGTGAACACATAGAACCGTGCTATATTTAGTAAACTGCTCGTAGCTGCGTGTGAAATATACAACCTCAATTGATTCAATCCACGAAAGAGTGAAATGAATATAACTTATGCTGGATGGAATATTTATCTTGTTTATATGGCAACTCTAGACCAATCGGATAGCGTTATTTATTTGGGGCATGTGATATAGCCGTATACCACGTTATCCTCAACACAATAAGAAAATTTCAATTGATGACGATGTTAACAATATGACCGATATCAACAAGGTTGAAAACAACAACATCCTGTCTTCCTTAATAATAACATTTTGAGATACAAATAGTTGCGAATTGCATCTTCTAATCAACATGCAATTGCATGCGAAGTGTGCGTTCAATCTTTTATAATGCTTGTTTATATTCTTGGTCGATATGCAGGTTTTCCAAGACAACAATAACTTCCGTTATTTCGAGTAATTAAATCTCATTATTTCCATCATTTTGTTTTGATTAGGGTTATTATTAAACGTTGACAAAGAAAAAGAACCGTTTTTAAATATTGACTTCTCAGTAAAACAAGGACACCGTAATTAAGATAATGATACGTCCTGCTCGCATTTAATAGCATAATCTTAAGCACATAATTGACTCCAATTGTATTGGAACCCAACAGATTGGCCGATCCAGTATTTTCATCGTTAGAAAAAAATAAAGCAAAGTGAAACAACAAATTTGTAAAAAAAATCCTATCTGAAACACTTTAAATATTACCGGTCAATGATGTTGTTGTATTAATAACTTAAATCTAGTTACAAAAAAAGACTGACGTTGTATCGATTTAAATTTATCCTAATATGTTCTGGAAATGATATTTTTCTTGCTGCTGTTGCTGCTTCTGTTGTTGTTGCTGTGTTTGTTGTGGTTGTTATTGTAAATGTTGCTGTAGTTGTTGTCGTTGTTTTTATTTTTGTTATCTTTGGATACACGAACTATAGTTTTAATAACAGTCCTGGATTGATTAAGGCTGTTTATTGACCACACGTTTAAGACCATATACTGTCAACTGTACTAATGATCAAATTGATTGTTGTTTTTGCAACAGTCTTTCCTGCGTAGCGCCATCCAAGTAGAACGTGGTGAATTTGACCTCAATGTGTTTACAGCAGCTGTTTGGCTTACAATATTAGCCGTTGTAACATGGTAAAAAAATTACAGTATCCTATCGCAAATGATATTCCATGCTTGACAACACCATTCCGGAACACTCATAGAAACTCATCTCGGCAATTTTGTTGAACCAGATACCACATTAAACATTCTATTGCAAAATAGCTTTCAATGTAGTAATATGTGATCGACTAATCATGTTCAGTTCGGGGATTTATTTTGTACTTTAAGCCGTAGTTTCGATATTCTTGATCGAAAGATTTCGCAGCTAAGACGCATCGAAATCAGGTATCGTCAGATCTACTTTTTACGAATATGATCTCATGCGGTTTAAAAAAATGCAAGATAAAGACCACTTTATTTAAGTACGTTCATATAATTGCAACGTTAAAATGAATTTGAGAGCAAGCCGATGAATCTTAAATAGATCTTGGTGAGGAATCGAGGGGAATAGGTAACTATAGATGAGACCAATCTTTTTGGACCCACTAGTCATTTCATATTCCTGCGTTTTCAGCTTTTAAATTTTATGGTTACAAGTTTGGCATCAGTAATAAAACATTATTTAGTAAGTAGTAAAATCTTTATTACTCAAAAATTATGTATGTTATACCTGTGTATGTATTAATTTTTAAAACGAGTATCACTTTTAAAAGTCATCAATTTATCTTACCCATTATTATTGGTGCATTATTCTGTTACAATTTTTGGACCACTTGTGAAAACGTTAATTCAGGCTTGACGCGACCACAGCCCTTCAACGCTTTCAACACTTTCATCATTAAGTGGTACGATCATAATCAAATAGAAATGGTACCTATTACGGAACAAGTAAAGGCTTCTAATTGTAGAAATTGATGGTATGTCTAACCATAAATCATACCGTTGAAAAATGAATTATCAAAACTCTTCCATAGAAGTTGTTAGTTCCATTTTTTATAAATATAGTTTAAGCACATAAAGTTCTGCGCATTTAAAAGACATTATTTTTGGATATTTTTCGAGATCATTGACCTAGATTCACGTAGACATAAAGCATGCATGTTTTGATTAATAATCTCTCAAAGTCAGCTACTGATAAAATATGCCAATCGTATCACAAAAGCAAATTCTCACTAGAACATTGTGGCGTGATCATCCTTTGTTTGCAATAGATATCGTGATATACAAACTACAGCAAAATAGCTAAATGTCAGATTTCAAAGGAGCTGTTATTAAAAAGGATGTAGACATAGTTTATCAAGGAAAAATCCAACTGAAAATGAATGTTGCTGAATAAATATTAGTGAAATTCAGATACAAGAATACAAGAATGAACAACAGTATCGTTTTTTTAATTGGATTGACATGTTTCACCGTCGTAATGTCCTTTATCACCATATAAACCAATGCAATGAATACTGCCCCTGTTTGTAATGCTTTTCGATCTATTCATTCTTTTGATACTGGGTCTAGGAGGGCGTGGACAGTATTATCAATGAAAAGTCTAAAGACAGTATTATCAATGGCAAGTCTCAAAACTGTTATCCTAAACAGGAATAGTATTTTTTAAGAGTGATTTCATGGAAACAATTCTGACTGAGAATGTGTTTATTTGTTTTAAATTTATCTGAAATATACTATGAAACCCAATCATTCTATCAGCATGAAAAACGTGTAGAATGAAATACTTGATAAATGAAAATAAGGCTAAAACTGCCATCATTGTTGATTGAATTGGAGTACAAATACACCAAAATGTTGGTTTCGTTGTCTACGAATAAGGATCGATGTAAACGTGTTTTAATCCACATTATTTAACGACTTGGCATCTAAATACATATATGTATATACTAGGTTCGGTATTTTTCTTATCTGGCGGCCAAAACAACCACATATATGAAATAGTAATATAGTTTGCAGAAATGTGCAGTAATGGAAACAGTACGTATAAAATACAATCATGTGAAATATAAATATAATATACAAAGTGGATAGGAATACCAATTGGATTATACAAAAGTTTAATTATAACGATTGGAACGTGTGGGTGTTGTGGAGGAGGATGTGGAGGAGGTGACAGGTTTTTTTTAGCGATTTCATTGACTTGTTAAAGGCACATGATATCCGTCCTACAATTGGGTTATCGAGCTAGGTGAAATAAATACGGCAGTTAGACCACAAAGCAAATGTAATGTTACCACGAAACAGTTTTCGTCACAAAATCAATGAAATAAATAGTCTTGCATGAATACTTTTATGACACATAACTGTTATTTATAATTGAAAATACATTGATTATCATACTAAAAAGACATATCTAGATAAATCATAAAACACAAAAAGCTCTTGTTCTGGAAAAATTATAACCTTACCACAAATAAGAATATTGTAATTAGGGTAATAAATATGACCACATCGAAAATAACGTTGTCTTTTAGTAAGCCTTTACTTAATTAAAGTTGTTTTTATTACATCATCCACTGTTTCCATTAACAACATCTTTGTGAGAAAAAACACAAGAAGACGGTTTGTTTATATTTACTTCATGGATAATTATTAAGGAGACAATAAATGTCTGTGCTTTTGTTTAATTGTTGATTTTCATAGTACAGTAGATACTAATTTTGCATTTAATACAATGTTTTATATAAAATGACAAAATTTAGAACATCTTGCAAAAGAAAACGCGTTTCAAAACACTGTTGCTGCAAAATACCTCGGACTATTAAGGACTATTTAAGGAAGCTTATACTCGTTAGCGGTAAAACAACTTTAAACAGATATCAATCGATAATACTATTTACAAAATATAAACAAATATGCCAAAATACGTATTCTTTGAGATATAAATATTTTCGATAAATTTCGTCTAATCTTGGTGCACTATATTTACTGCAAGTGTATGGTGTTTTTGTTTGATATGCAACTTTCCAAGATAATAGCTTCAATTATTCAGGAGATTAATTGCAATTTGTTCCATAATGTTGAAGAAATAATGTAATTACTAAACGAAAATAACAGAAGAATGGAGAGACAGACGTTGTGGAATAATAACACTGCAAAGCATATAACAACATCATAGAGATTATGAAACATCATTTTTTTATTTCAGTTCTAATAATATCTTTGGAAGCCATGTCCTGTTCGTTTCTTCTTGTAACATATAAGGAACAGTACGTCAAACATAACATTTTCTTAATCCTAATTCTTATGGGTTATGATTAATTTTAGTTTGGCCATCACTGTTGCTTTGGCTTATTTCATTCATTTCCAAGCGATGTCTGTTTCTGTTCTTTGAGTTAATTCATGATAACTTTTATCCTTCTTTTGATTTTTTTCAGGTATATATTTATTAAGTTGATGCTGGATGCTGTTAGGCCTTCAGAATCAATATCATTTCGTTCATATCGATAAATGTTTGGTCAACTTATTCTTTACAATGGAACATTATTATATTGGCTAAAACGTCTCGATTAAATTCATCTACCTCTGCTTTGCAAGTGTAAGTCAGCTCTTTTCGAATAAATCAATCTAGAATTTATATCTGACGGTTTGCTGCTAAATGATTACATAGATAACGTTAAATCAGACATGGTAATCACAATACAGTGAATAAAATAAAACGTGTGCAATGTAAAATCCAAATATCTGAAGTGCAATACAAAACAAATGCATAAAACCAAGCAATAAATCAAAGTACATCGCTAGACATAAGGGATTTGGTGAGTACTTGGCGACGACTCTCTTCACTTTTTCTGTTCTTACATAGGTGCATGGGTGGGCAAGCGTATATTTCTGTAACACATAATAAAGTAAACATTAAACATGCTTCGGCCAATGGTGATTTTGTTAACGACTTCTTCTTTGATGATAACATCTTCAAACATGTACGTACATATCCGTTGCCTAGTGATTAAAGCGTCCGCCTACGGAACGGAAGGTCGTGAGTTTGATCCCTGGCCGCGTCATACCGAAAGACGTTAACAGTTAGTACAAGTTGCTCCCTTGCCTGGCGCTCGGCATTTAAAGGATATTGCTCGGAAAATTGGTGTACTCAGTACTAGTTTAACTCAGGGGTTAAGAAATACATACGTACATATTTACATAGTTTTCGAAATATGTTTTGTTAATCAGCATGCAACTTCTTGCATTATATACATTCGATATGTTAACTTCAGATTTACTTATATTAGTTTTGGTTAATATGTCAAGACAATAAATGGCTTCTAAAATTGGTGTTATTAATTTTAATTACTATCATCATTTTGTTTTGATTAAAATACATATAAAACGACGACAAAAACAAGGAAATACAACTGTTCTGAAGTTTTTAACTTTCAGAGAAACAATAACAACATAGTAGTGGTTATGAGTCACCCTGCTTACATACAAAACCCATCAAAAAGTCGGTCGCTTTAATTTGTCTCTATGTTTTTATCTTTGAGGTTTAATAGAAGTCGTTCAAAGAAAGCAATTCCTTCTTATTTAGATTTCCAGAATCTAATTATGAAGAGTCAGATGGTATCAGAAAGCCAGCTATCAATATGGAAATAGGTCTGCCATTTGCAACATGAAGTTCATCTTAGTTCTTTCAATTAAAGTTATCTGTCGTTTCGTTAGAAATGACTTAATAAAAGGAAGTACGACCTATAGAGATATCGTCTTAAATAAATTCAGAATATAAAACATTTCAACTCTATGCACTATTTCATGTTGATGACCAATATTAGGCTAATGCTTTCACCATGTACTGTCGTATATCAGTTCAATGATGTGTTTCAATATGGCCGTACTGGTGTATGTTAGGTAAGTACTCCACTCAAGCATTTACCTTATAGAATCTCTAAAAGGAACTACTACGTCTCTAAGATAATTCGATTATGTTGAATCGTTTTTAACCAAGACACGGTCAATTGATCAAGTGTTGCCTTGAGACCGGTGGCGGTCATATTTTGGAGTGTGTAGAGCTAACCTTACGTATTGATATGCATCTCCTCCCTTTACAAATAATTTTGATAGGTGGAATCGAAAGTTATACTCAGTTCGAAATGGTGTTTTTCTCTTTCATTTTGTTTAATCTTTTATCCGATATTGACATAACAAACGCTAACTTGGACATTTTTAAGGTACGCGAACCGAGTTGCGCCCCTTCTCCACATCATTGACTCATCATGCAGGTTTTAACTTGACTATGACGGTGTTTAATGGCACAATGATTAGATATAAACTCCAGACCATTAAACTGGACTCACAAGGCAGCATACACAGTATACATAAATGAAACCAACTGCAGGCAATAAAAAAGATACTTAAATGAATGGTGCATTTTATAAATACGTCATTAAATTAAATTTGATTAAAATTTGTCTAATGTGTTTTACAATTAGCGTTGACGACGTCGTTAAGAAATAAATTATTTAAAAGTAATATGTAGCACCTGGATGGGTTTTTGGTGTCCAAATGCTTATTGCCAATATTTAGTTGGATAGGTCTCAACCCCTCCCAGCCCAACCCTCACCCCTTAAAAATAATAAATAATAAAAATATGGTCCCATCAGGGAAGATTGCTCATGGCATCTCGAAATGCACGTCAGTATCAGATTCTATTCAGGTAATTGACTCGACACATTTTATTGCCAACCAGCGCGCCCTAGAGGAAGATTGAACGATATTAACCTTTCGTGATAGTATGCGAGTAAGTTTTCACAGAAGACGTTTATATACTTCATAGATACTAAACATTTAGTTGCTCGCTAACATACGTCTTTTCTAGTCTGCTATAGATTAGTGTTTAACGTAATTATCATTTTTGTGTATAAAACAACACTGATATAAACCGATTAAAGGAGGTGTCTATGTATGGTCCTGCAAATTCGTCCAGCCAACGGCTAAGTATTAAATTGCTGCTGTTTTGATGTTAACATATATAAAAAATGTTTATATCGTATTCGTTTACTGCATAATATTTGGTGCTACCCTTTTTATGTATCAAATGGCAAGTAATTTAAGGATCTATTATCACATGACAAATTCGTCGCCAAAATTGAATTTGTTTATTTATTTTCTGTTGAAATGTTTCAACTTGAAAAGGTTGAAAGAACGTCAAATTTAGATTATATTGCACCAATGTCATATGCAAATTGATGATGGTTTCACAATCAAAACAACGAAAGTCATGTGAAAATAACCAAATTAATATTTACACATGGACTTTTTCATATCGTTCATCTTTTACAATATTTTGTTAAATCAAACCATTTATACATGTGGCACTCACTTTACATTTTTACATCTTGGAGCTTACTTTCAAAATATTGACTAACGCTATTTATGCAACAAGAAGAATGTCCAAGCATGTATGTTCATGACAGTCCCAATGCGATGTTTTGTCTGTTGTGTTTATATTTGTTTTTGTGGCGTTGATACGTTTGTGTCTCTAGTTCACTGCTGTTTGGGCCTTATCTTGTTCCTCAATACAGGGTATATTTTGAAGTTTCGATAACTGGACGTCCCTGTATTTTTTATATATGTATTAACAATGGAGTTCAAATTTTGACTAAACGATTAAGACCTTGGTAAAATTGTTTTTTTTGTTTGTTTTTTTCATTTTACACACAACTTCAAAATTATTAATTTTTCTTCAGTTATAAAATTTGATAATATTTTAAATGTAACGTTACATCAGTTTTCTTTGAGAGTGAATTTGTTATAACTGTCATTGTTGTAGAGAACGTTAATGGTTTTAACTTTTAAGTGTGTACGACGGTAGCTATGTTTGAATCTGATATATAACATGTTCGAGCATATTGTAATAAGCGAATCGTATTTCTGATTTGGCTTGTACTTATGTTAACAGGATAATGGATGTGAGCGAGCGAAACAAACACAAAGTAGTGTTTAGTTTTGTTTATTTTTGTCCTGAATTAAGACAGCAGTTTACTCCATTACTATATTTACTACGTAACAACTTAGGAAGCTACGAAGGAGCTTGAAATGAAGCAATGAGCCACGTCTCTAGAAATACTGACGTTTTTCCTAGACTAACATGCTTGCTTTATCTTGTTTCAATAATTTCTACTATCAAATTCTCTCAGGAGTTTTCTCTATTTAGGAACAGGAAAAACGATAAAATATTTTGTTTGTTTTAATGTTTCATGGCTAACTCGTAAGAACTAAATGTTTTGCGTGTTACTCTGGAGTCTCAGAATATATATAAAGTGCATTGAGTGACATGTTCAATTTTATTTTGTAAACATATACGATTTAGAACATTTTAACGCGGAATCGGTTGTCACTATTGATGCAAAATGCCTCTGCATATTAAGGAATACCTACATTAATAACATTATTAAACTAATTTATATCCATGACAAGGGTTACAATAGTTAAATACCTACAAGTCTAGTAAATATTTTTACATTGAAATAAAAATATAAGCAAGAAGTTTCTGCTAATCTTTATGCAGCTTTCCAAGAATAAAGCTTCAATTATTCACGGATCAAATGTTATTTGTTCCATCATTTTTGTTTTGAATATGGTAAATACTTATCGGAAATAAACGAAAGGAAAGACTTTCGTTTAAAAATAATTACGTTGCAAAGCCTACGACAAAGCCACTGAAAACCCTAGAGATTATGGTTTTCCAGGGGATTAACATCACAAATTGGACGGCTACTCCCAAGATGGTCAAGGGTTAGTTGTCCTTATCCCGAGTAAAGACATCCTGAGTAAACCACAGCAAAGTTGACCGTGCTACGGTTTACGCCAACGCTTTTTATTACCAGATCAGCCGTTGAAACATGGTGAGGAAAGACAAAGAATAATAAACAGTTGCCAAAGGAAATTCCAAATGTGTAACAACAAAATCATCAATTAGTCCGAATATAAGAATATGTCATATTTTGCCAAATCGAAAGTTATTTTGAAGGCATTCGTGATTCTACGAAGCGAAAAGACAAACTAGAGTGTTTGTAAGATGTACCTGTGTGCTAATACGTTTTAAGTTTGTGCATTAACGAGGAAAAAGTAACGTTTGTATTTGTTTAAACTGTCTGCATACTATAAAGAGTTTATATGTATCTACAATAATAAATAAAGTTGTAAATCACCTTAACTTTTGTATGATATTTGTAGGCAGGATAGGATTTGAGGTCTTTTGCTACGATAAAACTATGTGACACTAGGTATTGTATTCATGTTTCAACACAGGCAGTTCTAAAAATATGTTGTTGCTTAATCGTCTTAAATGCGAATTTGTTAAATTATGACTGTGCTTAACATTTGTTCCCTCTCTAGACGCACATTGCAGGCTTGTACACATTGAATATACGTTCCTAAATACGTTTTCAGGTATGATAAACGATTTTTCTAAATGCTTTTATATTTTTGTTGTTTTATTCTTCTCTTGTATACATAACGAATGTCTAACATATGGGGTAATAACAATTCATTTCAAGTAAAAGAAGAAAACACAGAATTCGAAAAAAAAATTAATGGAGTTGAAGAAAAAAATCATGATTTTGTTAACAATCAAAGTTTACCTTCAAATGTTTCTACGTATTTCGGTATTATTTCATTGTGTTCATAAGTATTTTTGGTTTGAGATACTAATTTATTTATTTTTACAATGCGAGTTAATAAATAAATTGGTTAAATGTGTATTATTTAAAGTTATATATATTTGTATTGAAGCGAAATCAACTATTGTTTTTTCCGAGAAAAAAATGGTTAAGCCAAAGCTTATCTTCAATTACATGTGGTTTAGTTCTCATCCCCAAAATGAAATAGGCTCAGTAAGGGAAACCTGTTCGTGGCATCTCGGAATGACGCCAGTATTGGGTTATGTTCATGTAATTGGCTTGAGCTTGTTTCTTTTCATCATCTAGCTTTTGTCATAGATATCTGATAAAACTAAGGTCAATTTGCATACGTAGTTTCAAAAATAACGCTAGAAATTTACTTCTTATCATTTAGCACTTCAATCTCCGTTCGCCATCTTGTATCTTACACATTTTCTTGACAAGCAACACACCTAGGCATGTAATTAATTTTTCCAGATGAAATGCGAACTCATATGCACGGAAGATGTTGATTGACTATCTTGTACAGAAAAAATACATATTTTGCATACATTCTGACCAATTATTTTAACGATCGCTTTCAATTCCATAACAATGTTATTATTAACATTTTAAAAAAAATAATCTAGTATCTGTCTTACAAATTCAGATATTATATATAATAAACCGTCCACATACTATACAAATAAAGTTGTTTTGGATTGTCCTAAAATTATATCTTAAGAAAACCACCAATATGACCTTATTATTGCTCTGCGACAATTTAAATACTATTTCCCACATAAAAAACGACAATTTATCTACTGTAAAAATATCTTCATAAATTAAAAGATTACGTCACAGAAATCAGGTTTACAATATTTGTTCAATTGAGCCTTTCTTCATCTATGCTTAAATAAAAGAACAATGCAACAACAAATAGACACCCACTGCACATTTAAGATAATCCCGTCTTAATTCCACATCATTCCCAAAGTTTCTTTCAGCTAAATGAAAAATGTCGCGCATACATTCATTATTGAACAATTATGTTCTTACTTAAACTTGAGTAAACCATTGATGCACTATTATGTTTAGGTTACTTTCAAGGCATTAAAGTCTGAGAAAGTCTTACTTAAACATACAATTGACGTGGTAGTCGTGATGTCAAGAAAGGCATCTACAATTAAGTATTAACTTTGCAAGATATAAATACTTTCTTTGCCTTACAAATTACTGTTGTGTTTACTTAATTTTTCAATACAATCATAAGCGGAAGTCTTACGGCATCAGTTGGAAAACATTTAATGCAATCCAGGCGATGATAATAATGACACAATATCAATAATTATGCCAAATCATCCCTTCGTTAAGAAATAGATAGTTACAAATGTCTCCGTAAATCCTCATGTAATGGCAAAAGTTTATGCAATGCTATTTATATTAATGTTTCTTTGGTATTTAGCTTAACAGATAACATTTAATAGAAATAAAATTCCCTTCATTTTCTTGATTTTATTCTGAATACGGTTATTACTAGACGAAAAAAGAAGAAACATCTGTTTAAAACAATTACGTCGCAAAGCCTTTGAAAACAAAATAATATCATAAAAAAAATATGTTTGTATTTCACAGAACCTTCGGCGCCGATTTGACTGCAGTTATTGTGGAACCCAGCATATCACAGCCGTTCCGCGTGTTTCAGTGCAAATAACAATTTTTGAAAGTCACGTCCTGTCTGTTTGTTCTTGTCCTTTATCAGCAACAGTCACATTTTTCAAAGTTCATCATGTCACGTGTATTTGTTCTTCACATTAGGATTTTTTTAGTCAAATACAATGTGTATAAACTGTAGTACCAAAACATTCCAATTTAGTGATCATTTGGTGATTTTTTTTTTGCCGTGTCCTTTAACGACACTACAAGTGCTTTTCCAAAGTATGAAGCATTTAATAAGCTGCCAGTATATATGATTTTATAAGACAATGAAAAGTGGATACAAATAGGAAATGACTTCGTTCAAGCAAACAAACATGGGTCATCAGTGTATGAAATGTTATATGGTTAATGATATTTATTTACACTGTATTCGTATTGCATCCACGCTTCAACAGAGAGATTATGAATTTTTCTGTATTGGTCTGTATATTTCAACAGGGAACATATTTAATTACAGCAAAATGCGCCTGTTTGAATCATTGATCGTTACTCGCATATTTGTTTATTCTTGCAGCAACTTTTCAATTGATCTTAAATGTCACTTCGAGATCTGCCTAAAAGATGATACAAAATTGTTTTCGCTAAATCTGTGCCTGAACAGGTTTCAACAATTTCACACCATTCCCTTGAATCACAACAATCATGAAGTGGAAGTATTTACCGTTCTCGGTTTAATTGCGACTGTTTATAGGCAGTACTCAGAACTCAAGAATCATTAAGTTAAGTCCAATGATATTTCACTACAACACAGCTACAATGTCTTAAAAAGAGCCTGACAGCAAACTAAATAGGACGGTTGCAATATTTGTTCTATTACACGAATGAGCATAACAAGATGTTTTATCATTTTTGGACGAATTGCATTTAGCAATGTTGTACCCAAGCATCATAAAGATAGGACGCAAGGTCATCGACCTGTGATTTATTTTATTGCCTAATATTTGGACAAGTGTGTGGTTATGACATATAAACAAATTTAAGCCCAAGTAGACTCGGGTTCCAGTGAAATTGTTTTCACTTAACATTCGTATCATTTATCGACAAACTTTTTTGATGAGTGAGTGGTCGCTTTGTGATGTGCTGTTTTGAGAATGTTTTGTTTCTATTTCATTGTTGTATTGGCCATTGCTTTGTGTTCCTAAGTAGTGTTTATTTTTGAAATTAGACTACTGCGCTTGTCTCTGTAATTCTTAATTATCATTGTATATATGTATCTGACAGGATACTTGTAAATGCATTTTATTTTTGTCCATACGATAAATCAGACAAGATTATCAATGTTTATATACGAGACGGTATATCAGACAGGAAAATCGAGATATAATGAATAAAGTGTAGCTTGCGCGAACAATATCAGAACATTTTTAAAGCAAGAACAATAATAAAGCCATAAAGCATGCAACCAATCGGGTTTTAGATATTGGAAAAAGACGTTCGAAAACTGTTTCTTGTCATTGTAGATACAATGTTTATTTTAAAATTCCACTTGAAGGTTTTCTCTCGACCTGCATTTTACACACAACCTTTTCTCGTTATATGCTCCGGTCGTTTAATGTACTCACCAATAAATATATGGTTACATTTTGGTGTACCTGGAAGTATTGTAAATGTTAATTTGGTTAGGGAAAACATTGTTAAAATCGTTGAACTACCACGTAGTTCATAACGATTAAGAAGTATCATAAAAAAAACAATGAAACATAAAAGCAACATTTCAGATAATAATTATAACTATGGGATTGATAACATATTAACTCAACACAAATTTTATAAGAGAGATTTCATGAACCGTCCTGGAAACTATGTATAGCCCTACGCTATCACTGAGGTAGGCCAAAAACTTGTTAAGAATGATATTTTAATGTTTTTGTTATCTGTGTCTGTATTCCTGTCAACAACTTTTACAGTTTGTATGAGAGTAGTCTTTCGTAATCTTTTTACTTTCCTACGTCATCAGCGTTACAAAATTCCTGTATGTGTTGTTTCAATGGGTACAGGACAAACCACTACACGATTTGTTTATATTTACTTTACATGATTACATGTGTTTTTTGGGTTTTGATTTCTGAAATACAAAACAAAATCTGCCGTAATATTAGATCAGTATGGAAGTTGTTTTGCACACTATTAGTGTAAATGTGAACATTTAACATGTTTTTGCGATGGAGAATTCATTAACAAGTATTTAAAATCCTCTCTTTGTTGATGACAATATTATAACATATTTATGTACATATATTCACGTATTTTCTGAAAAATCAGCATGCGATAAATATTAACATGCAATACATCAAAGTTTAATTATATTAGTTTTGGTTGAATTATTCTATTGCTCCGGCTATGTATTGGCATTACTTGCATCATGTTGTATTGATCAGTTTGTAATAAACGACGATAAAAAATCAATCAGATTTTTTATATTTATTTTTTTAATCGACAACGTAATAGATATTATGAGACGTCGAACAGAATCTACCTCTTGGTTTGCTTGACCAAATTCAAAACACGAGTTGAATCGTATAACTATAAGCATTCTAGCTCAAAGAACAGTTTTAAACAATGTTCTAGTTGTTGTTACTTTCCTTAATTAATACCTTTGCGGTTTGTGAATTTAACTTTTGAACAATTTAAGTCCAAGTTGCCAAAGTCGTCAGGTTATTTATAAAATTATGCGAAAGAAGATAGTGTTGAATCCAAAATTATTGTAATAATGTATATGCGCCTTTTGAGAACCATATCTATACAGTTTGAATGTGATACACATTATAAATACAGCAACGATTCAATAATTTGCTAACATTCTTTCTGTCAGGTTTATTTGTGATCTCATTTTTATGCTAGGTCGCTCAGAGATCTGCTTCAAAATACCAAACAGACATCATTTATTCAACATCAATCTGTGGCGTTATCTGAATGATAAGAATTATGCAAAAAGATGATTTCATGGATTTTGTTTCAATTAACGACAATCAACAACATTTGGACACTGATTGTACATTCTAGCACACCGGATTGGCATTTCCGGTGAATTCAGCCGTGCTGGAAAACTCCATCTGGCATCCCCCAATGCCAGATGAGTCACGCGCTGTTTCTTTTATTTTACACTCTATGTAACCATAATTATGAGATTTCAATAGATGAGTTACATAAACATTAACTTTACAAAAATATAACTTCAAAACAAAACAAAATAACCCTTAAAAGACGTGATACTGAAGGAACTTCTTGACGTATGCAGTGAATAAAAATTACTGCGCGTCATGACGTCAGTAAACATCATCGCACGCGCTTTTTGGTGAAATGTACAAAAATGCGCGTTTTCATGTATTTTTTCACAAAAGAATGTAATTTAAGGTATGCTAGAAAAAGTATCAATCATGTGTATCCGTTCCAGATAGAAAAATCCGACCCTCGGGCACGCTGCGTGGCCGGTAACTCGGCAAGCCTCGTTACCTGGCAACGCAGGTGCCCTCGGGGCGGATTTTTCTATCCGGAACGGAAACACATGACATGTATTATTAGTGTTGAAATATCAAGACTGATACCATACCATTTTCGAGGTTACAATAAAATGTGTTTCGCCAAAAATACGCTTTTCCGACCATATAACACTTAAGTTCCGAAAATATATTTACTTGATGGTTTCTATTTTTTCTGAGCATGTTAAATTTACAACGATTATACAGAAAGTTACGTTAACTTATACTATGTCACTCTCGTTGGCACGATGTTGCGCGAGAGTGTGGTCTTGTAGTGTGGGGAACACTGGAGTTCCTGGAAAAAAACAAACATTTGTACTGATTGGTGTCCACTAACCAAGCTCAAATGCGCCCGGGAATCGAACCCTGTTGGCTTTGGTGTAAAATTAATGTGCTAAACACTGCGTTTCTCAATATGGAAATATTATTTACCAGTTTTATTCTCGCAATGTATATGAAAATGTAAATGTCTTTCAATATTTAGAGTCTCTAATGTTGAAAGCATCAGCATTCTTTTATACTTTACGCATTAAATTGCCTTAATTGCCATTTGTTATCAAGAAATGGTACACACTTTGCATGTGTTAGATTAAAGCCATGTTTGTGTCTGACAGGTTGCAAATGGTCCATAGTTAAGTTCAAGCTACTGCTGGTTCTGGTTTGAATCAATGCAAAAGAACATCTGACGGATGAAATGTGCATGTTCTACTATTATCAACCATTACAGGCAAATGAAATAAAGCAAAGACAATTTTTTTAGCTTTGTTTCCCTATGAAATAGGATCGTAGTTGAAGCTAATGATTATAAAAGGAAGAAAGCTAGAACAGTTGTAAATCAAATACACTGACTTTGGTTATAAACCTGACATTTCAAGGTTTTAAATAAATCTCGTAACAAAACGTGTTTTTGTTCTTGCAACAAATTAATATCCTTTTAACGAAGAAGGCAACGGTAATAAGGATTTTAATTCGCACGTATAGATTACGGCGTCCATTGCAGACCCGTTTCCAAGATAAGCCTTTTCATTACATTTGAAAAAATTGGAAACATCTCAGCAGGCTTTGTTTAATTAACGACAGGTAAATCAGAATAACATCATAAGGTTTGAGTGTAGTGACATTTCATTGTTACCTCTATTCTCGTGGCGATTATGCTTCGAAGTATTTTTGGTTTAAACCGGCAACATTCGCTGCCTCGGCAGCGACTACATGGGGAATAGCTTATTGTAAATTCCCTTTGTCAGCTATGTACCTGTTTGTTGAACTCAATGTCCTATCTTTAGCACACACTTGAGAAATGTAAACAAACATACTTGATCATAGCAGACGATGTATTTCCTCACATTACTATCTACCATATGAATTAAAGATGACCAAGCCAACTTTTCCAGATGTTTTCTTTGAAATGTGTTTTCCTTTTTTTTTGACTTGAATTTTATAATTTCGACTAGATCTGTTTCTGTTTCTGTATGGGACTTCCCTATAAAATGTTTAGAATCTAAATTCACATTCCCGTCCAAGACAACAAGGTTAATTCTCAATTTTGAATCCAAAACTAATTATTTTGTCAAAAAACTATAATAAAGCTTTATTGAATGCATCCACATCCTTAGTACAAATTAACCTAATTGTAAACGAGTTCAGCCTGGATACAGTTTAGTCTGCCATAACATAATTCAAAGGGTTGACACTTTGAATTGATTATTAAATGTTACTGGCTAGAATCTGGTTCGTCTGTTGATAATTTGAAAACAAATGCACATTTGAGTCAAAAAGGAGGGAACTCAAACACAGTTATAAATAAACATTTGCAAATCATTGAACTAGGTACTGCCTTCTGTTAAAAACTTACTTTGGTCAGTACTGGATGTCTAAAAAAATGGCACAAAATAATCAGGCTAAATAGATCTATATCGTTTACATGACTGAAGAACACAAGAAGATTTACATGGCTAGGATATATTCATTTGTAATGATGACGAAATATTTGATAGAGAAGTGGAGGAGCAAACAGCATTGAAGCAATAGAGTTCATAAAAAAATAAAAGACAAATATGAAAACAGTGTAACATATTTAAACCTGGGAAAAGACACACAATAATTTCTAATTAACGATTCAAAAGGAAAAAAAGTAAATATCATAGAAAACAATGAGATTGAAAATGTAGCATATGAATCTGATGATATTTATCATTGATATGCATAAAACATATGGAATAATAACTTATCAAGGTTTGTTTACTTTTGTTACTACAGTATTTGATAGTGAGGCATGTCTTCTGCTTCAAGCAAGCTGCTAGGAATGTAAACACCATCACGTGGTTATGTTTACAACAGAGAGTTTATAACCCCAAGTACAACAAATAGCCATACACTCCCCCTCCCCCCCCCCCCCGGCAAATTCAAATTTTCAATCTGACGGTTGAATTTTTTTCTCAAAGTCTAGTGGTGTTTTAAAACAATTTAAGGAATTTTATTTGTGTAACCTTTATTATACATGCCTGCAAAGGTTGATGTTTAAACCGTTCGTAGGTATTTCTGAATTTTGCAAAAGGTATCCCTGATGTGAAACATACATAAAACTATAGAAAAGCCTGCCCCAGGGCCATTTTGAGGTTTATATAGTCCTGTTGTTCCCTTTGAATTCTTTAATAAATAAAGATGTATGTGCACTGAATAAATTATAAAAGACGTATATTATATATTTGAACAATATTCTATAATTTCAGAAAATGGTGACGCGGTCATAAGAAACTACGGATGGATAAGTATCTGGAGATTCATTAAGCATGTAAGCTCTACCCTTTGTGAAAACGGTATTACAGCAGATAATTTATCTGCAAGTATAAGAAAAAAATCCCAAAATTTAGAATAATGAACAACATTGCCAATATGTTAAATATCAACAAAAATCAAATATCCTCCCTTGTTAAGCGAGGTATACTTATTTTCAAATATTTTCTGATAATCATTATGCATGGTTTTATTCGCAGCATGTGTCCATCGTATTCATTTGATATGCAGCTTTTCAAGATAAAAGCTTCCGTTTGTCAGAAAATTGATTCCCATTAATTCCATGATTATGCTTTGAATTATGCAAATACTGAACGCAAATAAACAAAACGAGAAACGGCCGTTTAAAAATAAATACGATGCAAGACCTATGACATATTGCACGTGTTTATGTCATATTGATACATCCTGCTTTCATTTTACATAATTAACAACACCGACGGTACTGCAATTAAAGTGGAATCGGGAACACCAGATTTGGACGCCATGTCCTGTCTGCTTGTTTTTCTCACATATAAGCAGCAATAAGTCAAACCTCCTTTTTTCAAAGCGTTATTATTGTAAGATAAATATCACTGGTATGCAGATTATTTCATTTGCAAGTGATGTTTGTTTCTGGTCGTCGGGTACTTGAAGTTACTTCGGCAATATGATCGCATTACGTTTGACTTGAATTTTATATTTTCAATTGGATGCTTGTTCGGACGTTAACAAAAATATTTTGCTATGATTATTGTGGCAAGTGTTAGGTCTCTGAAACTTGTCCAATAATACAATGTACACTACCGATACAAGTTTAATTTCCAAAACGTTCAATAAAGAATATGTTTTAAGGAAACTGCGTAACGACCGCAAACAACTTTTAAAGAATACTTGCAGAGAATATGTTTCTAAACCATCTTGATCAATAAATGTTGGGATCACACCTTTGGATTGGGAATTCACCTTTGGTTTTTGTTAGGCGTTACATACCAAACTTTAAAACCAATTCAAACATTTATTGCAAGCGATATTAAGGGATGGCCTACCAAACTCTGTCTGTACGGTCAACTTCGTTACACTGCAAGAGCTACGGGTTTGAGTTTCATGCGGTATTTGTGTCAGTGTTTTCTGTCATTGTACCTTAAGCAATCTAATTGTTTATAGTTAATTGATTACAGTCAGTTTTATCCGTATAGACAGCCGTTTAAAAAGTTACGACGCAAACCTATGACAACATCGAACAGATTATAAAACAACCTGCTTGAAGTGCACGTAATCTAGAGCACTCATTTTACTGCAATTTTTCTGGAACCCAGCAGCTCCGTTAACCCAAGGTTTTCAGTTCCAATAACAATTATGGTGATAGTTCATACCACGCCGATTCGACAGCAGTCATGTACTGTCTATTTCTTCTTGTTAGATGCACGCGGAAGTACGTCAAACATCACTTCTTTAAATCCTTATTCGTATGGATAAAGAGAAATGTTAATCGGCCTTAACTGCTGCTTTGACTTAATTCATTTATCTTATATCTATCATTGTTTTTTTATAATTTTACTTGCCAATTGATGCTGGTTGCGGTTTGGCCTACTAGTGACATGTTGCTATTTTTAGTAGACAAGTTTGAGTTTGGGATCTCCTAAACTCGTTCAATAACACAATATTATCTACAGGGACAAGCTTAGTAAAAAAAATGGTTATTTAATAATTCCAGCACATGGATAACTAATACTGAACAAATACTCGTAAAAACGAGACTGAAAGACCACAGATAAAATAGAATATCTTAGACAAGCTCAGTCAAAAAAGTGTTTAGTAAATATACTATTATGGAAAAACAAGAGAAAATATTTCTTTACTCACACTGAACAAGAACACACACCAAAATAGTCATACCACACATATAAAATAGAAGGTCACTTTGGGTTAAAAAAAATAAATTGGTACCAAACTTCAACGTTTATTGTCAACAAAATATTGATATATATTATCTCTTTCTATTGTCGTGATGCGTTGTTTTAGGCGGATCATTTTTGGCTTGTCCAAGAAGTTGTCATAGGGTTATTGGAATAGTAGACAGAAAACGCGCACATCTTTACCCAAATTGTTGCACTATGAGCAACATTCCGGTATATACAGGCAAAATGAACACCATAAATTCAAGTGACACATTTCGCACACCAAACTAAAAATAAGGAAATCAATTTCACTGTGATACCTTCAATTTACGTCGGAGCCATAGTTTGAACAACCACGATCCTATTTCTGTATACATATTTTATAATAATTCAATGAATCAACGAATAATCTTTTATCAACAATTGAATCAGACTGCACGTAGACAGTATTGGCATATGCAGCACTTCAACGCTCTTTTGCACCGATTTAATGCACATTTCAAGAGTCACTTTGCTACATGCCGAATGATCTTTGACTTGAAAGTTTCTGCAAATTCTTTCGAAAGTTAATTGTAGACGGACAAAAGACTGCTTAAAAGGCTAATTCTACGGACGCTTTTATAAATATAATTTAAATACCACAAAGTCATGTGTACAATTAATCAGAACTTATTTTTTTACTACTACTTTTTTATTACTATTTAAAGTGAAATATGATTGAAGTGTCCAACGGGAAACGTGAAAAGGACTTAAGAAACGTTTGGATTTTCTATCATTTGAATTAAAACTTCAGGTTCCTTTTCAATGGAACAACGTGAGATTGCTTTAAACGTCTTTAGTTATCGCATAAACTACTGCCACGGAAGATTGACACAGGTATTCATCCAGCTACTCGATCTTGAAATTTCTATCTGACGGTTTGCTGGTAAATATTGATATATATAACGTTAATCAAACATGATAATCACAATATCGTGAATTAAATAAAGCGCGAGTATAATCAGATTATATGCAGAGAAAATACAAAATAAATGCTAAAAACCAAGATTAATTTACTAGAAAATAGGGAAACTACGATAAAGTACTTGAAGACAACAATCTTTTCACTTTCTGTTCTAACATCTGAATAGGTGGGCAAGCGAATACCCATTTGACATATTATTATTGGCCCTTGCGTTGCCCGGCAAAAGTGTTTTTTTATTACTGAGCTTGTCCCTTTATAATTATATTTTTTAATTGTTTTATATGCAGCCCTCCAAGAATATAGTTTCAATTATAATTCAGGAAATTAAATGCCATTTTCCCTCTATTTTGTTTTAAATAAGGTCATGACTTATCGGGAATAAACGAAAGGAAATACACTCGTCTAACCATAACTACGTTGAAGAGCCTGTGACAAAGCCATCGCAAATCCTAGCGACGATGGTTTTCCAGGGGATTAAAAGCACAAACTGTACACAAATTGGACAGCAATTATTGTGGAACCCAGCAGCTCAGTTGACCTGCTTCATTGTAAGATTTGTATTACTTTTGGAAGTCACGTTCCGTCTGTTCTTTGCAATGTACTGTCTGTTTGCCCTTTTCATGATCTGTCTGTTTGTCCTTGCCAGATATAATCAACAGTAGAAAATTGGCATTGATACAAATCCTCCCAACAAGTGCAAACGATATTGTTTATTTTTTATATTTCTGTTGTTTGGCTGCGTTATTTTAATGTCATTAGACTTTGCTCAGTTGAATATGACCATGAGCTAGACTGTCAAAACATATTTATCGTTTTCATTTCCAGATGGTTAATATCTCTTAAATTATAAAATTGTGTCGTGTGCCTAATTGCCTTGCAAATATTAGATATAAAGTTTTGCCCAAGAAAGTGCGATTATCTGAGCTCAAATCACAAATGGATAATAACGGGATTGACTAAGTTAATTAATAATAAAACTTCATATACGAGATACGAGACACGTTAGTTTACCCTTACCGTCTCAATAAGGTAAACCTTAATTGATAAATAACTGTGTGGTAAAGTTTAACAACTTAAGCACGAATTGACTGGAATTGAGTGGAACCCTGTTGTTCGGCGTATTCAACATTTTCTGTTCAAAAAACAGCTTTTCATTATATACTACTACTAATGATATTTATAGATATAGTAAATGGTTATGGGGTGATGAATTCGGCATAAATATTAAATAAAGGCTTCTATGTTTAAACTGTTTTCTACAATTATTTTATATTTCTTTCTTATTTTATTACTTAAGTTATATAACCGTATAACTAACACAGGAGATCTTCTGGAACAATTCTTTTCATCGAAAAGAAGAAAACACAGACAGTCTATTGGGCAATACTTTACTATTGATAAGCAAACCACTAATTGGAATGAAAACAAATGTTTATGATTTTGTTTACATGCACAGATTTCCTTCAATTTTTTTACTTAAATGTCAGTATTATTTCATTGTGTGCATGAGCTTTTCTGGTTTTTAAATTATTATTTTGCCTCTGTACATTTATAAATATATAAATTAAAATAGTTCTTTTCAGATTTATGTACTTGTATTGAGGCGGAATCACCTTTTTTCCAAACAAAATGGTTGTTTAGCCAAAGCTTATCTTGAATTACAGGTGATTTAGTTCCCATCCCCAAAATGTAGTAGTGTCATTAAGGGAAACCTGTTCTTGGCATCTCGAAATGACGCCGGTATTGGTTTCTATTCCTGAAATTGACTCGAGCTTGATTCTTCCATCATCTTGCTTTTATCACAGATATTTGATTAAACTAAGGTCAATGTGCATAGTAAGTTTCAAAAATAAAGATAAAATTGTACTTCTTATCATTTATCACTTCAATCTGCTTTAGCTATCTTGTATCTAACACATTTTCTTGACAAGCAACACACCTAGGCAGGTAATAAATGTTTTTACTTAAATGTCAGTATTATTTCATTGTGTGCATGAGCTTTTCTGGTTTTTAAATTATTATTTTGCCTCTGTACATTTATAAATATATAAATTAAAATAGTTCTTTTCAGATTTATGTACTTGTATTTGGGCGGAATCACCTTTTTTCCAAACTAAATGGTTGTTTAGCCAAAACTCATCTTGAGTCACAGGTGATTTAGTTCTCATCCCCAAAATGTAGTAGTGTCATTAAGGGAAACCTGTTCTTGTCATCTCGAAATGACGCCGGTATTGGTTTCTATTCCTGAAATTGACTCGAGCTTGATTCTTCCATCATCTTGCTTTTATCACAGATATTTGATTAAACTAAGGTCAATGTGCATAGTAAGTTTCAAAAATAACGATAAAATTGTACTTCTTATCATTTATCACTTCAATCTGCTTTAGCTATCTTGACAAGCAACACACCTAGGCAGGTAATAAATGTTCATCACTGTATCTTTTTTCTCGAAACTATACTAACTCATATACACAGAAGATGTTTATAGGTTTATCTACAGAAAATTTCTAAATTTCGCTTACATACTGACCAATTATTTTAAAGATTGGTGTCAATTTCACTACAACGGAATGATTAACATAATAAAAAAATCTGTGTCTGTTTTATTAATTCCGATATCATATATAATAAAACGTGCACATATCATCAAAAATATTATTGTTTTGAATGGTCAAAATGTTCGTCATCATTTACAGAAAACCACCAATATGACCTGAGTATATATGTTTGTCTTCATAACTTAAGAGACTACTTCGCAGAAATCCGATTTACAATATTTATTCAATTAAACCTTTCTACAGTAGTATTGATAAAAACAATGCAACAACAGGTAGACACCCACTGCACATTGCTTTAAAGAAATTCAAACTTAATATCATTTTTGTTGTTATTTCACTGTTTCGGCAAAATAAATAATGCCTATCACATCTTTATTAATGAAGAATGAATGCATTTCTTACTCAAACTTTAGTTGACGATATATCATTGTAGCTTTATTATGTTCAGATTACAAACAACTTCAAGGCCTTAAAAGTGTGACATAGCATCACGTAAACAAACACTTGACGTGATTGTCAAGATGCCATGGTGGGCATCTACCCTTACTAGATGTAAATCATTGCCGTGGCCAACAATTCACTGGTTTGTTAGCTGAATCTTTAAATACAAATGTAAGCAGAAGTCTGAAAGATTGAAAACATTTAATGTATCCTAGTCGATTATAATAATGACATAATATTAAACATTATGCAAAATCATCTTTTCGTTATGACATAAATATTTACAAAAAAGAATTTGCTAGTCCTGATACCACGGCAAGCGTTTATTTTAAGCTGTTTGTTTGATATGCATGATATATTTAGAATATAATACCCTAGGGCCCTTGGTTTCTTGATGTTGTTCTAAGTATGGTAATACCAAGACGACAAAAAAGAAAGGCCAGCTAATTTAAAACAATAACGTCCTAAAGCTTATAAGATAAACTAATATAATTATGAGCCATGCTGATTGATCTACACCGACGATTTGACTGCAATTGTTGTGGAACCCAGCAACCTAATAGCAACTCCGTATTTTTCAGTGCAAATAACAACTTTGAAAGTCACGTTCTGTCTGTTTGTTCTTGTCCTTTATCAGTAATAGTACGTCACATCTTCCGAGTCCTTATTCGTGTACGATTAGCTTAAGTTGTATTTGATATGCACCTGAACAATTGATTTGGCTTGATTCTTTTCTTTTGCAGGTGATATCTGTATCTGGTATTTAAGTTACTTTCATGAAATGATCATCTTGAGTTTTACTTTTATTCATTATTGTTCAAGATGATGCCTGTGAGACTTGTCATTTTATTCGTATTAATAACTGTTGGGACAAGTTTAGGTTAAGTCATATGATTAGTCCACGTACACAATGTTTACAACAGGAACATGCCCAAAAGTTAAACACTCACTAGTGTTCAAGCGCAATCACTGAACAAAAGCAAACGTCGTATAAACATCACAGATATACTGCTATATATGAAAATATCTTCAACTACAGGTATTTGGTCTCACTGCCATAGGTGTCAACAAAAAAGGTGTTCAATGACAGTTTAAATTAGTGGATTTGTAGAAATATTACAATGTCAATCCAATCAAACTAAGTCACACATTAAGTAAAAGAAAGATTTAATACGTAATTGTTTCTTTCTGATGTCTTATTACGTTGTTTTTATTTTTTAATCGTTGACAGCTAGGCTGGTCCATGAGGTGCAATCGTTGTCAGGACAATACAGCATTATTCAGGACTTTTCGTGTCAAATATAACATTTAAATTGTAGTCCAACGTAGTACTCATTTGGTGGTTTTTAATATTTACAATATCGTCAAGGTATATATCAGCTCATTGTCAATTTTCTGGAATATCTAACATGTTCTCTGTATATACAGTGATACAGAAGGTGGATACAAAAAACTGAAAGTATAATGATATATAAATGTGAGTATGTCACGTACATTTATTAGTAAGGACAATAAAAGTAATGGCTAATAACTAGGACACCAGTGTTAAGGTCAAAAACTTATATGACCGCTTTCAAGCAAAGCATGAAACTAAGCCATTTGTAAATGGTGAACTGTTTTTGTCATCATTATATTATAATGACGTCTCAATTTATTGTTACTGAAACATTTATTTTATCTTGCGTTTCTGATATTCATTAATAACGAAACTCCACTTTTAGAATCTGCCTTAACGATGATACAAGTTTGTTTTTGCAGGATCTGTCTCCAGATATTTAGTGTTTTTAGTATTTGTAGTGTTTGTAGTGTTTTTAGTGTTTAAAGTGGTTTTTTTGTGTTTTTAGTGTTTGTAGTGTTTGTAGTGTTAGTATTTGTGTATGTGTTGTTTATATATATTTGTCTCTGTTTCTGTACGAAATACCTTAAACCAGACAAGACTCTATATGTTATTTTAACAATGTTATATTAGACATACTTATCGCAAAATTACGAATGAAATGTAGTTGCACGAACACAATCAGATTAACTGTAAAGCAAGTAAAATGTTAAAGCGATAAAGTATACTGTAAATCAGACCTAATTATTAGAGGAAAGGTTGCAATCTGCTTCTTTTCAGTGTTGAAATGATATTTATTCAAATTTCACTCTTCTTGATAATAAATCTCCCCACTTGCAGTTAAAATACAAACCTTTTCTCGTTATATGTACAATTAATTTACGATGTGGTTTATTTAAAATATATGATATCTGACTAGCGGTAGTATTTTGTTCTGTTGAGAATGTGGAACGCGTTGAAATCAAGTCCATTTCTAATACAATCGCCTATGCATACATGCCAAAGATGAGTTTGTCTGTTTTTGACGAATGCCGAACGGCTCAAAACACCTAAATCACGATGAAGAGATGTTTATGATATAATAAATTAAATGTGGGATTCATTACATTTAGATACACTGTGTCTGTTGTCATTGACCACACTTTTCAAACGTTACCTTTTTAAAAATTCAGGTATGTTTTGTTTTAAGGGGTGTTTTTGCTTTTTGATTTTTAAAGTACATGTACATAGAAATATTCTGCAATGAGCAGAATATTTTACTTAAAATGAAACTAATTAGGGAAAACTATATTTTAGGAAGTCCCTTCGCACCACAATTGTTCTAAAATACATCTGAACATGTAAGGAAGCTTACTTTCAAGCAAGTAAATTTTGAATATGGTTCAGTTGAAGGTGAATTTTTCAGAAGGTTATTAAAATCCTCTCTTCGTTGATAAAAACATTTAAAGATATTAATGTAAATATTTTCACATAGTTTCTTCTTATCAGCGTGCAACTTCATGCGTTATATACATTTGATATGTTTATATATATTGGTTTTGGTTGATAAGCAGGTTTCCCAAGGAGAGTTATTTATTATTCTGGTAATTATTTCAGTATATTTGTTGAATAGCAACACACATAACAGACAGGACGTTCATGTTTTAAACTATTTTCTTCCCGATTGTGCGCAACAATATGCACCAAAGATGTCGATACACATTTTGAATACTGCGATGATTCAATTTCAGCCTACATACTATCAGTCTTGTTCATGCATGCTTTCAATTACAAATTTACGCAACTATCATTATTTTTAATTAAAACAAAAAGGCATTGTTCTGACGAGTTCTGATTCATGACAATACAAAACTGCGTGCATTAGGTAGTTTTGCCAGTTCGTCGAGGCATCTGTTAAATCAAATTGACCTCATTTATTCAAAATAACCATCTGTGGCGTTATATAATTGATAATCGTTTCAAGCGTATGTAAATATTATGATTTTATACAATTGTTTGAATTAACACCAATCAAGAATATATTGACTTACATTTTTTAGTTTTGGAACATCAAGACCGATATAATACCATTTTCGAGGTTAAAATGAAAGATTGTTCGCCAATTTGAAGCATAACCGATCATTAACTTCGGAGTTAGGATAATATCTTTAATTGACACTATTATTATTATTATCATTATACGTATAATATTTTTTTTATTGTTTTCACATGATACACAAACATCTTAATGTCTGACACTGTTGAGTGTCCCTGACGTTGGCTGTTTCAGCTTTCCTTTAGACTGTACGCATCTAATTGCCTTAATTGCCACTTGTATTTAAGAATTGGTAGATTTGCATGTCTAAGATCAAAACCATTGTTGTGTGTGACAGGTTGCAAATATGTCCATAGTTTATTTCAAGCCAGAGCTATTTCTTGTATAAAAGATTGTATAGCAACTTTTTGGCGAATGTTATGTGTATGTTTTATTGACCATATCAAGCAACAGAATGGAGACTGAAAAACAAAAAGTGTTGAGTTTTGTTTGCCGATGATAAAGACAATAGTAAATGGAATTCATTAAAACAAGAGTGCTTAATACATTCGTAACAACAATATTGACTATTTTAATATGGCAGACATGTTATAAAATAAATCACCTAACAATTTGCAACAAATTAATATTTTTAAAACGAAGAAGGAAACGGTAATGAGGATATTAATTTGCATACATACATTACGACATCTATTGCAGACTCAGCTGGCCTGTTTTATTTTTCATTTAAAGTTGCTAGTTTAAAAACATCTCAGTAATCTTTGTTCTATGATGGACAGGAAAAACAGGAAAACAACATAAGATTTGATTACAGTTACGTATTATGGGTAGCTCTGGTGTAATGGAGATGTTTTTGGTTATATACGGATTGAATAAGTTTTTATACCAGTATTTGATAGATTTGATCAATCTATTACATTTCAATATTATTAGGAAACTCTTAGACTAGTTGACTGCTCGTGTTTGTGTTTATTCACTGATCATCATTAAACAACTGTATAATATTGTCTTATGATATAAAAATCCAAAGTCAGCCAGGCACCAATAAAGTAGCACGTAACACAAAATTCACAATAAACAAATATGAGTCGATCAGTATATAGTGGCATTACTGCATCGGAGCGGTCAGCTATAACTACGGAAGGCATAATTATCTGAAGATTCATAAGGCCTTTAAAACTGCAATTCCAAAGATGGTTATTTTGCACTTGATAGAATTGTAATGTATGTTTTAAGCATATGAAAATCCATTACGAATATCGAACGATGGGCGCCGTATTTCACTATTGCAGCAAAATGCCTCTGAAGATTTTTGTGGAGAAATGTGTTGATTATAAACAAGAATGTACTATCCTCTCTTTGTGAGTAAGGTATGAATATTTTCAAATATTTTTTCTGCTAATCATTATGTTTATCAACACCATGTGCTCATTCGTTTTTGTTTAATATGCAGTTTTCCAAGATAATAGCTTCCATTCGGCAGGAAATTAATTCCATTAGTTCCATTACGTTTTGAAAAAAAAACTAAACGCAGATGAACAAAATAAGAAACAGCCGTTAAAACATATCTACTATGCAAGGCTAATAACATAATGCAAGTGATTATGAACATCTTGCCTTTATTTAACGTTATCAACAACTCCGATGCTACTGCAATTATAGTGGAACCGTGAAGAATCACTTTTTCAAATCGTTAATGTTGTAGGATACACCTCACTAGTTTGCTAGATTATTACATTGGCAAGTGATTTTTTTCGGACGTTTAGCAATTGTAGTAACTATGATTGTATTGCTTTTCACTTTACTTTTATTTTATCAATTGGATGCTTGTTCGTGTGTTTAGTTATTTTGATAAGATTGATACATATCTGGACAAGCTTCAGGTCTCTTGAACATGTCCAATAACACAGCGAACACTACCGACACAAGTTTAATATTCCCAAAACGTTTAATAATGACTACATTTAAATCCTAACGACTAATGTCGGGGTCACCGCTTTGGAGTAGGAGTTCACCTTTGATTTAAATCAGGTGATTAGTATCAAACTTCACAACAAACTCAAACAATTAATGAAAGCGATAGTATGCGCTGGCCAAACTAGGTCAATCGGTACAAAACAATACAGGTATTCTTGACTCCAGAGAAATAATGAACATTTCAGATTTTATGCATGGAAACATACTCGACCAATTCAACCTATACGAATGGGAAGGTATCATATAACCTTTTTTACGTGATTATTGACATACGGACTGAACTTCAGTACACACAATTATTTAGCAAAATATATAAAAACACCATCATAAATATTTCAATACACGACTAAGAGCTTCATTAAACAATTTCCAGGTACATATAGAAGTGAAGTATAGTTATCCGGTAAACTCAATTCTCAGAAAGGTGTCCAGAAATCGATTCCTTTTAATATAATCATGATGTCTGCAGCATTCAAATGAAAAAAAAAAACATCTTAAAACTAGTTTTTTTCACAAAAATCTGGTGCAAAATGTTTGTGGACATTTTAACAACATTTTAATTATTTCAAAAACTGTTTACACATTTTAATCGATGCCAATAGTTTAATATCATCAATAACGCAAAACCCTTCCATCATTGAGGTAAAAAAAAATCAAAACATTTCTGCCAATCTTGGTGCCGCGTTTTATTTAAGGCACATTTGTTTTGTGGTTTGTTTCATATGAAGCTTTTCCAGATAATAGTTTCCATTTTCAGAAGACTAATTTCCATTTTTACCAACATTTGGTTTTGAATGAGGTAAAGACTTAAAAAATAAAAATAAGGAGAGACAGCCGTTTTAAAAAGTTACGACGCAAAGCCTATGACAACATCGTGAAGATTATAAAGCAGCCTGCTTGAAGTGCACATAATATAGAGCACTCATTTGACTGCAATGTTTGTGGAACCCAGCAGCTCCGTTCATCCAAGATTTCCTGTTCAAATTACATCTATGGTGATAGTTCATGTTATCCACAACACCGATTCAACAGCAATTGTTGTGGAACCAAGCAGTGCAGTTGATCCGGGAATTTTAGTTAAACTTTGGATGTACTGTCCTGTCTGTTTCTTCATCTCCAAGTGATGTCTTTTTGTGGTCTTTGAATAAAATTATGATATTGTTTATCATATTTTATTATTTCATTCTCCAATTGATTCTGGTTGCGTTTAGGCCAACAAATGACATTTTGCTTTATTCAATAAAACGTAAGCCAAGTTTGAGGTTGAGATCTCTTCAACTCGTTAAACAACACAATATTATCAACAGGGACAAGCTTAGTATCATAAATGGTTACCTAAATACTAATCTTTCCATAACAAGGAAACCTCACACTACCAAAATCCGTAAAAACAAGACTGAAAGAACACAAATACAATAGAATATCTTAGACAAGCTCAGTAACAAAATGTTTAGCAATATTGTTTTTAAAAACTCAAAAATCTCATAACACACACTGAACAAGAGCACACAACGTAGAAACAAGAAGACAGTTATTTCACACATGCACAAAAAGATCTGTACAAATAATTTTTTGGGCGGGTAGTGACGACAAAACAGAAGGTCACTGGGATTTTAAACAAGTAAATTGGTATCAAATTCCATCATTTATTTTAAATAAACCAATGCAATCTAATTTATCTCTCTTAACTAAATAAAGTCCTATTTTTGTACACATATTTGACAATAGAAAAATAACTCAAAGAATCATCTTTCATCAAGTATTGAATAAGAGTGCTAATAGATAGTACTGGTTTTGCAACGCTTCAAAGCTCCCTTGAACCGATTAAATGGTTATTTCAAAAGTCACTCTGATACATGCAAAATGATATTTGACTACAAAATTTCTACAAAGTCTTTCTAAAGTTCAACGGAAACAGATATAGAGACTATTTAAAAGGAAATTTCTACGGATGCTTTCTTAAATTCAAATTAAGTACCATAATGTCAGTTGAACAATTTATAAGAACTAATGTAATAGAAGTGTAAAACTGATCTTGTGATACTAAGTGTCCCACGGGAAACATGAAAAGGACGTTTGAATTTTTTTCTTTTCCATTATTTGAATGAAAACTACCCTTTTTTCAAGGGCACAGTTTGAGATTGCCTATAACGTCTTGAGTAATCGCACACACCATTGTGTACGCAAGATTAAGGCAGGTATTCATCCAACTAATCGATCTAGGAATTTCTATCTGACGGTTGCTGGAAAATATTGATATAAATTGCGTTAATCAGACATGATAATCACAATAGCGTGAATAAAATAAAGCGTGTGCAAATATAATCAGATTATATGCAGAGAAAATACAAAAGAAATGCAATAAACCAAGTAATCAATCAGGATTAATTTGAAAGAAATTAGGGAAATCATGATAGAGTACTTGAAAGCGACTCTCTTTTCACTTTCTTACATCTAAATAGAGGGCAAGCGCGCACTTATTTGATATACTATTATGGGCCCTTGCGTTCTGCCCCGTAAAAGTGAATTTTGACTACTTGGCTTGTCCTTGTTTATTGCATTGTATTTTTGAAATATCCGTTATCACCCGAATTCAAATTTTATTAGAACAATAACGACCTTGTTGAAGCTTCATTTTTTCACTGACATACATCTTTAAAATTGTTAACTTCCCGACCTATTTTACTTTAGAAGAAAATGGAATATGACGCTTCCGCATCAGCTTTCTTTGAGACTTTACGCAACTGATTGCAATTACTTCCACCTCTTTTCAAGAAGCGGTTCAACCTTTTGGTGCATAAGATGGTATTATTTTTCAAAACTGATACATTACATATTCGAGTATAGTTTGTGACAGGCGAATGGTAAATCTAGCTTGGCTGTACTTACTTGAACATGCAACTAAATGTGAGCAAGACAAACAATAAAAGAAGTGTTAAGTTTTGTTTCGCTCTGATTAAGATAGCAGTAAAGTATACTTATATGTTTATTATGTAACAACTTAGGTAGCTAATAGCTTTCCTAAGAAACTGGTAATTAAGAAATGAATTAACCCTCGTCTTTAGAAATAACGACCAATATCCTTGACTAACTAGCTTTTCTTCTTCATCAATCCTTTCTGGTATCAAAGTCCCTTAGAAGTACTGTCCGATTTGGGACAGGAAAAACAACAATACTTTTTGTTTATATTTCATAACTTTTGGCTGTTTTTTTACACGAAAATGCTTTGTTCTGTTTTTGGTTAAATTCTTTAATTTCAGGATATATACGTAGTGCATTGAGAAACATAATGAATTTCAAATTGTAAAAATATTCAGTTAAGAACAACATCTAACAACGGAGTCGTTTGTCACTTTTGATGCAAAATGTATTTGAAGATTTAAGGATACCTATATTCATAACATTTTGTACTTATTTCTATCGATGATACTATTTATAATATTTTAGTTTAATACCAACACTCATAGTACATCTTTTCTTCGCGGCAATATAAATACTTGCATGTAGTTTTTGTTAATCTACGTGCAATGACAATCATTTTTTCACTGCATAGTTATATTTTCTTTTGTTTTATATGCAGCCCTTTATGAAAATAGCTTCAATTATTCAGACAAATTGAATGACGTCCGTGCAATAATTTTGCTTTAAATAAGGTAATAACTTATTAGAAATAAACGAAAGGAAAGACAATCATTTAACAATAATGACGTTGCTAAGCCAATTTCAAAGCCACAGAAAACCCTCAAGATTATGGTTTTCCACGGGCTTAACAGCACACATTGGACGGCAACTCTCAAATGGTCAGTTTGACTTATTCCATGTAACGACATCCTTAGCAGAAATCGGAAAACCGTAATATAAAGTACGCCAGCACTTTAACTTACTAGACCAGCCATTGCAACAACGAACCATACACAGTTTCCCAATCATAAAGGTACTTCCATACTCATTACAACAACATTCGGCTACGGTCATTAAAACCGATGCGCCAATTTTGAAGTTCCAGATCTATACTATGAAAGACATTGTATTGCCAACTAGCTTTCCTTTTGGAAATATTGATAGGCCCAAGGCCAGCCCATAAATTCTAAAAATATCATTAACTTTAACAATAACAAGTTTCATTTTACAATTTATTTGAATTTATATGGTAAAAATGGGACTTACCTGTGATATATGATATAACCAATATCCTCGATTACTTTGAAACACAGGTGGGGTAGCACAAACTTTACAGATATGAAAACATCTTATTGCATTACCCTACCCGTTGACATTTATGGTAGTTTCACAGAAATTACACTATTTTCCTATATGTTTACTGACTAGTAAGATTAAAAATCATAATAAGCATCACCATTAAGACTTATTGGTTAACTATAGTTAATTCACTATTCGTTTTACCCTCGATTAGTCGCTTATTTCAAGTAAATTCCATGTTTTTGTGTTGAACTTTCACATTGCGTCAGCCATCTTGTTGTTTACATGCACTTCCTTTTCGCTCAAGGTCACAAAGTACATCTACGCATAATTTCACGGTTAGTGATTTGCAGCTACCACTGTTATATTCCATAAGCCTGCTCAGTTATACTAACATTCTAGTCTTGTTTACATCAGAGTAAAGACATTGATGTTTCTATCTTTAGAATTAAAAGTCGTAGACAGTGTCGGAAACGATCGATTAATTTCGATAGCATTTCGATCGCATTTTTAGATCGATCAAGTTGTTCGACACTTTTCGATTCACTTTTCGAGTCTTTTCGATCAATTATTTGATCGATATATTTTTCTGAGTATAAAAGGGCTGCGATTTTTCAGTTCAGGGTTCAGACATTTTTGCTATTAGTGAGTACAGCCGCAGTATTGAAAATATTGATTTAAAGCTTTACGCAAGTAAAAGTACGTTATAGCGGCAGTATTCGAATTATTTAAAACGGCTAGATTTTGTTTTATACAAATTTATACGAGTTTATAGTAACTTTATGCAAATACCATTTATAACTTAAAACAATAGAATTCTTTAACATTTATTAATGATATTGTTGAATGTGGAAGTGAAGGCTGACTTAAATGAATATTAATTGTACTGTATACTATGAACTATACGCAGCGACATATTATTACAGTTTAACGCGATAATCGAGGGGTATATTGTGTTGGCGTTATTTGAAAACATTATTTCTCCGTCCATAGAAATAAAACATATAAACGTTTAAAATTACTTTCTTTGTCTTGCATCTATTATTAGCTGAAGGAAAGTCATAAAGCCAAATTAAGGTGTCAAGCATACAAAGTAATGTCAGGAAAACGACTATGAACATAAACGGTGTATCACAGTTTTAAATTGAAACAACGTAATATTGTTGGTGTATTTACTGAATAGTACCGGTGTTACAGTTTAACACGATTTGTCTAGCCATTGTTTGTCCCCGTCCTTAATTCAAGCCAGCCCGATTAACAGTACCCTAGGTACCCCGGAACCGCAACAATATTTGATCGATTCATGAAGTCCAGTCGAGGCATTTGTACCTCAAGTCCTAGATCCTTATAATTAGCAACCAAGACAATAATTACGTCATTGTTAAGGACTTCAAAGTTTCTGCCTGACACTACGTACAAAACCACTTCAAGGTTAAAACCATTATGTGGATCTGATGTGTACATTTGCAATGGCATGTACAACCTGGTTTAAATGGTCACTTGTCTAAAGCAACCACATTGACCATTTACCACAGGTGTGACTGTTTGATATGTGATCTATCTGTAATTCACTAGTTCAGTTTATATTCTGTACTGTACTGTACATAATATGTTGTTAGATAAGTTAAATCATAACGTGGCAATAAATGGAGAAGGTTAAGGCCGAACAGACGGTTAACGAGACAAACAAAACGCCGCAAATTGACAGACGGAATACACGTAATCACAACACCGTTAGTGTTAGATAAACCACCATATTTAGCTATACATCACCTTAACTATTGCATTTTATTTGTATTCAGGTCTAGTGGCATTGTATCGAAATAAATCTTTGTTATTCCATACTGGTTTAAAGCATGCATCACTAAATTGTTGGTGGCTTTATCGTCTTAAATGTTGTGATTAACATTATTTTGACAACTTTTACGCCCATTGAATACAAAACACGTTCTTAGATCAAATTCACACTCTATTTATGCTTTCAATTGTCTAAATTGATATCACGATTTTGTTGTTTTTATTTAACGGTTCTGGAAGTCTGCTAGAAGAGGCATGTATATGTGCATGCAGATATATTATTTATTCGTGCTAAATTTTATCAGTTATTTGCTGCCTTATCTAGTGTATAACTATCGTGTGCCTTTTGATTCGACAATATTCTCTTACGAATATAGAAACACGTTTACAAACCACAGTTAGTAAACAATCCATTTAAAATCAGAAAAAAACAACAGATAATTGATAAGGCAATATTTTTCCATAGTTTTAAACAGACCCGTTTCTTCAAATGTTACTTCGTACTTCTATTAAGATATTTGAACCAAAACTAATACAGCAACAGGCAGACACCCACTGCACATTTTTTTAAGGAATTTCAGTCTAAATACCATATCATTTTCAAGTTGCTATTCAACGCTTTTCAGCAAAATGTATATTTCAGACAACAGCTTCATTAATGAAAAATTATTATTTTACTTAACATCTGAGCACGATACCGAAAAGCACCATAACAATATTACTTATAATGCTGTTTGCTTGGTATACAGCATTTAAAGAATGGATACTATTTCATAAAAAAGATAATTCCCGTTGTTTCCTTGGTTCTCTTCTGTATAAGGTAATTACTAGACGAAAAAAAAAGAGAAGAGACAGCTGTTTTAAAACACTTACGTCGCAAAGCCTTTAACAACAAAATAATAATATAAAACATCCTGTTTGTACTACAAACTACAGCGACGATTTGACTGCAAGGATTATTAAACTAAGCAGCTTCCATCAGTTCCGCTATTTTCAGTGCAAATAACAATTTTGAAAGTCACGTTCTGTCTGTTTGTTCTTGTCAGCAACAGTACGTCACATCTTCCAAATTCTGATTCTTTTACGATAGCCTTAAGTTGTAATTTGAGAATGTTTTCATTTGCAACTGATGTCTGGATGTAAGGTTCTTAATTTTTTAACAAAATTATCAGTTTGCTTTTTTACTTCATTTTGGTTTAAGTTGATGCTTTTTGGTGATGCATGTCACTTTTCTCGTATTGATAAATGTTTGGACAAGTGTTACGTTAGGTCATATGACTAGTCCAATAGCACAATGTCAACCAAATGAAAAAGCCAAATAGTCAAATATTTAACACTCAGTAGTATTTATAGCACATTTACTGAACAAGAGCACACAACGTAAAAACAGCATGGACATACCACTATGTATCAAACCATCTTCATTTACAACTGTTTAGTCTCAACGATCTGAATCGGTCGGCGAAACGGGATAACATCTGGGTTTAAAGTAGTGGAAAGGTAACTGTTATTGTACAATGACAACCCAGTCAAAACCAACTCAACATTAAGTGGAAACAAAGATTTAATATGTATGTTATTTCTTTTTAGTGTATTGTTTTCTTTGAATGTCTATTAGGTTTTGCACAACAGGCTCATTGTCAATCGTTGACCGCTTTGCTAATCCATTGAGTTTCATTGGGCAATTGAATTAAAAGCTACCGAAAAAAACGACATGTTAGATCAAAATGTTTTATGTTCATTATGCAATGTTGATTATTTCTTAATATTTGAAATTTATCAGTGCAACAGGAAACCAAAATATATAGAATGACGTTTTTTTAAGTCCAACACAGCGTTTAAACTGAAGTACCAAAGTGTTCCAATGTAGTGATCATTTAGATGGTATTATTTTTGCCGTATCTTTTAAGGCCAGCATAGGTCAATTTTCTGGACTTTTAACATGCTTTTGGTTAAAGAGTGTATTACGACCAAGAAACGTGGATACAAATGACTAAAAGGAAAATAAGATATAAATGTGAGTATATCAATTAAAGTAAGGGTTAATAACTAGCATGGCCGCGTCCAAGCAAAGCATCCAAAGTCATCTGTGTAAAGGTTTATAACTAATATGACCCTTTTTAAGAAAAGCATACAACTAAACCATCAGTTAATCATGAATTGTTTTTGTTTCCATTGTTTTTTTTATTGCGTCCCAGTGTATTGTTGCTCAAAAATTTGCTTTGTCTTGCGGCACTTTCGCTGTTTTGTTTTTAACAAAATTATCAGTTTGCTTTTATACTTCATTTTGGTTTAAGTTGATGCCTTTTGGTGATGCATGTCACTTTTCTCGTATTGATAAATGTTTGGACAAGTGTTACGTTAGGTCATATGACTAGTCCAATAACACAATGTCAACAACATGAAAAAGCCAAATAGTCAAATATTTAACACTCAGTAGTATTTATAGCACATTTACTGAACAAGAGCACACAACGTAAAAACAGCATGGACATACCACTATGTATCAAACCATCTTCATTTACAACTGTTTAGTCTCAACGATCTGAATCGGTCGGCGAAACGGGATAACATCTGGGTTTAAAGTTGTGGAAAGGTAACTATTATTGTACAATGACAACCCAGTCAAAACCAACTCAACATTAAGTGGAAACAAAGATTTAATATGTATGTTATTTCTTTTAAGTGTCTTGTTTTCGTTGAATGTCTATTAGGTTTTGCACAACAGGCTCATTGTCAATCGTTGACCGCTTTGCTAGTCCACTGAGTTTCATTGGGCAATTGAATTAAAAGCTACCGAAAAAAAACGACATGTTAGATCAAAATGTTTTATGTTCATTATGTTCATTATGCAATGTTGATTATTTCTTAATATATGAAGTTTATCAGTGCAACAGGAAACCAAAATATATAGAATGACGTTTTTTAAGTCCAACACAACGTTTAAACTGAAGTACCAAAGTGTTCCAACGTAGTGATCATTTAGATGGTATTATTTTTGCCGTATCTTTTAAGGCCAGCATAGGTCCATTGTCAATTTTCTGGACTCTTAACGTGCTTTTGGTTAAAGAGTGTATTACGACCAAGAAACGTAGATACAAATGACTAAACGGAAAATAAGATATAAATGTGAGTATGTCAATGAAGGTAAGGGTTAATAACTAGCATGGCCGCGTCCAAGCAAAGCATCCAAAGTCATCTGTGTAAAGGTTTATAACTAATATGACCCCATTTAAGAAAAGCATACAACTAAACCATCAGTAAATAATGAATTGTTTTTGTTTCCATTGTTTTTTTATTGCGTCCCAGTGGATTGTTGCTCAAACATTTGTTTAATCTTGCGGCACTTTCGCTGTTTAATAATTAAGAAAATCAACTTTCAGAATCTGCCTTAAAGATAATACAAGTTAGTTTGTGCTAAATTTGTCTCCAAACAATTGATAACAATCACAAATCATGCAGAAACACCTCCCATATTAAGACTGACATTTCGAGGAAGAAAATATATCGATGGATGTAGGTATCAGTCTTCATTTGAATGAATTGAGCTTGTCGTTAATCAGTGAACATTATAAATATTATTCGGATTTCAGAATCACTGTGTTATGTTGATTGATCTTGGACCAGACCAAAACTACACTATCTTTAACAAATAGTTGTGTTAAACAGAAAAAAAATACCTTATACACTACCACATAACTTAAATAAGTTATATAATCAAATGTGTACGAATTAAATTATTAAAGGAGTAAACATCATTGTGTGATTTCATCCTTCTTACGGAGGAAAATTAAGGGAAAACATTTTCAAGAGTTTGACAAAGAACATATGACTGTTCAACAAGTGTGTATTAGACTCCATTGAACTCATTTTCCGCGTTAAGTTCAAAAGCGGTTAGCGCATCATTTATCGGTTAAGTTTTTTATGAGTGTGTGGTATGTGTGTGGTGTTTGTATTCATGTTTGCGGTGTTGATATCTTTGTGTCTCTAGTTCAATGTCTTTAAAGCCCTTTCTTTCTGTCCCGAAATAGGGTTTATTTTCGAATTTTCGCCTACCTGGCTTACCCCTGTAGTTTTAATTTTATCTGTATATCTGACAGTATACTGGTAAATGCATTTTATTTATGTCTATCAGAAGACGATCAATAAGACAAGAGTATCAATGTTTATATAAACGATGGTTTATCAGACAAACATGATAAACACGATATAACGAAATAAATGTAAGTTGCGCGAAAATAATCAGAAAATCTGTTAAGCTAGTACAATAATAAAGTCATAAAGTGTAAAGCAAATCGGGCTTACGCATTTAAAAAAGGAGGTTGGAAACTGTTTATTGTCATTGTAGAATAGATATTAACTCTTAAATTGATCCAGATGAAGGTGAATCTCTCCACCTGCAGTTAAAATACAAATATTTTCTCGTTTAATGAAATGTTTATATACGATGTGTTTTTTTAAAATATTTCATATCTGGTTAAAGATCTGTGAGTGAGTATTTTGTTCTGTTGAGGATGTTGATGGCATTTTAATAATATCCATTTCTTAACAAATTATTTACTTACAATGAAATAGATGGTTATCTTTTTGTGTCCCCAGATGTCAACGAAATATTGAGTTGGTAAATGAAAACGCTGTGCAAACAGTACGTAGTTTCAGGTCTGAGAATAAAACATAACTTATCTTTCTTAATCTAATGTACGCTCATTAATGCAATCACCTTTGCACAGATGCCGAAAATGAGTTTGTCCGTTCTTGATGTAAGACGAACGGCTTAAAACATCTGGATCATGATGAACAAACGTGCTTACTGTGGGATCGATTACATATATGATTAAACCAATTGTATCGAAATTATATCTCATTAACCATCCAGGCAACTATGTATTGTCATACGACCACTATGAGGTAACCCGCAAATGTATTAGGAATGTTTATATATATGTTATCTGTGTCAGTTGGCTTTGCCCACAACCTTAAAACAAGAACGTCGTCTGTTAGAAAATCGTTTCTGAATTGATCTTGTTTTACTTTTCTATCTTTTCAACAAACTTTTCCTGTTACAAAATTATGATAAAGTTGGTATCAAAGGGCACAGAAAAGCAACTATCGGTTTGTTTATAGTTTCATTTCATGGTTATATGTGTTTCTGTTTTTGCTTTTTGAAATACATAAAAAAGTTATCCAGCAAAAATAAAAGAATATTGTACTTAAAATAAATCTCTTCACGATAAACTATATTAGGAAGTCCCTTTGCACAACACTTTTTTTCTAAAATACATCTGCACATGTAAGAAAACGTACATTTAATATTTAGTAAACATTTCACATGGTTCTGTCGATGGTGATTTTATCAACAAGTATTTAAAATCCTCAATTCGTTGATAAACAATATTTGAAAATATTCATGTGAAAATTTCCACATAGTATCAGTGTGCAACTGCATGCGTTATATACATTCGATTTGTTTATTTATATTAGTTTTGGTTGATGTGCAGGTTACTTGGGGCCAGTAATTACTTCGATTATTCCGGTAATTAGTTCTCTTTATTTCCAATAGTGTTTTTGAACCGATATTGGGCGAAAGAAATATGTACCAAAGATGTCAATACATATTGCGAATACAGCGAAAATTCAATTCAAAATGTTCATGTGTGACTGCGTTAACAAATGTACCTACCTATCATCATTTAAAAAGTAAAAGGCATTGTTCTGACGAATTCTGATTTATTACAAAACTAGACATTAGGTTATTTCGCATGATTCGGAAAGTTATAATGCTATGCTTGGCAACCTATTTGGTTCATTTTCTTCTGTTAAACGAATTGTAGATTATAATACCCGTATATGGTAAATCTGATCAATCATCTATTATATTTCAATATAAGAGGAAACTCTAAGACCTGTAGACTGATTTTATCTGTGTTTTATAACTGTATAACATTATCTTATGGCATTAAGATCAAAATCAGTCAGACACCAATAAAGCAGCACATAACACAAAATTCACAATTAACAAATATGAGTTGATCAGAATATAGTCGCATTACTGCATCAGAGCGGTCAGCATTAACTACAGAAGGCATTATTATCTGGAGATTCACGAAGCATTAAAGGTCCAAACTTAGTGAAAGCTGTAATACTGAAGATGTTTGTTTTAGATTTAGGAAATCAATTGTATCAGTTCACCAATAACTGTGATATCTTCAATGTACTTAGAAGCCATAATTTGAACAACCAAGATCTCCTTTTTGTACACATATTTTATAATAGAAAAATGAATCAACGAATCATCTTTTATCAACAATTGAATGAACATGCTCATAGACAGTACTGGTATTTGCAACACTTCAAAGCTCTTTTGCACCGATTTAATGGTCATTTTATGAGTCACTTTGCTACATGCAACATGCTCATCTTTGACTAGATATTTCTACGATGTCTTTCAAAGGTTCAAAGTGAACAGATACAATTTATTTAAAAGGCTTATTCTACAGACGCTTTCATAAACTCAAATAAAGTACCACAAAATCATGTGTACAATTAATCAGAACTAATGTATTTGAAGTAAAAAAAAATGATTTGTGATACTAAGTGTCCAACGGGAAACTTGAAAAAGACATTAGAAATGTTTTACTTTTCCATCATATGAATGAAATCCACTCATTCTTTCCAATGGAACAGTATGAGATGTTTATAAAACTTCTTGAGTGATTGCATAAACCACTGTTATGCAATATTCAGGCAGGTATTCATTCCAACTAATCGATCTTGGGTTTTCATCTGACGGTTTACTGTTAAAAAATGATATAGATGACGTTAATCAGACATGTTCATCACAATATCGTGACTAAAATAAAGCGTGCGCAAATATAATCCGACTATTTTCACAGCAAATACACAATAAATACAATAAACCAAGCAATAAATCAGTACTAATTTGCTAGAAAATATGGAAATGATGATAGTGTGTTTGAAGGCGACTCTCTTTTCACTAAATTTTCTTACATTTGAATAGTTGGGGAAGCGTATACTTATGTAATATATTATTATGTAAACACATGCTTCCGGCGATGGTGATATTATCAATACGTGTTTAAAATCCTCTCTTTGTCGATAACAACCTTTTAAGACATTTATGTAAATATTTTTAAATAGGTCCTGCATGCTAGTTCATGCGGTATATACATTCGATATGCTTAGGTTTGTTTACATTACTTTTGGTTGATGTTCAGATTTTCCGAGACAGATGGCTTCCAAAGACTTGTAATTAATTATAATTATTTCCATCATTTTTTTATCAAGATACTCGTTAAACGACGACATATACGATAATAATAACTGTTGTTGAACATTGATGTGTAAGAGAAACAATGACACCATACTAGTGATTATGAGAAATTCTGCTTGCATACAGAACAGAGCAAAAAGCAATGAATTGACTCCAAACAATTGTCAGGCTTAAAAAACGGAGTAATCAATAGAAATAAAAAATAATGACGTATTCAGAATATGAACGTCGGTGTTGCAGATATGCCTTTTCAATTAAATGAAATTTCATTACTTGAGTTCGTAACACAGTCTGATCCATACTGACAAAACATGTTTTGTATCCGATTTTTACATAACAATAACTTAGACAGCAATAACTCGCCCAGCGGAATAAAACTTGATCATGATATTGTTTAATGGAACAAGGATGACGTATCAAATCCAAATATTTAATCAAGAAGGACACACAAGGGAACATACACAGTACACATAAATGAAAACCAACTGCAGGATATGGAAGAGGTGTTCTTAACTGAACGGTGAAATTCGTTGAAACGTCATTGCATTAAATTTGATAGTGTGGTTGCATGTTCTACTATTAGCGTTGATGACGTCAAAAAGAAAAAAAAAACATTATTTGAAAGTAGTATGTAGAATCATGCAGTGTATTTGCTGTCCAAAGGTAAATGACAAGCACTAGTTTTAAAGGTGTCAATTTCACAGTCATAAAAAGCATGGGCTTATAAGGGATGTTTGCTCGTGTTATCTCGAAATGGACGTCAGTATTACTTTCTTTTCAGGTAATTAAATCGAGTGTTATTGCATTATCTTTCAGCTTTCGTCAAAATTGAGGGTAAGTAGTTTGATAAAACTATATTCAATGCATACTTCTTTCAAATATAAGACTAAAAATACACTGTTTTATCATTGATCACTTTAATTTGTGTTCATTATCTGTTATCTAACACATTTTCTTGACACCCAACACACCTTACAGGCAGGTTGAACTACATTAACCTTTCATGATAGTATGTTGAGAAGCATTCACAGAAAATGTACTTAAAACTTCACTGTTTGCTTACATGTATTATACCTCTCTTTTAAAATCTACATTCGATTATGTTTTAAGTTCCTTTTAACGTAATTATCATTATACTTATACATTCCAAATTTGTCAGATGGAAGTTGTTTTGAAATGTGAAATATTACGTATTCGAGCACTGTTTATAACAATCGAATGGTATTGGCGTGTACTAGCTTTTGCATGTTAATGAATGCGAAGCAGACAAACAAAAACAAAAGAAGTGTTTAGTTTTGTTTCGCTCTAAAAAATAGCAGTAAACTATATTCAAATGTTCGTAATGAAACAAGTAAGGAAGCTTATAATCTTCCTAAGGAACTTGTTCAGAAGTATTACATTATCCCACGTCTTTATAAATAACGACGTATTTTCAAGTTTAACCTGCTTTATGTATCTAGTTTTGTCACCAATCATTCCTAGTTTCAAATTCCCTAAGACGTTTTGTCCAAGAATAGGAAAAACATCAATATCTTTCGTTTATATTAATATTTAACGACTAACTCTTACGAAGAAAATGCATGGTAGTATTTTGGTTTAATAATTTTATTTATTATCTAATAAGAATATATACATATGGCATTAAGTAGCAATTAGTTTATAATATTCAGTTTAGAATAATAACAACGGAGTCGTTCCTTTTTCGAAAATTTGAGGATACCTATACTCATAACATATTTGACTTATTTCAATCGATGCTATTTGTAATATTTTTGTTGAATACCAATAATTATTATAAATCTTTTCTTCACTGCGATATAAATATTCACATGTAGTTTCTGTTAATCAAGACGCAATGGCAATCGTTTCTTCCCTGCTTAGTTATATTTGTTTACATGTTTTTTTTAAATATGGTTATATTTTTTCAGAAATAAACGAAAGGAAAGACAGTCGTTTAACAATAATTACTTTGCGAAGCCTACGACAAAGTCATTGCAAACCCTGGAGATTTTGAAACATCGTTTTGGTTCAACAACAAAAATTGGACAGCAATTATTGTGGAATCTTAGTAGCTCAGTTGATCTTTTTCATTTTAAGGTAAACTCACCATTGGAAGTCACATTTTGTCTCTTTGCCATTGCCACATATAATCAGCACTACGTATTTGTAATTGGTACCATACATCCCTATCAACGCAAACTGTTTTGTTATAATAACTTTTATAACAAAACGTAACAAAGAATAATTTTGCATTTTTGGCAGTTAAGATGTCAGAGGTTTTTAAGTTATATTCCCGTCTACTTTTGAATAAAGGCGTCCATGAGAAATCTGTTTTCTACAATGACCTTATTTACCGTTCCTATTTCATTATGAAAATTGTTCGATACCATATTCCTAAAAGGTTGTGTTTCATGGGGAGCAGAAAAAATAACTTAAGGGTTTGTTTATATGTTCGTTTCATGGCTAAATAAGTGGCGTTGTTCTTGAATATTAGCGTTCCATAGCAACAAGACAACGTAATAGTAATTATGAGACATCCTGCTCCCATTAAAACATAATCCACAGCACTGAATTGACTCAAATTATTGGGGAACTTAGCAAGCAATTAGATATGCATTTTCAGCTTAAATATTATTTCCGTTTTAATCTTGTTTTAGAAATTCTATATAAATTGCTGTTTATCAAACATCACATGAGTGCATATATCTAAATACGAATTTTGTACGCTTGGATGTAAACTTCATCATAATGTCGGGCAAGCATTTGTTGAAACCGATCTACGGAAATAGATAACAATTTATTAAACGCTGCTTTCTTATCTCTAGTGTAGAGCATCCTATTACCTCTCTAATGACTTGGGCTATATTGCTGTTTATCGAGTTACAAGGATGGATAAGACGATATCACGCATTGACGTACATTCGGTCGTTGATTTTGTAGTTTTGAGTAGATTTTATCTAGAAAACAAATGCTTGATACATGTTTTCCGCCTTAAACTTATCCGTTTAAGTTCTAGAAATGTTATCGTTGTTATTGTTCTTAACACAGCTGTTGTTAATGATGAAAAACAAATCATTTGGAAATTTAAAATATATTCAAGGTTTGAAGGTCAATTTTTCTTATCCTTTGGAACGAAATCAAAAATAAAAGGCGGTGCACTTGACCGCGACATGGTAAACACAAGCCCTTTTGTTTTACGGATTAGCCGTTGCAACATGGTCAAGAAAAATACACAGTTTCCAGTCGTTAGGAAAATGCGATAAACTTTATAACAATATTCCGCAACAAACATAAAAACTAAACTATACCAATTTTGATATACCAGATACCACAAGGAAATACAATGGTAGCAAGCTTTCAATATGGAATTATTTGGTCTATTCATTAAGTTCAATTAAGGAATTTTGATTGTCCAAAAAGCCCTACATCCATATATCATGCAGCCAAGACAATTTTTCAATGTCATTTGTTAATGACCTGGGATTTAAAATATTCTAGATATTCGCCAAATTCTGGATGACACTAGTAATATGGTTTAGATATTAGATATTTTAATGGCTCATACTATATGCCATATTCTTGTCACTTACTTGTTAAATATATATTGTGTATTTAAAAAAAGTGGTTAGGCAAGTAAAGTACATGTCATGACAATATATATGTATATAAACTAATAAACTAAACACAATTATAAAGAAATAACCTGCAAACGAATGGGTCAAGCAGGAGCGAAATTGCTCAAACATTTATCCGACATAGCTCAAAAATACCTTGGCTGTTGCATAGTAAGTAGACAACAATTGTACAAGAGTTACAACAGCATTAAAATTACGTCATTTACATTTAAGAAGTATGAACCTTGCGAGGTTAACATTCCATAAATAAAACAACACAAGCTGTCTAATTAAGAGTAGTGCCTAATTACTTTATATTTACACAGTAGAAGACGAGTTCCATTTATTTTATTGTTTCAATTATATGACAACCTAAAGGCTTATGTTTGGAATGATTTATGTGCTGATGAAATAATGTGGCCAATGTTCTCATATTAATTGATGTCAGCATATAAGGATATGTCATGTTTTGCAACATAAAAAATTATTCACGAAGTGTGAAGACTGTCTCGAGACTTTATATATACATACAATCATAAATTCAACTATGCATCACCTATTGAATGATATTTGTATGTTGTACTACAGGCCTTGTACTACGATAAATTTATGTTATGTTATCATCATTAAAGGGTGGGGACTAAATCGTATTGAATGCAAAATGTTAAATGTCTTCTATAGTTTAAATAATCATGTGCCTGTTTATTCGACAATTTGTTTCTTACGATGACAGAAACACATCTTTAAACAACATTAAGTAAATTATCCATTTTAAAGCAGAAAAAATACATTTGATTTGGAAAGGAATGTTTCCCTTCTTTAAAACAAACTACTTTGAGTGAAAATATCTATCCCGAATTTTGGTAACATTCACAAGTTTAAAAATGTTTCTAGGTAAATGTTTGTATTTTTTTCATTGTGTACATTTATATATTATATTTAGTGTTTCTGGGTTTAAATTGAAAATATTTCCAATGAAAGTAAAGAAATAAATGAATAAACGCAATCGAAATTTAAATACCTTAAGTTGAAGCCGAACCAACTCACTCCTACGCACAGGGTACAGAAGGTAGAAAGTTAAGCTCTTTACATGCTTATCAAATGATGCTCACTATGAGCCAATTTTTGACCACTTTGCGCAAGAGTGAACTTCTGTTTTTATTCCAAAATAAATCTAATTGTTAAGCCGAAGCTTATATTTAATTAAAGGTGGTATAGTGGTAAAAGGTGTCTATCTCTCATCCCAAAACGTGAGTAGGCTCGTTTGTAATTTGTCTAAATGGACGGCAATATTGCTTCCTGATCAGGAAACTGACTAGAACGTATTATTTATCATCCAACGTTTGTCGTGTAAGCTTCACAAGCAATTCGATAAAACTACGAGGGTCACAACTAGGTAGATTCAAAAAAGCGCTAGTAATGAACTTTTTATCATTTATCACTTCAATCTGCGTTCGCTATCTTGTATCTAACACAATGTCTTGACAAGAAATACACCTAGGCAGGTAGTAGAGGTTGTTCACTATATCTTTTTCCCGATAATATTCCAAGTCATATGTAAATAAATTGTTCTAGAATTTACGCTTTCATACTGACCATCATTGTTATGATTGCTATGCATTCTACTACTTCGTAATCATTATAAAAACAAAAACAATCGTATTGTGTCTTGCGGATAAATTTCGATATAATTTATATAATTAACCGTGTACATATGATAAAAATAAGATGGTTTTGGATGGTCTTTAAATTCGTCATAACCTACACAAAACTACCAATATGACCGTATTTATTACAGATATCGCTCTGCGACAATATTCAATATATTATTTCCAAAACCATAAAAATAATTGATTTACTGTTTTTTCATATCAAAAGACACTCCCTCACAGGAATCAAGTTTAATTTCAATCATTTAATTTCTTGCTTCAGTTGACGATATACCATTGTTGCATTATCAGATTCAGATTACAAACAACTTCAAGGCCTTAAAAGATCCTACAAAATATTTTACAGGAAATAATTCCCTTTATTTCGTTGATTGCTTTTAAAAAAGGTAATTACTAGACGAGAAAAGTAAAAGCAGAGACAGCTTTTTTAAAACAATTACGTCGGAAAGCCTTTGACAACAAATATAATAAAACATCCTGCTTGTACTTCACAGAAACTGCAGCGCCGATTTGACTGCAATTATTAGGGAAACCAGCAGCTCCCAGCAATCTTGCATTTTTCAGTGGGAATAACAACTATAAAAGTCACGTCCTGTCTGTTTGTTCAAAAAGGCAAATGTTAAACACTCACTTATCCTTACTGAAACACTGTAATACTAACAAAAGGGCACACAACGTAATGCCAACACAAACAAATCATACATGCATCAAAATATATTCATCTACAACTGTTAAGTCTCACTGCCCTAAATCGGTCATCGGTCAGCGAAACTGGCGTTAAATGGGCATTTAAACTAGTTTATTGCTACTAATAATACAATGAAACTCCAACAAATCAAACTCCAACATTTGGTGAAAACAATTTTTTTTATGTATGTTATTTCTTTCCAGTGTCTAGTTGCGTTGTACTTCGTTGAATGTTCTGCTCATTGTGCATTTAAACAGGCACATTGTTAACTGTTGATAGCTGGGCTGGTTCGCCTAGCTTATACTGGAGGATTGCAAAAAGTAACCGAAAAAAATGATATACTGCATCTGTGCATTTCAAGGTAGTGACTAGTTGGTGATTTAAATATTTTCGGTGTCTTATTAAGCCATATAAAGTGATTAGATAGCCATGTTTTTGGTATATAAACTAAGTTATTGGACAAAACGTGGATAGAAATAACTGCATGTGAAACAATTTATGAATCTGGAGATGTCACATATTACAAGAACAATGTTAGGAACGGTTAATAACTAAACTAAATATGACCTTTTTCAAGCACAGCATACAAGAAGGCCATCAGTGCATGGTGTTTTGTTGATTTTTCCATTGCGTCATAATACGTCGAACATTGACACATTATAGCAATAGCGATCAATCCGTGATCGTTACTTAAAAATTTGTTTTATCTTGCGGCACTTTCAGGATTGCCAATTATTTTTCAACATCTTGCAACAATGCGAAAGCATGGCCTTCATATATAAGGATAACTAGAACTAGTGATTTTCGAAGCAAATAATACATACTTAAAAATTAAAAATAGGTAAATATAATTTTATAATTATATTGAAGGTTCTGACAGCTAAGTTACTAGGCCAGTTGGAATCTTCTTTTTATCACTTGATTGAATTTTACTCTCTACATCATTTTGCGATGAAGCATTATGCAATGTTCTATTAAGCTTCTGTTTTGCATTTAGCAATGTTGCAAAATTGCAGCATGAAGGTAAGACTCCCGCTAAATGATCAGTGAATTATTCTATTAATAAATGTTGGACAAGTGTGAGGCTATGGCCATATAAACTAGATAAGTGTTTAATAAATTCGGGTTCTTGTTAGTTCATGTTTCATCGACCGTTTCAAGCCTCTAATTCCATCATTAATGGTAAAGCTTTTTTTGAGTACGTGGTCTGTTTGTGATGTGGTGTGGTGTTAATATGTGTGTGTCTTCTCTAGTTTGCGTGCTGTTGACTGCTACGCCACGAGAAAGTTTAAAATTAAACACTTTTTTACTTGTTTAGACTTATTGACGTGTGGGAAATTCTTTTCACATTTTATTTCATCGATGGTAAATACTTTTCATCATTAAAGAAGATAAACATCAACGGAAACAACGAGTTTCTTCTTGTATCAGGGAACAACGTTTGTCGTCATTACCCCACCCACCATTTTAACATGGCTGGGAAACGTGGTCCGAAGTCTGGAATTGACCTAGATGAATTAGAGAATAGACTGAATCAACGTTTTGATAAACTAGAATGCATAATGAAAGATTGTGTAAAACAGGAAGAATTCCAACTTGCCAAAAGCAACATCAGAGTGTTGTTATACGAAAATGACAATGTGGCCCAATATACTAAACGGGAGAATATTCGCATCGGCAACTTCTACCCGGATGGAGACTTAACTGACTCTGTGTTAAGCATGTTTAACCATGCTATTTCACTGGAAAACAAAGCCATGAATGATGTTTCGCAGAAGGAGGAGGAGCTCAGCCAATCTGTCATTTCTCCCAGTACTCGTCAGGCTGTCATCACTAGGGCTGACAGAAGTGCCTGTCACTACACTAATCCCATGTCGCGTGGGGCAAAGAAGCAGATCATTGTACGTTTTGTATCGCGCGAGACAATCCGTACACTACACAGATTTAAGAAGAATCTCAAATCCAGTCCTAACCCGCACTATAAGAATATCTACATTATGGATGACCTGACTCCCGTGCGCATAAAGCTTAAAGCTGTGGTCTCGAAACTTCCAGGAGTGGAAAAAAACTTTTGTTATAAATGGTAATATCCATTGTATGTATAAGGGTAAACATTACACCCTGTCCTCACCTGATGACATCTTCGATCAGCTTGCTGTGAATGTTACAGATGATATGTTAAAGGACATGGGTCTGCAGAGATACATCTAGGATCCAGAGGAGGAGGATGAAATCCCCGATGACTTTGTTTATGACAGTTATGTTAAAAGTTCATTTGTTTCTCCGAATTTTGATAATGGTACAAGTAGTACTGTATATCAACTACATACTAGTTCTACTCCTAAACACGTAAATACGTTATGTGCATATATATCACAAATTGATAATCAAACTGTAGTGAATACTTCCAATTTTCATAAAAATGTTGATGATGCTTTCAATGCTGCAAATATTAATGTTACAAGTAATGTTGCAAAGGTTACAAGTTCTAGCGATATCAAATGTTTTGTAAATTGTTTAGATAATTCTGTTTATCCATTACATATTAATTCTAGTCATGTAAATTCATTATGTGTTCAAACTGTGCAAGATAGTCAAACTGAAATTAATACTCCCAGTTTTCATTAATCTGTTGATTGTTCTGTAGATTTTACAAAATATGGTGTTGCTAAAACACTTGATGCAGCTGCCTCAAACTTTAGTATTGATGATAATTGTATCACTTTTACTAATAATGTCGACCATACTTCATATTGTTTGTCTGTTGATACCAGGGTTGTGAACCTAGCCTTTATAAATGTTTGTGGATTTATGTCCAAAATTGATTACCCTGAGTTTGTTGATCTTATTAACAAGTATGATGCCATTGGTTTAGCAGAAACACAATTAGATAGTTATGATGTTCCTGTCTTGCATGGTTATGTTTTTAAAGGTATATGTAGAGAAAAGTTTATAAGAAAATCTGGAGGTGTAGGAATTTTCATTAAGAAGGATTTGGCTGATCAAATTAAAATTCTTGATTGTAGCAATGAAAATTGCCTCTGGTTTAAATTCATTTCCAGTGATGTAATTGTTGGTACAGTTTATATACCACCTGAAGGTTCAAAGTACAGTTCTATCGATATTTTTGATAAATTAGAACGCGATATTGTCGATATTTACTCAGAATTTGATAATGCATACTTTGCTATAGTGGGCGATTTAAATGCTCATACTAAAAAACTAATAGATTTTGTGGAAATTGATCCTTATATTGCATCTCAAAACTTAGATGTTACTACTAGGAATATGTTCTCCATTGCCAATTTATTGGATCTAGGATTTTCAGTTGAAAGGTGTTCACGTGATACTCATGCTCCAAATAACTATGGTTATCGTTTGATAGATCTTTGTAAGTCTGCTAACATATACAAAGCTAATGGAAGATTAGGCAAATATATTGATATTGGTCAGTGTACATGTATAAGCAATACTCTTATAGATTATGTTTTGTTATCGCCGGAATTATTTCCCAGAACTGTACATTTTGAGGTGCAGGAACATGATCCATTGTTCTCTGATGTTCACTCTTGTGTAGAATTTAGTATTAGTATTAATATGTCATTAAATTTTAGTTCTGGCCATGTTTAAAATGTTGTTGATTCCACTGATGATGTTGTAAAAAGACCAATATGGGATAATAATGCAAAAAATCAATTTGTAAGTCACATTGATGAGTTAAAGATCACTGCTTTGGCAGATGAAATAGATAGCTTATGTACTAGTAAGCAGTATACTGTTGATGTTGTTAATCATTTGACAAATAGTGTTTCTAATATTTTAACTAATGCTGCTGATAAATCTCAATTGTTGTTAGAAAAGAAAATTGGTAATAAAACACCTGTTCGTAAACACCTTAAAAAAGAATGGTATGATAATGATTGTAAAGTTGCTAAGTTAAATCAAACTTCGTCATCCAATTGTGCAGATATGTATTCAGAAATTGATTTTGATTCTATCCCGGGCAATAATGAGGAATTAAATATGCCATTTAGTATTAATGAAATAAGAAAAGCGGTACACAGCTTGAAAAACAATAAATGTCCTTCTTCATTTGATAATATTTTAAACGAATATCTTAAGTATAATGGAAGTGAGTCTTTCTTATTACTTGTTTGCAAACTATTTAATTTCATTTTTGATTCTGGAGTATTTCCAGAGGTTTGGAGTAGAGGCATCATTTTCCCAATTTATAAAAACAAGGGTAGCATCAATGACCCGGATAATTATACAGGCATTACAATTTTAAGTTGCATGGGAAAATTATTTACGACTGTCCTAAATAACAGATTAAACTCTTTCCTGGTTAACCACAGTTTACTCTGTGAGGAGCAAGCTGGCTTCAGGAAAAATTATAGTACCATTGATTATGTTTTTTCTTTGAAAATCTTGATTGATTTTTATTTAATGAAAGGTAGACATCTTTACTGTGCCTTTATTGATTATAAGAAAGCATTTGATAGTGTTAATAGAATAGCTTTGTGGCATAAACTCTTAGAAAATAATATAGATGGTAAATGTATTAAGATAATTAATAGTATGTATGATATTGCTAACTCATGTGTTAAAGTTGGTAATTCATTATCAGAGTTTTTTAGTAGTCAAGCTGGTGTTAGGCAAGGTGAGAACCTTTCCCCAATACTATTTTCTCTGTTTCTTAATGATTTGACTCAGTTTATGTCAAGTAGGTTTGAAGGGCTTGAAACCTTTTCTAAAAGTACCTTTGAATGTTTAAGTGATGATGATGTAGATGTTTACCTACGTCTTTATATATTACTTTATGCTGATGACACAGTTATTCTCGCCGAATCTCACGCCGACTTGCAAGCGGCATTGAATGCCATGCTAGAATGTAATATGTGGGATTTAAAAGTTAATCCTAGTAAAACTAAAGTTATTGTTTTTTTTGTAAGTCTAAAAGAACATTACTGAAAGAACAGGATTTCTACTATGATGGCGCTAAAGTAGATATTGTTGATGAGTTTGTGTATCTTGGTGTTATGTTTAGCTACAATGGTAAATTTACTAAAACTAAAAAACTTTTGGTAGATCAAGCTCGTAAAGCAATGTTTGCACTTATAAAAAAATCTCGTAAACTTAACTTAGCTTACTCTTTACAATTGTATTTGTTCATTTCAATGATTGTACCAATATTATTATATGGTTCAGAGGTATGGGCTATGGAGGATCTTAAGATATTAGACCAATTTCAGTTAAAATATTGTAAACTCATTCTAAATTTAAAACAGTGTACCCTTAATTGTATGATTTATGGTGAACTTGGTTTAAAACCAATTTCTATACAAGCTAAAACTAGGCTTTTGACCTTTTGGAGTAAAATAGTAAATTCTGCTGTTGTGAGCAGCAGCAAAAATAGTCACTTATTGTATAATACTGCATATTCTTTGCACAATGATGTTACCTCTGGCTTGAAGTTCCCATGGCTTTCCTTTGTTAAGAATTCTTTAAATGATTTAGGATTAAGTATGTACTTTGATTTACAACAGGTTAATAGTGTTATTGTTTTTAAAAAATATGGTTAAAAACAGATTATCTAACCAATTTATTCAAAATTGGTATAGTATTGTTTCAAATTTATCAAAATGTCAAATGTATAAAGTATACAAAAAAGATTTTGGGTTTGAAAGCTATATTGATATACTACCCAAGAATCTTTCATTGTATTTGCTAAAATTTAGAATTATGAATCACAAATTTTCTATTGAAGTAGGGCGTGCTCAAAATGTTGAGAGATTTCATAGAACATGTCATTTGTGTAGTAGTAATAGTTTAGGTGATGAATTTCATTACTTGTTTGAATGTCAACATTTTTCAGACGATAGAAAGAAAAATATTAAATTGTACTTTTGTCGTAACTCTAATTGTATTAAGTTAGATAATGAACAGTAAAAACAAAAAAGAACTTATTAAACTGGCTATATTTTGTAAATCCCTTTTATCTAATGTCAAATAATCATTCTCCTTTAAAAACAATACGACTTATTTGTCTAAGTATTTCCTATTATAGGCAACTGTATGTAATATATGTCCACTTTGTTTATATATATGTTTAATTATTGTTCTGATCACATGGTTGTAATAACCCATGATCTAAATAAATCTTGAAATCTTGAAATCTAGTTCATTGTCGTTTGGGCCCTCTCGATGTGCCCATTAACAGGGTTTATTTTTTTTATTTTTGAAGCTGGTCCCTATAGTTTTCATTGCATTATTTTATCAGACAGAATGCTGGTAAATCCATTGTGTATGTCTATTCGAAGGACGTTAAATCAGCCAAAGCTATCAATATTACTGGTGAAGATTATGTAGACTAATTAGTGCCTGTAAAATATTAACGCAACGAAGCATGAAGTAAATCACGCTTATGTTTATTGTTAATGTAAAAATGAAGGTCGTGCAAGGTAATCCCTACTCTTTAATGTAAATCTCTTCACCTGCAGCTAAAACACAAAACCTTTTCTAGTTATTTATTACGTACTGTTCATTTACGCTGTGTTTTGTATAAAACATATGATATCTGTTATAGATGTCGATGGTAATAAAATCAAATTCTGAAGATATCCACATATGTTAAAACGTTGTTAAAACGTTTACAACGTTGTTCACGTCTGAAAAAAAAACACCAACTTGACTTACCTTATTATACCTATTTATATTTACGCCGATTACCACAATCGCTTTTTCTTACATGTCATATATACATTTGCCCGTTCTTGCCGTGATCCGAACGTCGAAATAACAACTACATCAAAATGAACATTTGAAAGATAAATTATATAACTATTTGATTGATTTACTTTAAATGAGAAAAAATATATAAGCAATATTGTATATTACTAACTCTTCCCAATAAGGTACCACTAATAACTAATAAGTTACAGTATTTTAATGTTTATGCAATCTGTTCTGTTGTCTTGTGGCATTGTGCGTCTGATTGGCTTTGATCTTTGATCTCTGTAATTTTATAAATCCAGTAAAGATATGTGTCTGGTGGACATAACACAAAGCTTTACAAATGATAGTAAAATGATTAAATGCAGAATCTCTCACTAGAGATGTCGCTTTTCTAAATATAACTGAGAGAACGTAAAGACAAGCTTATGAGAACAAACGGTAATAGAAATTGAAAGCTCCATGATTAGAATATATAATTTGTGAAAGCTCTTTAGGTTTGCATGCAATCCTTTCCTTATGGTTATCTACAGTTGGAACTATAAATGTTTTCCAATATTTTCTGCTCATCATTATGCAATGGCATACTCAATTATTCCTTTCATGTCTGTTTATGCAGATTTCTGATTGAATTGCAGTTTTCCAAGACGATTGATAATCGCTTCAATTATTCGGTAAACGAATTCTCATTATATTTACCGTTTTGCTCTGATCACGTTAATTAGCTAATGACCATTCGATAAATGATGCTAATGAGTTCCATCATCCTATTTCTAAGCAGGATTATCATAAAACAACGCTGAAAAAGGAATATATATATATATATATATATATATATATATATATATATATATATATATATATATATATATGTGTAAGTATTGACGTCGTTGAAGAAAACACCAATAACAAAATAATATATATTATTCAATGATATATAAATAAACCGGCTATGGTTGGATAGAGTGCAATTTCCATTAACAAAACGCAATATTAATATATCTTAAAACAGGAATTTGGATTTCCAGCACTCAGATGCCATTATTTTGATAATTTGACCTTTCTAGTTATAAAAAAAGGCAATGACCCCATCCACTTCAAAGACTGTCTTAATTCACAGGAACATACATGTGGCATAGTCTGTTGTGTTTTCATTATTCTTATAATGTCTGGCAAAATATATTTATAAAATAATTTTAACGAAACTGATACTAATTATTCATAATGCATTATCTTGAATTGTTAATCTTGCCTTAAGGTAAGAACTCTTTGAACTCAAGGAAATTATTTGTGAAAAAACATAACCCTTAGTAAATATAACCTGCATAACATTTCCTTTCAGAACAATAGGTACTTGCTTTCCAAAACAAATGCCGACGCCTCGGTCAAAAGTGATTTTGGTTTATATAACATCATATTTTCAATCTAATACGAAATTGATTCTATTAAACCATTATACATCCTGTTGGCATTAATGATACTCTAAAGGAACCCAAACTGAATTAAGTGATCCAGCATTTTCAGTTTAAATAATAATGTTTTAAAAACCATGTCCTCAAAAGGCAACACAAGTATAAAATATCCAAAAAATAATATAATATATAAATAATATACACAAATAATACGCTTATTATTGCAGCAAAATAACAACCTGCCAACAAGAAAGGAATGGCAACTTTGGCAATAATTTAAAATATAACGGCGTCTTTGGCAAAATCGTTTCCGTGGTTGATCTTGTATTTGTTTTCTTTATTGTTAACAAACTTTCCCTTTACGTTTTGATTTATATTATTCTTAAAATAAAAGTAAATAAATAAATACTTATTAAAGCAAATCGTTTTGCGCAACACTAGTTCTAACATACATTCGGGTAAGCGTTTATTCATGTAACATATTATTATGTAAACCTTTAACATGATTCCGTCGATGGTGATTTTACCAATTTAAATTCTAATTTGATTAAAATCCTCTCATCGTTTATAACAATATTCAAGACATTTATGTAAAGAAGTTTCTATTTATCACCACATATCTTGCGTTAAAATAAACATTCGGTTTGTTAAGGTTTGTTTATACTAGTATTGGTTGATATGCAAGTTTTCCGAGACAAGTAATGACTTACATTATTCCGGTAATAAATTCTCATTATTTCCATCATTTTGGTTTGATCAAGTGGCTAATTAAACGACAATAAGAAAATAAATCACAACCATTGCTATTTACGGACATCTCAGAAAAGCAATGACAACATAATAGAGAAAAGAATACGTCCTGCTCGCTATAAAACAGAGTCTAAAGAAATTAATCAAATACCCAGCAGTTCGGCTGATGCAGCATTTTAGTCAAATTAACAGTCATTTAAAGCAATATCCTAGCTGTGATTGCTTACTTTAAATACAACAGAAGCTACGCTTATTTTAGCTTTGAAGAAATACCTTCCATGTCGTTGAATATGCCAAAATCCTGCTATTGAAAACAAAAGGGTTGATTTTGTTTAATGGCGCCATGGTCATAAGCCAAATGACAACCAGATAATCAACAAAAGACACCCAAGATAACACACTAATATAAACATGAAAATAATTGTAGTAATTTAAAGTAAGTTACTTTAATGGAAAATGGTTTATTTTATAAACATGTTATTACACTAAATTTGATACTTTGTGTACTGTTTTACGATCAGCTTTGACGACATCGTAACGAAAGACAGGACGTAAACCCATTTGTAGTCTCTGACTGGGTACACGTAGATCAAAGGTTATTGCCAGTGCGTAGAATTTTTTTAATAGTACATTGTTTAGTCTACCGCTCTCCCGTCTTTTATCTTGGTAACTCGAAAAGACGACAATAGTGGTTTATATTCAGGTTATTGAAGCGTGATTGTATTTTCTTTCTAGCCTTGGAGTTGCTACAGAAATACCGCTAATGGTGGCATTCCTTTTATTTATCACTTTAACCTGTTTTAAAATTATCTTTTATTTACCATACTTTTGACAAGCAACATACCTAACAGGCAGATAGTAAATGTTGTAGACTATATTTTTCCCGATCAAATGCGAAACAATATGCACTCAAGATATTGATACTCTTTATAAATACAGCAAAAAATCAATTTGCGCTTAAATAGATATCCTTCTTCTTTATGTGTGCATTTGATAACAACTTTACGTAAATATCATGATTTTTATCCGAGTTTATCGCCAAAATAAAACAATAAAGTCAATACATTTGACTATTTTAAACAGTGGAATTCAGATAATATCTGAACTTGACGGTATACAATTGTATTTTGTTAACCATTTGTTTTACCATGTTTCAACTTCAAAACACTAAAACACACGCAAGAGCCTTAGACGTGTGCATCATCAGCTTTTTGTTACACTAAACGCACTAAATTGCTTTAAATGTCACCTATATTCTGGAAATAGTACAGCCTTAAGTGTGTAATAGCGAAGTCATGTTTGTGTCCGACAGGGTACTAGTCCGAGCATGGTTTATATCAAGCCACTGCTAGTTATGGCATGAACATCACAGCTATACTAGTACTGCTGCTGTTATGTGATTGTTCTCAAAATCATAACAGGATGAAATACAGCCGGAAAAGTAAAAAAAAAAGTTTAATTGCATTTGCCTATGAATAAACACAGGTGTAAACGCTATTAATTAATTAATTAATTAATTAATTAATTAAATCACGAAGGAAGCTGAATACACTTGTAATTGAAAGACAATGATTATTGTTATTTAGATGAAAGATCAACGACGTAACACGTTATACGTTTGTTTTCGCCACAAATTGGTATCCTATTTGAGAGAAAATGTTAATTTTGATATAAATATTGCCAACATAAATAACGACGTCTATTTCAGACCTGTTTACTAAATTGATGTTGTGGTGTGTTTTTTAATTACCGTTGCCCGTGGCAAAATCTTAGTTCAATATATTGAAATACAAGAGAATAAGGACAATATCCATACGCTTTGATATGCGTTACGTTTCATGGTTAACTCTAGTCTTATGGATACTATGTTTGGCAATTGGTTTGTTTATTACATTTTTTTTCTTTCTGTAATTCTGATTGATGTACTTTGAATTAAATATAATACAGTCACGTAAAAAAGTTATATTACAAGGCTATAAAAAAACACGTATAGGCTAATGATATATGTGAATATATACGCCTCGACATTAGTCAATAACTGTATAATTTTGCCTTATGACACAACAATAGATATTTAGAAACCCATCAAGAAGCACATAAACACAACATTCACAATCAGTATTAAATTGATTTTTGGCTATTGTTATGGAATCTATTATTTTTGGGATATTCATTAAGGTCAAATGTTAAAACTTAGTAGAATCTGTGATACAAAATATAAATTTACAGCATTTAATAGAATATATTGTTTTAGATGAGAAGTTCCTTTAAGAACATATAAAAAAACGTATTTTACTACTGCTGCAAAATGCATCTAAACATGACCGCGGGAACATTTAACACAACCGATGCTAATATTTACCAAACAATTGATATGAGCTTTTGTGCAAGGTTCTCTCTTCGTTGTGGTTTAAGGGTGTGCAAATATTTTCTGAAACTCTTGATGCATGCGTTTTATTGACGGCATGTGTTATGTTTTATGTTTGGTATTCAGCGATCCAAGATAATAGCTTCCACTTCTCAGGAAATTAATTTCCATTTGTTCCACTCATATGTTTTGAATAATGTAAATACTAAACGGACATAAACAGAAAGAGAGATAGCCGTATAACCATAATAACGACGCAAAACATAATTATTATTTACGACAACAAACTAAAGAATCTGAAACATCCTGCCTTATTACAGAATCGACAGCACCGATACGACTGCACTTATTGCGGAACCCAGCAGCTCCATTGATCCCGGATATTCAGATCAAACAGTAACTTTGGAAGCCATATCTTCGGTGTTTGTTATTGTCAAATAAAAGCAGCAGTAGCGCTTGAATCACAGTTTTCAAATCCTTTTTATTGTATGATAAGTTCAATGTGTATTTGGATTTAATCAGCATATTTGCTCTTTCTTCATTCTTTCATTTACAAGTCATGTCTGTTTCTGGTCGTAGCATAATTGAAATAATTTGCTTAATAGAATTGTCTAGCGTTAACTTTATGTTTCTTTTCAATTTAATGCTTGTTCTGGTGAGGCCTAAACAATGTTATTTACTATAATTGATAGGGACTTGTGTTAGGTCGAGGTCTTTGAAACTAGTCCAATAAAGCAACGGAAAGGCCTAAAAACCACTGTTTATTCTCACACCCTGTTTGAAGCGATCATCCACAAACCCAGCGCACACAACATATTAAGAATATTAACAGACAATACATAATTCAAATGTCTTTAACAATAAATGATGGGTCACCGTTTCGGAGTCGGAGGTCATTTTAATTAGCTGATTGGTACCAATTGAATACAGTGAAAGCAACAACATGAACAACAAATACCTAACAAAACTATTACTGCAAGATGCCTATGGACATTTGAACAAGCTCTTATTAATTTTGAAAACATTTAACACATTTCAATCGATTCCAATGTATACAATCTGTTAGATATCATGCATTTTACAAACATGTTCTGCTAACCATGATGCTTGCGTTGTATTTACGGCGTAGTCATTTTTGGTTTTGTTTGATATCCAGCTTTCCTAGAAAATAGGTTCCATTTTCAGGAGATTAATTTCAATGTTCTCCACCATTTGGTGGGTATTGAGGTAATTACTCAGCAAAATATACCTAAGGAGAGACAGCCGTTTAACCGTTACGATGCAAAGCCTATGAAACCACTGTATAGATTTTAAAACATACTGCCTGTAGTGCACATAATCTACAGCACCAATTTGACAGCAATTATAGTGGAACAAATCAGTTAGCTGATCCAGGAATTCGGGTTCAAATAACAACTTCAGCACTCATGCCCCGTATGCTTTGTTTTCCTTCCACGTATACGCAGCTGTTCGTCAAGCATCACGTTTCTAAGATCCCGAATTCTGTACGATAGGGATTTGAACATCACAATTGCTTTGACTTAATTCCTTCATTTCCAAGTGATGTATGTTTCTTAAATTATATCTTAATATATGCTTCTTTAGCTTTTTATTCTATTTTAAGTTGATGCTTGCTCCAATGAGGCTGACACAGATATAACATTGAGCAGTAATTAAACAACCCATGAGCATTCGCTAATATTGCCAATGTGCTGGTATGTTTAGTAATCCAACAGAATATATCTATTAGGCAAAGAAAAAAATAGAAAACAGTGACACATTAAGAAACCATTTATGCGTGTATGTCACATTTTGCAAGACAAATATACCGAAATATACCGAAAGGTTCTTACCGGTTTCAAAGAAACCCCATAAAAAGCCATATGGTTTATGGCGTTCCAAATACAAACAACAAATATTAAGTTGAATTTATTAATATAGCAAAATTATTCTGTTTCATTTAGTAAGTGTTGCTCAAACAATGTTATTATCTTGCTGTCACTTATTCCATTTACATGGAAACGTCACTTTCAAGATATTCAAGGATACAAGCTAAATATGTTTCAAACGGTTTGTAAAAAATATGCAACAATGAGGAAGAATGTCATTTACATAGATGTAGGGCAAATATGCTCATGCGAAGCAGAATATACATCGAAGATATGAGAATATCATCCTCGGTTTGATTAAGACGAGTCATTAACAGTAGTTATGAGTTCAACACAACCAACGCCATATATAACCGTTTTTAGTGATATTCCAATTTCTAAGAATCACTCCGTCATAAGAAATACGCTTAGATGACAAAAGGTATAAAAATATCACTGGTAAATAGGGAAAACGCTGTTTAAAAATAACTTTAACTCACTCCTTCATAAAGAAAAGTAATTTGTACACTATGAACAAAACAGTTTAAAAATAATAAAGAGAAACATCGGATAATTGTAAATAAAAAGCAAGTGAAAAAAAAGTAAAAAATGCTTATTTGATTACGCGATGAACACAAATCCTTCTAACACCAAGAAGGTTAACCTCCAGCTGGTCGATCTTGGATTTAAGTCTGCCGTGTTGCTTGTTAATGTATGCTATTATATAAATAGTGTTCAATTAGACATGATAAACACAACATATCCAATAAAATAAAACTTACGCAAACATAATCAGAAAAGCTGTAGTGCAAGTACAAAAATAAATAAATTATTTATTATTGTAAGAAAAAGAGGGTTGCAGATGTTCTTATGTTTATAGAAGCGATTGCTGTTTCAGCTCAAAGACGGATCTCAAAAAAAGAGCACTGTTCTCTTTATTATAAGTTGCTTGAGTAGTTGAAGACCCTTTATGAGATGTACGGGACTAAGGAAACCATATTAGGTGATAGCGAAGCTCGAACTCGAATATTGTTTCCTGCGCCCCATATATCCCGTATCGGAACATGTACTGGCCTAGTAACGTTTTGAACACGTAGAACACCTGTTCACATTGATCAATCAATGGGAAGTACTTCTTTTCATTATCGGATTCGGATAATAAACGCCAATCTGGTATGACATGAAGATTATTGACCCAAGATGCAAAAATAGTGGGTCACCGCGTGACCAGTTTTTAACCAGTGGCGTTGCATCAACCATGTTGGAGGCATGCCATATCTGTATACCGATACCGCTGTATACATTTTTATGCAAGACTTTAAAATTTATATTTTCTGATTATAGATTAGGCGTTTTGACCATTACTCCGTGTATTCTCTTGTTTGTGGAACAATGATAATTGGGTAATATTCAAATTTTCACCTATTTATATTCAATCTAACCCGTTGACTATGTTTTGTACAGTTAATTAATGAACAACCTTAAGTTTTTATGATATTTTTAGTAAACGTTATTCACGAATTGTTTGTGGGTACGTGAGATTAAAACTATCTGAAAAATGTTAACTGCGACTTGTAGTAAAGATTTCTTCCGACCGTGCTTTTGAGGGTCACAGAATTCGCTGTTAAAAACGTTTCATTTAAATTCTTTCTAACGCCATTGAATCGAAAGCCTGCTTTAATACAGTAAATTTAAAATTTAATATGATTCTCATTGGTCAAGAAATAATTGCCTCCACTAAACAGCATAGTAGTTTAAACGTTATACAGTAATTGGGCCTCGTACGGCTTCTGTCCCCTTCCTTGGACCCATTTTCTATAGAATGATAAGAATATACAACAGAATACACATACCTGAAAGGCATATAACGCTATTCACGTCGTTGACTTAAGCCATACGAATAACCAGTAGTGAATTCATTCCTACATATTGAACCGGAAGAGGATATGGTGTTATAGATGATGCTGCTGTTGAAGTCAAATCCATTCAAAGCATTTAAATAAATTCATGTTGATTTTTCTTAATAGCCAGGCATATTGTACATGTATTTGCATGGTAAGAACTGTGCCGTAATTACCATTCGTTCATTCATTGCGAGGTTGAATATACATGCAAATTTATATAATTACGGTAATCTTGTTCTGTCGTTGTTGTTTGTAAACTTATTAATTACTAAACAAATATCTTCTAATAGAGAAACTTTACAGTAACAACAAACTGTTTCACGTCCGAGAACAAAAACAGTTAATTATGCAATAAAAATTCTCAATTTAGTTTTCATAACAAACTATCCTTGAAAATGTCACCTATTAATTACATATTCGTTTAGGCCTCGTTCATCCAATTTCCGTAATTGATATCTGCTGTCAAGATCTTAGCCTTTACATGTGTAAGATGTAACCTTTTTTATTTCAACAGGTTACATACCTTGGCATAGTTTATATCAAGCAAACAGTATTATTGGCATGTAGCTCGTAGAAAAATTACTTATCGATGTTGAGGTCATGTGGTACATGGCTTAATATGCAAACAAATGAAAGCTAGACAACTCACAACGGGAAAAGTGTTAATTTGTGTTTGTTTATGAATAAGACTGGATTAAAATTATTATTTTCATATTATAACTACTAAGCTTTATACCTTCGTAATTGAAATACATTGATTATTGTAAATTAGTTATAAAGTAATAAGCCAATACATACTACACATGTTCTTAAAACAAATTAATATTCTTAGAACGAAGGAGAAATTGTTATACGACGTTATAAATGTGCTAGTAAATTAACAGTAAATCATGAAACAAATATGCTCAAGGTATTTTTTATACAAAACCATCCTATATTAATATCACCTATAATTTACAAAAAATATTTGTTCACACCTTGTCGTCCAATTTCTGTATATGCTATCTGTTATCAAGATTTTAGCCTTTGAATGTGATAGATGTGTGTCATCTTTATTCCTTAGACAGGTTAGATATCCGGGCACTGTTTATATCAAGCAAACGGTATTTCTGGCATGTTCCTCGTAAAAACTATTGATGCATGGTATTGTTATGTTGTATTTATCTTCAGATGCAAATAAATAACAGAAGAGCAAGCCAACTGAAAGCGAGAAAAATGTTAAGTTATGTTTGCTTATGAATTAAGAAATAACAACTTCTAATTTAGACCAGTTTCCGTAACCGATCTTGATTTTTCATCTTATTTTATCATGACAAAATCACAAAAAGAAATAGGAAAAGCAATAATTCGGTTTGTTTATATTTACGAATCTTGACTTATTCCGTCGGAAACAATGCTCGGTTATATTTCTATTTTTGCAATATAGAAGTATGATTTTAATACAGTGAAACAATTAAGTGTGAAATTAAAAAATAGACGTCTAACAACGAGGGCGTATTCCAATATTGCAGCGAAATGCCTAATTTCCAAACATTTAGCACACTTCAATCGATAGTAATCTTTACGTTCTGCTTAATATCAACTATTTAACAGTCGTTTCTTCCTTACAATATAAATAGTTTCTGCTGATCATGATGCATGCGTCATATTCATGGCATGTTTATAAAAATATGTTGGATAAGCAGCACTCCAAGATAACAGCTTCAGTCATTCAGGACATTGATAGCAAATAATTCCTCCGTTTGGTTTTTAATGAGGTTTGTACTAAATCGAAATAAACAAAAAGAGTGACAGCCAATTTAAAATAAATAAGCCTAGAACAATATAAAAAGATAATATAATGCTTTTATTTAACAGAAGCTTCAACACTGACTTGACTGTTAACCTTCAGCTTGGTCATTTTGGAACTTTTCAGTCAAAAATCAGTTCAGTTCCTTTTGTCACATATCAGCAGAAATACGTTAGCCGAACTGCTGCTTTATCTAGATTCAATCATCTGCAAGCGATGTTTGTTTCTGGGCGTTGAAAATATAAATAATTTAGAGGTTGTTTTTTTGTATATTATTTAAAGCAGGGTTATAATAAAACAACGCTGAAGAGGGAATATATACCAGTAGGTATTGACATTGTTGAAAAACACCAGTAGCAACATAATATTTATTACTAAATATTCTACCGACCGGCTATGATTAGATAGAGTGCACTTTCCATTGACAAATCGCAATACTGATCTATCGTTACACAGGAATTGGGATTTCCAACACTCAGAAGTAACTAGTAAAATATATTGACTTATCTAGTTACATAAAAACGGCAATGACCCCATCCACTTCAAAGACTGTTTTTATTCACCGGAACATATATGTGGCATAGTCTGTTATATTTTCATTATTTATATATTTTTTGGCCAAAAAAATAAATAAATTAATAAAACGAAACCCATACCAATTATTCATAATGTCTTCTATACAATTGTTAATCTTATCGTAAGGTAACTTCATTTTTGCATGAACTCAATATTCTATTAACAATGTTTGAAAGTAATTGACCTTTAATGCATGCAAAATCGAAACAATTGGTTTGAAATGTTAAATAGCTGAAATAATGTAAATAGTGTCACGAACATTTGCCTTTCTATATGTATCAATTTAAGACAGTGTTAACCATTGCTTTGAATCTAAATGACAGCTGGAATTTAAAATTTGTATATTGTGTTTGTAAAGTTACATTCCACTCAGTAAAAAACATGTCTGCATTGCAATACCTTTCAGTGTTAATGGTACTTGTTTATCCAAACAAACGCCGTCTTCTCGGTCAATAGTGATTTTGGTTGACATGACACCATATTTCAAATCTAATACGAAATTTATTATATTATACATACTGCTGGCATTAAAGATACTTCAAAGCGCTGAATTGACTAAAGTAAAATCCAAGACGTTCAGTTGGTCCAGCATTTTCAGTTCGAATAATAAAGTTTTGAAAACAATGTCCTGAAAAGGCAAACAAGTTTACAATATCAATAAAAATAATATAATACATGATTAACATACACAAGTAATACGCTTGATATTGCAACATTACAACAAAGGAATGACTTTGGCCATTTACTTTAAAATGACTTTAAAAATAACGGCGTCTATGGGAAAACCGTGTTCGCGGTTGGTCTTGTATTTCTTTTTTGTTTTGGTTAACGAACGTTTGCGGTACGTTTTGTTTTATATTTTTCTTAAAAAAAATAAAAACTATATAGCAAATCGTTTTGCGCAACACTTGTTTTAATATACACCTGAACATTAGGGCAAGGTTTTATTCATGTAACATATTATGTAAATATTTAACATGATTTCGACGATGGCGATTATATCAATTGGGATTGAAATCCTCCCTTCGTTAATAACAACATTCAAGACATTTACGTAAAAGTAGTTTCTGCTTATCACCACCTATCTTGCGTTGAATTAAACATTCGGTGTGTTAAGGATTGTTATGGATTGTTTATTCTACTTTTGCTTGATATGCAGGTTTTCCGACACAAGTAATGACTTCCATTATTCCGGCAATTAATTCTTATTATTTCCATCATTTTGGTGTGATTAAATGACAACTCAAACGACATTAAGAAAATAAATCACAGCCATTTTTATTTACGGACTTCTCAGAAAAGCAATGACAACATAATAGAGAAAAGGATACGTCCTGCTCGCAATAAAATAGTCTGAAGAAAATTATTGAATACCCAGCAGTTCGGCTGATGCAGCATTATAGTCCAAATAACAGTAATTTAAAGCAATATCCTGTCTGTGATTGCTTACTTTAGATACAACAGAACCTATGCTTTTTTTAGCTTTGAAGAAATACCTTCCATGTCGTTGCCCAAAATCTGCTAGTGAAAACATCAGGTTTGATTTTGTTTAATGGCTCTTAATGGACAAAGGCAAAATGCCAACCAGACAATCAACAAGAGACACTTAAGATAACAAACACACTATCATACACATGAAAAAAAATGTGAACTATGAAGTAGGTTTCTTTAATGGAAAATGGTGCGTTTTATTAACATGTTATTAGATATTTTGTATAATGTTTCACTATTCGTGTCGATGTCATCGTAAAGAATGACATGACTTAAGCCCATTTGAGGTATCTGGCAAGGTATAAGGTGACAAAGGTCATTGCCAGTGCATATAACTTATTTAATAGTACATTGTGTAGTCTTCCACTCACCCCTCTATTTTCTTGGTATCCCAAAACAGGGCCAATAGTGCTTTCTATTCAGGTCATTGACGCGTGATTATATTTTCTTTCCAGCCTTTGAGTTGCTACAGAAATAATGCTAATGATGGAATTTCTATCATTTATCACTTTAACCTGTGTTCATTATCTTTTATCTTCCATACTTTTGACAAGCAACATACCAAACAGGCAGGTAGTTAACGGTGTAGAGTATATTTTCCCGATCAAATGCGAGATAAGGATGCACTTTATAAATACAGCAAAAAATCAATTTGCGCCTAAATAATATCTGGGGGTTTTCATGTGTGCTTTTGATAACAACTTACGCAAATATCACATCTTTTTATCCTAGCTTATTGTCAAATGAAAGCAGTACCGACTATACTTTTGAATATTTATAACACTTGAATTCCGATAATATCTTAAATTGACGGTATACCATTATATATTGTTAACCATTTTTTGCTTGTATTCAATTTCAAAGCACTGGAACACATGCAAACTCCTGAGACGTTGACAGTATCAGCTTTTTGTTACACTATACACACCAAATTGCTTTCAATGCAACATATTCAAGAAATAGTACAGGCACTGTATAACACTCAAGTAATGTATGTGTCTGACAGATTACAAGTCATGGCATAGTTTATATTAAGCCAATGCTAGTTATGGCATGAACAATGCACAAATACTGATACCGTATATGTGTTTGCCTATGAAAAAAGACAGGAGTATTAGCTGTTAATTAATTAACACACGAAGGAAGGTGAATACCTTTGTAATAGAAATACAGTGGGCATTGTTTACTTAGATAAAAGTACAACAACGTAACAAATCATACGTTTGTTTTTGCAACAAATTCGATACCTTATATCGAAGTACATATTGCCCACATTAATAACGACTTGTATTTCTGACTTGTTCACTAAATTGATGTTGTGTTGGTTTTTTTAAATTACCATTGGCATTGCATGGCTAACTCTAGTCTTATGGAGTCCATGTTTGGCAATGGGTTTGTTTATTTCGTTTTTTTTATTTCTGTAATTCAGATTTATGCACATTGCACAAGCCTATAAAACAAAAACACTTATAGGCTGATAATATATGTGAATATATACGTCTCAATATCAGTCAATAACTGTATAATATTGCATAATGATACAAGAATAGCTATTGAGACACCCATCAAAAAGCACATAAATCAACAAATCAACAATTCACAATCAGCATGAGATGGATTTACCGTAAAATTTATAGATTTTATATTTATATTCATGAAGTTCAAATAATTTAACCAGCGAAATCTGTGATGAGAATATCAAACAAATAATTTAATAGAAAATAAAGTTTAAGACAAAAAGTTATTTTAAGAACAACGCGCGCCGTATTTTATTATTGCTGCAAAGTGCATCGGAACATTTAATCGATGTTTATATTTACAAAGCAATTAATAAGAGATATTATGCTAGTTCTTCTCTTCGTGATTAAGTGTATTCAAATATTTTCTGTATCTCATGATGCATGCGTTTTATTGACGACATGCGTTCTTTTTATATTTGATATGCAGCTATCCAAGACAATAGCTTGTCAGGAAATTGATTCCGATTAGTTCCATAAATCTGATTTGAATTATGTTAATGCTAAACGAACATAAACAGAAACATAACAACGACGCAAAACATAATTTTTTATTATGACAACATACTCAAGATTATGAAACATCATGTGTTTTACATAATCGACAATTCCGATATGACTGCAAATATTGTGGAGATTGATCCCGGATTTTCAGGTCAATAACAACTTTAAAAGCCATTTCATGTGTGCTTGTAACTGTCCTTAAATCAACAGTAGGGCTTAACTGACATTTTTCAAAACCTTATCATTGTACGATAAGTATAATTTGTATTTGGATTAAATCAGTAAATTTGCTCTGGCTTTATTATGCCCCCACAAAGCATATAGGGTTGCCCTTGTCCGTACGTACGTCTGTCTGTCTGTACGTACGTACGTCCCGAAGATTGTTTCCGATCTAATTCTTGAAAACCGTTTGTCCAATCCTCACCAAACTTTAAACACATGTTTGTGACCATAATATCTTGATCAAGTTCGATAGTCATGGAAATCGCTTTAGTCATTTAGGAGTTACGGCCCTTTTTTGCCAAAAATACTTCAAAAATATATGTTTCCAATCTAATTCTTGTTCTTTCACTTACAAGTCATATCTGTTTCTGGTCGTTGCGTACTTACAGAAACTTGCTTAATAGATTTGTTTTTGCTTTAACTTTATGTTTCTTTTCAATTAAATGCTTGTTCTTGTGAGGCCTAAATAATGATATTTACTATGATTGATTGAGCACGTGTAAGGTCCAGGTCTTTGAAAGTAGTCCAATAAAACAACGGAAACTACATAAGATAGAAGTCAAACTATTTTACAAGAAACTTAAACAGCTATGACTTAAAAAAACACTGATTTTTCGCACATCAAGTTTAAAGCGATCGACCACTGAACAAGCGCACACAAGGAATACAGAATATTAACAGACAATACGTCATTGAATTTTCTTTATCAATAAATGATGGGTCACCGCTTTGGAATAGGAGGGCATTTTAATTAGTTGATTGGTACCAATTTAATAAAATATAAGCAACACAAATGACAAAACAACACCTTTAAACGGAGGCGGGTTCCATCAAAATTACTGCTGCAATATGCCGGTGGAAATTTAAACAATAATATTGAAAAGATTTAACACATTCCAATTGATGCAAATATAAACAATCTGTTAGATATTATGAATTTTGCAAATCCTTCTCTGCTTTGAGAAGTTTTAAACATGTTCTGCTTATTACGATGATTGCCTTGTATTTACGGCGTTATCATATTTGTTTTTGTTTGATATGCAGCTTTCCTAGATAATAGGTTCCATTTCAAAAAGATTAATTTCAATGTTTTCCACCATTTGGTTTTTATTGAGAAAATTACTCAGCGAAATGAAGAAAAAAAGGAGAGACAGCCGTTTAACCGTTACCACAAAGACACTGACAACATTGTTTATATTTTTAAACATTCTGCCTGTAGTGCACATAATATAAAGCGCCGATTTGACAGCAGTTAAAGTGGAACCAATCAGTTAGTTGATCCAGGAACTCGAGATCAAATAACATCTTTCGAACTCATGACCTGTCTGATTTGTTCTCCTTTCACATATACGCAGCTGTTCGTCAAGCATCACATTTCTAAGTTCCTGGCCCCAATTTCCCGAAACTTCTTAAGTCCCTTATAACAGGATTAAGCTAATCGCACTCTTTTTGTTGTTATATTTAGTTCATCAAGATCTTTTTAAAAACTATGTAGGAATAATCTGTATGATTATCAGAATATTCCATTTTTCATTTATTAAAATCCATTTTCAGTATGTATTTTGGCAAATTGAAATAAGCGACTTAAGCCTGTTAAGCTTAAGAAGTTTCGAAAAATCAGGGCCCGAAATCTGTACAGTAAGGATTTGAACAGCACAATTGCTATGACTTTATTATTTTATTTGCAAGTGATGTGTGTTTCTTAAAATTAATATTTGGATATGCTTGTTTAGCTTTATATTTCAGTTTAAGTTGATGCTGACTGCGGTGAGGCGTACACAAATTCAAACTTTTAAAAAAAATTAAACAACCCAATTACATTTGATAATATTGTCAATGGTCTTGTATGTTTAATAATCTCACAGTATAATTTTATTAGACAAAAAAGTGAAAAGAATAGTGATACATTACAAAAAAAATGCATGCGTGTATGTCAAGTTTTGTTAGACAAATATACCGAAAGGTTTTGAGCGCTTTCAAAGAAATTCCATACAAAGTCAGTTTTTGGTGTTAGACGTTCCCAATACAAACAACATCGGATAATTGTAAATAAAAAACAAGTGAATACGAAGTAAAAAGGGCTCATTTGATTACGCGATTAACACAAATCCTTCTAACAGCAAGAAGGTTAGCCTCCAGCTGATCGATCTTTGATTAATGTCTGCCGTGTTGCTGGTTAATGCAAGTTATTATATAAATAGTGTTAAATTAGACACGGTAAACACAATATTTCAAATAAAATAAAGCTTACGCAAACATAATCAGAAAAACTATAGGGCAAGTAAAATAAAAATAAAAAATATTTTTGTAGAAAAAAGAGAGCTGCAGATGTTTCTTAAGCATTAAGAAGTGATGGCTGTTTTAAATATCTGAACACAACTCAAAAGCGAACCTCAAAAAAGAACACTGTTATTTTAAGTTGCGGGAGTAGTTGAAGACACTATATGAGATGTACGAGACCAAGGGAACCAATCTGGTGAGACCGAATATTGTTTCCTGCGCCCCGTATATCCCCTATCCGATGACCTACCATCCATGTAACGTATTGAACACGTCGACCTACTGTTGACATTGATCAATTGATGGGAAGTATTTCATTTCATTATCGGATTCGGAAAATAAACCCCAATGTGGTTGAATATAAAGCTTTTTGACCCAATATGCAAGGGGGGGGGGGGATCACCGCGTTACCTAATATTGACTAGTGGCGTTGCATAAGTCATGTCGGAGGCGTGACATATTTGTATACCGATACCGCTGTATACATATTAATACAAATTTTAAACATGAAATTATATTCTTTTTGGATATAGTTTAGACGTTTTGACCTTCACTTCGTGTATCCACTTGGTTGTTGACCCAATGATAATTGGGTATTATTCACATGTTTGCCTATTTATATTCAATCTAACGCGAGGTCGTTGACTATAGTTTGTACAATGAATTAATGAACAACCTTTCGTTTCTATAATTGTTTAAGTAAATGTGATTAAAAATTGATTGTGAGTTCGTGAGATTCAAACTTTCAGAAAAAATGCCAACTGCGACTTGTATTAAAGATTCCTTCCGACCGAGCTATTGAGGATCACAGAATTTGCTGTTAAAAACGTTTCATTAAAATTCTTTCTAACATCATTGAGCCGGAACCCTGCTTTAAAACGGTAAATTTAAAATTAAACATGATTCTCATGAGTCCACCCGTAATTGCATCCACTAATCAGCATAGTATTTAGCTTAAACGTTATACAGTAAATGGGCCTCGTACGCCTTCTGCCCCCATTCGGGGACCTTATTTCTGAAGAATGATAAGAAAATACAACAGAATACACATACCTGGAAGGAATATAACGTGGCGACTTGAGCACATACGAATAACGAGAAGTGAATAAATTCGTACATATTGAACCGAAAGAGGATATTTATGAAATATTAGACACCATTGAGGGTCACATGACATTATCAGGACCGGCCAGTCAGCCCCTGAGGGTGTATACGGACCGAGGCGTTAGCCGAAGTCCAACCCCTTCGGGGACTAACTTGCCTGCCTTATTATACCATATGGCCCGAAATGGTGTGTCATATTTCTTATATTGTACCGAAAATTGCAAGTAGCACTTACCAGTTTTATGACATCAGCGGTCCATATAATATGACGTCAGCGGTCCACATTATATTTTTGGTGAGGTCCGAACCAGCCCAAAACATGATATGGAGCGCTTACGTCAGGAAAACTGGGTTTTTGTTAAAATACATTGATATACAAAGAAAAAACTCATTCATGTAAGGTATAATATTGTCTTAAAGATGGTGCTGTTGTTGAAGTCAAATCCATTCAAAGTATATAAAATTATTAATTTTGATTATTCCTGATATATTTTACATGCTTAATTGCGATATCGTATATACATGCAAATTCATATAATTATGGTAATCTTGTAGTGTCTGTTGTAGTCTGGAAAATAATAAATTACGAAACAAATATCTTCTAAAAGAGTAACTTTAAAGTAACAAGATCGTCCGAGAACAGAACCAGAAAATTATGTAATAAATATTCTCAAAGTTGTTTTTTTTTTCATACCAAACCATCCTTGAAAATGTCACCTATTAATTACATTCGTTCAGACCTCGTTCAACCAATTTCCGTAATTGCTATCAGCTGACAAGATCTCAGTCCAAGATGTAAGGCAGGATACGTAGCCTGGCATAGTTATATAAAACAAACAGTATTTCTGGCATGTTACTCATATAAAAACTACTGATCAATGTTTGGGTCATGTGGTAAATGGCTAAAGATGCATACGATTGGGACCAAGACAGCGTTAAACAAAACCGTGTTAAGTTGTGTTTACTTATGAATAAAGACGGGAGTAAAATTCTTAATTTCCTTATATAACTGTATAAGATGCTAGATACCTCCGTAATAGAAATACATTAATTGTTGTAATCTAGTTATAAATAATGGGCTTGCTCTTGAAACCAATTAGCAAATAAGTATCCTTACAACGAAGGTGAACATTGTAATGAGGTCAACTCTTACTGAGACCAGTTTCCGAGATCGATCTTATTTTTTCATATTATTTTAACGTGATAAAATCCCAGAAAGGAACAAGAAAAACAATAATACGGTTTGTTTATATTTAAGAATCTTGGCTTATTCTATCGGAGACAATGCTCGGTTTTATTTTTATTTCGTCTTTATGGAAGGATGATTTAGGTCCTGTGAATAAAAAATGGGCTTTGCGTCGTTATGGTTAAACGGCTGTCTCTCCTTGTGTTTTTTTTTCATTTTATAACCGCATCAAAAGCCAGATGCTGGAAAAAACAACTCGAAACCAATCTTCTGAAAATGGGAACTTTTGTCTTTGAAAGTTGCGAATCAAACCCAAAATCAAAACAAATACGCCGTTAATACAACGCAAGCATCATGATTAGCAGAAAATATCTGAAAATATTTATACCTCAAGTAAGAGAATGTTTTTCAAAATTCATGATATTTAACAGGTTTTGCATCGATTGGAATTTGTTAAATATTTTCAAAATTATTCAAAGCTTGTTCAAATGTCCAGAGGCATGTTGCAGCAATAGTTCGGTGGAAAACTTATACCGTTTAAATGAGTTTGTTTTTCATTTCGTTGCTTCTGTTGTATTAAATGTGAACCATTCAACTTTTTACAATGTATGCATATTCCAAAGCGGTGACACAACATTTTTGATAAAGATAATTTAAGAAGTATTGTTTGTTAGTATTCCATGTACGTTGTATGCGCTTAGTCAGTGGTTGAAAGGCCGTAGCCGATTGCTTCAAACAGGGTATGCGCATGATCAGTGCTTTTTGGCATAAGCCGGTAAGGCTCATTGATATATAGTTTGACTTTTGAACTTATCACTGTAGTTTCCATTGTATTACTGGACTATTTTAAAGCTGCACTCTCACAGATTGAACGTTTTGGCATTTGTTTTTAGTTTTTATCTTGGAACGAGCAATGTTTTGCGGTAATCCATGGAAACCACGCTAATAAAAAATTATATCGCAGATTTTAATATTTAAGTTAAAGAACGGATGTTTTATGCATTTATCTTTACCGTAAGTAACGGTTAAGCCATAAAACATTAATTTTCGAACGGAAATATAAACATCTACGATTTGATTTTTTGTCAGCAATATTATATCATTGGATTGCAGATATTGATGCAAAAATTTCCTCTTTCCAAGACAAAAACATAAAGAAGTTGTAAAAATGCTATATCTGTGAGAGTGCAGCTTTAAGAGATCCAGATTATGCACATCAATCATAGCAAACAACAAACCACAAGAACAAGCATGAAATTGAAAATAAAAATAAAGATGTAGCAAAAAATCATGTTTAGCAAGTTACTTCAATTACTCAACGACCTGTAAAAGACATCATTTGCAAAGAAAAGAATCGAGCCACAGCAATTTTGTTCATCAAATCCCAAAACAAGTTATACTTATCGGACAAGAATACATATTTGAAAAATGTGATTTAAGTCTTACTGTTGCTGATATTTGACAATAACAAAGAGACATGAAATGGCTTCCAAAGTTGTTATTGACCTGATCAATCGAGCTGCTTGGTTCCACAATAATTGCAGTCGCATCGGTGCTGTCGTTTCATTGAAATATAATCTCTTGTATGGCGTCGTGATTAGGTTTTAAACGGTTATCTCTCTTTCTGTTTAAATTTGTTTAGTATTTACATCATTCAAAACATAATCACGGAACTAATGGGAAATTAAGTCCTGACAAGTGGAAGCTATTATTTTGAATAACTGCATGTCAAACACAAAAAGAACACATGGCGTCAATAAAGCGCATGCATCAAAATATCTTAAAACACTTATACCACAACGAAGAGAGGACTTTGCATAACTGCCAATATTATTTAATATGAAAATATGAGCATCGATTGAAATGTGGAAAATGTTCCCACAATGATGTTCAGATGCATTTTGCAGCAATATTAAAAATATTTCGCGATTATAGATGTTCTTAAAGGAATTTCTCATCTAAAACAATATTATTTATTATCAGTATTACAGATTTACTAAGTTTAAACATTTGAGCTTCAATAATCTCTAAATAATAAAAAAAACACGAGAACTCCAACTTAAACTACCATTACTTTATGTGCTTCTTGACCAATGTCTGACTAGCTATCTTCGTGCCGCAAAACAGTAATATACAACTAGCAACTGAAGATGAGGCGTTTATAAACATCGGTATCATCTGCCTATAATTGTTTGTTTTATAATATGTTTATAATATATAAGATTGATCAAGACAAGCATATAAGTGACTGTATCATAATTTATTAAATGCACTTAAAATGTATTACAAAAATAAAGAAATTGAACCAAAACAATGCCAAACATAGACTAGAATTAGCTATAAAACGTAACTATTACCAAACTGTATTGTTGTTTACGTTTTTCTCTTATCTTTCAATAAGCATAATTAACTGCGATTTTGCAACTGGCAACGTTTATTAAAAAGAAACGGGTCTAATATTGTCGTCGTTATATATTTGGGCATACATATAACATAATTACCATTTTCCTTTTAGTTATAAGGATAATAATTTATTGCGAAAACTTACGTATAATTTGTTACGTTATTTATAATCCATCTAAATTACAATAACCAATGTGTTTCAAATTTTTAGGTATTCAGCTTCCTTTGTGTTTTATTATCAGCATTTACTCCTGTCTTGATTCAAAGGCAAACACATTGAAACACTTCTTTCTTTTTCTTATCTAGCTGTGTTTCATCCTGTAGTGGTTATTAGAACATGAACGAAACAGCAGTAGTTAGTCTGCTATGTTTATGCCAAAACAAGCAAATGCTTGATATTAACCATACTCGGATTAGCAGCCTGTCAGACACAGAAATGATGTAAATCTTACATAATTAGAGGGCATACCATTTTTGAATATATGTGGCATTCATGGCTATATGTTGCGTGCAGTTTTGCAGAAAGCTGATACTGCCAACGTCTAAGGCTTTCGCGTGTGTTAAAGTGTTTTGAAGTTGAATACAGGGTAAACAAAACATGCCTTATGATATACAATGGTAAACAGTCAAAAAAAGATATAATCGGAATTCCAGTGTTGAAAATATTCAAGAGTATGGTCGATATTACTTCAATTTGGCGATAAACATTATGATAATTATGTAAAAATGTAATTGAAAGCACAGAGGAACAAGAAAGATAATATTTAGGCGCAAGTTGAAATTTTGCTATATTTATAAAGTGATACATCTTCTTTAGTGCAAAAAGTTTCGCATATTATCGGGAAAATATAGCCTTCAGCATTTATTATCTGCCTGTTAGGTGTGTTGCCTGTCAAAAATATGGTAGATAAAATATAATGAACACAGGTTAAAGTGATAAATGATAGGAAGTTCATTACTTGCATTATTTCTGTAACAATGTCCGCAGTAACCTAAGTTCCATTAATATCCCTTCACTCAAAGGCTAGAAAGATGATACAATCAGGTGTCAGTAACCTGAATAGAAGTTACAGCAGAAAAGAGGATTATGAGGTAGACTACTATACCGTTTAATCACTTCTTTGCACTTGCATTTGATCCCCTAATACTCGACCAAATGCTTAAAATGGGTGTGTTTTCCTTTACGATGACTCGACGCTAAGAGTATAACAGTATACAAAATATCAAATTAAATGTAATAATATGTCAATAAAATGAACTTCTTTCCGGTACAAAACTTTCTAATGTTTCCTACAAGTAGCTTCAATTGTATGTAAGTGTGTTTGTTATGTGTGTCTCTCGTTAATTTACTGGTTAGATTTGACCTTTAATGATATGCCATTAAACTAAATCAAATCTGTGGTTTTATTTAGGCTGATTTTGGGTGCGCAGTACAACATGGACGGTATTTAGTCAACGATAAAAATTTATAGAATTAGAAAATAGAACATCTTACAATGAGGTCGTATTGAACTATTGAAGCAAAATGCCTTACTTCAAAATATTTTACACATTTTAATCGATAGTAATCTTTACGTTCTGCTTAATATCAATAATTTTGAAATGGTTTCCTCCTTAAAATATAAATATTTATAGATATTTTCAACTTATCATGATGCACTCGTCAAACTTATGGCATGTTTATAAGGCTTATTTATTTAATAACCAGCTTTCCAAGATAAAAGCTTTCGTTTTTCAGGACGTTATTATCCATTATTTCCTTCGGTTTTATACTGAATGAGGTTTTTACTAAATGAAAATAAACAAGAGAGAGACAGCCGATTTAAAATAAATACGACGTAAAGCCTTGGACAACATAAAAGATATTATGAAACATTTTGCTCGTATTAAACAGAATCTTCAATACTGACTTGACTGCAATTACTGTGGAACCTACAGCTGGGTTGATCCGGGTTTTCAGTTGAAATAACAACTCTTTTGACCATGTCATGTTTGTTTTCACTTTAAAGCAGCAGTACGTCAAACTTCACTTTTTCTAGGTATTTATTCTTGAAAAATAAGAATACGTGTATTTGGATTTGACCAGAACAGTTGATTTTGCTCCACTCATTTATCTGCAAGTGATGTATGTTTTTGGTCGTTGCGAACTTGAAATTAATTTTAAGGTAATTTTGTTTTACTGGTTTTTCGTCAAATAAAATCTGTTTTCTAATTCTTAATACGTTTCATTTTGTTCATATTGATAAATGTTGGGACAACTGTGAGGGTGTGATCTCGTAATCTAGTTAAAACAAATAAGAAACTATATGGACAAGCAAAGAAGCCAAAATGTTGATAAAATATCCTGTGTAAAGTACAAGTTGAAGGCATATCGCACACTGGACAAGAGCACACAACGTACAAACAGCACTGAAAGACCCCACATGCATTCATAAAGCTGTATCAATAATTATTGCCTTCGGGCGGTCATCGAACCAGGTGTTCAGTTTGGCTGGGGTGTTGGGTGAAATGAGAGTATTGGGAACAATAATGCAAAAGAAATTACAAGGGCAGGCCAAGGAGTCAGAATTCAAATGTCAATGTAGAGGCAACAACCAGTACCTACTCCAACACTAATCAAAAACGAGTATGTTCGTTATCTATTTATTGGTGTCTTGTTGCGTCGTTTCTGGATAAAAGGCTGTTTGATATTAATCAGTAAGCCTTTAAACAAAATCATTGTAAAATGTAGACAGATGGGCTCGTCCATGTTGTTTACATTCGAGTTTTGAATTCCGTGTGAACAGGAAAGGCATACAGTACAATGCAAATAGCCCAAACACGGTCATAACGTTTCTCTTAAAGAACTTTTCGGTATGTACTTGCAAATAAATTGAACTCTACCAATTGGATTAGGTACCGCGTAATCTTTAACGTGTATTTCAAAGCGAATTCAAATGTAAAGAGTGTTGAATTCACCAATTTGAATAGTGTCACTTCGATTGCGATCAATGCATTGTAAACCAGCTGTTAATTAGGAAATAAGTAATCGGTTCATCGCGGTCAGCTGCCAAATGTATAGTACTTACAGCACTAGTTTCTCCAGACCCTATCTGTGCAAGATATTCTTCATGTCAATTTTTTCTGAAGATTTATAAATTAATCATTGGCATCCATTAACTCGACAAATCATATATATCTAGACCTTCTAGACTAAAACACTTCATTTAATCTGTTGTGACAAAACATTCAAAGGTATTGGTCATTTTTTTAATATTTGCATTGCTTAAATTATAGTTCGATAACATTATGAATCCTTTTGTTTGTTTAATATGCTAACAGTGTATATAATGGTATGACATCTTGGAAAACCATACAGAAATGGATTTGTCATATTTACGTATTACAAGAATAATGGAAGGTCCGTTTAATATGCTTTTGTATGTTTAATATGCTAACAGTGTATACTCGTAATGCTATGACATCTTGGAAAACCATACAGAAATGGATTTGTCATATTTACGTATTACAAGAATAATGGAAGGTCCGTTTAATGACCGAGTTCAACAAAAACACTTAAAATAGGCCATATTTGTATGGAAAATGAGGTCCCCTTTTGAAATAATGTATGAGCTTTTTCTAAAGTCCAATAAAATGTATTGTATACCTGTAGCGAAATGTTCCTGTTCTATGAGTGATTGTTGCTCAAACAAAGTTTTCAGCTTGCGCCCACTTTCCAATTGATCTTTTTTGACATGTCGTCATCAGTATCTGTAAACATTTTGTTGTTTTTTTCTAAATGTGTGTACAAACGTTTAATAACCGCGTAAAAATATTTTATTTTCATTAGAAAATTGAAAATAAATCAAAGCAGCATATAAATCAAAGATATAAGAGTACCAGTCTCAATTTTTGATTAGTATTGTTCACTTACAGCAATAGTACACCAGTAATGCACCATAATAATTACAAATGTGTAAGTGGTATTCCAAATTCAAGGTGTTATGTCATATTCATTTATCTTAGATAAAAACCTACATTTCTAGCCAATGAAATGACTTATCGGCCTGTACTGAGTACCACAAGTACTCGTTATAAATTTAAGGTTTACAAATTAACAGACATTGCGTCATGATTTGGTTCCCCGCATGTTGAAAACGGGTTACAATCTAAGACATTTATAACATGCTAGGTAATATCTCTTAATCGCTAAGAATAGCTAGGGTTAGGGTACGTTTTCGCTTCCTTCGACCCTCTTTATCATTTACTATTACTTGGAGCACGAAATGTTTAATAACATTCCAGAGAAAAAAGAAATGATAGTATTAAATAAAAATGGTTATATTATTTTTTTTTAATTTCACAATGTTACGTGTACATTTAAGAAAAAACAAAGAATTTTGTAACACTAAATTTGATACAAATGAACAAGGGCTTATTATTTTTATTTTATTTTTAAATCAACATCAACTGAACAGTTAGTTACAAATGTTCTTTTTATTGCACGAAATTAAAATTAACCATTCCTGCAAATCAACCTTATGTCTGACGGGTTTCTGGTAAATGTTTGGTATTATTTAACATTAAGTCAGACGTGATAGTCGCAACAAAACGAATATAATCAAAATATCTGTAGGTCAAGTACAAAAACATACAATACACTAAGCAATAAATCATGATTTTTGGAAGAAATTACCAGTTTACATTTTTTTCTGGCACACATTAAAATAACTGTTGTATTAAATAACTGAAATTAAAGGGACACATAATAGGTTACACATTAATTTTAATGCATAATTATTTTGAACTCATTTGACATAAATACCAAAACAAAAAGCACAAAACTTGCGTACAGTTCGATGGGTGAAAGCGAAAAGGTTCTATCTGCTTCTTTATTTAATGTCACTTAGAACCTTTTCGCATTCACCCCACGAGTTAGAAAAGGTGTAAGCCTTTAAAATATTTATTGTTCATTAAATAGCTTGACCTCAAATTCCCCAGTTTGAAAAGCGCCAAAAATCGCTAAATTGTTTCTGTCTGTACAAGAGACATATGCTTTTGTATCATTAACGCCAAATATAAAAAACAACATATTGCATTAAAATAAGATCTTTTGCACCAAAACATATGTTTTTTATTTATGTTTTATCATTAAAGTCATATGAGTTAAACACATAAATGCTTTAACATATTACAACCTCTCATTTTTTTTTTGGTTAAAATTTTGTTTCTTTTTACTTTTAGCCGGAATAATTTAAAACAAAAAAAAACGTTCTCGTTGGTACACAAAATAATTTCATCTACTTGACATGGTAGAATGTAATTGCAACGTTCTACTTAATAAAATGGCACTGTCCGGGCTACGCCATCAGTTTGGGATCTTTATTTGTAAGAGCATGGCCATTGCTCCCATGCTTCCGTTGGTTGTGCGATTTCAGTTCATACAAATATATATATAAGTATGGTAAACGTGCCGAGTGCCTAGTTTCCTGGAAAGCATTTATTTTTTATAGAAAAACATTGTAAATAACAGAGCGGTTTTTGTAGCTACCAAGCCAATTTAAGTCTGCGGAAATAACACAACAACAGATAATTATGTAACACGTATTCCCTACATCTTTTAACAATCTAAGAGTAATGACATGCATCCGTGATCTTGTTTACATCAATTTGTTTTTTCTTTGAACGTTTAAAGCACGCAGAAATATCGGTTAACTTCTTTCATTCATTAAATTGATATTTCTTGCTATTAAATAATAAATTTATTCTTGGATCATTGCCTATTGTGTTTATATAATGAAAATTCTTGAATGATATGTACTTTAGATTAAAGCAGAACAAAAACTTTTTTTCTGAAATAACAAAGGATTGTAATTGCATCTATGAAACTTAAAAACACTTGAGAATTTATATTCTTGTGTTGGACAGATGGTCATAAACATTCCCGGAATAGTGCTCGTCTTTAAATGGTAATGCTGCCTATTAGATTATGATATATTTTCAGCATTTTTAGCTGCGATATCATTCACTAATACATGCATGTCGAATCTAATGCTGTTAAACATTTTCATTTCGTTCTTTTTGAAATATATACATTCGTTTTGAAAGGATGGAAACCTTGGGCAAATTACAAAGCTGTTCTATTAAATGAAATAATGTTTGCACTTCAGATTATCATGTGGGGTTATTCGGTATGGTCGCATAAAATTCGGTCACATTGTCGCTATCATTGATATCTTTGAAGTCTAATAGCGGACTCTCATGAAAAGCAATCTAGTTTAATTTAGATTTCCAGATTCTGAAATAGAAAGATTTTGCTAATCACGTCAGAAAGTTACAATCGGTGTATACCAACGATGCTTAAGGCACATACATTTCTTTATAGATTTGTGTAACTATATTTCTATAAATGTATTATAATACTTTTTTTGTACCACTGGATACAATTAAACTAGTGTTAGTAATGAAATTAAACCTGTGAATGTCAGTTATGGAACGAATACCGTTCATCAAAAGAGTTCTATGGCAAGATATAGTTTGCCTCTCTTAAATGAGACATCAATGATTGCCAGTTTTAACTACGTCATGTGTCTTAGTTGGACTGGATAGCCAGTTTTGTCACGTGATATATATATACACTTATTTAAAGCTCATTTTTCGGGTGTCTAGAATTAAATCACTTAGCGGTCAAACTCGTCGATTTAAAACGGAGTAAACACCGTTACTATATAATGCTTCAAAACAATGTTTTTGGAAACAGTAGATTACACTTGATATCATGTTATGAATCCATGACTTACCGGACGATTTTTTTTCTTAACATCAACATCATTAGCAAACCACGTTACCATTCCCCGAACCTGCTCAAACATTTTATAAATAGAATACAAATTGTGAGTGATGCCCTTTTTCAATGCGATCTCAGTTACATTATTAAGCTCTGTAAAACGCTGATGGCGATTTTCTTTTCTTTATTAGACGACGTTAACATTATTTTCTGAAGAAAGACGTGATGATCAAGAAATCGTAGGCAGTACATTTTGACGGTATTCCATGAGGTCGTTGTTTGTTTTGAACAGGAGGGACTTCTAATTGATAATCGAATATAATATACTGACCATAATTCAATCGTACTACGACATTATTAGCAAAACCCCTCATTTGAGTATAAGTATTTCCATTCATGTAGATATGTTTTCTCTCGATAGCCTATTAGTGCCGTCTGTTGAAGGTCGTTGGTTTAGAACGAGTCACGTACTTTCTGTATAATGTTTGTCACATATACAGAAATGGGTTATGATACGGAAATGGGTTCAACATCCCTGTTATTTTTGTCTCAATTACTCTGGAACTTCTGCTAATAGAAATCTCGTTATCGAGGTTAATGGACACCGAGATCATTGATATATTCATCACGACTCATATAATGTTTTAAAGTGCAAAGTCACCTTCAATTTTCATTACCTAACTCGTAAAGGGGGATTTTGATAGACGGCTTACAAATAAAATGTCAACTAAATCACTAGGGTTCCACGAGACAGTGTCATATAGTCGTTACTGTGCTTTGGTCTTTTATATGAGATATTCATTCGAGCTTTTATTATATACCACTGTGATGATGTGCTTAATGAAATGTTACTCTACTGACTTACCCTATATATTACCCAATGCAAGTGCCACTAACAGACCACAAATGCATCAAAAGAGCTTTATTTATTTTATGTACCGAAATACTGTGAAATAAGTTTATTTTTATTTAATCAAAAAGCCTTCTAAGGGCCTCAAATTTATATTGGCATTATTTTTCATATACATTTGTTCAAATAAAGATATTCGACTTTTATTCTGTCATTTTTTTAAAAATTTATTATAATTAAATCCCTATCTAGAACATTAAATAATGTTTTATCATTAAAAAAGCAATGTCTCACAACTAAACCACACTAATGTTTTTGTTATCTGACCCTAAAAAAGATGAAAGAGTCCCTCTGAAATCTAGGACATTAGATAAAAGGTTAACAAAAATATACGACTGTCTATGCTTAATCCTTCTTTATCTGCAAAACAGTTATGTCAACTTAGGATTTAATAATAGGAGACTAAGTATTTTCTTATCTTCATACCAACCAATATATCCGTTATCAAGTTCGCCATACAAATCTAACAAAACGTTACATTTTTCGGACAGTAAAATTCTTTAGTTTTCAATGTACGTAAATATATCGGTTTTATTAATTGGTTTCTTATTATTTTAGCAATACTTATGCTTCAAGTTACAAGCTCAAAACAAGATACAAAATTATCTATTTAAGGTCGCGTATATGATGTCAATTAACATTAGCTATATGAGCTATTTTCCGAACGCAATGCTCGTGATGGAATAAACCTATTCTGTTTCTAAGACATTTTTAACCTCTTTTGTCAAACAATAACTATAATGTTCTTTGCTTTACTCAACGCACTTTAAGTTAAATTCAAATGAGTGTTCCACCCTTGACCTCGACGGATGGCCGGGACACGTAGCGGAAATTTCTTATTAAACGTAATGGTATGCTTCCGTTTTCAAGACATTTCTTCCTCCAAAACTTGTAAACTAACAACATGAAAACAAAATCAACATTTACCGTAATAACATTCTCAATAAATCGAGTGTTTTGTTCGTAAACAAGATAGCTTTGTAGTGGCATTTAAATGAAGTTAAAATGGCAATCGTAGATTTTTATACGTTATAGATTATGCGATTTATTAGATGATTAATAATCTCCGTCACGTCCTTCAAACTCGACAGACTGAGCTCATAACGTGAGGTCCACCATTCAATTTAAGTTCTAATTGCGCATTTACAAATTATAACACGTTTTTATACAATATAATCCTGTTGCGTTAATAACATATGCTATAATATTTATAGGAAAAACTACAGAAATGGGCATAGTAGTCGAAATGTTAAACATAAACCCCGTTTTGGCACAGGGTCAACTCAAAAGACATAGAACGAAAGAACAAACAATCAGAAACCAGAAACATGGAACAACAGCACAAAATTCCATAAACACACATGTTTACTCGTTTAAAATAGGGGTGTTTATCAAGAATTGTAAGGTACCGCCTTGGCACGGTCAGTATATTGTAAATGGGGATTTTAACCAGTTTGTGTGCACAACCTCACTCTTATCACAACAATCCCGAATAAAGTAAAAACGTAAATGGTAGTCTTATCAAAGAACACAATAACTTGAGAAAACTTAATAAAAAACAAATAATAATAAACTTAAAGGCATTCCCCAAATACTTCTATGATTATGGATTCCGACTCTATCTGCAGATGAAGGAATACGGTTTAGAGTACCTAAACGTCACAAATGCTATGCCGAGCTTGATTGTTTATAAAAGCTATAATTAAGGTTAATGTGTAAATTGATTTGCCAGGCAGCAGATTTAATTTTATCTCTGCATTTATGAGAAAATTTGATATTATCCAAGCATAAAATATATTTAAGTTAAATTCTTAAGCGTTGATTTCCAGAAGTTATTGACAATATCGATTTGACTCTACCTTAATTATCTAACACATGTATGAGTCCATTTCAGCACAAGAAATATAGTCATTTATGAAAGGATACACAACCATTCGAATGGTAAAAATTGCGGGCCGCCTTTCGAACAAGAGAAATATCCGACGTTACATGCACTGAATATTGCGAATTTCAAATTTATAAAATTTCTTTAGTCAAAGTCAAATGTTTATTGGTTCATAGTATTATTGACCTACCATGTCATCTAAAACATGTGGACAACATGTCCAAGTTTTTTTTTCAATTGCCTGCAGGTGTCTTTGTTTGAATGTATTTTGTAATACAGAAGCAAGACTGGAAGTTGGCAACTATTGTGTGACATGTGTTGTTTCATATCATGTCGGCGTAGTGACCTCGGTGCTAATTTAATCATATGCTGCATCATTGATTTTGAAATGATACAAATGAATAACTTCTTATTGGGGGGATTGTATGCAAAACAGCCATTAGCGCACTCACAGGGTGTTATGTTAACCCACTTTCCTTACGGTACAAAGTTTGTCCGTTTTTCTGCTTCCCATAAAACAGGACTCTCTTCTGCGGATGGTTATAGTGGTTTCCGTAGCGTAAAAAACGGGTTGTTATTGGCTGCTAATCATTTTTATAGGAAGAGTACATGGGCAGTTAAACATTTCCTTCGCCATCGGAAAAAATAATCTTTTGGAAGCAATTAAATAGAGTTGGGTGTGAAACATTGATCTCGGCTCGATTGATACTTTTAGTAACAGTGTCATTTTCCCCTGACTTTTTCGGGAAATATGGATGCAATGGATTATTGTAGCAAATGTCTGTATAAGTGGTTGCATCGTTAAATAGAATGCCAGATATTTTTAATAATCAAAATGTCAAAAGATTGTGTTTTATTCTGTTTGTATTCCAAATTGTGGGCTTTATTATTTGTTTAGTCATTCTGCAAACCATTAAACACAGTTAACAATGTTTTAAAATAGCCACTCATAATTCCTTCGTTAAAGTGTGCTGTAGGTTACGATATTCAGTCTAGATACTATCCAAAAACATTGGTACATACCAGAACAACAGAATACAGAAATGTGTTGAGTCAGCAAAAGCGAAAACGGCATGTTGATTGGGGTTAATTTATTGTAAACTGATAGTGTTCTTATTTTCGTATCAGCCAATGTGTCCATTATCAATTTCCAAATCAATTTTAGCCAAATGCTGGATTTTTGAGACGTTCAAATATTTTCAATCGACGTGTATGTATTGTTTGTACATTGTTTCGTTTTGGTTAAGCAATACTTGTTTATAAATATCGAAGTTTTAAAACTCAAAACACATCTTAAAGACATTAATGCTAAGAAATAATTCCTCCTTTTTACCATCTAATGAATTCCTCCATTGTATCAGAAGAGTAGATCTCGAGCACTTTGGGAGTTTGTTTTTTTTTTAAAAATAACTTCCAATGATATTGTACGTGAAATTCTTTGATATATATTGGTTACATAATTCCGTACGTCTTAATTGCTACTTAAATGGAAAATTCAGCAGAAATGGTTCCGTAATGTCTAATGAACCCAGTACGATGGATATTTACAGCCAAAAAATTAAATCATTGGATTTATTCCCAAACAGAGCTTTATACATTTCATTCCAGAAAAAGAAAAGTCGTGACTGTCCGAGATCTTCCAAACTTGCATACACAGTCTTTGACCTTGTCTGGCATTCTAGTACCAAACAAATACTTTTTTTAACCCAATGGACTTCTAATTAAATACAATTGTCAACCATTTAGTAGTCTATTTTTGGCCAAGACGGATGGTCCCGATTGGTAGCGTATATCTATTATTATGCATACCGCTACAGTTCCGTATTCCATACAAGCAAACGATAAAATGGAACTCCTCTTCAATATCAAATATAAGAAAAATACCACAAAAAAATAATCAATCTAAATAAAAAATCGCAATAAAATACATTGGTGGTGGCATTTTCGTGTAGTTTAATTAGCACTTGCTAATTCAATACATTGTATTGAAAACTATGAAATTATTCATGATCTCCGGAATAACACGAATAAATTGTTTCCCTCACCAAAAATGTTTTGAAAGCAATGAAGACGTTTTATGTACTTAAAAACATTTTAATGTTCATTTTAAAATCCTCGTGCTTTTGAAGCTTCATTAAAAAGTTTCAACATTCTTATACTCGTGTTTAAACTTATCACCGACAGTTTATATGTATAAGTTAGAAAAGAATTGCTGCTTGCATTTGGTCTCTAAGAGGACACAATTTCTTTCGTACTTAAATAAATTTGAGAGAAAAATATCGTCGTGTGGTGACTGCCGCAACAATTTCAGGGCGCTTCACAGACTGAGTTAGCTGGGTGGCGGGTACTTACTCACACCTTCTACACTAAACAAGTCCCAGAATTAATTCAATAGTTGGAATCGTCGTTTTGTAAATTTACTGATATTGATATCCAGGAATAAATAATACACAATTATCGTTGATGTCCTTTAGTTTTTATTGTGCCATAGTGTTCTTTTATTTGGGCGTAGCAGTATATAATTGGTTTTGCCCTGAAGTGTTTCATGATTGGCCTCTATGTAGAAAAGGCACCAAATCTTTATGTCATGAACACATTATTAATTATTTAACGTTTTACCTCGTAACACTGAATGCCGATAGAAGAATAACCATTTAATGACATATAGAAGGTTTTTATACAAAAACAAAACAGGTATGATTTCTTACCATAATCCTGGTTTACTAAGTGAGCGTAGACGGCGTTGTTCTTAATATAAATGTCAATGAACATCATCAACCAACTAAAGCTGTTTTAACAGGAGCTATGATTGCTAGAGGTGTTTTTGCATAGGAGGTTAATTTCATCCAGAATCTGTTTACATTCTTTAAAATTTGACTAAATTAATCATTTTTTTGCCAACCATTATATAAGCATGGCATACATGCTCGGTAATGGGAGTATGCCAAATGGAACAAACAAATACCAGACAAACGCAAAAGGAAATATTTTTCAGTTCTGTTCGCCTATAAATTTAAACTGAAAGTAATTTCAGTGCATTGAAAAGAATACGGTCTTTAAAATGAAAACAATTAGTTTAAAATATTTTAGCGCGGCAGACGTTTATCACACGTTTGCCATACACTGACTCTGAACAATTGAGGAAGCTAAGAATCATAATGATAAAGTATTTTCAAAACATTTCCACATTTTAATCGATGGTAATATCTCCAAAAGATTCGTTGTTAGCAATTATGCAAAAATCTAAGTATCATTGAGATTTAAGTATTTTCAGATTGTTCCAGCAACTCTTGATGCATGCGTTTTATTCAAGGCATACTTGTTTTGATTTTGGATTGATATCCAGCTTTAAATGATAATAGCTTCCTTTTTCAGAAATTAATGCCCATGATTTCCAACGGTTTGTGCAAATTGAGATAATTACTAAACACAATTAAACGCAAGGAGAGGCAGCCGTTTTAAATAGTAACGGCACAAATCCTATGGCAACATAAAATAAATAACACCCCGCTTGTATTTCACTTGAATTATTGTTGAACGCAGCAGCTTTGATTTAGGAATTTTAGTTTGAAGAGCATTGTTGTTATCCATAATCCGTCTGTTTTGATTTGACACATATAAGCAGCTGCGAATTTGACTTCCCCTTGATCACTTTAAGTGTACGATAATTTTAAACATAATCATTTCCTTTAGCTTGACTCAGTCATTTGCCAATGCTGTCTGTTACAAATCGTTGAGTATTTGAAATCAATTTATATACAATATTTTTTTTCTTTCTACTTTATTTTTGTCAAATTGATGTTGACTCCGCCAATGGTTACATTTGTCATGCCATTCATATAGTTCAAAGTTGGAATATTGAACCTTAGATTCCGTAAGCCAATAACACAATGGAGACTACAGGGACAAGCCAAGTAGCAATCAAGTGTTCTCATAGTATCTTCCTCTAAAGCAATGATTTATTATGATTTCAGCTTCAGTTGACCTTCATTTACTTTTTCCGATATAATATTATTTCTCAATTATGTTTCGATCGAGGCAAGTGTTACAGTCGCGAATTGTTTTCTTGAAGATTGAAAGTTATATTTAAGAACTTTTTGCTGACTTTATTTGATTGACGTTTCTGCCTCATTTATAACGGACTGTGTCGTGTGTCGTATTGTCGTTTAGGTATCCGCTTAGTACCTAAGCCTTAAATGAAATAGTGTGTTTGTGTTAGTTAAGCTCTCTTTTTTCATACACATATCAGTCTCGCATAGATAAAAAATAACCAACGAACAGTCCTTTTGAACAACAATGCACCGAGACAGTTCAATCTCACTTAAGTTAGGTAAAATAAATAGTTTTTTTTTATTTTATTCTATATGTTATAGTAAATAATTGCTCAAATCAAAATACTCATGACGAAAAATCAGATTTGCATGTATGTGGCTTGAAATACCCAGCCGGGGGAGGGGAGGCAAAATAACATCATCTCGAGACTTCGGGCCAATTTTCTACGTTAACATGATCGTTAGGACGAGGTGAAATCTCGTCATGTAGATTGGGCATACTGCATATGACATTCATTGTCCAAATATGAACAAAGTATATAATCTCTCAATTGCTTTCGGAAATTGAATTAGTTTGTAACCTTTAAATATGGGATAAAAATATGCGTATCAATTAATTCTTAATAGAATAATTGACACTAAAGTATATTCACCGACATAAATTTAAATTTGACTATAACAGTATAAGCCTTCTTTCAGAGTTTTTTCATTGCTGCCCTCTGGTGTCAAGTGAGATTGTAACCAACTTCTTTAGAGACTTGAATATAAACTTAACCGGTTGCAGATCCATGCCCTGCTTATTATAAACAAGCAGTATCTCTGGCATTCATTTGGAAAGAAAAACAAATACTGGAGGATGTTATATTTAAGTTGTGCTAACATTATCAAGGTACCTGTGCAGTCGAGATATAAAAAAACTGTTGTCTGAAAAATCAAAGTTTAATGAATAAAATTGTTATTTGAAAGAAAAAAAAACATTAAATGGGTTAATTTCAAAACGTACATACTTTGAACTACCACTAAACAATGATGTTTAATTTTATAAGCTATAAATTTGATTCAATCAAATATAACTGACTTTATAAAATCTGACATATTAATGTGCAAAGTGAAATTGAAATTGTTTTATTAAGATATTCACAAAAAAAGGAATTAAAAAAAACAAATAATGGTGTGTCTGCAGCATCGCTGGAATCGGTAAAATGAGACTGTATTCACTTCATCACGGTGCCAGATAAAAGCATAAGGTTCTGCTCAATTTAAAATTTTGGAAGAATTTGAGCAAAAGTGTTTTTTTTACATCCCAATGTTTATTTTTGTAGGTTACCTGCAAATACTTGTGAACGAAGTTCTCAATTTTGTTGACCTGGTTCGCTTTCAGTAAGTAACCACAAGATGTTACATTTCTTTTTTGTAATATAGACAAATACACAGGTCGAAATCGAGTATGTTTATAGTAATGTATAGTAAGCATACTTGCCAAGTTTGTTCACGTTTCTTTGTTGTTAAGTTATTGGCGTAACATGATTTTGAAGATGATATTATTTTGTACAAAAGCTGAGGTTAATCTGTGCCATTATTTTCCCGTAGAAAAACGCATCTAACTATCAAACTATCACAACTAATATTTTGTACAGAATTAAGTCGATAGAAAGAAGTTACAAGAAAAAGAATACATCGACCATGCATATCCTCGAAAATGTTTTATTTTCAAATCATAATTTAACATTTTTTTCAGGATCTCTATCTGTCTCCAGGAAAGATTTAGTGTAGGTGTTTTCTACAACGGTGTAGTACTACATGGTAATCAAATGCTTTGTTTACGATATCAAAACGATGCTATTATACACACGCAATAGATGGTATACTCTTACATCTCTTTATGTAATAATTGTTTAAAATATATGTGTCAACTAAAGCATACTACGTTAGTCACAAGAATGTGTCACACCAATAACGTAAGGCACCTTCCCTTTATTTGTTTATTCAGTTTAAAACCAGGTATTAAAAGAAAATATTTGTTTAAATTGTTTATGTCAACTGTTGTTCAGTAGTCAAAATTGTTTATGTCAACTAGTGTTCAGAAGTTATAATTGTTTATGTCATCTATTGTTCAGAAGTCATAATTGTTTATGTCAATTAATGTTCAGAAGTCATTATTGTTTATGTCAACTATTGTTCAGAAGTCATAATTGTTTGTGTCAACTATTGTTCAGAAGTCATAATTGTTTATGTCAACTATTGTTCAGTAGTCATAATTGTTTATGTCAACTATTGTTCAGCAGTCATAATTATGTATCGCACCAATAAAGGGATATATGATTCCTTGTTTGCTTTAACCAATCATCTTTAATAAACCGGCAAACTAAAATATATTGTTTTAAATTATTTGTGCTTTCTCAATGACGTATCTAACTAACAACGTTTTGTTGATCCCTTATCTTCATTTTCCCAATCATTTTTATCAAAACAGTAAGAAAAATTATATATGTATATATATATATAGAGAGAGAGAGGGGATATTTGTTTATTTTGAGTGTAAGATCGTATTTTATTTCACGAGTGTCATGGAAAAACATATTGTCACGAGTGGCGAAGCCACGAGTGTAAATGTGGTTTTTTATGATCACGAGTGAAATTAAATAAGATCTTACGCTGAAATAAACATATTTTCTGTTTCTTTTATGCTTATTTTCGGAGTTTTATTTGTTTTTTTATTTATTTCTGAATTACCCCCTTTTTTGAAAAGGGTGGGCTCTACGACGCTACCCGTGGGGCACCCCACATGCATAATTATAGCTGTCAACTTTTCTACTTTCGCTTTGCTGAGAAATAGTTCTCTTCTATTCATTCTTATAGCTTAATATTCGCTTGTGTTTTATTGCAAAGCTTTATGAACAGTAAACAACGAAGTATTATTAGTGCACATATGTTCCAAAAAATAATGAAAACACTTTTTATTTTAAGATGGGCATGAATACATAACCAAAATACTACGCCGCTATTTAAAGAATGAAAGTTTGGAAGGTCAAATGTGTTAGCAAAATAAATGTGGATACTCATTGGATTTTAACCATTCTTCTTAGTTTAAGACTGCATATACGCGTGTTTTGTATAGTAATTTAATATTCAGTCATCTTACTGTCAGAGACTAGTCTGTTTCGATTTAAAAGGTTTGTTTTCCAGATAAAGGGAAAATGCCACGCTAGTTTGTTGACACATGTTGAGGTGTGGGTGGGGTCAAAATATCGGATCTATCTGTAAATTGTTGTGTGAATTCTCCAGGAAGCTCATTTTACGTACTACAACGGTAAACAGTTCAAAATAAATTTGAACGATGATATAAAATTTTATTTATATTCGAACAGTTGTTTTTGTCTGTAATTTGTTTGGTATGAAAGAAAATGTTCGAACATTCAGCTTCAAAGATCAGTAAAATGTTTGATAAACGGGATAACTGGTAATAAACGGTAAGTTATTAATTTCCGATTATGTATTTTTTTAGATTTATAAAACATTTCTTTATATTTTTTTAACATTTTTTGACATAATTTACTGAAGTCCAGTGTTCTGTTTTGATCAAGGCAAGTACATGTAACAACAAAGGAATTTAAAAGTAGTTCTGAAAGTTAATATTTTCACTCCTTATTTTGCAGTTAAAATATCAAATTGATATTTTCACTGTTGTTATTTCACTGTTAAAACCCCATATTTCATCATGAAGCATGAAAGAAATAATATTAATTATATAATATTTTCATATTATTTATATCAACATTGCATGTTTTAATAGTCGCACTGGTGTATCATACCGATAACGGGTAGATGATTACTTCGCTTTATTGTTCAATAAACTTATTAAAAGAACATGTTCAATTGTATAAATTATATGTGCATTACCTTTGCAAGTTACGGTAGACACAAGGATGTATTCAAGCAATAACGATGGTTGCTTCTCTTTTTTGCCCTATCGATTTCATCAAAACGGTTAAAATATGAATCCATAGCAATGCATATACTAGCAACTAATTGTTCTTTATTCAAGCAAATCAAAACTAGATTTATTCTTGGCTAAAATCACTTAAAGAAAGAGTTCGGTACGCGGTACAATTAAGCTGAAAATTATCAGGATTAATTTGATTTGACAGGCGGATTTCGGGTAGAACATGAACCAATGGGGAACTGGTGTAACACCCTCATCAGGTGTCGTTAGATACTTATGCACTGATACTTTGCAGACTAAATACACCACAACGATGGTGTGGCAAGACAAGCAGATTTTAAAATTATTTGAGAAGAATCTCCTTTCATAGTTTAAGCATAACAAAAACATTGGAAGTGCTGCTTTCTTTCATTAAAACAAAACTGCAAATGGATCTTAAACACTTTATTTAATTCACTCTGCAACATACATACAATTGTATAACTTTCAACGTAAGAACTTTGAGTTCTTGGTGATGCAACTGAACACACATACTCTTTATTTATTTTACTCTTTGATACCAAAATAGCAGAACAAAATACATTAAGTGTATAAAGAAGTATTGTGGTTGCTGGCAAACCTTATCGACTATATTGGTAACATCAATTGATAACGTTCATCAACTAATCACGCCAAAATCTTTTCAACTTCTTACACATTTCGAACACAATAAGTACAGCATATATAATACCTAATTCTGCATAGTTTTGATTTTTTGAAATCGGTCCACCCGATGTATTTTTAGTGATGCCATACACAGGACAATCTAAGCATGCAATATGTAGTTGTTGCTGCTCTACTAAAGACGTAGCATTAGAGAACATCAAAAGTATGGAAAATTTAAATATGCTTAATTAGAGACCCAAAGTAACATATAATGAAATTGGTATAGATTTTGCTAAGTCTATAAACACCATGGCAAAATGTCGTTGATAAAATACACTAATCCAATCGATTTTAGATTTATGCATCCGCCGAATATTATTTGATTGTTGAACACTTTCCATCCTTTCAGTCCGTGCATTTCTGAGCAAGAGCACTCAATTTCATTTTCATAGAGGCCTACCTCTTCTATGTTTTCGAGCCATCTAATTGATGTCGGAAACTTTTTAAGTCGGTTGTAATTGATTTCGATTTCGCTTAGAATCGTGTTTCCTATAAATGCATAATCTTCAACTGTGTCGATGTTGTTCGTAGAGAAGTCGACGCTCAAAAGTTGCTTCAAATTATTCAAATTTGAATTTTCGATGATAGTTAGTGCGTTGTTGCTAAAGTCCAATCTCTTTAAAGCGGTCATCTTATTAATTGCACTGGGAATCTTTGAAAAACGGTTAAAGGACAAATCGAGCACTGTTATGCTTGTATTGTTTGGAATTATAGTTTCGTCCATCGTTGAAATATTATTACGGAACATTGTAAGAATAGACACGTTAGGAAGGCTGAATAAAATATCAGGCAATTGCTCAAGTCCGCAATTCAAAATCATGACTTGATTCACACTCTCCATTTTTTTAGAACATTGTAAGGACCAATTTCCGAAGTTGTTGTACTGCAAGTCCAAACCTGTCACATTTCTTAAGCCACATATGGCCTTGTGGATATTCGGACGCGAACAATGCAATATCGTCAACCATTCTAAGCTATCTGCAAACGCTTTGAACCCATCATCTGGTATATCAAACGCATTTACTCCAGATAAAACTAGTACAGAAAGTCCATAAAGATCTTCCATTGCCCGGGGCCACTGGTTAAAGTATTTGAAGTCGATGAAAAGCGTTCGAAGACTGTTGCTTGCCTGGGAGAAAAACGAACCGTCAAGATTTCTGATGGGGTTGTTGTCCATTTGTAAATATTCTAAATTTTTCAGGTGATAGATCCCTTTTGTTATAAATGTAAACAGGTTATTACTGATATCCAACTTGACTATATTGTTTTCAATCCCGGCAAAAGCTAACTCTGTTATATTTTGTAGTTTGTTTCCTGAAAGTCTCATTGTAACTTCACAGCTTGACAGCAGTGTCAAATTGGAAAACGCAAAATTGTATACCCCAGTAAGCGTATTGTTGCTAAAATCGAAGTACACATATCGTTCGTTGACAACAGTTTTGTTGAAGGGAGGTAATACCGAGAATCGTTTTGCTTGGCACAAAACAAAATATACGTCTTGGTGTTGGCCATCGTCTGAATGCATACATGAACACGGAAGTGGTGTGATACAGATATTGGCAGAAGCCACCAGCACCTCAACGAATAACAGCGGCCAGAAGAGCATCACTACGTGAAGTATCTGTCGTAATGTGTGAAACATGATCAGTATGTTAAAACATTGCAAAAGCCCATATTCATTGTTCATATAATACTTACATAGCATAGAGAACTTCAGAGATAAGACAAGCATCCATTAATCTTAAAACAATAATAGAATTAGTGGAAGCAAACGTTAAACGTTTTTGATATACACGTCTCGGCTTTAAAGCTTGATTGTTTGATAACCCTATAACCATCTTCGTTTTTGAGGTTGTATTTTGTCTCATGATTCAATTTCTGTTTATGTTACCAAAAACATTAACGGCGGATGTGATAAATACTGCCATTCCTTTGGACAACATTACCAAAAACATTAACGGCGGATGTGATAAATACTGCCATTCAACATTACCAAAAACATTAATGGCGGATGTGATAAATACTGCCATTCCTTTGGACAACATTCAATTTCAAATGTTACCATTCAGTGTATGTCTGAAATTAGTCCTATGCATTTAATTAGGATTTTTTTAATTGTGATTTCGTGGCTAGTCTCTATAGTATGTGTTGCATTTCGTAAAGAACAATTCCTAACAAACAAATCCACAAGAAACACACCTGCTCACAAGACAACACGCGCAGATTACTTAACATGAATTCGTGGTCAATACATGTAAACGAAAAGCAGAGCTTATAATGTTTTTCTCTCTGTGGGAAACAGTAACATTTTTGTTAGAAATTTAAATATTAAAACAACACCAAAGGCTGAAAGCGAAACACATTGAAACCTTAATCGCAAGACTCATTAACAAAAAATATACAATCAAACATGACTGCTGTGATAGATTATAATAAAACATATTACCATACACAGGATAAATTGTAATCCAGACAAGCGACCTCGCTGTTGCAAAATGGTCCGTTAACTATATTAAAATAATACCTAGCTCAATTTGCTGATAACCTAATTTGGAGACACAAGGTACACGAACACAACAATTGTAACGCAACCTATGAGATAAGAGATTCTTTAATGAGATCAAGTTTGCTGAATTTAACGTTAAAACAAATAACTTCTATAAGGACCGTTTCACGATAACCGATTTTACTTCCACATGGTCACAACAAAACATGAAAAATCAGGTCACATTTCAAAATAAACGAATGACCGAATTTCACAACGCAAATGAACAAGGCTAGCATAAATAAAATACATCAAAAGCGATTTAAAAAAAATGGAATTAAATATCAAAAGTTTGGTAGACGGCAATACTCATATATACCTTCGGGCGCTGGTCCGTATAGTTTTATGTGACCCCCAGTGATGTGTGATATTTATTTAAATACAAGTGGCACACACAAACAGCTTGGTTTCAGCGCAGACGACAGGAATGCCATGTTAAGCGATTCACTTAATAGATAAACAATTATTGATGGCTTATTTTGTTTGTGTCGAGACTTCAATCATTCGGCATGCACACTCATCGATATGAGGCGGAGTAAACACCGTGACTCTCAATGCTTCGAAAACATGTTGTTGTTTTTGTCAAACAGTAGATTAGTTATCATGAATCAATGATTTACCAGACAAATGTTAGCTTTACATCAACACTATTATCAAACATACGTTCCCCCGATCATGCCACTTGTCCAAATCAAGTGTCGTCGAAAATGCTTAAAGTGTTGCTTTTCTATGCAGTTTAGTTTGTTAAATTCTTGTGACACGTGGGAAATAGTTCGAACAAAAAACAACTGAAGGGCAGACGGACGGAATAAACATCTACTTTATATGCTTCCCCAAAAGTTGTATTGCTTTACTGCACATACAAAAACGAACAGCCTCAAAATAGTAAATAGCGATCTTTCTCTAAAATATATGAAATAAATATTTAATGTTTTAGAATAAAAATCCACTTATTTTTACTTCAGATGTCAATAAAGTATTTCCTGCCTGACCGGACCTGTCCAACAAAAAACAATATAAACCGCTGACGTCATCAAATTGTTTAGTACGAATTTCACAAAGGCAAAAATTGACGCAAGTAAACAAGGCTAGGATATTATACATCAAATGCGATTTAAAAAAAATAATGGAATTCAATATCAAACGTTTGGTAGACGACAATACTCATATATACCTTCGGGGGCTTATGGGCCGGTCCGTATAATTTTATATCACCCTCAGTGACATGTGATATTTACTTAATTACAAGTTGGACACACAAACAGCTTGATTCAGCGCAGACAGGAATGCCATGTTTTGTGGTTTTGCCACTTGACAGGTAAACATTCACATGATTTGTGGCTTATTTTGTTTGTGTCTAGACTTCAATCATTCGGCATGCACAATCATCGATATATGGCGAGATTAACACCGTGACTGCTCTATGCTTCAAAACCATGTTTTTTTTCCCAAAAAAGTATATTATATTTATCCTGAATCAATTATTTACCAGACAAATGTTGGCTTAACAGCAACACTATTTTTAAACAACGTTGCGATCCCCAGAACATCCACAACCATTTTATGAAATTATGACACATTGTAAAACATGTTATTTCTTTTCCAATGAATACTAGATAATATACGTTCTGCAAACGCTTACAACGATTTCTTTTAATTTTAGAAGACGTAATTTTCTTAAAAAAGAACGAACTGATAAAAAAAGCCTAGTATACAGTACCTTTTAACAGTTTTTAACGAGGGCGTTTTGAACAAGAGGGACTTCTAATTGATAATTTCAGCTTACTACGGAAGTCGAAGAAACAATTCCGTAGAAGAAACAACCGTCATGTAATGAGATACATCTCCTTTCATATTCAATTTAATATGTTTTGTCTCGTTTTAGTTTTAAGCCCTATAATGCCGTCGTTTGAAGGTCGTTGGTTTCGAAAATATCACGTACTTTCTGTATAATGATTGTTTCAGATACAGAACAGTGTTATAATACGTTAAGGGGTTCAACAAACCTGTTATTTTTGTCCCAATTAATCCGGAACTTCTGCTAATAGATATCTCGTTATCCATTCAGCATAGCTCATGTAACGTTTTTCAGTGCAAACCCACCTTTTCATTCTCTAAGTCGTTGAGGGAAATTTCGACGGATGGCTTACATATGAAATATCAACTTATTCATAAGGGTTCCGCGAGTGTCAAAACGGCGTTAGGTTTTTTATATGAGATATTCAATTAAGCTATTATTACACACCACAATGGTGATGTGCTAATTGAAATGCTACTCTAATAACTTCTCCTATAAATTACCCAAACACTAACGGACCACATATGTATCAAAATAGCTTTATTTATTTCATGTTCTGTAATACTCTGCAATCAGTTTATACTTTTTATCAATGGGCTTTCAAAGGGGCTGAATCATAAAAAAAATGATGTTGGTCTTATTTCATTTTCTATTTTATAAATTTGTTGAAATTAAGTTATTTGACTTTCTTTCGGGAACAAAAAATCAGACCAGAACATTTGTGTCACATTCGTTAACATTTATCATAAATATAGCCCTAATTAGAACAATAGATGCTGTTTTATCATTGCAAATAGCATTATGTCACATTAAAACAACTTTAATGTATTTCTTATCTGACCCAAAAAGATGAAAGAGACCCTCTGAATTATAGGACATTTATAAAATGTTCACAAAAATAAGCGACTTTAAATGATTTATCCTGCTTTATCTTTTAAACTGTTATGTTGACCTAGGATTTATTTATAGGAGACTGTATATGCCCTTATCTTCATACTAACCAATGTGTCCGTTATTTAGTTCGGCATACCAGTCTAACAAGCGTTACATGTTTGAGACTTTAGTTTTCAATGAACGTTAAGATATTGTATTTATATTGTTTCTTACTAAATAAGTAGTACATTTACCTATATATTCAAAGCTCATAACACATCATGAAAAATGAATTGCTCTTCATTCCTCTTTCTCTCTCTGAGACATTCATCTTCTCTGTCTGTCAAATTAGTACTAGAAAGATGTTGCTCTGACTCAACTAACTTCGTATAAAATTCCAAAGCCGCTTTCAACACTTGACCTTGACGGATGGCCGTGCCTCAAGGCGGATATTTCTAATTATACTGTATAATGGTATGCTTCCGTTTTTCTACAAAATTTCTGCCTGAAATCTTGTTAACAAACAGCATGTACCAAATATCACCATGTACCAAATGGTGATTACCAAATATCACCGTGTACCAAATATCACCATGTACCAAATATCACCGTGTACCAAATATCACCATGTACCAAATATCACCATGTACAAAATAACAATCTCAACCAAAGGTAAAACAACTATGCAAAAGAGCAATATGGTATTTTTGTAGTTACATTTAAAGCTAGTTAAATTACCTAAGTAAATCTATTTCACTTTATTTATTTTACAAAATACAAAAGGATACATGATCTCGTTCACGACTCTCAGACTTGATAGACCGAGCTGATTACGTGTAGTTTGAACAGCCTTTAATACTGTTAACTGGTTTGGTCATACTGACTGTTAACAATACGGCGTGATGTTAATGGATTTTTTTAACAAAACATGACAAATAATTGTGGGAATGATACCATATAGTGCCCGTACATAAATATATTACGACTGCATCATAAACAAACTTTATCATTGTATAATTGTCTCAATCAATGTTTATATGCCATCGCTCGTTAGCCAATTTGTGTCGAAGTTTTACTTTGTATTTGTTTCTAAAAATGTCACATATTATTTTAGTTTCTTTTTTTAGATATACAGAAAAGTGTTATGACATAAAAAGGTTCGACATAAATAATGAAAAAGGTTCGACATCCTTGTTAGTTTTGACTCAACAATACTTGAATATCTGCTGATATGTATCTATGTATCAAGATTGATGAACACCGAGAACATTTTCCTTTTTCAAAAAACATTATTTTTACTACTTTACTGGAGAAGGGATATTACGAAAACTTTTATTTAAATAATTGGCTGCAGAGTTCCGTGCCAGTTAAATTGTCGTTTGTGTTTGTTAAGTTTTCTTTGAAAGATATTAGATCAGGCGTTAATTGTATGCCACTGTGATGACAGAACTGACGAAATGTTACTTAATGACTTACCCTTTCCATTCATCACACCCGACAGTTGTTTGTTGATTCGAACATGTACTGTTATTTTTTTTTCATTCAAAGTAAAACTGTTAACAAAGACACATTTCATTCAGTCACTAGTCCATACGTATTCGAACATGGAAAACCGTTTGCACAAACGGTAGTCAACACTTACACGGATTTTCCTTATGGAAAAATGGTAGTCCTCACGAACATAAATCTAGATGACGGTATTAGCAAAGGGTGGTTCAGACGAACACCAACCAGGATGACCTTGATATCATGCAGCACTATCTATGTTTATGTATTGCTATAACCACCGCTTTTTGTCATCAATTTTACTAAAATTTGTATAAATGATTTTAACGGCACGAGGTTGCCAACAAATGATCAGAGGTCTGGAAAAATGTTATGACACTAATAACACTGAAAACAACAACATTGAAATAAACAATTGCTTTTGGGAACGGATTGCTGTTTCCTTGTTTTAAACCACGTTTCAAGTAAACAGCATCTTACATCAAGTCCTAAGACCTCTTTAATAAAATGGGCTTATTATCTTACAAACAAGTTGGGGTGACGAATAAATGATCACATTTCTTTCTTTGTACGTCTGTTCTCCCGTCCATAATATGAAATGGCTAATTCTTCTCTTTAATCCAATGTGCTGTAACCAAGTTCGAATTGCTCTTGGTTAAACTTAAATTAATGATCCATGGTCAAAGTTTATTAAAGCGAAACTGTTTATAAGAATATTGTATCGGACATGTTAACAAAATCTGCATTGCAGCCGAACCTGATTGGACCTTTAATCGTAATTAAAATAAATAGTGTCTGCTGTTTAACTTTCCCATTGCTACAAAGAGGAAATATTCACAGGTATGCATGATTCCATGCTTTATCTAAACTTTATCTGCGAAAGATTTATCTGCCATGTTTACTGAGTATTTATTGAAAGTAAATTAAATATGTTTTCATCTTTATATCAGCCAAATGTGCGTAATTTTGTTCGCAGAAATAATCTAGCAGAACTTTAATTTTTTGAGACGTTGAAATAAATAACTTTGAAATGTTTTTTGAACTTTTTATACGACGTTAAAATATTGACTGTACATGTTTTTTTTTCTAATTTACCAATTCAGATATATTTGAAGTTTATAAACTTCAAAAACATATTGAAGAATTTAATACTGTGAAATAAATTCGTCCTCTGTACCAATAGAAGTGTCTATCGTTTTTTTTCAAAATGACTTCTTGATATGCTCATATATATGTATATGCAAGGCACAATGAAATGTCATTTGGTTGGCTCCTTTTATATGATTGGATTAGGTATGTATTGAGGTCTTTATCGCCACTGTATATGTCATGTTCAGCAGAAAAGATGCATCCTCTGTGATCGTGTCACATCATGACGTCTAACGTATCCTGTCCGTTGGATATACACAGCGAGAAAATAAAAGCACCTGACTTATCTTCATTCACTACAAAGCAATAATCATCATGTACATCCAAGATCTACTCCCACACTTGTATAGGACAGTCTTCCACACCTTGGGTGGCAAACTAGTACATAGAAGCTGCTTACATTATCAAACATACTACTTGTAAAACACAAATTTCTCCAATTAGTATTCTATAATTGGCCTTGACGGATGGCCTCGTCCAGACCTGAATATTTATTATTACCCATACTGCTTAGTTTCCGTTTTCCAGAAAAACAGACTAATGATGTAACGTAATTCCTTGTCAACATCTAGTTTACTTACAAATTGGAAAGAAAAACACCATTTAACATAAAAAAAATCTCACAACAAACAGTTCTTAATTCGCAACAAAATAGTTTGGTGGTGGTATTTTCATCCATTTTAATTGGCACAAAACATATGAAACACTGTATTCAGAAATATGGAATAATTCATGATTTCCGGCATGATTAGAATGAACAAAAATCTTTGAATTGTAATTGTTTTTGCGTTTTAAATGTTTATTTTTCTTCATCTTAAAATCCTCGCTCTTTCGAAATCATCTGTGTACAATATAAACCAAATTATCCGTGTGTGAATAAATTATTGACAGTTACAGAAACGAGCTCAGTAGGCGAAAGTTTAAACATAAACCCCGTTTAATGGCACAGGGTATACGCCAAAGACATAGAACATAAAAACAAACAATCACAACCCGGAAACATGGAGTAAAAGCACAAAACTCCACAAACAACACAAAACATATATACTTTATAAAACAGTGGTGTTTATCAAGGCTTGAAGTCACACTCTGGGCCTTAGTAAATTATAGATATTATAAATCAAGGAAAAAATTCTCAAAATTTGATAATGGTCATTATAATCTTATATATAAGCATAATAGTAGTCTTAAATCCATGATTGCTAATAGTATTGCTTATCCCGATTTTTATGGTGATGTTTTTAAAGAACATAAAAACAAACAATCACAACCCGGAAACATGGAGCAAAAGCACAAAACTCCACAAACAACACAAAACATATATACTTTATAAAACAGTGGTGTTTATCAAGGCTTGAAGTCACACTCTGGGCCTTAGTAAATTATAGGTATTATAAATCAAGGAAAAAATTCTCAAAATTTGATAATGGTCATTATAATCTTATATAAAAGTATAATAGTAGTCTTAAATCCCTGATTGCTAATAGTATTGCTTATCCCGATTTTTATGGTGATGTTTTTAAGAAAATTCGTAAAATTAAAATGTTTCCAGCAGGTAGCTGGGCAGATAGACTCAATGAATTACTTGGATTTTATTTAAACGGTTGATATAAAGGCTATATTTTGAAGAGTACTTGCCTTCTAGTTTTTTTAAGATGAATTCCTGAAACAAAATATAGATTGAATATAGCATCCTTACATAACTAAACTTTCAGTCCTTTGATTATACGAAAATATTGCTAATTTATGTTATCTTTAAGACCTTTTTTTGCTGACTGGGAGTGTTTTGGCATGTCATTTTCTTCAAATATTTTACATGGGTAATCATTTGGAAGAAACGATTAGATAATATATGTCGCTTTTATTTTTAATGAGGTTTTCTTTATTTGTTACCAGTTTTATTACAATGATGCTTTTTATTATGAAACTCTATGATCACACAGTTGAAACCTTTTATTTTATAAGGCAGACTGTGTGTGATGCTCATAGTTTCAAACAATGACAGCATCGTATCTTTAAAAAGTATTTGCAATAGGTGCTCTGAATTGTATTCCTCCGTCTCCAAATAGAGTTAGGATCTCTTATCATAGAAGTACTTGGGGTTAACCTTTAAGTTAATCATTATTTGTTTTAAAGTTAAGTTTCCTCAAGTTAATGCATACCTTGATAAGATTTACCTTTTGCGTTTTTTCTTTATTTAGGATTGTTGGGATAAGAGTGAGGTTTGTGCACTTAAACTGGTTTAAACCCCCAGTAAATTTACATTTTACTGACCGCTCCCAGGCGTTACCTAACAATCCTTGATAAACATACCTAGTTGTTTTATTTATAATATGTATTCACTGTGCTGTTTGTGGAGTTTTGTGTTGTTCTTCCATGTTTCTTGTTTGTATTTTTTTGTTTTTATGTCTTATGTCTTTGGCGTTTGTCCAGTGCCATTAAACCGGGTTTTATGTTTTAACTGTTTGCTACTGAGCTTGTTCCTGTAGTTTTTCGCATAAATATTTATATTCACGAATAAAACAACAAGTTACTCTCCGCATTTGGCCCCTTTCCCGAACTTCATTTGACTTGCAGGTTGACTTAAATGGATAAAATAACGTTACTAAACTAAACGTCGGAAGAAAATGAACAGGTATGGTGCTAGAACTAACGGCTGCCGGAACTCTGGCCGACTAAGCATACCGGGCAGCTGGTTCGTACTCACACTCATTAAACTACGCAAGAAGTGAAAAACCACACTCCCATTCAATACACTGGTCATTTCGGCTCCACCATCGAAGCTATGGACATGGTATTGTCAGGCCTAAAAATAGGTACGTTTTCCGCTGATAGTTTGCATTACAATCTTAAGTCCCTTATATCACGACCAGCTAAGCCCACTATTTTGTTATGTATACATTATGTAGCTGTCTTCTTTTAAAGAGAATTATAAAGGAAAATAACCCTTTAACATTAGACGAGCTCTTGCACGCTTTAATTGCTTTAATCATAAATTAAATAAAGAACTGAACAAACATAACAATGTTCAATGTTAAGACCGAATTCGTTTGCATTGTTTCACAGACTTAAATGTGCAAGGCATTGAAAAGTATATTGTCATTTGTTACAGTGGTCAGAGATGTCAAATTACCTTTGTGATCAAATCTATAACTACTAGACGTGTAATATTAAACAGGTAGCATACTTTGTTTCACACATAATGAGTGCGATTGGAAATAGATAAAACAGTCAGAAAGTAGAGTTGAACTATTATATTATTATGGTAAACATTATTGTATGCTGTATTCTTCGCCGGAGGATTTTATTTACAATAAAATTGAGTCGAGTTTAGTTGAGTTATTGAACTGCAGTTATGATAAACCATGTTAAAGTTTATAAAATTAAGTTACAGCAGATAGTTTAACTAAACAAATAAGTTACGCTAAGCTGTTAAAAACATTTTATTATGTTTTGAGCATTCTTGTTAAGCATCCGCAAACCTTTGTCCTATATGAAGAAAGTCCTAAAAAACCCGCGTTAATAACATGTGATATATTTGTTGTTCGGCGTGGAACAATGAGAATCCAAGAAAACTGCTGTGTCACTAATTGGTTTACATTTAGTGAAACCATTTATATGTAGCGCGAACCATTGTTCGAATAAAATGAGCAAAAACAATATGATGCAAGCGATATAAATATTTTATCACTTGCTCTTTGGCTAGGTATCCAAATCTCAACATTATAACATATACAAAATATAAATGTGAACAAAAGAGTAGCTTAAACAATTACCAGGGACAGTCTCAGGGAGCATGCTTTAGGAGAACAGCTAAGAAAGTTAACCCATTCGCATAGAATACGAATAATTCATGTTTGTAGTAAGTTAATGAGATCTTATGTCGCTTCAAAAGAAAACATGTTGTCATTTCAGTTTGAAATAGTGTTTTTAAGTACATTATTTTCATACTGTCCCGAGGATATTGACGGCAAAAGTACAGCCTCCAGTAACAATTACCGGACATTCTGATTAGAAATACGCATTGTACACGACCGATGCAAGGAATTGTTTTGTTTGATGATTAAATATACACTACGATTGGCTTTTTTATCGGTAAACCTAAATAATGACAGGTTTCTCCCATGGTGGTTTGCATTGCAATACGTTTTTATTCATCCTATCAATATAATGATGTAAGAAGAATATAGAATGTATAGATACACTAGATTGTTTCAGATGTCAGACTCATGGTCGAGTTCATTTGAATATCAGCTTGTCTAGACTGCAAGATTGTTACATTCGTGCTGGGTAAGAAAATGGCACTTGTTTGTTAACCGTTATAAGGGCAAATTTGGCAGTGCACAACAAACGTTACAAAGAAAAGAGAAATGCACATAAAGGCATCAATGATATCTTTTAAAGTCGTAAAAAGTCTTAATGAAGAACACTATCAAAATGAGTTGTCAGCTTTTGAAAAACTACGTCAGTTGTAACGTGGAACTCAGATTTTTTAATAAATTTGCGCACGGCATAAGCTATTGCAATATTAACAATTGCATTTCATGAAATATGTTTAAGTGACCAGAAACATTATACGCCAGAACAACTGACTGCTTTGATAAAGTATAATGAGGCAAGTTTGTTTTTTTCTAGTCACGAATAAGGAAGTGAACGAGTTCTTTATTATGCAAAGTGGAGCTGTCACATGTCTGTTGAAAATGGGGTCAGTTAATGAAGTTATTTTATACTCTGACAAATAGTACTTGATGTAATACTACTTGTATTTGTATTGGGTAACTTGGATAAACGCTTTCAACCACAATGCCTTTGAACATTATGGTCATCAAATGAGGTAAGTACCGTTTACCCACTGGCGTTAATGGAGACATCTAATTCTGACAATTCTGAGTCATTGATGGCAATCTTAGTTAGCGATGGTGAATAAAAGATACTTTCATTTATTTCGTCTGAATAAAACGTTAATACGGATATTACCGTGTGTGTAGAAAGTAAACGTATTTCCAAAAATAATACCCGCGTGTATTCATCATTCGAGATTGTATTATAAGTTATGGGCTAAGTTACGGGCTTAATAGGTGACCGATCGGAAATAAGGGCAAAGGAAACCATTACGCCCTCACCCGAAAATTTGTTTTGCTGCTCCCCGTATCTTCCATATCGGGTCAGCTAGTAAACCCGTTACGCATACATGTTTATCACATCGGCAAATTATTTCAATTGATAAATATTTCATTTATTCATCGGATTCAGAAAAAGACGTTATTTTGGTATGGCTTAAATAAATCAGACCAGATATGGAAAAATATGGGGTCAGGGCGTGACCAGTGCTTGACCAATGGCATTGCGTCATTCTTGTTAGAGATGAGATAGACCGGAATGTTATAGAGCAGAAAACTGGTTCATCCGATATAGCTTAGTCCTATACAGAAGGTTTTTATATTTCATCAGGTTACCAAAAAATGTTGTTTGGCTGAAAATATTATAAGAATATATACCTTATAATTACCAAGGTTTCCAAGACAAGTTGCATCCCTTGCTTAACAAACATGAACTTTTTAAGTAATAAATCAGAATACATTGAGCGCAAATATACCTTGCTTGATGTCTATTTCTCTCGAAATAGTTCACTGTACTTATATGCTCTTTATGAACTACTGAAATTGCGAAAGAGATGATATTTTGTAAAGAAAAGTAATTTTAGGTTCGCTAGGGAGACTCATTACTGCCCTGCAACACGCAGCATATCCATTTAACGGCAAGTTTGATGTTTTCGTATGCAAACAGTAACGTAAGTATTTATCTTCGAATTGTAATAAACTTGGTGACTTTTATATGGTCTCAATTTCAAGGTCAACGTGGCTCATCAGATTAATTGACCAGTTAACTCTAGAGTGAGATAAATTAAACACTGAAATACTGATACAGTATTCACGCGTCAAAGATGCACTTTTATCCCCATACAAGATGTACCACAATTAATAATATTGTTTTAATTTCCAAAAAGGATGAATAATTGACGTAAACAAGTTTTCCTAAGAAGGATATCGAGTTTAAATTGAAAAAAATAAACATTTATTTGACTATAGCAGTAATTTTTTTAGCATTCACCAATTATTTTATTTTTTGCGCTTTTAAGCTATTAAATACACAGTTATAGTCTTGTTATCAGTAATTAATATTTTCCATTAATGCATTATTAAGTAGTTAAAGGTTTATCAGGCAAATTTATGATTGTTATACAATTGCACCTTGTCAACAAAAGCACGTTGTTGTTTGTGTCTGTGACACTTCAAACGTAAGATAATAAGTATGCACTTTTCACTAGTCGCTATCTAGTCACATTTTTATATTTTTATTTTCTTTATTCCAGATAAAAAAACAATATCAGGAAATATTGGGAAAACATATTTCGAAAAATGTGAGCGGCGTTTATTATGCGTTATCAAAACATTTTCTAGCACACCGGATAGGCATTTCCGGTGAATTCAGCCGTGCTGGAAAACTCCATCTGGCATCCCCCCATGCCAGATGAGTCATGTGCTACTTTTCATTTCTTTTATTTTACACTCTATGTAATCATAATTATGAGATTTCAATAAATGAGTTCTATAAACATTAACTTTACAAAAATATACCTTCAAAACAAAACAAAATAACCCTCTAAAGACGTGATACTGAAGGAACTATTTGACGTATGCGTCATGACGTCAGTAAACATCATCGCACGCGCTTTTTGGTGAAATGTACAAAAATGCGCTTTTTCATGTATTTTTTTCACAAAAGAATGTAATTTAACGTGTGCTAGAAAAGATATCAATCATGTGTTTCCGTTCCGGATAGAAAAATCCGACCCTCGGGCACGCTGCGTGGCCGGTAACTCGGCAAGCCTCTTTACCTGGCAACGCAGGTGCCCTCGGGTCGGATTTTCCTATCCGGAACGGAAACACATGGCAGATATTATTAATCTCACTGCAAAACTGTCACGTTTAATGAAGATTGATGCATTCAATTATGTTTCTAGGAAAAAATAAATGAGTACTTTCATTTCAGCCTACGTGTCTCAAAATTAGTCCATCAGGAAGATCTATCACAACTGTTGAATTTTGAACCGTTGGAATATTTGATTTTGACAATGTTTGTACATTTTCTAAATGACAATGGTTAACGAATGAGGATTTCATTTCGTTAAAGATGCACTCTTACTCACAAATACGATTCACCACAATTTATAATATTGTTTTAATATTCCAAAAAGGATGAATAAATGTTGAAAACAATGGTTCTTTTGAAGGATACCGAGTTGAATTTTAAAAGAAATGAGCATAAAACTCGGTATTTCTACCTTATAGTTGACCACAGTAAATTTTTTAGCATTCACCAATCATTTAATATGTTTGCGCATTCTGCTAGAAAGTACACGGTTATAATCTTCTTAATATCAGTAATCAATATTTTCAATAAATGCATTATTTAGTACTTTTGAGGCAACGGTGTTCGACTGTTATCACCTCTTCGCCTTCACTGATAGGGCCCCACTCGTAGCATATATTTTCTTATTATACATACTGCTCTGTTTCCTTTTCCAGACAAAACAAACGGCCTTGCCTGGGCTTCGACAACAGATGTGTCATATAAATGTTGACCGTCCCTTAACCAGAACGCTCCGGGTTCAAACCTTTTGAAAGGTTAATTTTGTTTTGTACTGCACTCTTTAAACATAATTTAGAATACCAATCAATGACATTATTAATTTGATTTGTTATATCATATCATTTCGATATGTTCCTGTTAGGTTTTGTGAAATTTTGGTTTCTGTCGGAAATGGATATTTGTTTTTATAAGCCATATACGCTAATTGCTTATCCTACTTGACCTGTAGCGACCACCAGGAGTTGTCAAAAGTAAAAAGTAGAATATTGATCCACTTTGACTTCACAGAATACTGATAAGGTTAGGCGTGTACATAAACAGTGTGTGTATACCATGATAAATAACGTCATATACTGCGCTTTATGACGTCAGTACACAACGTCGCACGCGCTTTTTGGTGGAATGTACAAAAGTGCGATTTCTACGTCAATTTTTCGAAAATTCATAATTTTAGGTATGCAAGAAAAAATATCAATCATGTTTTTCCGGTCCGGATCGAAAAATCCGAACCTTGGGCACGCTGCGTGACCGGTTACTCGCGCGTGCCCTCGTGTCGGCTTTTTCTATCTGTACCGGAAACACATGATAGATGCTTATATTCTTACTCAAGCGAATCAAAACTAGATTTAATCCTTGGCAAAAATCACTTTTGAGTACACGGCAGGCAGGGGTTTTGCGGTCCGAACTTAGAACTCGAAAGAGTTCGGTACGCGGTACAAAGAAGCTAACAATTATCAGGATTAATTTTATTTGAAAGGCAGAATTCGGGAAGAACAGCAAGAGGTTTTAATGGGGAACGGGGGTAACACCCTCATCAGGCGGCATTAGATAAATGCACATATACTTTGCAGACTAAATACACCGCAAGGAAGGTCTGTCAAGACATGCAGAATTCAAAATTATTTGATTAGAATCTCCTATTATCGTTAAAACATAACAAGAACATTGGAAGTGCTGCTTTATTTCATTAAAACTTAACTGTTAATGGATATTAAGCTCTTAATTTAATTCACTCTGCAACATACATATACATTTCAACGTAAGTACTATGAGTTCTCGGTAGCAGAACAAAATACATTAAGTGTATAAAAACGTGTTCTGGTTGCTGGAAAACCTTATCGATTATATTAGTAACATCACTTGATAACGTCCATCAACCAATCACGCCAAAATCAACTTCTTACACATTTCGAACACAACAAGTACAGCATATTAACATAATTCTACAATGGTTGAAATATTAAATCTTGAAATCGGTCCACCCGATGTTTTTTTCGTGATTTCATACACCAGACAATCTAAGCATACAGTTTTTAGTTGTTGTTGTTCTTGCTGCTTTACTAAAGACGTAGCAATAGAGAACATCAATAGTATAGCAAATTTAAATATGCTTAATGAAATACCCAAAGTAATGCATCATGAAATGGGTGTAGATTTTGCTTTGTCTATAAACACCATGGCAAAATGTCGTTGATAAAATACACTAATCCAATCGATTTTACATTTTTGCATTCGCCGAATATTATTTGATTGTTGAACACTTTCCATCCTTTCAGTCCGTGCATTTCTGAGCAAGAGCACTCAATTTCATTTCCATAAATACCTACCTCTTCTATGTTTTCGAGCCATCTTATTGATGTCGGAAACTTTTTAAGTCGGTTGTAGTTGATGTCTATTTCGCTTAGAATCGTGTTTCCTATAAATGCATAGTCTTCAACTGTGTGGATGTTGTTCATAGAGAAGTCGACGGTCAAAAGTTGCTTCAAATTATTCAAATTCGAATTTTCGATGATAGTTGGTGCGTTGTTGCTAAAGTCCAATCTCTTTAAATCGGTCATCTTATTAATAGCACTGGGAATCTTTGAAAAACGGTTAAAGGACAAATCGAGTACGGTAATGTTTTTATTTTTTGGAACTATAGTTTCGTCCATCGTAGAAATATTATTACTGAACATTGTAAGAACAGACACGTTAGGAAGACTAAATAAAATATCAGGGAATTGCTCAAGTCCGCAATACAAAATCACGACCTGATTCACACTCTCCACTTTTTTAGAACAATGTAAGGAACAATTTCCGAAGTTGTTGTACTTTAAGTCCAAAAATGTCACATTCCTTAAGCCACATATGGCCTTGGGGATCTTCGGGCGCGAACAATGCAATATGGTCAACCATTCTAAAGTATCTGCAAACGCTTTGAACCCATCGTCTGGTATGTCAAACGCATTCACCCCAGATAAAATTAGTCCAGATAGTCCATGAAGATTTTCCATTGCCTTTGGCCACTGGTTAAAGTATTTGAAGTCGATGATGAGTGTTCTAAGACTGTTGCTTGCCTGAGAGAAAAACGAACCGTCAAGATTTCTGATTAAGTTGTTGTCCATTTGTAAATATTCTAATTTTTTCAGGTGATAGATCCCTTTTGTTATAAATGAAAACAGGTTATTACTGATATCCAACTTGACTATATTGTTTTCAATCCCGGCAACGGCTAATTCTGTAATATTTTGTAGTTTGTTTCCTGAAAGTCTCATTGTAACTTCACAGCTTGACAGCAGTGTCAAATTGGAAAACGCAAAATTGTATACCCCAGTAAGCGTATTGTTGCTAAAATCGAAGTACACATATCGTTCGTTGACAACAGTTTTGTTGAAGGGAGGTAATACCGAGAATCGTTTTGCTTGGCACAAAACAAAATATACGTCTTGGTGTTGGCCATCGTCTGAATGCATACATGAACACGGAAGTGGTGTGATGCAGATATTGGCAGAAGCCACCAGCACCTCAACCAATAACAGCGGCCAGAAGAGCATCACTACATGAAGTATCTGTCGTAATGTGTGAAACATAATCAGTATGTTAAAACATTGCAAAAGACCATATTCATTTTTCATATATAATATTTACACAACGTTGGAAACTTTAGAGAAAAGACAAGTATCCATAAATATAAAAAAAACAATAAAAGAATTAGTGGAAGTAACCGTTAAACGTTATTGATATACATGTTTAGGCCTTGAAAGTTTTATTGCCGCAAATAGTTTGTCATTTTAATTGGTAAATGATATCTAATAACCCTTTACCCATCTTCGTTTTTTAAAATTGTATTTTATCTTATGATTTAATTTCTGTTCATGTAACCAAAAACATTAACGGCGGATGTAATAAATACTGTCATTCCATTGGACAACATTTTATTTCAAATACTACCATTCAGTGTCCGTCCGAAATTAGTCGTATGAATTTAATTAGGAATTTGTTAAATTGTGGCTTCGGGGCCAGTCTCTGAAGTATGCATTGTATTTCGTAAATATAAATTCCTAATAAAAAAAAACTCAACAAGAAACACACATGATCACAAGACAACACGCGCAGATAATACCTAGCACAATTTGCTAATAACCCAATTTGGAGACACAAGGTACACGAACTCAACAATTGTAACGCAACCTATGAGATAAAAGATTGTTTAATGAGAGCTTGTTTGCTGAATTAAACGTTAAAACGAATAACTTCTATAAGGACCGTTTGACGATAACCGATTTAACTTCCACTTGGTCACAAAAAAACATAAAAAGCAGGCTACAATTGAAAATGAACGAGTGACCGAATTTCACAACGGCAAAAATTGACGCAAGTAAACAAGGCTAGGATAAATAAAATATATCAAAAGCGATTAAAAAAATGGAATTAAATATCAAAAGTTTGGTAGACGACAATAGTCATATATACCTTCGGGGGCTGGTCCGTATAGTTTTATGTGACCCTCAGTGATGTGTGGTATTTTCTTAAATATAAGTGGCACACACAAACAACTTGGTATCAGCGCAGACATGAATGTCATGTTTAGAGGTTCACTTAAAAGATGAACAATTATTTATGACCTATTTTGTTTGTGTCTAGACTTCAATCATTCGGCATGCACACTCATCGATATAGGGCGGAATAAACACCGTGACTGCTCAATGCTTCGAAAACATGTTGTTGTTTTTTTAAACAGTAGATAAGTGATCATGAATCGATGATTTACCAGACAAATGTTTTCTTAACAGCAACACTATTATCAAACAACGTTAAGATCCCCCGATCATGCACAACCGTTTTATGAGATGGTGACACATAGCGAAACATGTTGTTGCTTTTCCAATGAAAACTAGATCATATTCAAAAGTTCTGCAAAACGCTAACGACGATTTCTTTTAATTGCAGAAGGCTTTATTTTCTTGAAAAAGAACAAACTGATAATATAGCTTATACAGTACATTTTAATAGTTTTTAATGAGGGCGTTTTGAACAACTCTTCTAATTGATGTCTTACTACGGAAGTAGAAGAAACAACCGTCATGTAATTATATATATCTCCTTTCATGTTTAATTTAATATGTTTTTATCTCGTTTTAGTTTTTAGCCCTATTAGTGCCGACATTTGAAGGTCGTTGGTTTTGAAAGAGTCGCGTACTATTTGTATATACAGAAATGCATTATGAAACGGAATTGGGTTCAACATCCCTGTTTTTTTGACTGAATTACTCTGGAACTCTTGCTAATAGATACCTAGTTATCGAGTTTAATGGACACCGAGATCATTGATCCAATCATTACGGCTCATGTAATGTTTACAGTGCAAACTTTTCATTACCTAAGTCATTAAGGGAGATTTCGACAGATAGCTTACAAATGAAATATCAACATATTTACAGGGGTTTCGCGAGTGTCAAAAAGTCGTTAGGTTTTTCTATATGCGGTATTCAATTAAGCTTTTATTACGCACCACTGTGATGTTGTGCTAATTGAAATGCTACTCTAATGACTTCTCCTTTACTTTACCCAACACACTCGAGTGCCACTTACAGACCACATATGTATCAAAATAGCTTTTTTTAGTTCATGTACTGTAATACTCTGCAATCAGGTTATACTTTTCAAATATGGGCCTTCAAAGGGACTGAATCATAAAATTTATGTTGGTCTTATTTCATTTTTTATTTTTATAAATTTATTGAAATTAAGTTATTTGACTTTTTTTCAGGAACCATAAATCAGACCAGACCACTTTCTGTCACATTTGTCAACATTTATCATAAATAAAGCCATAATTAGAACAGTAGATGATGTTTTATCATTGCAAACAACATTATATCACATTAAAACAACGTTTATGTTTGTCTTAATCTGACCCTAAAATATGAAAGAATCCCTCAGACATCTAGAACATTTATAAAATGTTAACAAAAATAAGTGACTTTCAATGCTTTATCCTACTCTATCTTCACAACAGTTATGTGAACCTAGGATTTATTTATAGGAGACTGAGAAAAATCTTATCTTCGTAACAACCAAGCTGTCCGTTATTTAGGGCACCATACATAACGTTACATTCTTGAGGCGGTAAAATGCTTAAGTTTTCTATGTACGGTTAGATATTGAATTTAAACCTTTATTTACTTCGGCAAACCAACCTAACAAGCGTTACATGTTTTAGACTTTATTTTAAAACGAACGTTAATATATTATATTTACATTGTTTCTTACTAATTAAGTAGAACATGTACCTATAGATGAAGTTTCAAACCTCAAAACACATCATGAAAAATGTAATGCTACTAATTCTTCCTTCTCTGTTTGAGACATTCATCTTCCACGTCTGTCAAATTAGTACTAGAAAGATGTTGTTCTGACCCAACTAAATTCATATTGAATTCAAATGCCAACCATTAAGTGTTCAACACTTACGCTTGACGGATGGCCGCGACTCAAAACTGATATTTCTAACTATACGGTATAATGATATGATTCCGTTTTTTTCAAACAAATTCCTAAAACTAACAGCACGAGAGAAAATGTACCAAATGAAAATCTCAATCCAAGAGTAAAAAAGCTGAGCAAAAGAGATATTCAGTATTTTGTAGTGACATTTATATCTAGTTAAACTGACATAAGTTAATCTAATACACTGCATTTATTGAACAAAATACTAAAAGAGTCATGGTCTCCTTCACGACTCTCATATTTGATAGGCCGAGTTCATTACGTATTGCTTGTTTAGCCTTTGATGCAGTTAAGGTCATACTTACCATAAACAATACGAGGACGATGTTAATGGATTTTTTAACAAACCTGACCATTAATGGTGGGGATGATACCATATTGTGCCCGTACATGATTATGTTACGGCTGCATAATCAAGAACCGTGATCATTGTATAATTGTTTCATTCAATGTTTATATTTCGTCGCTCGTTAGCCAATTTGTGCCGAAGTTTCATTTTTTATTAGTATTTGAAAGGGTCACGTATTATTTTTTGTTTCCTTTTCCAAAATTTATAGAAAAGTGTCATGACATGAGAAAGGTTCGATATAGATAATGAAAAAAATTCGACATCCTAGATAGTTTTGACTCAGCAATACTTGAATGTCTGCTGATCTCTATGTATCGAGATTGATGAACATCGAGAATTTCCATTTTCAAAACAAATTCTTTTTTTGGCTACTTTACTGGATAAGGGATATTACGAAAGCTTTTATCAATTTTATACAATTGGCTCCAGTGTTCCGTGATTATTAAACAGCCGTTAGACTTTGTTAGTTTTTCTTTTCAAGATATTCAATTAAGCATTATTGTAAAGCACTGTGATGACGGAACTGACTAAATGCTACTCAATGACTTACCCAATCCATTCCTCACACCCGTCAGTTGTTTGTTGCTTTGAACGTGCTCTGTTAATTTGTTTCATTCAAAGTAAACTATAAACAAAGTCACATTTCATTCAGTCACTAGTCGATTAAGTACTAGAAACTGTAAAACCGTATGCACAAAGGGTAGACAAAACTTACAATGGATCTGCATGAGCTTTTGCACAAAGGGAGGTTCTCACGAACACCATTCTAGATGACGTTATTTGCAAAGGTTATTTCAAACGTAAAGGTACACACTCCTTGATGAACTTAGGCACAGAGGATAGTCCACACGTACACCAATCTTGATGGCACCAACCTGTTTGACCTCAGGCACAGGGTATAGTCAAAACGTACACCAACTAGGATGAACTAGGCACAAAGGGTAATCCATACGTACACCAACTAGGATGACCTAGGCACAAAGGGTAATCCATACGTACACCAACCTGGATGACTTTGGACACAGAGGGTAGTACACACGCGCATCAAACTGGATGCCACCAACCTGGATAACCTCAGGCCCAGAGTTTAGTCAAAATATACACCAACCAGGATGACCTAGGCAAAAATGGTAAACCATACGCGCACCAATCTGGATGACCTTAGGTACAGAGGGTAGTCAAATTGTACACCAAACAGATGACCTTATGCACAAAGGGTAATCCATACGCGCACAAATCTGGGTGACCTTAGGAATAGAGTATAGTCAAAACGTACACCAACCGGGATAACCTAGGCACAAAGGGTAATCCATACGCGCACTAACCTAGTTTACCTTAGGTACAAAGGGTAGTCCACACGTACACCAACCAAAATGACACGAACATGAATGCCCGTAGGCACAGAGGGTAGCTGACACGTACAGCAACCTGTATGAAACGAACATGGATGCCCGTAGGCACAGAGGGTAGCTAAAACATACACCAACCTGGATGTCAACAAAAAGCAGAGGTCTTGTATGCCACTCATTCATGAATGTTAATTTCATTACTACCATTGAAAACAACAAAATTCATACAAACAACTGTTTAAGTGAATGGATTTGTGTTTTCCTTGTTTAAAACAATAATCACATGTCAAACACACAGCGTCTACCTTCAAATCGAATTCTTTAGTACAATGTCCTTATTATATCCACATAACAGTTTGGGTGACGAATAAAGGATTGTCTTTCTTTCTGTGTACGTCTGTTCTCCCGTCCGTAACAAGCAATTGCGCAGACTACTCTTTAATGTGCTGTAATGAAGCTAAAATTTCTTTTCGTCAGAATTAAAATAATGGTCCATGGTCAAAGTTCATTAAATCCACACTGCTTATGAGAATATTGAATTGGACATGTTTATAAAACAAGCTGAATTGAAGCAGAACCTGATTGAACCTTTAATCGTAATTAAAATTGATCTTTTCTGCTAATAAAACTTAAGCATTGCTGACGAAAAAAATAAACACAAATATGCATGATTCCATGCTTTATCTAAACTTTGTCTGCAAAAGATTTATCTGCCATGTTGACTGAGGATTTATTGAAAGAAAAATAAACATGTTTTTATCTTCATATCAGCCAAGATGTCCGTTATTTAGTTCGAAGAAATAGTCTAGCAAAACTTGACTAGTTGAAATAATAAACTTTGAAATGTTTTTATACTTTTATTAGGACTGTTTATTGTTGTTTTTTTTCTAATTAAGCAATTCAGATATATAAAAAGTTTTTAAATCAACAAAAAAGGACGAATGTAATGCTGTGAAATAAATGCCTTATTTGTTCCAATAGAAGTGTTTATTTCGAGTTGTTTTTTCATGACAACTTCCTGATTTAATCGGATCAACATAAGCTGCAACAAAATGTCTTTTCGTCCTTGAATTTGAAAATCGTGAGGACTATACCGCCACTGAATTAGTCGTACTCAGCAGAAAATATGCGCCCTCTGTGATTATGTCACATCGTGACGTTCCGTGACGTCTGACGTACCCTGTCCTTTGGATATACACAGCGAAAAAGAAAAGCATCTGACTTCTCTCAACAGGTGCTTGATACATTTCATTCACAACAAAGTAAAAATCATGACCATTCAAGATCTTCTCCCAAACTTGTATGGGAAAGTCAGTCTTCCACACCTTTGCTGGCAAACTAGTTCTATAACGTTGCTTTATTAAACTAAACTTACTTCTTGTAAAATACATTTTTTTCTCCAATTAGTATTCTATTATTGGCTTTGACGGATGACCCCGTCTTGAGCTGGATATTTATTTTTACCCATACTGCTTAGTTTCCGTTTTCCAGACAAACAAACTAATGATGTAACGTAATTCCTCGTCAACATCTAGTTTACCTACAACTTGAAAAGAAAAACATGATGTTACATAAGAAATCTCAACATAAACAGAGTTAAATAGTTTGGTGGTGGCATTTTCATCTTTTTTAATTGGCACAAAAAATATGAAACGCTGAAATGAAAAATACGAATGATTCATGAGTTCATGAGAACTAGAATAAATGGTATCTCTCACAATAACGTTGGAATTGTAGTTGTTTTCCGTTTTAAATGTATTTATTTCTTCATCTTAAAATGCTTGCTCTTTCGAAATTATCAGTTTACAATATCAACCAAATTATCCGAGTGTATGACATTATTGACAGTTAATTCTTCTGAAGTCAATATTTAAATGAAAAACTACAGAAACAAGCTCAGTAGTCGAATGTTCTAACATAAACCCAGTTTAATGGCACAAGGTAAACGCCGAAGACATAGAACACATGAACAAACAATCACTAACCAGAAACATGATTATAACAACCGGACAAAACTCCACAAACAACATAATACATATATACTAAATCCAAAAACCAGGGGTGTTTATCAAAGCTTGATGTCACACTCTCGGCCTTGTTATAATATATTTTTTGATATTCACAAATAAAAAAAAACAAGTTACTGTTTGCATAAGGCCTCTTAAATGTTTTCATACAAAGAACTTTCCCGAACTTCCTTTTCATCGGTTGTAGTTTGCAGGTTGACACAAATGGATAAAATAACTTTCGTAATTAAGATGACGTTGGAGGAAATAATGAACGGGTATGGTTCTAGAACCCACGACCACCGGAACTCTCGCACGACGCTTAAGCCGACTAAGCTTACCGGGCTTTTCATGTCTGTTGCTTCCAACGCAAGGATTTGCCATTTTAGTCTGAAATGGTTAATTTAAGTACATGCTTTCATATTATCCCTAGGATATTGACGAAAGAAAGTACACCCGCCAGTAACATTATCGTACATCGTATTAAGAAATGTATTGTACTTTCTCGATGTAAGGAATTGTTTTGTTTGATGATTTGTTTCTCCCTTGGTGATTGTACTTTTATCTGCTCCATAAAGGGTGGGCATTATTTAAAGTAGCCACTCAGTGTTATTTTACAAGTAAGGCGAAATAAGCCAGCATTATCGTTACTTAGTGATTTAATTCCAACGTTAATGTGTTTCCATTTTGTGCTCTTTCAATACTTTTTCGTTTTCAGTCTTATTTTTGGCAAATATAAAATATTGGGGAAAGTTTGAAGGGAAAGGATTAGGCTGATATATTAAATTCACGGACATTTTGGCTTGACCAACCTTCTTATGAGTGTTAACATAGGAAAGGAGTGTAAAAAAAACAAATGTGAAGCCTTAGAGTTATTCCAGCCATGGGGATATTATCTAGACGCAGCCTAAGGTCACCTTAACTCTGTCTTAACCAAATATGTCCCGAACTAACTTTACGTCATCGTGAAGTAAGGTTGTATCGTAAATGTCATCTTAACTAAAAATGACTCCATTTATCACTCCCATAGTGCAATACTTACCAAACGCTTTTGTGAAAATGTGCGAATTGAGTGTGTGGCTTGCTTGAATCATCCCTTTTTTGTAGATGATACTCGTTTTATCTTTCTTTATGTCAATTCACGAAGGCCTTACTATTTTTGTACACGTTATACACTATACCTGCTAAATATGTTTAATGCTCCTTTACTATATTGCTCAAGAGTTATGTCTTTTGCAAAGTAATTTGGTATGTAATGTAACAAATTGAGACTTCTGTTTAGGACATTTTGTGCTGGCCTCTTAAGTGATATTGACATAGAATGTTTGTCCAAGGTCAATATCACTTGCCAGGTCAGGAAGACTACATATTAACCCAAACACTAGTCTTGAATTGTCTAGAAAATGGATTGCATGTACATGTTTTTTTAAGTTCCATATCAAGTTATGATTCTAATCATCCGTTTATAGGTTCAGCCATGAAAAGGGCAACTTAAATTCCGTAAACTAGTATCAAATCTAACAAGCGATCGCTCGAGCACCCTAGGAAAGTCATGGACATTTAGGCATGACCTATCTTTGAAAATGGGCTTTACAGTTCTGACGTTTTAAGAATGCTTTACCAATCGAGCACTGTTATCCTGATGTTTTGCCCAATACTGCTAAGAACGCGTTACAGAATTACAATATGTTTTGCTCACACTATCAATATAATGATGTAAGAAGAATGTAGAAGGTATAAATACAGCTATATTGTTTCAGATGTCGAGTTCATGGTAGAGTATATTAGAATATCAGCTTGTCTAGACTGCAAGGTTGTTACATTTTGTTACAAGTGTTGATTGGTCTGAAATAAACAAAACTGAATGTTATGTAATGGGAATGGTCTAAAGTTTCACAAACAAACTGACTACATGGACTTTATTTCTGCATATATTGAGTCCCTCAGTGAACGTCTGTTTCGCTGACTGTTCCAAGGCGATATCCCAAACCCTTGATTACTTAAATATGTTGATGTATGTGTAATCTGTTTTGTTCCCTTGTGACGTTGTTTGCCTATTGTTTATTGACTGTTAAGGCCATTATAAAAACATTGTTCCTCTGAAAAAAAACGTTCGTATCTTATTTTACTACGGTACACGGATTGACTCTGTAGTTTTCTTAATATAATTTACTTATTTGTTATGCATTCTAAAATGGCATTTGTTTGTAAACCGTTATATGGGCCAACTTGGCAGTGCCAAAGAAACGTTTCAAAGTAAAGAGAAATGCACATAAAAAGAGTTAATGGTATCTGAATAATCACAGACGTAAAAAGTCTTAATGAAAAACAATATCAAAATGAGTTGTCAGCTTTTGAACAAGTACGGCAGCCTAAACGTGAAAGTCAGAAATATTTAATTATTTCGTTCACGACGTTACTTGTTGGAATGAATGACGTTGCACTCCATGAAATATGTGAAAGTGACTAGAAGAAATATACGTCAGAAAACTGACTGCGTATATATAGGATAATGAGGCAAGATTTGTTTCTAGTCACGAACAAGGAAGTGAACGAGTGCTTCATTATGCAAAGTGGACCTGTCAGATTTCTTTTGAAAAGGGGTCAGTTAATGAAATTACATTAGACTCGGACAAACAGGAATTAATGTATGAATACTTTTATCAGTATTTTGTTACTTTGATAAACGACACCGACCACATGGCCTTTGAACAGTGTGTTCATCGAATGAGGTCAATACTGTTTACCCACTGAGTAACTTTAACGAAGACATCTAATTCTGACACTTCTAGGTCATTGATGGCAATCTGAGTTAGTGATGGTGAATAAAAGATAAATTTATTTATTTCGGTTCGGAATAAAACGTAATTACGAGTATTATCTTGTGTGGTGGTGGTTAGCGTATTTCCGATAATAAAAGCCGCCTGACACGTGTATTTGCCATTCGATATCGTATGATAAGTAACGGGCTATGTAGGTGCCCGATATCGGATATATGGGCAAAGGAACCCATTCCCTTTCAAAGATCAGAGTCATGATACGAAAAATATGGGGTCGCTGTGTGACTAGTCGTTTACCTATGACGTTGCGTCAATTATGTTGGAGGTGTGATAAACCAGGCTATTATACAGCAGAAAACTGGTTTGCCCTCCCTCCGATCCTGGGTTTAAATGTACATGTGTATTTTAATATCCCAGGCAAATACGTGTGGGACTCTCGTTAAAAATGATAAAGGCGAAAGTGTTAATTACCAAAAATACCAAGGTTTCCAAGACAAGTTTCATCCCCTGCAAATAAACCAGAGCTTTTTAAGTTATTAATCAAAATACTTTGAGCGCAAATATACCTTGTTTGGTGTCAATCTCTCTCGAAATGGTTCACTGTACTTACATGCTCTTTATAAACTAATGAAATTGCGAAAGAGATGACATTTGTAAAGAAAAGTATTTTAGGTTCTCCAGATAGGGATAGTCTTTACTGCCCTGCAACACGCAACTTGTCCCTTAAACAGCAATATTGATGTTTTCGTATGAAAATAGTAACGGAATTATTCATCTTCAAATCGTAAAAAAAAACTTGGTGACACTTTTATGGTCTCAATTTTAAAGTCAACGTGGCTCATCAGATTAAATGATCAATTAACTTTCGAGCGAGATATATTTAACAATGAAACGCAGATACAGTATTCACTTGAAGAGTATAGTAATCAAGACTAGTTTTCAATATACAACGCAAAATTAAAATTGTTATGCATGAAGTAATCAAGTTGAACCATAAATGGATTTCAATCGCGAACAGAATATTAATGCTGTCATTTTCATCGCTGCTTATGATAATAACTCACTGTTATCCCGCAAATTTTGAATATATTGCTGTTTCCTGATTTTGACGGCAGATGCAGACAGAACGTGATTATTAGATGGTCTCAATATATTTCCATAATGAAGAGTACAATATTTATATTAACATCACTTGTTTTCAAATTTGTAAGGTAAAAATGAACGTAATGCAAATTGAAATTTGTTACTGCGTAGCTTATTAATTGACCAAGATTCTCTCGTTGCCCGACATCTGAATGTTGTTCGCTCAATTTAACCGACAACTTTTTAATAAAAAACACGTTGTTGTTTGTCTTTTCCCTAGTCGCTATCTACTCACGTTGTTTTTATATTTTTATTATATTTTATCTAGAGAATAACAATATCAGGAAACACTGGGAAAAATATTCTTTACAAAATCTAATCGGCGTTTTTCATGCGTTATAAAAACGTTATCTCACGGCAGTGTCCGGTTGAGTAAAGATTGAAGAATTAATTCAAGTCTGGAGGGAAAAATAAGTATTTTTATTTAACACGAGGTGTCTCAAGCTCACCAGGACAAATCTTTTTTTTTAAACGTTGAAAATAATTTATCTTGAATTTTTTTTCAATGCCAATGCTAAACGTATGAGCATTTCATGTCATTAAGATACTAAATGTACACGTTTCTTTTCTATTAATTTAACAAAACATTAACATATATTTTGTAATAAAAAAAACGGTCCTAATTAACAACCCTGCCTTTTCTGCATACGTTTTTTCTTGCCTGCAAAACCAGCACAAGAATACATTTTGTCTTTACCAAACGTCAGGAAAGATACAAGATAAGTCGAGCCCCATTGACTCGAACTCCCAGGGACCGACGGAAATACATAGAGCCACGGAAATTTGAGCCAATCGGGAAAGCTAATCTTCAGTCAAAAGATTACTGTCCTTTGAATCCAGATCGAGCCAACGAGAAATTCTAGCCAAACGATTTCGAACCAAAGGGATTTGACTGCAATCACCTCTTCGCATCCACTAATAGGTTTTCACTGGTAGTGGATATTTCTTATAAAACCATACTGCTGATTCCGTGTCCCAGACAAAATAAACTAATGATGTAGCGGATTGAGTCTGTAGTTTTCTTAAATTGGTTTAACTTATTTGTTTGGGGTAAGAAAGTGGCATTTGTCTGTAAGCCGTTATATGGGTCAACTTGGCAGTGCCAAACAAACGTTTCAAAGTAAAGAGAAATGCACATAAAAAGAGTCGATGGTATCTTAATAATCACAGACGTAAAAAGTCTTAATGAAAAACAATATCAAAATGAGTTGTCAGCTTTTGAACAAGCACGGCAGCCTAAATGTGAAAGTCAGAACTATTCAATTATTTCGCTCACGACGTTACTTGTTGGAATGATTGACGTTGCACTCCATGAAATATGTGAAAGTGACCAAAAGCAATATACGTCAGAAACTGACTGCGTATATGAAGGATAATGAGGCAAGATTTGTTTCTAGTCACGAACAAGGAAGTGAACGAGTGCTTCATTATGCAAAGTGGACCTGTCAGATTTCTTTTGAAGAGGGGTCAGTTAATGAAGTTACATTAGACTCGGACAAACAGGAATTAATGTATGAATACTTTTATCAGTATTTTGTTACTTTGATAAACGACACCGACCACATGGCCTTTGAACAGTGTGTTCATCGAATGAGGTCAATACCGTTTACCCACTCGGTAACTTTAACGAAGACATCTAATTCTGACACTTCTAGGTCATTGATGGCAATCTGAGTTAGTGATGGTGAATAAAAGATAAATTTATTTATTTAGGTTCGGAATAAAACGTAATTACGAGTATTACCTTGTGTGGTGATGGTTAGCGTATTTCCGATAATAAAAGCCGCCTGACACGTGTATTTGTCATTCGAGATTGTATAATAAGTTATAGGCTTAGTAGGTGACCGATATCGGATATATGGGCAAAGGAACCCATTCCCAATTAAAGAACAGAGACATGATATGAAAAATATGGGGTCGCTGTGTGACTAGTCCTTTACCAATGACGTTGCGTCATTTATGCTGGAGGCGTGATAAACCAGGCTATTATACAGAAGAAAACTGGTTTGCCCTCCCTCCGAGCCTGGGCTTTGAATGTACATGTGTAATTTAATATCACAGAAAAATACGTGTGGGACTCTCGTTAAAAATGATAAAGGCGAAAGTGTTAATTACCAAAAATACCAAGGTTTCCAAGACAAGTTTCATCCCCTGCAAATAAACCAGAGCTTTTTAAGTTATTAATCAAAATGCTTTGAGCGCAAATATACCTTGTTTGGTTTTACAGTTTTACAGTTTTATTTTACTCTCATCACATATTACAAGTATGTGTTTTGAGGTGACATGTATAATACAATACAATGTATGTATCTAAACATGTGTTGTATAACAAAACAGTTTCTATAAGTAACCAAGCTATATGGTTAGAAGTTAAACTAACAAATAAATATAGACTACATGTATAGACAACAAAACAGCATAAGTACAGTATTAATCATTATGACTAGTAAGCTATTAAATATTAGATATTATTGCCAGGTGGGTTTTTGAAAGTTTGGTGTCAATCTCTCTCGAAATGGTTCACTGTTCTAACATGCTCTTTATGAACTACTGAAATTGCGAAAGAGATGACATTTGTAAAGAAAAGTATTTTTTGGTCCTCTAGATAGGGATAGTCTTTACTGCCCTGCAACACACAACTTGTCTCTTTATCAGCAAGCTCAAGATATTTTCGTATGCAAACAGTAACGTAAGTATTTATCTCATGATCGTAATAAAACTTGGTGACATTTATATGGTCTCAGTTTCAAGGTCAACGTGGCTCATTAGATTAATTGACCAATTAACTCTAGGGTGAGATATATTTAACACTGAAACGCAGATACAGTATTCACTTTAAGAGTATAGTAATCAAGACAAGTTTTCAATATACATGTACAACGTAAAATTAGAATTGTTATTAAGTTATTAACCATCCTGTGATTTCGATCACAAACAGAATATTTATACCGTCATATTTATTGCATTCTTTAACACTGTCAGTGTTTTACCGCAAATTTGGAATATATTGCTGTTTCCTGATTTCGTAAAGCATTATGAAGGCAGATCAAGACAGAACGTGATTATTAGAGGGTCTCGATGGATTTCCATAATGAAAAGTACAAGATTTATATTAACATCACTTGTTTTCAAACGTTAAAGGTACAAATGAACGTAATGCAAATTGAAGTATGTTTCTGCGTAGCTTATATATTGACAAAGATTCTCTCGTTGCCCGACATCTTAATCTTGTTCGCTCAATTTAACCGACAACTTTGTCAACAAAAACCACGTTGTTGTTTGTGTCTGCGACACTTCAAACGTAAGATAATATGGATACACTTTTCCCTAGTCGCTATCTAGTCACGTTTTTGTTATATTTTTATTCTATTTTATCTAGAGAATAACAATATATGGAAAACACTGGGAAAAAATATTATTCACAAAATGTAATCAGCGTTTTTCATGCGTTATCAAAACATTATCTCACGGCAAAATTGTCCGGTTGAGTGAAGATTGATGCATTCAATCAAGTTTGGAAGGAGTATTTTCATTTAACCCAAGGTGTCTCAAGTTCACGAGGAAAAAACCTTTTTTTCAAAACGTTGAAATAATTTATTTTGACATTTATTCAATGCCAACGCTAAACGTATGAGCATTTCAAGTCATTAAGATACTAACTGTACACGTTTCTTTTCTACTAATTTAACACAACAAAACCCGTTGGCTCGAACTCGCTTGGCTCGAATTCTTTGTTGCATCGAACTAAATGTAAAGGACCGATTTCTTTAAACTGAAGGTAAACGTTCCCGCTTGGATCGATTTTTCCGAGGCTTGAGGTATTTTCGCCGGTCCCTTGGTGTTCGATTGAACGGGATTCGACTGTTTTTGTGATAAAAGAAAATAAGTTCCTACTTCATAACCATGCCATTTCTGCATACGACTGTTTTTTCCTTGCCTATAAAACCAGCTATAGAATGCGTTTTGTGTTTACCAAACGTCAGGTTATATACAAGTTCAGTCGAGTCCCGTTGACTCAAAACTTCTAGGGACCGACGGAAATACCTCGAGTCCCGGAAATTCGAGCCAGACGGGAAAGCTTACCTTCATAGTCTAAAGACTACGATCCTTTACATCTAGTTTGAGCCAACGATATATTATAGCCAGGCGGTTTCGAGCCAACGTGATTCGACTGTAATCACCTCTTCGCCTTCCAAATAGGCACCCACTGGTAGCGGATATTTCTTATTAAACATACTGCTGATTCCGTCTCCCAGACAAAACAAACTAATGATGTAGCGGAATTCGTCTTCAACATCTAGTTTACTTTCATATCTTTACAAATTGGAGCAAAACACCACTTACCAAACATCTTAAATCGCAATAAAAACGGTTTTGTATATGTAACAAAATTCTTTAAAAGTGGCATTTTTATTTGGGTTAATTGACACCAATAAATTTGATACCCCGCATTGATTGTTCCTTTCAAAGTATTAAACGATCTATGATTTCCGTCATGACCTTTAAAGTCGAATGAGTTTTCCTGACTTATTGCTCGCAGAGTAGCATCTGATACTGAGTCGACCATACTGAATGGTTAAGGAAAAGCATTGTAATTCGTGTATGCCGCAATAACACTAGTAATTAGTGCTGCCGAAACGATTCGATGGCAATTTTAAAAATGTACAACATTAAATATATAGCATAACCTTATGAATACACTTTTAAACTTATTGTTACAAATGAGCTATTTGCTGGTCGCATTTTCACTGCAACTGGTGTAATCCGCAATAGAAAACAGTGCCATAACATCAGCAAATAGTTCCATAATACTGATGACAATTACAAAGAAGGAACAACATTCAAAATGTATATATCCTTTGAAATACAAAATAGTACAAATTATCGTATTCAACGAGCGATTGATTCGCCACATTCTTCATTGATATTCGTGCATGCTGCAATACAAAAATAGCGAAATTACGTTGGGCAAAAATTGTACAACATTCAACATGTTTAAATCCAAATGAATACAAAGTTTAACAAATGATCATTCCCAACAAACGATTGCCTCGCTGCTTTTTTCATGGAATATCGTGCATGCCGCAATAGGAAATAGTGCCGTAATGTTAAGCAAAAGGTGTCATGTTTCTGATGTCAATAGAAAAATTTACAACATTTAACATAAATTCTTCTTTATGAATATTATTATTTCCAAAGGACAATTGGTTCGCTGCAGTTTTTACGAAGTCATGCATGCCGCAATAGGAAATTGTGCCGTAACGTTTGGCAAAAAATGGAATTTGATGACAATTCAAAAAAGGTACAACATTCAACGTGGCTGGATACATAAAATTGTACAAATTTTCGTTAGCAAAAAAATGATTGATTTGCAGCATTTATCATTTGAATGTATGCAAGCCTGAATAGGAAATATTATAGCCGAACGTTTGGCACAATATGTTATGTTTTTGTATATGATATATCATGTATATGATTATTCTTAACATTTGTCTTCAGATTAAGAAATAAAAAGGATCTAATTTGAAAATACTTAAACTCGAAAAACTTGACTAAATCGAACAATCGATTGCTCGAAACCCGAACATTAACGCATGACTTATGTCTTTTAAAAGAGGCTATGACATCCATACATTTCGAGCGCCATCTTTTATATCAAACGTTCGCTCTATACTGCTTGCTAATCATGCATTACAGAAATCCCAAGATCGTACGCATCTACCCAATCAATATAATGATGCAAGAAGAATGAAGATGGTGAAAATAATGCCAAATAGCTTCAGATATCGAGGTGTTGTGGGGGCTCATTAAAATATCAGCTTATCCAAGCTGACATGAGGTTACAATGTTGTTACAAGCTTTGTGAGTCCTCAAAATAAAGTGTGTGATATGTTATGAAATTGGTCTAAGGCCGAATTGACTACAAGGAATATTTTTCGCTGATTGTTCCAAGGCATTATCTAAAAACAATTATTGACACAATGTAAATATATTTCGTTGTAATATGTTAAGTCTCGTTTTTGTTTGTATCGTCCTTGTATTTCCCCTTGTATTTTTTTAAAACGTTTTTTTTTTTAGGATTAGAGATGGCCTTTGCCTGTACACTGTTATAATAAATAGCAAATACACTTAATTAATACGCTGCTGCTATAGGTTTTGCGTTGCTTCTTGTAAAAAAATACTAATGACCCAGTTATCTTTTGAATTACTAAGCCCAACAAGCCAAAAAAGTGCCCGTCGACTTTGTTTGGCTTACGACTGAAGTTGTTGATATAAATGAAGGTGCCCTCCATTAGAAATGTAAAAGGTATCCGGTTACAGTAAAGGTCAAACAAAAGACTACATGGGTATGGGTTGTTTCTAGGGATAAAACAATAAAATAGTCGTAGCTAGGCAAAAGAGGATGTACCACACGTCTTAGAAAAGGGTTCTTCAGGTTGATTAAGTTACTGTAAAACTAATACAAATAGCAATTGATATTTTGCTTTAACTATTTATAATGGGTTACTGTGAAAAATGACATCAACCACAACGCCTTTAGACAGTCTGGTCATAGATATGTCTGGTCAAAATCGTGTATGAGTCACTGAGTGGCTGAAAGAGGTCGGACACGTGTTTCTGTCCCTCCTTTGGCATATATGACAGTCTTGTTCATGAAAAAAGCAGCTAAACTAATGAGTAATATTTATATAAATTGACCTCTTGCCAATAAACCAGCTTTCAAGCAATATATCAACATAAGTTCGCACAACTGGCTTTAAATTTAAGAGTTTGGTTACAAATAAAAAAAATCAACGGTTTTGGTAAATACGAGATGTTATTAAAGCAGATCATTGTATCCAATTGATCATAATTCAAACACATGTTAATTGTCTTCTGTCGTGTCTCCGGCCATGATTACGATGAATCTACATGACTCAGAACTTTTATATTGTTTATGGAAAACACAAATTCGACTGAAATATAGTCTACACGCTTTTGTTCACTGGTAGATGTTTCATACGGGTGCGGATTAATAATTATTATCATAATCTACAATTCACATCACAAGACTAAGCTTATTACTTCCCTTGTATCTTTCTAATATATTTTTTTTCTTTAAATATTACATGTTACCAACAAATATTAGATAGAAATTTAAATGTTTTAAATGGTTATCTTTCTTTAAATATTTTGTTGAACTACTTATATCTTATATTAATTATTAAAATTAGTGCTCGAGTGACATTTTGTAAAGATTATTCTTTCTAGTTTCTCTCGACAGGGGCAGTATTCACTGCCCTGCACAAAACAAACAAAATATAATAAAAGTGTCTGTGACACGCACGTGACACTCATCACCCACTCTTCTGTATATTACGCAAGATTCCAGGCTGGTTTTCCGGTTGCCACTTAAGGTGAGACTGGATACGGTTTTCATAATAATATAATATAAGTATATAATATAAGCATTCATTTCAATAATCGATACTGTATATGAACATTTTCGATGAATACGTGCACTCTTTTTTCTAATGCAACTATCTAAAAAGTGAAAGTTTACTTTTGTATGAAATAAACAGAGAAGCCTAAATAAAAAATATACACAAAATCAGTAACAATAGATTGTATGGGTAGGGGATATCACCCCATGTAAAGTACGCACGTGAAATTAAATCTAGAAATTAAACCACACAAAAAGAACTAATGAAATAATTTACTTGTGAATATGTCATTATCGGGAACGCCCACGTCCCCCCAAACCAAAAGCCGAACATACGTGTTAAGTGTTGAATAGGGAGAAAGGCGTCCCATCCTCATCAATAATATTTACACAGACAATGCGTGTTTATACGCCGACTGACTGCCGCTTAAATGCATTTCAGCAATACCTCACACGTGTCCGCAAAATTGTAGTCAAAATCCATAATGTTACCGCATTTGATCCACCTGGACCATTCAAATATTAAACTGTTGAATATGGTTTAAATAAAGCTTTTGTTATTTGGTAAATGTATTTAAATGCATATCCTATGATTAACTTATCACAGTTTATGTATATCATGTGATATATTGTGGCATAAATGCTTAGTCGGAAGGCAGTATTTTGATTCGAATGAATACTTTTGTGAAAATCTACAGAAACAAGCTCAGTAGCCAAAAGGCAAAGATAACTTTACTATTTCTTCACCATTTTAAATTAAACATAGCGCAAACTACGCCGCCCACAGAACCCCACTTTCGGTCGTTTACCAGAGTTTGATTGAAAGTTTAGTTTCTTAAAACCGCTTCCTGATGGAGCACGGTTAAATCATTATTTTGTTGAAGTGTTTGAAGAAACTAATTACCTCCTTAAACTCCGGTAATAAAAGGAAGGTGTGGCTTTTTGAGCGGCATAGACTGACATTTGTTTCATTTAAATTGATGCAGAAAAAGAAAAGTTATCTTTGTTTACAGTTTTCATTTTAAGCGAAATGTTGCCTTGCGACGTAACATATGTGACCTAATTTATCCCGTGGTATACACACACTGTATAAACGCATTGTCATAATTAAATCTAAAATTACTAGCAAAAGGCAACCTCTTGTTACATACCTTGCACCTTAAAATATTACTTTATTTTAAAATTGAATACAACCAAAGACAATTTAGATGAATATATAAATAATTGAATTAATTTTCTCTTTGATAATAGGTCTGTGATTTTGTTTTTTTATATACTTAATTTATTTAAAATATTGCCAAGTTGACATTTTGTAAATACTGTTACTTTCTTCTGTCTCTAGATAGCGATAGTTTTCACTTCCCTGCAAAAATATCGGAATCATTACGATCAGGGTGTGACACCCTTGTGACCCCCATTACCAACTCAATTCATGCGTCAGATTTCGGGCTATTTAACAAATTTTGTGGAAATTTAATAATTATTATTATAGGCGGGGACTCTTTCTCTTTGCCGAATGTTTAATTGTCCGCCCTTCTTTATTTTGTCGCCTTTCTCACTTCTTCTTTAGTTTTAATCCGATTTGGACTATTTTCCCTATAGTATTTAAAGATATTGAATATTGTTTTTATGTTTTCACTTTATTATGCTCTCTGATGTTGTGTATTCTTGCATGGAGGATTTATGGCTGCTTTTGACATATTAAGCTTTATATCTATGTTAATTTCAATCCTATCTAGCAGCCTATTAACCATTTTGTGCGAATTTCAGGATGCTACTTAAAGTGCAAACTGGATCCTGATTTCATAATGATACACATAAACGTTAAAAACAACCGATATGACTCAAAATAATATTTCATTTTGAGCAGTGTATAATTTTAGAGTTCAAGGGTAAATGAATCCAAATAGTACGTAAAATTCAACGCTCTCATATATAGTACATAAATAATTTACAGAGCGTGTACTTATATCTTGGAACTAGATCGTCAAAAAGTTACGAAATTATTACATGTGAATAGTTTCTCTTGAGTAGCGATACTCTTGTGTCACCCTAACCGGAATCTGCTCAAACTTCAAAGGCGTCCAATAGGGATAGAAATTGTGCAGCCAATAAGTTCACGGGGAGCATCTTAAATGATTTTTAGCAATTTCTAACTCGTGTCCGAAAGCATTTCAGTCAAAAAAGACGTCTTCAAATTTGATCCTCCAAGACCTTTCAAAGAACAGATAATCTGGACTTGCCCTATTTTGCCGAGCTTTGTTAGCGACCAAACAAAATTTATGCCAGAGTAATTTGCGAATGGGCGAAAAAAGGCATTACCGGACCTCATCTCAACAAGCAGATCCAGGGGGGTGGGGGGGGGGGGTCTTACGTTTATGTTTTTTTTTTTCAATATAGGGGAAAACGTTATCAACTAATAATAATAATAGACATTGCTATATTTTCTTAGGGTACTACACCCAAACTGCTGCCAACACTTTAAACAAAACAAAATTCGGTCCCGTGGGAGAAGCGCAAGTCAAAGTTTACTCCCACTAAGTTACACCCCCACTTACGTCAAATCCTGGATCCGCCTCTGATTTTGTTAGCGCGGCCCATGCATATCTCTTTTCCTACCTCATATATTTTACAAAACCAGCATTGCACACATCATCAAGATCTACCAAAGAAAGATCATCAAGGGTGTCATAGTCAAGGAAAGGCAAATCAGAAAACTGTATTTATTTGCTGCCAGAGAAGTCATCTCCCACTAAAAACACTGTGACAGCATAGTTTTATTAACACTTGAATAAAATGGACGTTCAAGAGGCAAACAAAATTATTTGTATTGCCCAGTATAGGAACGACCTGTTTGTCTGTTTCATTCCGCCAAAGTTAAACTCACAACCGATGACTGGTACAAATGACTACTACATGTATACTATGTATACTAAAAACTGAATATAAATGCAGGATATACAATCTAACCCATGTTACTTGGAAGTATTCGCCATCTGGCTGATCTCTTTGAAATTGGGGTTGTTCTGGACTTATCAAAAATCAATAATTATTTCAAGCCTTAATATGTCGCTTGTTGTATTGGAGTGGAGTCCATTGCTCTGTTTATACCTATTGTAAGCCAACAATTGCCTCATTGGCATGCACTGTTAAACGATAACACGATACTATGTATTCTTTAAAACATATCAAAGCTAGGGTGTCCCTCTAAGATCTCTTGTAACTTATTCTAATTTTTTTCAAGTCTTCTAATATCTTGATTTGACTGGGGGTTGCAGTCACTTATATCTCATGGCACTTCCGACCTTTAAACACAATTGAATGAAGAGGGCGTCCCGGCTGGGTCGAGCCATAATGCAATAGGATCAGGTTGACCTTGATTAACTAAAAAAAATCGGATGCGATAAACAAGGTCTAATTCGAGGCTAAAGGGCTGCCCCGGAGGGTGGCCATTGCAACCGAACCAAACCGACGCACACAGAGCCCGGACGCCCCTATTTAACCGGGGCTGACATCTCTCTGTTGTGTGAGGCTATAAGCATGCCCCTGGGGTGACATATTGCAACCTAACAAATGTCACTTGCACAGAGCCTGCACGACCCCCATTTTACGGGACTGACCTCTCTCTGTTGCGAGAGGCTATAAGCCTGCCCCTGGGGTGACACATTGCAGCCTTACCAAGGTGACTTGCACAGAGCCTGCACGACCCCCATTTAACGGGGCTGACATCTCTCTGTTGAGAGGCTATAAGCCTGCCCCTGGGATAACACATTGCAGCCTTACCAAGGTGACTTGCACAGAGCCTACACGACCCCCATTTAACGGGGCTGACATCTCTCTGTTGAGAGGCTTTAAAACCTGCCCCTGGGGTGACACATTGCAACCTAACCAATGTGACTTGCACAGAGCCTGAACGACCCCATTTAACGGGGCTGACCTCTCTCTGTTGAGAGGCTATAAGCCTGCCCCTGGGGTGACACATTGCAACCTAACCAATGTGACTTCCACAGAGCCTGGACGACCCCCATTTAACGGGGCTGACATCTCTCTGCTGAGAGGCTATAAGCCTGCCCCTGGCTGACACATTGCAACCTAACCAATGTGACTTGCACAGAGCCTGGACGACCCCCATTTAACGGGGCTGACCTCTCTCTGTTGTGAGAGACTATATGCCTGCCCCGGGGCTGACACATAACAACCTAGCAAAGGTGAAGCGCACATGGGCTGAACGGACCTCATTTAATGGGGCTGAAACCTCTCTGCATCTGAGAAACTATAAGCCTGTCCGGGGGCCGACACATAGGAACGTGAAGCGCACATGGGCTCAACGGCCTTCATTTAACGGGGGCTGAACCCTCTCTGCAATATCATTGGCTGCAAATTTAGGTTGTATTCTAAATGCAATTTCATAAATTGAAATGGTAGTTTGTATTCTAAAATGAGGATAAACCTCCCAATTTGGACTTCTTAATACCCCTTTTAACTGCGACGTGAATACCGGGCAATCTATTAAATGACGGACCTTAAAATATATGAGGCCTCCTTCATTGCATGTAATAATTGAATACACTTTTCTATGTAACTTTATTGTTTTTCATTACTGTATGATAGAAATATAAAAAAACATTTGTCAAATACTAATTATTAATATAATCAGAATAATGTTTTAATTTACATAATTGTAAATATTATAATTACGTCTTTTTTTCAATAAATATGCCATGTAAAAATCTGCCATGTTGGTTAAAACTTGTTTTCAATATTTTAATCGAAATTCGATTCAAATTGTACAAGTGCAGGCAGTTTTCTAATTAATCATACAAAGAACTTCCTTATTACTTAATCTTGTAGACAAAAGTGTCGTTGATTTTGAAAATGCACTACCGAAACGCATCAAATTTGTGCGAATGTTGTTTCACGTATTCGCTTGTCAGTATCTCCGCGAGCCATTTTGGATTTCCATTTCAATCCGCTCCGCCGCCTCTTCTTGTTGCCTGTCGATGCGGTGGACGACCACGAAGCGCGAGATTAATGCCAGCACGGCCGCCACGATTAGACACGCGCCGGAGAAAAAGAAGAGCAGGTGCTGTCCTTCAAAGCTGTCTTCTGAAACATCTGATATTCGTAGCCTATAATGGGAACGTAAAGTCATGTGGTTAAATTCTAGTCATCAATCCTATTAAAGCAATATGTTTAGGTACAATTTGGTTAAGTGAATATAAGAATATGGATTGAATTAGATTGGAAAGGTCATGATATTTTTTATTCAACCGTCTAATCAAAATCATATATCTTGAACATTCGAAATTCGTGTCTATGCATTTAAGACCTGTAATTATAAACGCATTTTTCTGTAAGACCTACAAATACTCGTTGTTTTTAAAATGAAGATTTTTTGAAATAACAAAATGGATACCCTCGACCAAGTTTGAAGCAATAGTTCCTACACTCCTAACAAATCCGAGAATGCCTGCGACAATCCGGATATGGCGACGCCCAAATCCTTTTGGGATTGCGGCTTGAAGGACTTAGGCAAAAACACGTACGAAGTTGATAAAAATGCATTATTTTTTTTTTCAGAGTTTAAGTTGACTATTTATTGTAGATTCATTTCAGATTTCTTTTTCATTTTAAATGTGAATGAGTATCGCAGAATATGCAGCTGCCAATGGGTATGACGTCATTTCCGGCACGTGGAGCGCGAGTATCCCGATTAAGGTGTCCATGGCCACCAAAACTGCCAAGTTCCAGGGAAGGTCGTGCTTTTTATAACCCGACAGCAGTAGCAGCCCCAGAAGGGCGCCCCCATTCTCAATGAACGGCTGTATGTCGACTTTGGTCTGAGAAAAGCCTTTCTCTTTCATGATTGGCTGCATCCCCTCGCTGAAGATCGGTCGACCTGAAGGGGAAAAGGGTTTGTTTGGAATGTACATATCAAAGTATAAAATTATTTTTACAAAAGGTATTTTTATCGTTTGGTTTATTTCATTTCATTAAGTACACGACATTTCGAAAACTTAGCCATGTGCTTCATTGTGGACACAAGCAAAACAACCTTGTCGACTCTAGAAATATAGTATAAACGAACATCACTGTGGGAAAGTGCTTCAGTGCCATGAACGTGTGTCAGATACGCATCTAAATCTTTTAAATTATCAGTAGTTATCTACCAAAACACAGTCGAAACTCGCAATGTCGATATCTGTTATCTCGATGTTCTGGTTATGTCGAATTTTCTCCCCGGTCCAGAATTTATTCCTTTTTCTATCAGAGGCAACGGAGCTGGGGCTCGTCGTGAGTTGGGGGGGGGTGTCTTGGGGGCTCTTTTGCTTCCATTAATTTTTAATGATCTACATGAATGCTTGCAGTCAAAGCCATCCGTTAACGCATATCGATGCGATAAAATGAAGACAATGAATTTCCCATTTACCTGAAGCTTTTTTATTCTGTTATATGCAGATGGCGAAGTTATAATGGCAGATACGGCACATGACATTCAATGGTCTCGATGCCTTCTTTTATTTCTGCAGTGACTGGAAACTTACGAGCAATAAAATTAAAATAAAAATTTGAATGTTCAAAATGCTGCCAACCGAATTAATGTTTTTTTCTCTAAACAATCAACAGCTTGATTAGTAAAGGGATAAACATATATAATATATATGTGTGCTGTTTAGTAAAACATGTTATTTCTATTAAAAACGAAATACGTGCTGCATCATCACAGGCAACTAGAGCAACTTACAGTCTCCTCAGAAAATGTAATAGACTCAATTTATTTTTGTCGATCTCCAAAAAGTTATCTGTAATGTGTCCTTTGATACAACACCGGTTTGTGCCAGATGTAAATATCAGCGAGATCAGATTCGAACTCAAATGTGTCGGGGTTTGTGTAACATTGTTTGGATTTCGGCTGTATCGAATGTTCGTTATCTCGAAATATATTCCGAGCTCCGACACGACTTCGACATAACGAGTTTCGACTGTAAACCAGAAACATACATTTCTTCATCTTCCGCTTTATTGCAAATCAAAATCCTTAGTTTCCCAAATTCACGCACCTATCTGATCCAGTAGATACGCGCAGATCACGATGTAGAACACAGCGTCTGTGAACAGGTCCCTGCTGAGTATGTATTTGGAACACTTCGCACTGCATCCTGACTTCTGGTTTTCCCTCTGGTCGCCGTCTGACTTCTTCTTGGGCGGTTTAAGGGCCAAACTTGCTATCAGACTGATGCCTTTGATTTGTTTTCAATATTGTTAATCGTTACAGAAGGGTTACATAAATATGCAAAACAAAACATTTCAAAAGGATGAGTTTGATCATTTGTCTCACAAGTGCAATGCTTAAGTTCTTGTCTCTACCCTTTGCAAGTGGGATGCTTAAGAGTTAAACTTTGAAACCTTCATTCCAAGCTTAATGCTTTATCTTTCAAATTTTTGCTTCCCTTTGCAAATGTTATGGTTTATAGTTTGATACTTTGCCTTGCAAACTTAATTCTACTGATTTTGATAATTTCCTGTGCACGTGTGATGCTTGAGATTTTGGTATTTCTCTTGGAAGTGTGATGCTTGAGATTTTGATACTTTCCCATGGACGTGTGATGCTTGATATAAACACATTTTCCATTGAAAGTGTGTTTCTTCATATTTTTATACTTTCTCTTGAAAGTGTGATGCTTGAGATTTTGGTATTTTCCCTGGGAAGTGTGATGCTTGAAATTTTGATACTTTCCCTTTGAAGTGGAATGCTTGAGATTTTGATATTTTCCCTGGGAAGTGTGATGCTTGGGATTTCGATTCTTTCTCTTGCAAGTGTGATGCTTGAGATTTTGGTATTTTCCCTGGGAAGTGTGATGCTTGAGATTTTGATATTTTCCCTGGGAAGTGTGATGCTTGAGATTTTGATATTTTCCCTTTGAAGTGGAATTCTTGAGATTTTGATATTTTCCCTGGGAAGTGTGATGCTTGAGATTTTGATACTTTCCCCAGAAAGTGGAATGCTTGAGATTTTGATATTTTCCCTGGGAAGTGTGATGCTTGAGATTTTGATACTTTCCTTTTGAAGTGGAATGCTTGAGATTTTGATATTTTCCCTGGGAAGTGTGATGCTTGGGATTTCGATTCTTTCTCTTGCAAGTGTTATGCTTGAGATATCAATATCTACTTGTGCTTGTGATGGTCGACGCTATATGTTGAAAGTGCAAAATTATTCCTAATTGATCAACGAACTCGTATGTTGGGTAAAGGAGCGCTAATTCAAACGGTTTTGTTTAGAAATACGCAAGTGTTTCCTCCCTTGAGTTGAAAATCAGTTCAAAAATTATCACATTCACAATTAATTTCTCTTCAACCCAATTAAACGAATTAAAGATGCATATAGCTGCCGGTTGTTTCTTTATTGATTTGATTTATGTTCAAAAAGAAAGTCGACACAGTTTTTACTAATTATATTTTAATTGATGGTCGTCTTTAAAATCGGTAGTTACGCATGTATAACAAACATAGAGTTTGAAAGGTAAACCTTTAACTACCTACTTGATAATGCATTTTTAAATTCTACCATTAGAGGACACTTTCTTGCCTTTTTGCAATGTTTAAGATTGCAACTAATATTAGATAATTTAAAATTTACGAAGAAAAAAATCTAAATTTTCATTAAGTTGAAATTATTCACTAAGATGCCCCAGAGGTTTATTACCTGGTGGCTGGAATTGTATGGATAAAATACACTAAGATTACAACTTCATATAACTCGTACATTATACTGTAACGAATATTATTTTATAAGTAATTAATAAAGTATTTTAATAATGAAGTCAATTTATTGCTAATAAACAATTATTACTTGCTGCTACCTTTTATACCCCACCCACACTCAACAGTCAGGGCTTTTTTTCACATTTAGGTGAAGCGGCCCTAGCCCTTTTGGAGGGGAAAAATCGCGCGTGTGTTTTTCTAATCTAAGATTCACGATATCTATGTTTTCATGTTCTTGATATCCCCCACTTGATTGTTATGGTTCACAGTGGCAGATCCCGTAATTCTGGGGACACAAGTGGGTTGGAGGGCTGTTCTTCCATCCACATGGATATTTTGTTTCAATGATGTATTGAAATTATACGTTTACACCATACATGCTTATTAAGATAGTAAATGTATAACATCAGACAAAACTTGGTGGATATCATTATGATGTCCATCAAAAGTTTCGTGGGTTTGCTGGAGCAGGTTTTGAACAGGGACTTGCGTTAGAGGGGCGTTACTTAGGGGCACAACTTTTTGGACATGATCCCTCGAGTGGGCATGACATAAATAATATAATGTTTAAAATGTGGGAAGTGGGGTTTAGGGGTACTCCCCCTAGAATATTTTAAATATTTTTAGTCTGAATTGGTGCATTATGGCGTAATTAAGTACTTTTTTCTGAGAAATATTGACAAAAAAATATCCTTTAAGTTTACTTGCGGGCCAACTGGGGGGGGACACAGGCCCTACAGCCTCCCCCCCCCCCCACTGAACGACCCGCCCATGGTCCACTTGTAAATAAAATAAATGAACAATTTTTGCTTGCTTGGGTATATAAGTAAAAAAAAACTGACAGTGGCAGTATAAATCTGGGTCCGAGAACCCAGCCTAGATACGCCCAACTGCAATTGACTAAATAATATGGTGATTTATAACCCATTTAGGAACATTGATCGTCAAAATAAAATAAAAGATTAAGTTGATTTTAGTTTTTATCGTGAAATAAGAGAGAGTACTCGGACTTACAACCGGAAATTTACAGGAGGTAGGCGAAGATGTTATCTCCCTTGCTTGATTCGACGGAAATAAACGAAATAATATTTGATTCGTTAGCTCCGCCCATTCACCTTCGTTTCTTTCCGTGACATTTACCATATACGGTATAGGCGAAATCGTCTATCCTTGTAATTCTGAACTTGTCAATTGACTTTTGTAATCCTGGACTTGTTGGACTGCAAATGTTCATTTTACGAATGCGAATGTCGACTGTAGGATTGCAGTTTTACATATGCATGATTCGGCTTTCTAAATTACATCATCATATTGTTAAAGGCAAGTTATTTTTTTTTCAGAGTTTAAGTTGACTATTTATTGTAGATTCATTTCAGATTTCTTTTTCATTTTAAATGTGAATGAGTATCGCAGAATATGCAGCTGCCAATGGGTATGACGTCATTTCCGGCACGTGGAGCGCGAGTATCCCGATTAAGGTGTCCATGGCCACCAAAACTGCCAAGTTCCAGGGAAGGTCGTGCTTTTTATAACCCGACAGCAGTAGCAGCCCCAGAAGGGCGCCCCCATTCTCAATGAACGGCTGTATGTCGACTTTGGTCTGAGAAAAGCCTTTCTCTTTCATGATTGGCTGCATCCCCTCGCTGAAGATCGGTCGACCTGAAGGGGAAAAGGGTTTGTTTGGAATGTACATATCAAAGTATAAAATTATTTTTACAAAAGGTATTTTTATCGTTTGGTTTATTTCATTTCATTAAGTACACGACATTTCGAAAACTTAGCCATGTGCTTCATTGTGGACACAAGCAAAACAACCTTGTCGACTCTAGAAATATAGTATAAACGAACATCACTGTGGGAAAGTGCTTCAGTGCCATGAACGTGTGTCAGATACGCATCTAAATCTTTTAAATTATCAGTAGTTATCTACCAAAACACAGTCGAAACTCGCAATGTCGATATCTGTTATCTCGATGTTCTGGTTATGTCGAATTTTCTCCCCGGTCCAGAATTTATTCCTTTTTCTATCAGAGGCAACGGAGCTGGGGCTCGTCGTGAGTTGGGGGGGGGGGGGTGTCTTGGGGGCTCTTTTGCTTCCATTAATTTTTAATGATCTACATGAATGCTTGCAGTCAAAGCCATCCGTTAACGCATATCGATGCGATAAAATGAAGACAATGAATTTCCCATTTACCTGAAGCTTTTTTATTCTGTTATATGCAGATGGCGAAGTTATAATGGCAGATACGGCACATGACATTCAATGGTCTCGATGCCTTCTTTTATTTCTGCAGTGACTGGAAACTTACGAGCAATAAAATTAAAATAAAAATTTGAATGTTCAAAATGCTGCCAACCGAATTAATGTTTTTTTCTCTAAACAATCAACAGCTTGATTAGTAAAGGGATAAACATATATAATATATATGTGTGCTGTTTAGTAAAACATGTTATTTCTATTAAAAACGAAATACGTGCTGCATCATCACAGGCAACTAGAGCAACTTACAGTCTCCTCAGAAAATGTAATAGACTCAATTTATTTTTGTCGATCTCCAAAAAGTTATCTGTAATGTGTCCTTTGATACAACACCGGTTTGTGCCAGATGTAAATATCAGCGAGATCAGATTCGAACTCAAATGTGTCGGGGTTTGTGTAACATTGTTTGGATTTCGGCTGTATCGAATGTTCGTTATCTCGAAATATATTCCGAGCTCCGACACGACTTCGACATAACGAGTTTCGACTGTAAACCAGAAACATACATTTCTTCATCTTCCGCTTTATTGCAAATCAAAATCCTTAGTTTCCCAAATTCACGCACCTATCTGATCCAGTAGATACGCGCAGATCACGATGTAGAACACAGCGTCTGTGAACAGGTCCCTGCTGAGTATGTATTTGGAACACTTCGCACTGCATCCTGACTTCTGGTTTTCCCTCTGGTCGCCGTCTGACTTCTTCTTGGGCGGTTTAAGGGCCAAACTTGCTATCAGACTGATGCCTTTGATTTGTTTTCAATATTGTTAATCGTTACAGAAGGGTTACATAAATATGCAAAACAAAACATTTCAAAAGGATGAGTTTGATCATTTGTCTCACAAGTGCAATGCTTAAGTTCTTGTCTCTACCCTTTGCAAGTGGGATGCTTAAGAGTTAAACTTTGAAACCTTCATTCCAAGCTTAATGCTTTATCTTTCAAATTTTTGCTTCCCTTTGCAAATGTTATGGTTTATAGTTTGATACTTTGCCTTGCAAACTTAATTCTACTGATTTTGATAATTTCCTGTGCACGTGTGATGCTTGAGATTTTGGTATTTCTCTTGGAAGTGTGATGCTTGAGATTTTGATACTTTCCCATGGACGTGTGATGCTTGATATAAACACATTTTCCATTGAAAGTGTGTTTCTTCATATTTTTATACTTTCTCTTGAAAGTGTGATGCTTGAGATTTTGGTATTTTCCCTGGGAAGTGTGATGCTTGAAATTTTGATACTTTCCCTTTGAAGTGGAATGCTTGAGATTTTGATATTTTCCCTGGGAAGTGTGATGCTTGGGATTTCGATTCTTTCTCTTGCAAGTGTGATGCTTGAGATTTTGGTATTTTCCCTGGGAAGTGTGATGCTTGAGATTTTGATATTTTCCCTGGGAAGTGTGATGCTTGAGATTTTGATATTTTCCCTTTGAAGTGGAATTCTTGAGATTTTGATATTTTCCCTGGGAAGTGTGATGCTTGAGATTTTGATACTTTCCCCAGAAAGTGGAATGCTTGAGATTTTGATATTTTCCCTGGGAAGTGTGATGCTTGAGATTTTGATACTTTCCTTTTGAAGTGGAATGCTTGAGATTTTGATATTTTCCCTGGGAAGTGTGATGCTTGGGATTTCGATTCTTTCTCTTGCAAGTGTTATGCTTGAGATATCAATATCTACTTGTGCTTGTGATGGTCGACGCTATATGTTGAAAGTGCAAAATTATTCCTAATTGATCAACGAACTCGTATGTTGGGTAAAGGAGCGCTAATTCAAACGGTTTTGTTTAGAAATACGCAAGTGTTTCCTCCCTTGAGTTGAAAATCAGTTCAAAAATTATCACATTCACAATTAATTTCTCTTCAACCCAATTAAACGAATTAAAGATGCATATAGCTGCCGGTTGTTTCTTTATTGATTTGATTTATGTTCAAAAAGAAAGTCGACACAGTTTTTACTAATTATATTTTAATTGATGGTCGTCTTTAAAATCGGTAGTTACGCATGTATAACAAACATAGAGTTTGAAAGGTAAACCTTTAACTACCTACTTGATAATGCATTTTTAAATTCTACCATTAGAGGACACTTTCTTGCCTTTTTGCAATGTTTAAGATTGCAACTAATATTAGATAATTTAAAATTTACGAAGAAAAAAATCTAAATTTTCATTAAGTTGAAATTATTCACTAAGATGCCCCAGAGGTTTATTACCTGGTGGCTGGAATTGTATGGATAAAATACACTAAGATTACAACTTCATATAACTCGTACATTATACTGTAACGAATATTATTTTATAAGTAATTAATAAAGTATTTTAATAATGAAGTCAATTTATTGCTAATAAACAATTATTACTTGCTGCTACCTTTTATACCCCACCCACACTCAACAGTCAGGGCTTTTTTTCACATTTAGGTGAAGCGGCCCTAGCCCTTTTGGAGGGGAAAAATCGCGCGTGTGTTTTTCTAATCTAAGATTCACGATATCTATGTTTTCATGTTCTTGATATCCCCCACTTGATTGTTATGGTTCACAGTGGCAGATCCCGTAATTCTGGGGACACAAGTGGGTTGGAGGGCTGTTCTTCCATCCACATGGATATTTTGTTTCAATGATGTATTGAAATTATACGTTTACACCATACATGCTTATTAAGATAGTAAATGTATAACATCAGACAAAACTTGGTGGATATCATTATGATGTCCATCAAAAGTTTCGTGGGTTTGCTGGAGCAGGTTTTGAACAGGGACTTGCGTTAGAGGGGCGTTACTTAGGGGCACAACTTTTTGGACATGATCCCTCGAGTGGGCATGACATAAATAATATAATGTTTAAAATGTGGGAAGTGGGGTTTAGGGGTACTCCCCCTAGAATATTTTAAATATTTTTAGTCTGAATTGGTGCATTATGGCGTAATTAAGTACTTTTTTCTGAGAAATATTGACAAAAAAATATCCTTTAAGTTTACTTGCGGGCCAACTGGGGGGGGGGACACAGGCCCTACAGCCTCCCCCCCCCCCACTGAACGACCCGCCCATGGTCCACTTGTAAATAAAATAAATGAACAATTTTTGCTTGCTTGGGTATATAAGTAAAAAAAAACTGACAGTGGCAGTATAAATCTGGGTCCGAGAGCCCAGCCTAGATACGCCCAACTGCAATTGACTAAATAATATGGTGATTTATAACCCATTTAGGAACATTGATCGTCAAAATAAAATAAAAGATTAAGTTGATTTTAGTTTTTATCGTGAAATAAGAGAGAGTACTCGGACTTACAACCGGAAATTTACAGGAGGTAGGCGAAGATGTTATCTCCCTTGCTTGATTCGACGGAAATAAACGAAATAATATTTGATTCGTTAGCTCCGCCCATTCACCTTCGTTTCTTTCCGTGACATTTACCATATACGGTATAGGCGAAATCGTCTATCCTTGTACTTCTGAACTTGTCAATTGACTTTTGTAATCCTGGACTTGTTGGACTGCAAATGTTCATTTTACGAATGCGAATGTCGACTGTAGGATTGCAGTTTTACATATGCATGATTCGGCTTTCTAAATTACATCATCATATTGTTAAAGGCAAGTTATTTTTTTTTCAGAGTTTAAGTTGACTATTTATTGTAGATTCATTTCAGATTTCTTTTTCATTTTAAATGTGAATGAGTATCGCAGAATATGCAGCTGCCAATGGGTATGACGTCATTTCCGGCACGTGGAGCGCGAGTATCCCGATTAAGGTGTCCATGGCCACCAAAACTGCCAAGTTCCAGGGAAGGTCGTGCTTTTTATAACCCGACAGCAGTAGCAGCCCCAGAAGGGCGCCCCCATTCTCAATGAACGGCTGTATGTCGACTTTGGTCTGAGAAAAGCCTTTCTCTTTCATGATTGGCTGCATCCCCTCGCTGAAGATCGGTCGACCTGAAGGGGAAAAGGGTTTGTTTGGAATGTACATATCAAAGTATAAAATTATTTTTACAAAAGGTATTTTTATCGTTTGGTTTATTTCATTTCATTAAGTACACGACATTTCGAAAACTTAGCCATGTGCTTCATTGTGGACACAAGCAAAACAACCTTGTCGACTCTAGAAATATAGTATAAACGAACATCACTGTGGGAAAGTGCTTCAGTGCCATGAACGTGTGTCAGATACGCATCTAAATCTTTTAAATTATCAGTAGTTATCTACCAAAACACAGTCGAAACTCGCAATGTCGATATCTGTTATCTCGATGTTCTGGTTATGTCGAATTTTCTCCCCGGTCCAGAATTTATTCCTTTTTCTATCAGAGGCAACGGAGCTGGGGCTCGTCGTGAGTTGGGGGGGGGGGGTGTCTTGGGGGCTCTTTTGCTTCCATTAATTTTTAATGATCTACATGAATGCTTGCAGTCAAAGCCATCCGTTAACGCATATCGATGCGATAAAATGAAGACAATGAATTTCCCATTTACCTGAAGCTTTTTTATTCTGTTATATGCAGATGGCGAAGTTATAATGGCAGATACGGCACATGACATTCAATGGTCTCGATGCCTTCTTTTATTTCTGCAGTGACTGGAAACTTACGAGCAATAAAATTAAAATAAAAATTTGAATGTTCAAAATGCTGCCAACCGAATTAATGTTTTTTTCTCTAAACAATCAACAGCTTGATTAGTAAAGGGATAAACATATATAATATATATGTGTGCTGTTTAGTAAAACATGTTATTTCTATTAAAAACGAAATACGTGCTGCATCATCACAGGCAACTAGAGCAACTTACAGTCTCCTCAGAAAATGTAATAGACTCAATTTATTTTTGTCGATCTCCAAAAAGTTATCTGTAATGTGTCCTTTGATACAACACCGGTTTGTGCCAGATGTAAATATCAGCGAGATCAGATTCGAACTCAAATGTGTCGGGGTTTGTGTAACATTGTTTGGATTTCGGCTGTATCGAATGTTCGTTATCTCGAAATATATTCCGAGCTCCGACACGACTTCGACATAACGAGTTTCGACTGTAAACCAGAAACATACATTTCTTCATCTTCCGCTTTATTGCAAATCAAAATCCTTAGTTTCCCAAATTCACGCACCTATCTGATCCAGTAGATACGCGCAGATCACGATGTAGAACACAGCGTCTGTGAACAGGTCCCTGCTGAGTATGTATTTGGAACACTTCGCACTGCATCCTGACTTCTGGTTTTCCCTCTGGTCGCCGTCTGACTTCTTCTTGGGCGGTTTAAGGGCCAAACTTGCTATCAGACTGATGCCTTTGATTTGTTTTCAATATTGTTAATCGTTACAGAAGGGTTACATAAATATGCAAAACAAAACATTTCAAAAGGATGAGTTTGATCATTTGTCTCACAAGTGCAATGCTTAAGTTCTTGTCTCTACCCTTTGCAAGTGGGATGCTTAAGAGTTAAACTTTGAAACCTTCATTCCAAGCTTAATGCTTTATCTTTCAAATTTTTGCTTCCCTTTGCAAATGTTATGGTTTATAGTTTGATACTTTGCCTTGCAAACTTAATTCTACTGATTTTGATAATTTCCTGTGCACGTGTGATGCTTGAGATTTTGGTATTTCTCTTGGAAGTGTGATGCTTGAGATTTTGATACTTTCCCATGGACGTGTGATGCTTGATATAAACACATTTTCCATTGAAAGTGTGTTTCTTCATATTTTTATACTTTCTCTTGAAAGTGTGATGCTTGAGATTTTGGTATTTTCCCTGGGAAGTGTGATGCTTGAAATTTTGATACTTTCCCTTTGAAGTGGAATGCTTGAGATTTTGATATTTTCCCTGGGAAGTGTGATGCTTGGGATTTCGATTCTTTCTCTTGCAAGTGTGATGCTTGAGATTTTGGTATTTTCCCTGGGAAGTGTGATGCTTGAGATTTTGATATTTTCCCTGGGAAGTGTGATGCTTGAGATTTTGATATTTTCCCTTTGAAGTGGAATTCTTGAGATTTTGATATTTTCCCTGGGAAGTGTGATGCTTGAGATTTTGATACTTTCCCCAGAAAGTGGAATGCTTGAGATTTTGATATTTTCCCTGGGAAGTGTGATGCTTGAGATTTTGATACTTTCCTTTTGAAGTGGAATGCTTGAGATTTTGATATTTTCCCTGGGAAGTGTGATGCTTGGGATTTCGATTCTTTCTCTTGCAAGTGTTATGCTTGAGATATCAATATCTACTTGTGCTTGTGATGGTCGACGCTATATGTTGAAAGTGCAAAATTATTCCTAATTGATCAACGAACTCGTATGTTGGGTAAAGGAGCGCTAATTCAAACGGTTTTGTTTAGAAATACGCAAGTGTTTCCTCCCTTGAGTTGAAAATCAGTTCAAAAATTATCACATTCACAATTAATTTCTCTTCAACCCAATTAAACGAATTAAAGATGCATATAGCTGCCGGTTGTTTCTTTATTGATTTGATTTATGTTCAAAAAGAAAGTCGACACAGTTTTTACTAATTATATTTTAATTGATGGTCGTCTTTAAAATCGGTAGTTACGCATGTATAACAAACATAGAGTTTGAAAGGTAAACCTTTAACTACCTACTTGATAATGCATTTTTAAATTCTACCATTAGAGGACACTTTCTTGCCTTTTTGCAATGTTTAAGATTGCAACTAATATTAGATAATTTAAAATTTACGAAGAAAAAAATCTAAATTTTCATTAAGTTGAAATTATTCACTAAGATGCCCCAGAGGTTTATTACCTGGTGGCTGGAATTGTATGGATAAAATACACTAAGATTACAACTTCATATAACTCGTACATTATACTGTAACGAATATTATTTTATAAGTAATTAATAAAGTATTTTAATAATGAAGTCAATTTATTGCTAATAAACAATTATTACTTGCTGCTACCTTTTATACCCCACCCACACTCAACAGTCAGGGCTTTTTTTCACATTTAGGTGAAGCGGCCCTAGCCCTTTTGGAGGGGAAAAATCGCGCGTGTGTTTTTCTAATCTAAGATTCACGATATCTATGTTTTCATGTTCTTGATATCCCCCACTTGATTGTTATGGTTCACAGTGGCAGATCCCGTAATTCTGGGGACACAAGTGGGTTGGAGGGCTGTTCTTCCATCCACATGGATATTTTGTTTCAATGATGTATTGAAATTATACGTTTACACCATACATGCTTATTAAGATAGTAAATGTATAACATCAGACAAAACTTGGTGGATATCATTATGATGTCCATCAAAAGTTTCGTGGGTTTGCTGGAGCAGGTTTTGAACAGGGACTTGCGTTAGAGGGGCGTTACTTAGGGGCACAACTTTTTGGACATGATCCCTCGAGTGGGCATGACATAAATAATATAATGTTTAAAATGTGGGAAGTGGGGTTTAGGGGTACTCCCCCTAGAATATTTTAAATATTTTTAGTCTGAATTGGTGCATTATGGCGTAATTAAGTACTTTTTTCTGAGAAATATTGACAAAAAAATATCCTTTAAGTTTACTTGCGGGCCAACTGGGGGGGGGACACAGGCCCTACAGCCTCCCCCCCCCCCCACTGAACGACCCGCCCATGGTCCACTTGTAAATAAAATAAATGAACAATTTTTGCTTGCTTGGGTATATAAGTAAAAAAAAACTGACAGTGGCAGTATAAATCTGGGTCTGAGAGCCCAGCCTAGATACGCCCAACTGCAATTGACTAAATAATATGGTGATTTATAACCCATTTAGGAACATTGATCGTCAAAATAAAATAAAAGATTAAGTTAATTTTAGTTTTTATCGTGAAATAAGAGAGAGTACTCGGACTTACAACCGGAAATTTACAGGAGGTAGGCGAAGATGTTATCTCCCTTGCTTGATTCGACGGAAATAAACGAAATAATATTTGATTCGTTAGCTCCGCCCATTCACCTTCGTTTCTTTCCGTGACATTTACCATATACGGTATAGGCGAAATCGTCTATCCTTGTAATTCTGAACTTGTCAATTGACTTTTGTAATCCTGGACTTGTTGGACTGCAAATGTTCATTTTACGAATGCGAATGTCGACTGTAGGATTGCAGTTTTACATATGCATGATTCGGCTTTCTAAATTACATCATCATATTGTTAAAGGCAAGTTATACGATCTATGTTTTAGTGAGTTTATACAGGGTCGATCTGACAAATATACATTTTGACTACTATAATGACGAATGACAAATCAATACGGAACAACTGACGAATAGAAACAACAAATAGCACGCCTACATTGACAAATGTAAGAGATATTTCGTACGATTAAGAAGCACATTGTGGGAATTACACGTCTGGACTTTTGGCAACGAATAGCCTCAATACTCCTCTCGCGCGATGCCCGTTGGTCGGTGGCGCTCCCCGGCGACGCTGTCTCACTCACCGACTCGAAATAACTTTCGATTCAAGTATCATGATTACTCAGGATGGTTATTCTTCGCCTCGTTTGACCATGGTCTTCTACTTGACCTATATACCGAGGTCTAGGTGATTGAGAAAAAAATAACAAGCCCATGCACAGATACAACGTTTATTGATAGAAAAAAATTTTAACATCGAAATGCCAATAACTTTCTCTCAACATAAAATAACAAAGGACAAGGTTTTTTATCCGTAAGAATTACTAACATAATATAATGTAATATTTCAGCAAACACCCCAAACCCGAAAAAACTAAATTCAGACTGCCAATCAAAAAGCATTTCTAATCACATATATAATTCATACCTTATTCCAATTTCAAGTTTTTTACCTATCAGTTGTAGGTAAATGTAATTAAAAGCGTTTGTTAAGTCATCAAAATCTGCATACTATTTCGTATTATTCCACACATGTGAAACGAACGAAACATCTACAGTGTCCCTATTTTGTGTGACTCCTTTATTATGTATTCTTATTACATATGATGATGTTTAACCTATTCATTTAGTCTCTGGTGGAAAATTTAAATGACAATGGAAACCATAGGACACTATAGGGCACTAGATACTAAACGTTTAAAAACACAGAACATAACAGAACAGTACAAAAGTTTATTTCCACACATAACATCACACATATATACATCATTGAAGTAGACTATGACAGTCCATGATCATTTTTCATTATTTAACATTTGCTTTGCGGCACATTTAACAATGTAATATCTCTGTAATTGAATGCACCCTATTGAAATCATTTTTAAAGAGACTATAAGCCAGAGTGGCCACTAAAAATGTTTTTTTCTGTAACGAATCTCAGGACATTTTTTTTTTTACTCTTTGATATCATAATTGTTAAAAATACCAGAATGTAAACAAAAATCAGGTTGGAGACTGGGTTCGAACCTGTGTCGCCAAAATTGCAGTCCACTTTTGTATCCACTGTGCTACGAAGGTTTACCCTAAACTTTTGGAATATATGCTATATACTTAACTTGGTAATATCATATGTTAACAACGACTAGCCAATCATGCATAAGAATGAATTCTACTAGGTATACATACCTAGTAATGTTTTTTTACCTAGTAATGTTTTTTAATGGAAAAATACGAAAAAAATGCGAAAATAAATTAATTGTAAACTATGTGGTAAATAGTTTTCGACATTTTTTTCGCTATTTCATCATACGGTGTATAGCCCCTTTAATGAATGCAATACGTCTATCGATCAGTTCAGGTGTCTTGGAAATAATTCGTATCTAACAAGTTACTGAATAAATTTACAATGATACTATGGAATCCATATGGCTAGTAGGCATATATTTAAAATAAAGACGCCGTTATCGTTGCACAAGGGTATGAATCAACATACACTGACTGAGAGACAAACAAGGTTTAGACGCACAGACCACACATGCCTCAAAATATTGATCAATACATGCTGCTGGGAGTACCGCGTAACAACCCAACATTTATTAATAATTGCATAAATAAAAATAAAAGCATAATCGGAGGCAACATCAACTTGAAGACACTGAAGAAAACAATAAAACACACATCATGTTAACTGATCAACTTTGTACACAACGAACAAATACAGTCATCACCTTCAATTGTACAAACAAGCGTTGATAAAAAAAATCTTCATGAATACATATATAACTTAAATCTTTCCCGTCAGATATTCTAGGATTTGCTGTTGTTGTTTTTTTAATTCAGTCTACTGTTTTTTTTAGAATATTCAAATACATAAACAAAATATTTAATTTTCGAATTTAAAAAAAAATGTTAATCTTATATTCAATACACAAATATATTTATCTTGTTGAAGAAATTTTGGACATTCACAGTTTTGAAGTATACATTTCAGATCTTACGTCTCTACACAAAATCCATTAGTGGCTCATATGTGAATTGATGCGTTGTTTCATGACGTAAAAATAACATTTATGCCATGTAAATAGATAATATATTTCTATAAAGAATGTTACATAAAGGTTCAATGATTTAAAACTTCATCAATGTCGTTGCGAATATCATTATATCGCGGTGATTCGTCCGAGGTTAATTCAACGCCTGGTTGTTTCCCAGTTGTAAACATTTCATTTTATTCACATGGTCTTCTCATGAAAGAGACCAAAACTTAATTGCCGCTTCCCGATTTAGCAATAATTATGAACAAAATTAACTTCCTAGTATATGTATAAAAGCAATAGTAAATATCGTATACAATAAGTGAATTTAAGTTGGGGGGTTTTTCCAAAAGAAAATAGATGTTGATAATTCATTTAATATTAATTGACCACAGGGGATTAAGTAGGTGAACCATTGTAGTTAATATTGCGTAATGTACATGGAAATTACAGCATGGTATGGTAAAGTGTAGTTGTTAAAAATGTAATTTTTGTTTTTTACTGAAACTTGATAGAAAATATATATATTGCTGACATTAACAGAAACAGTAATGAGCAAAACAACTCTTAGGCCACAGCAGACTGATTCTGTGTTAAGCGTAAGTTTGCATGTACAATGCCTTCCTATCCGACAGGAATAAATAGTCAAGAAAAACCCCAAGCCCATTGTCCTTTTTCATCAAACACGACAGCCAATCGGAAAAGCATTCACACACATAAGGAAAAGCAATTCCGTACAAAAGCCAATCGAAAAAGCTATTCTGCTATGTAGTCAAAGTTCAATTTCACAAACCGTTTTTGCATTCGCCTCGCACAAATAGTCGCCCCATTGGTTTGACCAAATGAGAACACAATGTTGCTTGGAAATTGTTCCTTCCCCTGGTTTGAAGTAAGTAAATGTTGGTAGTGTGAGTGTCCCGGCTAAGTACAGGATATTGTTGATCTTCTTGTATCCCAGGAATACTCTTTCTTCTGAAAACATCACAAAATAAGACAATACAAGATACATTCTCAGTGATATCAATATCGCCAAAATGTTTGCAACATAGTGCGTAGACTGTTGTTGGCAAACGTAATGGAAATGTATGCCGCTCCCTGCATGCCATCCAAGTGTCATCATTTATTGATAAAGCTATTTAAATGCGTGTGTGGTCTATATGTGATGGTCTCTATGATGTTCAGTGTCGTTTGGGCCCTCACCTGGCCCCAATTTCTTGAAACTTCTTAAGCCAAACAGGCTTAAGTAGCTTATTTCAATGAGTTAAAATATATACATAAATTGAATTTTGATAATTGAAAAATGGTTTATTGTGTTTATCATAAAGAGAATTCCTAGCATAAGTATAAACATTCTTAATGACGAAAATATTACGCAAATTGTTGAAAAACAAAAAAAGTGAGCTTAGCTTTCGAGAAAGTGGGGCCAGGAGCTTGTAAACAGGGTTTATATTTGAATTTATGGTTACTGAGTTAGTTTGCATTGTATTAATGACACGTGTTTTTTGTTGTTTTTTAAGAAAACATGAATTCAAATAATAAGTAAATTACTTATAGATTTTAAGAATGTTTCGTTTTCATGGTTTGCATTTTCATTGTTTCAGATTTATTTTCGACAAACGACACATGAAATAACGGTCCAAATACGTAGTTGTCATATTCTGTACCTGAATAATTATGTTATGAAAACTATAAAGAAATTGATACCCACCTCCTGTAGCAGGTTTAAATGTTTTGGCCAAGAAGTTCTGTTCCTCTATTGATTCCACGTAGATGGCATGGGCTCCCATCGTAACACATTCATCCTGAAAAAAGATAAATGATAACGACTTTACAAGACTTCTTAATACGAAATGGTGTAACCATTATCAATCCCATGTAGTTCGTCGTCAACAAATGAGAAAGTAAAAAACTCTTTTTAATTTTATTTCCATAGTAAATTATTAATGATCTATGAAAAACACCTTAATCAAAACCATAAAATAATCTTAAAAATATCAAAAAAATCACACATGGCCTCAAATAAATGTTCAAGCATTGAAGGACACACGGTCAACAGACGAAGTAATGTTTGACACAGACACATAATATAGATTAAACACAACTGAATACTGAAGTAACTCACATGATGGAACCCGTTAGATGCATTCGTCAGCGTGTAACAGGAATACTGGAAACGCAACCAACCTTCCGGGCAACTTCCTGAAATGTTTGAAATTGATTATACTGTCCAATATCGTCCATGGATCGAAAAAAGTGTACAATTTTACTTTTGAAACAATAAATGTAGTAACAACATGGTTTCACAAAAACTTGTCTACTAAATATTGAGAGCTTTTCGAAGTTCCTAAAATCAACAACAGCGTTTCACAAAAACTATTTATCTAATATGTAAAGATTTTCGAAAATCCCTAGAAAACACGGTTTCACAAAAACTTATTCGCTAAATAGTTATAGATGTTTGAAAGCCCAACAACAGCATGCTTTCACATAAAAAAATTCTAACGTTTGTGTCGATACATATATCAAGGGAACTAGTGTGCAGTAAATCGAAACCTTACCCTGGAGTGGTCTGAGATGCTTGGTGTGTACATTAGCAACTGCGGGTTGGTGAGCGTAATAGTTGAAAACCTCGCTGCACAAGGTACATGCACCATCATCTTCTCCGTAAAAGACAGACTTGCATCTGTCGTCGTGGCCACAATCCATCACGCATTTTACTATAGACGAGACAACCGAAGTGGTAGACAAGCTGGCCTCCGCTGTGCACGTATGGTTGTCAAATATTTTGAAACCTATGTATTTCTCAAATGAAACACTGTTGCCACAATGTGATAATAAAATTAAAGGTAAGAAACAAATCGTATCTAAAACGTTTATCAAGGAATTCATTTTTGTCTCGCTGGTTAGTTTAACATTGAATGTCACTTGTTATAATTGCTATAATCATAATATATCTTTTGACCGAACTGAAAACGCGGAAAGGTAAATCGATTATTTATATGTACCAGTTAAAAGGCTGAGCCAATGAAATGTGTTGTTGAATACAACAGAAAGAACGAAACTGTTTTAATTGAGCTATGCAAATGCTTTTTACTTCTTGATTGCAAAATTGTACCACTGGTGTTGTTAAATAATAACAGAAAGAACAGCGCTGTTTTTATTTGAGCCAGTATGAGACAGAATGTTTGTTCATATTTATACTTCTGAAATTTGCTTCTTGATCGTTAAAAGACTGTATAAAGTACCTTTTGTGTCCGCCCCGCTTACCCCGGGGAAGACGTTACTAATGTTGTTAGAACTTGTGTCCAATCCATTTGCTTTTTGTATACTCTATATCATCGTTGTAAATACCGATCATGTTGAAAGAAAAAAAGGCAATAAAATATGTTTAAATCAATTACCCCGGGGCAAAATAATAAATTGCGTATAAGGCCAGGTTTACCCTGGTCAAATACTGTTTTATGTCATGGCTGTACATTGCATTTGGTGGTTGATGTAAAGCATACAAAAGTGATATGATGACATGTGATATGCGTTAATGATAAAATAATTCTACCTCTATCATGTTTTATTAAATGTTTTAAATTACCATCAGAAAGTTAAATGAACTACTCATAACGAATATTAATTAAAGGTTCATGTCGAAAACTGTGACTGCGTCGCTATGTTATTCTTTGTTTGCTGACATCAGAAATTGTTGCACTATTTCACTTAATGTATTTTAAATGGACCTTAAACAATGCGTTTCAATCAACTTGACAGAGTCAATAACTTCCCTACGCAACACAACTTTTAAACATAGAATACGTGATGATGTGCAAATATATTTAAATTATACAAGTACAGCTGCAGCAACAGATTACATTTGTATCCATTAATAAAACATGCAGATCATTCAAGATTTGAAAGTTAACAACGACGAAGTTAACAACGTTGTTAACTTGAAATAAATCCTGAATAATAAGCCCACTTTTTTAATAATTAAACGGAATGACGTGCAGAGAATATTATATTCAATTAAAATAAATCCTGATGGGAGTTATTTTACTGTTAGATACCTAGGTTCAATAATATTCGGTTCCCCGCAATCATTTTTTTCCATGAACAACTTAAATTATTTAGAACTACGTAGCGACGCATAGCTACATACAACGGTTTCAAGAGACAAATGATTATAATTATACAGTGGCTTGTTTATTCCAGCTAATGAAGTCCTGCCGGTGCCCATTACAGTGTGTGTATAATACGTGATACATTACGTCATATATGCTACGTTGGAAGGCAACATCTTGCTTAAAATGAAGACTTAAAACAAAGATAACATTTCTTTTACAACAACATTTTAAATTAGACCAATGGCAGTCTCCACCACTTAAAGAGACCCGCTTTCGTTTCCTTACCGGAGTTTGAAAAGGTGTTTAGATTCATCAAACACTTCGACACGCCTGTTTCCAAAATAATGTTTTGACAATGCTTCGTCAAACGGCCATTTGTGAAAAGGTGTGTCGAAGTGTTTTAAGAAACTAGACTCTCAATCAAACTCTGGTAATAGACCGAAATCGATGCTCTTCCATTTAAAATGGTGAAGAAATAGTGAAGTTATCTTTGTTTAAAGTCTCCATTCGAAGCAAAATATTGCCTTCCGACGTAGCATTTATGACGCATTTATGACGTAATTTATCACGTTGTATACACACACTGGATACATTAGTAATAAGGTAACATGAGCCGTTTCGAAGTATACGCACAATTGTTGTTGAAATGGGCGGATGCCCTTATGGGGGTCATGGGGGCTCTGCCCCCGTGGAGCTTTCGGTTTTGTCATAGGTCAGAGTGATACTGTATAGCAAAATAAATTTATTAGAACAGGATCATCAGCATTTAATCAACAATTAGAATACATCCTACATTTTCAGCCAATGAACTTGCAGATAGGCAGTCATTAAGTAATAGACTTAATCATAAAGAATTTCAACTTCCGCGCGTGTCTAAAGATCCGCCTACTGACAATCATCCGATACACATTCCCTGCGTCAGATTCTGCGTTGACGATGTACCAGCCAATGAGGCTGTATTCTAAGTCAGTTAGATGACATGAAGTGACATGAAGTGCTATGTCTAAACGGCTTCGGAGGAAATTAAAAAAAAATGATAATTGTCTTAAAAATGAAAATGCATAAGAACGTTTGTTAAAAGGTTTTCCTTAGCTCATTTAACATTTTCAACACGAAACAAACTTCTATTGCATAGCAAAAAGTCGTTTAAAGTATGCACTGAAGGAAATCGTCAACGATTACTCCATAAAAATACACCCGAAAGGGTAATGCAATACGTCGATCCTTCTTCTGGGCGAAGATGTCTATAACCGGTTTCGATTTCCCGTTAACGGTACACGTGAAGCAGTCCAAGACTGGACAAGTGATGACAAATTGGGAGGGGGTATATAAAAAAAGATCCTTCACATTGTCATGTAATGTTTTAGAAATTATACTCCAAAAAAGTCAAGAACAATTTCTGTCGTTTTCATAAGTATAAACACAAGCTGCAGTGAGCCATTAGTTTATCGAGTCGTAAACATTATTTTTTACCCGCAGCATATTCGACAATTTTGAGAAATGGGTCTTGTCAATATCTGTAGAGAATATTTGTGTATCTGATATTTAAAATAAAAATATATCATGAAAATTAACAGTTAAAACAAACACCTCCATCTTAAATGTGTGATGTATCGTCCTCTTATATCAAATGTTACAGGGCACTACACATTTAATTATGCTTTATTATAACCTAAACAAAATGTGCCACTTTGGAGAGGAAAACTCATAGAAATGTTCCCATTTTGCTGCTAAGAGTTTAGTTTATCAACATTGTCAACTGTTTAAAAATTATCTTTGAACATGTCAAGATGTGGAGGTTCAAGGTTAGCGTTTGATATTTTGAAACTTGCCGCTTTGTAAACATCGTTTGGATATATTCAGTACTTATCGACGATTCATTTATGACTGAACAATAAGGGAAACTACTCAACAGGCTTGTATAACTTGTATAACTGGCCCTGTATACTGCATGGATAAACAAGGCGTTCCTTCAACTAAACAGTAAACGAGGCTCTTACTGAATAATAGGATTTTTTTAGATTTTATTGTCTCACATATTCAAAATAGGCGCCCCGCGAAAGCTTCACACCCTTACCATTCAGTTTTTATTGCATTTTTGGCCGCAAATATTTTCTGACTTGTGCGACGAATTGTACGCACGGGCGTATTGTGCGTAACGGTAGCTACGCCACTGACATCTATAAAAATAACCTGTCGATAGGTATTAAATAGTGTCAATGATGGGTGGCTTACTTTAAAAAGTCCTGTACGTCTCTCACAATTGTGAAGAGTAAAAATACACCTGATTTATTATGCCCTTTATAAATATCAACAAGCGATGCTTGAGTAAAGAACGCTCTACTATTTCGCTGCAGTCAATGGTAAATGACAAAGTATAAAATGCAACTATACGTTGCACCCACTTCTTTAAAGAGGTATATACATTCAAGTGTCCTCAACAAACTTTTAAAACTACTTAAATAAATGTATTGACTGTTATGTATACAAAAGTAGTTTGCGCAAAATCAAGTACAAAAGGACATAATTTGCATAGTATATGATTACGTTTGTATATCTAAGAACCATTTAAAAAACAAGCCTAAAACGTTTTACTTTTCTAGGTACATTAATAAATTTATCCAAATTACGTACTAAAACTTGATATCAGAGAACGAATTGTCATTAATGTAGAAAAGTCAATGTATACTCCTGAAATAGATAAAGCAAAGGATGATTTGTTTCGAGAATACGGTCCAGCAGAGCCGTGTATGTCGCAAAAATTATCGGATTTCCGAAAACAAACTATGTGAGGGAATGAATCGCACATTCTTAAATAGAAGTTGCTTTTGACGTAATCGTCAAGACGGAAAACCTTAGTGCAGTTACATTTCTACTGTTGGTTTTATTTGTTTTAGCTGAAAAAATACTTTACCGCTGGAGGCCGAAACGGCACCTCCCTTCTCTGAAAATTCATGTGCGCTAATAATCACGACTATCTTTCAATTTTGATTTAGTTCTTTGAAATCTATACATTGAAAAGACAGGATAAAACTCTTACATCACCCAGTTTAGAAAGGAAAACAAACAGAACAGGGGCCGTATTCAATAAGTGAAAAATTGCCCTTTTTCTTTATTGAATTTTAAGAAAAAGAACAATGTCTGTACACCAAAATATGAAAATAAGCAAGAAAATGGTCTAAACAATATATGCATATAAATTAGTGTTTGAAAATCGGACTCCATTTGCTATCGATAATCGAATCGAATTAGACCAAGTATTTCGATTGTCTTTCGGAAAATTATCGAAAGTTCATAATATCATTTAGGAATACTTTCTGTATACATAGTATAATCATGATCATTTAAATAAACCTGGAATCAGTACGTGTGATATTATAGTCATGTTTTTATCAACAGTAAGTAAATATCCATAAACAATCAGTCGTTAAGAACTTAACGGAAAAAAATAAAATAACAACACATCACATACTTAATAATTGCACATCAATTGCACACCGAATCAAGTAAAGTTATCTTAGCATTTTATCCATGTAAAAGCATATTAAATATGTGTTAACTAGCTTAACATTCAATAACCTGTAATATTGAAGATTTTATTAAAATATCTTAATTTCATAAAACTTTCAAAAAAGGGTAAAATTGTTAATAACAAACGGTACCAAAAAGCTTTCAAAAATAGCATGCATCAAGTCGGTGGTTACAGATAAGACCGGACCCACTGCACTATAGAGACAGGTTAATGAAGTTTTATTTAATATATGAACAATTAAAAACCTTTCTGTTTAATTTTGGGAGAGTTTGTTAGTTTTTAAGCAAAATTGTTTACATTCACCGCATTTGTGTAAGAGAGTGACTTCCCTTGTTAAAATGAACTCAACGAGAATTTCCCGGAAAGAAAAATTGACATTTACTCTATTTTTACTGCATAACAAAAAATACGTAGTTACCGGAATTAACATTAGGGACATCGATTTATCGATTGTACTCGATAATCGTTTCATCACTAATATGAATACATCTGATGAAAGTAGCGGGTATTTAAAATAATCGATGTCAAAAATTACGAAAATCTCACTATGTTGAAACTATTCAATAATATGCTTATGGCCCCAGAACATAGAGTTTATTAAGATTTGTTCGTATTTCACAATCTTTGTAGCTAATATATAACCACAATTATGGTGAATGAAGAGGTAATATAAATAATAGTATGAGCCGCATCGCGCGATTTTGGGCCTTCGGACATAATTATTACAAATGAAATAATCATCGATAAAAAATGCCAAAAATAATTAATTTTTCAATATATATTAATTTCTTCCAGGCTTTTTTCTTTTGAAGGTTTGTCATTGAAGTATCATTTTCTCGACGATTTATGACCATTGCTTACCGGTGTTTCCAGGATTTACCATGGATTTCGTTCCTAATTATTTTGACTGCATTAATAAGTCTGTCTTAAAACAGCCAAATGAATTAAAAATACAAAAATGATTCATAACTTTTATCTTAATTCATATTCCTCAAAGATTATGTGTTAAGAAAATAATTAAAATTATATGCTAGTTGTAATACTAATTCGTCATTTAAAGTATTGTGCTTTCGTAATGACGTCATGTGAATGACGTCAAATATAGAATTCGAAATGCGCAATACATGGTCTCACTTGTAAATAAGTATCTTGCGCAATTGAAGTGATATCATCATAAAATTTTCAGAATTACTTCCTGAAATATCATTTCATTTAAATACATTAAAACGGCCCAAAATCGCGCGATGCGGCTCGTATATGCTTGTAAGTAATATGATCTAATAATTTATGGATCAACAAAAACAACGTCAAACTTACACAATCAGTATTGTCTGCTTTAAAGCTGCACTCTCACAGATTGCCAAGTTTTGACAACTTTTTTGTTGTCTTGGAACGAGCCATTTTTTTCGTAAATGCATGTAAACCATCATATAAGACTGTTGTCAAAAAAAAAGATCGCAGTTTTTTATATTTAAGTTCAAAAATTGATGTTTTATGCATTTTTTTTTAATTTTCGAACGGAAATATTAAAATCTGCGATCTGATTTCTTGTCAGAAGTCTTATATCTTTGGTTTGCAGATATTTACCCACACATTTGCTCATTCCAAGACAAAAACGTTGTACAAACGGTAAATCTGTGAGATTGCAGCTTTAACCACAAGGATGCTTTAACAAATACGATAATCTTTTATTTCTTATATGTCTTTTAGATCAGTTACTCTATGAAATTGTTCACAGACGGATGAGTAAAATAATATTGTTTGAAATATTTCAATCGAACAAGATCAAAACATGGACAACTACTAGAAAACACAACAAAGCAAATCATATTCTAATGGTGAATGTTCGGGAGAATTTTACTAATTAAAACAATATTTGCAATATTTTCATTGACGTCTCTGACTGCATTCTAATGGTTTCGAATTCAATAATGTATTCGATAACAAACAATATTGTCAAAAATATTACCAGTGAATGATTTCTTTTCTTCGACCTATCAAAACGGCTACTCACCAAATATATGGAATTGGCTGATCTTTGATAGGTCTGACCTCGTTTTCGACTTGGCTGATATTTCATTGTTTTGACTTCCTTTTAGACTTGGAAAAGGTTAGTTTTTCACATAAGTATTGGCTGATCTTTGTTTGTTCAGAACTCGTTTAGAATGTGGATTGTCTTTGATCGTTTAAACCTAGATTTGACTGTGGCTGTCTTCGATTGATCAAACCGTGATGATTTGACTATGGCTGGTCTTCGATTGTTCAAACCTCGATTTTTAGTGTGGCTGGTCTTCGATCGTTCAAACCTTGATATCACTCTGTCTGGTTTTCGATTGAATCTCGATTTTGACTCTGGCTGGTCTTCGATCGTTCACACCTCGATTTAACTGTAGCTGGTCTTTGATCGTTCAAACCGCGATTTGAATGTGGCAGGTCTTTGATCTTTTTAACCTCGATTTGACTGTGGCTGGTCTTCGATTGAATCTCGATTTTGACTCTGGCTGGTCTTCGATCGTTCAAACCTCGATTTAACTGTTGCTGGTCTTCGATCGTTCAAACTGCGATTTGAATGTGGCTGGTCTTTGATCGTTCAGACCTCGTTTTAAACTTGCCTGATCTTTCATCGTTTTAGAACGAAATTAAGATTAAATAAAACCGCATAATGACACTTAAACACGCGAGAAATAGAGGGCGAGTTGATACATTGTTCATGAGTGGGCGAAATATAAGGCGGTCAGTGCTCCTTAGTCAATACAATTTTAAACAGGCTCACATTCAATTTTGTATTTGCTTTGAAAATATACTTTAAATGAGTCAGCCTCAGGGTTCGAATGTTTGCTTTCTGCGTGTTTGTAAAGAGATGGAAAAAGCGCATGTTGTATATAAATGGAACACAGCTTGTTTGAAAAATAATACTCATTCTTTTAATACAAGATAATACTATCAGTTACAACAGATACCTTATAATTGTAAATTACAGATAATAAATAATTATATGGGTTTTTTTTTTTTTTTTTCGGTCATTCTGAATTTATTTATGTGAAACCCATGCTTTATTTCTAATCTACTTCTATAATTCTTCCCACAATTCGATGAAACAAAATATCAACGATTCCCTGATTTGTATGATTTTCATATAAAGGCTTAAAATCTCTCTGTCGCAATGTGTCCTTAATTATTCATATATTGTGATGACATGCAAATTGGAAACTATTGTTGTTGAACCATACATTTTGAAATGGCACAACCAGTAGAACAATGCTTCGGTAATGCGGTAACTTTTTAAACTCTTAAAAGTCTCCAATAGCGACGGAATAATATTTGAGCTATAAATGTTTTATTCATTGTAAAACCGATGGATGGCAGCAGACAATTGGACAATAAGTTGTTTTTGCTTTACTAAACCAATTACTCGGCATTAACCGTGCTCCGAATTACTGGTTTAGTAAATCATATATAAACAAGCATAATGTTGGTGCAGGGAAACAAGGACGCCGCAGATAAGTTTTTAGTAAAGTATTCTACTGAGAACGCCAAAAAAATTCAACAAACGTACATATCTTTAATAAACCGATGTACGTGTGTTCAAGTTCAATTTCAAGTTCAAATATTTATTGTATGAAGGCCTCCGGTCCATATACAGATATGCACACATTAATACATATAAACGAGTTGGAGTTGAACAAACATAGAATTCACAAAATATTAGTAGTTATAATGTTATCATAATTATTTATCAACTACATTATCTCGGAACCTAGAATACCACCCAAAATTGCCGGAATCCGGCTAACCAAAAGGGGAGGTAACACCCTCAGGACCTATCTGACCCTTTATGGTTCATGCCTTTAATACTGAGTGGATGGATTTACTCCATCCCTGTATGTGAAATGTAAATATTCTCACAATTGATCAGCATCTAAAACAATGGTAGAACAGTGCCAACACGCGCATCAAATAAGTTTCCCATATTTTCGTATTTAAAGTTCTTTCGATACCATCCGTTTCGTACCGTTAGGGACCAACCTTTTTGTATACCATACGGCTCGCACCGTTTAGGGACCAACTTGAGCGAAACCAAACGTCTCGTACCTTTAGGGAACCAACTTTGAGCGTTACCACACGCCACGTTCCATTTAAGAACCAGATTTGCGCAAAAACATACGTCTCGTTCCGGATAGGGACCAACTTTGCGATATACCATACGTCATGTACCGGTTAGGAACCAACTTTTAGCGATACCTAACGTCTCTTACCGGATAGGGACCAACTTTGTTCTTAGACTTTTTTTAATCTACATGTACTATTTGTTCTAAGACTCTTTTCAATGTACATGTATTATTTTAACTCTGCATAATTTAGTCAACTACATGCAAATAAATACAACCTTTTGAGGTTTCACTTAATTTCTTTATGTGAAACCAATGACTTGTTACAAGTCTACTTCCAATATTTTGCCCGACATATCCATGAAACAATAATCACCGGTGTTTGCAAAATTTCACTTTCATACTATTGTTTGAAAAATTATTCAATCCTGAATAATGCAAATGTTGTGATGAAATGGAAATTGAAACCTTTTCAAACTCTGTTCAAAACAATCAAAAAATAATTGTAATTGTTTTTGGGGACAACGCAGCTCATTCAATGTTAATTCGTTTAATGGATCGTGTCATTTCATCAGTGCCATGCTTTTGTGATGAAATGAAATGGGAAACCTTTCAAACTCTATAATTCGCCATTAGCGACAACCTAATATTTGGGATATAAATAATTTATACATTCACTGTGACAAACAAATGCTAACAAACAATAACGACTGCCGATATTCGTTTACAGAGAACTCATCTATTATGTGCAAAACATGCAACTTAATCACTCTAATTGTTTTTAGGAAAACGGAGAACGCAGCTCATCAAATGTTAATTCGTTTAATAAATAGATCGTGTCATTTCATAAAGTTTGACAAAGGTTCTTGTACTCAAATTCATTTCAACATGATTTTTTATCAGTGCACATTCTACAATGTGTGAATATCGCGTGATAAATTGCGTCATAAATCCTTCGTCGGAAGGCAATATTTTGCTTCGAAAGAAGACTTTGAACAAAGATAACTTTCCTATTTCTTCACCATTTTAAATGAAACATAGCGCAGTCTACGCCACTTACGAAGCCCCGCCTTCGGTACTTCACCGGTTTGATTGAGAGTGTAGTTTCTTAAAACACTTCGATAAACCTTTTTCACAATACGGCCGTCTGACGGAGCACTGTCAAGATATTACTTTGGAAACAGGTTTGTCGAAGTGTCTGATGAAACTAATCACCTTATCAAACTCCGGTAATAAAAAGAAGGTGTGGCTCTTTAAGCGACATAGACAGCCCTTTGTTTCATTTAGAATGGTGAAGTAAAAGAAAAGTTATCTTTCATTTAAGTTTTCATTTTAAGCAAAATGTTGCCTTCTGACGTAGCATATATGACGTAATTTATCACGTGGTATACACACACTGCCATTAACTGCATTCAATGTTAGCTTGACAACGCCGTGATGCCATCTTGATTAGAAATGTTTAAATACCATAGGTTATATGATTTCCAGTCACATAAAAGAAATTAGAAGAGTTGATTTAACAAAGTCAGAAACAAGGGGATCCAAGTGCGATTCATTGAGAAATGACCTCTTAGATCTTTAACGTGCCCAGTGTATAGCACCGATATACGGGAAACAACTTTCATTGTTCAAGTACTCCCCTTGTTCAAGTACTTTACTCTAACGCCGAGCGCCAAACAGGTGAGCTACTGGTATTTTTACTTGGCCGGCGAAAATGCTATATTTAATTGGTTTATTTGAATGTCACAGAATACATTAAATCAATTTCTTATCGCCACCGGTAAATGGTAAACTAGGTATAGGAGACACATAAAACGATCCGTTGATTGACTAATTCAATTTAAATATAGATGCATTTACCTTTATTGGAGATTTCTAGACAACAAATTTATAAACAATAAATTGCAATGTTTTAATAATCTGGATTTTTTTTTTAACTCGATGAAACATTGACAGTTGCAAAATGTACAAAAGAAACTATATCTGATGTGTCTGAATAGATAAAAAGACAAGCGTTTCTAATGCATACACGAGTCCTTTTCTTAGATGGTGTTTACATGTTCTGTATAGCAAAAAGGCTTTGCAATGGCAATTAACGACAAATCAGCCCAGTGAACGAAATATTCAATGTCAAGTGTTCCTTACCCGGGTGCGACATTGGTAATTGGCAGAGTCAAAGTTCGAGCAAGATAAAAGGATGTAGTTGATATTTCATTGCAACAAAAAAAGAACAATATGGAGGATAAAGTCAAATACATCTTTTTATTAAAATACGTATTAGAATTATCAATACAAATCATATATGTAACAGAAAGTGTTCATTTTTCTTTTGGTGAGTCCGGCGCAGTCTCATTGTCTAGAAGACCAAACATAATTGCCAACTTTCTTAGTGTTTAGCGGGAAATACCCCTCAAATGCCTTTTTATTAGCCAGTGTGCATGCGGGTGCTTTTAAAACGCTCACCTAGTTAAACCAATTAATGACTGATTTCGTTAGAATATCAATATTAAAGCTGATATAATTCACTCGCGAGTACATTTCATGGGCTGAACCAATACTATATATTTTTGATTGACAATGAGGAATTACCGCTGATGGCGATCGAACCCACACCTCCAAATCTACAAATTGTGCCTGTTAATGGTCCAAGAGACGGAGGTACCTTTCAATTAAATGGACCGGAATGCAATAAGAAGTAAAACGTTTCCGAACGAAAATAGGCAAAAAGGAAATCAGATATGACATAACCGCTCTTGACATTAACTGTGATGAACAAGGCAATCGAATTTACAAGAACAAATGTCACGGTGGATCGACTTATACCGGATAAAGTAGCAAAGATGAGGCGTAAATACTGCCACTTTATCAGGAAGGGTATGTGTTTTATTTAATTGTGTTGTCCTTTGTTGGACACAATGAAGTATCAGTATATTGAGTAAAGACAAGTCCAGGTCTACATTCATCAGCATACCTGAGGTGCATGACTTAAAAACATTAGTGAACGAGTGGTAGACGGGCAAAGGGAGGTAAATTATTTTAAATAGTTTGGCTTGTAAATGTCACATAACACATTTCTGAAGCGAAGAGTTTCTTCCTTGGTTAGTCAGGTTTTTCTTTTTGAATGCATTTTTAGAACTTCCTACTAACATATTCGATTGTTTTGGTTTAAATTCGCAGTGGTAGTGTACTAAGCATAGATATTTTAACGCAGATACTGTATGGAGTATAGCATTTCTATGTACTGGGGATAGTTGTGGCATTGACATGCGCTCTATAACTATTCTAGTCACAGTGTTGATATTAAGCATTCTTAGTTAAAGACTTTAATCTTGATTTTATCTTTCAATACTTTGTTTCCTTTTAACAGTGCATTGCGGTTATTTTGTACCGTAATTAAGTCATTTAATAGCAGAATGAAATTCTGACACACTCACAACGCTGACGACTTGGAATAATTGATAGTCCTGCATATGCTCTACAGTATTTTTTTCCAGTTTTGATAAAACTTCATTTATATAACGTCTGACATAATAGAACGGTTTCCTTTAATGGTCATGAAAGTTCTCGCAATCATTTGCCTTGATTGGATTATACATTGTGCATGTATACTACATGAAAACATTATTTAAAAAATTAAACTTCGCTGAATGCAGAAATAAAAACCCACTAAGACGAACTTTTCATGTATGTTCAATGACGTCATTTTTATATAAACTGTATGTAGGTTTTACATCATATTTAGATCCAATAATACCTGTAATAAATACTAGAACACGTTAGATTTAATCAAAAGTGCATTGCCCATAATGGATTTTGTCGCGGTAAGAATCAACTTATTTTAAATGAAATACATTATTGATAAGCGAATATTTGGCACAGTTTGTTTATTATGAAGTGTCACTTGTATATAAATAAGTGCTCTAGTCCTTTTTAATGAGGGATTGATTTATTTTAGATGGTTATAATCAGTTAATCTCTGAACATTTCTGAAATATATTTGCGTGAGAAAACGGTAGTCTATGTGTCTATTGAAGCAACAAGCTAATCAACTTAAAGTGTCACTTGAAAGTTCCCAGAGATGATTCGGATGCGGATACACAAACGAGTACCGCCATGAAACCTTCTACTTTTTTTCATATTTGATATATACCCGTCCTTGTCATTGTAGTACTGCCTTATAGAACCACGATGTGGAACAATATTTGTAACACGATTGAAAATGTATTCGTTTTACTCTCATATTTAAGGCATTATAACAATAAAAAAAATCCTGTTTTAAATCCGTTAGTGTTTTTGTTTGTTTTTGTACATTTAAGTTTTAGAGATCTCTTTCAATGCTTGAAAGTTGGAGTATTCTTTATACATATTTTATCGTTTTCAATCATGTTTAATCATGTTCAGGGAATAATTTCCATGTTGATTGATATTTGTGATAAAAATACGTTATTAAAATTACATTTAATTCGGTTGTGTGTTTTTATTTTGTTTTATTTTATACATGTTCCAATCTTGACCATTGCGCTGTTAGCTTTTATAATAGATGCAGTTCTGATTGGTTCCTGGAATCAACGAGTACTTTAGGCACCCACTTGAACAAATGATTCAGTTCAATATACATATGCATAAAGAAACGTGTTATACATGTATTTCAGTGATCTTTTATTATCTTTATTACCCCGCGCCGAATCGTTATTCCGTTCGTTGCATTTTTTTTCTGTCTGGAATAATATCGTGCTACGGATTGGTGATTCACATGGGTGAAAAATCTATATCAATAGTTCAAGTCTTAGAAACACTTAAAAACACACTAGAAATATTACATTCAGTCCAATATTTACTTTATAAGAAATATTTCCTTGATGGCCTCCTCGATTACTTTGAAACTGGGTAAAATCTTGTATTTGTTTTGGTCTGGAACAATATCTTGGTAGGGAGTTGTTAGAATATTTAAAAACTTGATCAGAATGTTCTCCTTGATCAAATTCCAACCGCCTGTAAATTTAGATCACATAGAGGCAAACACTAGGTCACAAGATCAAATCTTAGAAATAAATTTGAAACACAGAGACATAAGATTTGATCCTACATTCATTAAACGTAATCAGGATGTTTCCCCTTGTTGAACTCTTGGACTTATTTAAAATTTGGTCAATTGTAATCAACAATTAGGTCACTTGGTCAAATCTTAGATGTTTTTGGTCTGGAACCATACCATGGTTTTGATTGCTCAGATCATGTTCAAACTTGGATAGAATGTTTCCCTTGATGAAATCGAGGAATTTAATGAAACCGCTTGTTATCATTGATTTATTAACTTATGAAAATATTGACTATATAGTATGGTAAATACATGTACATAACCATTTTTCAAAACATTAGCAGAAGAACTGGTATCATTGGGAAATATAATGTTTTGTTTAATTTAGGATAATATCAGCAGTGATAATTATAGTAAAAAGATACATAAATCACATAGCATTGCATTCAACACTATGTATTCAGAAACAGATTCTAATAGCGACTCATTCAATGTATCATAAAATCATTATAGGTATTTTTCCAGTGTTTTCCGTGAAAGGATTTTACTTTGGGTCCCCCCTGAAGCGTCATCTGGGCCTGAGACGGCTACAAGATTTCTCTGTGGGTTTTTTCTTTGACATCAAACATATGATATCTGAAACAGATTGATTAACAAATATCAGTTAGAGTTGTGGAAATAAACGTTTAAGAGGTCAAGCATTGTTGTGAGGACAGGGCGAAATCGGACAATAGGTCTCACTAGCTCATTAAAATTGACGGTATTGTGTACACTTGTTGTGTTTTTTAAGTAAATTGTAAAGAAGCGTTTTGTAATAGATACACTGAGGTTTTTATATTTAACATGTATGATTGTTAAAAAAATGAACACATTTCTATTACATATAAAGGTTTTGACAATGCCAGAAAAGTGGCATACTTACTTGATAAATTTACTTGCAACATGCCGTGGGTACAAGTATACTGAGTTGTTCAAGCACCAAATAAATACATAACCACATGCAATTAGTTTACTAACAAACAGAGTCTGATTTCCACCGTTGTTCAATAATCGAACGTTTTGATAAAGGGACACTTTATAGGTTTTACATTTTATACTTGCACAAAATAAACGTATTGATTTAAATGCATTATTATGTTTAACTCGTTTGACTTTAACGATCAAAACAAAAAAACATATAATGTGTGTACAGATAAAAGAATAAAAGTCATTTAAAATGAGGTTTTAAATGGTAATATGGTCAGTCCCAATAATAAACGCAAAAAATATATATTTTACACAAATAATTTTTTTAATCTAGAATTGCCATATAGCAAGCCAATATTTTACATATTCTGATTTTGTTCCACCGAAATACTCCAAAAACAGTGCTGCTTCTGGCTCATTTTAAAACTCAAAATGAATTGTGTTCACCTTTGGTTTCTATTGTCTTGTTCAAGTTTGTAAAAGGTTTACTCAATGAATGATATTTAAAAAAAAAACTATTAATATTTCTGTTGCTACTTCTAACTTGATATACAATGTACTGTTTTGAAACATTGAAATATTTCAACAAAATATTTTCTAATGCGTTTCTACACGAAATTCATACATTTCTCGCATGTTCATCGTTGCTTTGTTCCTATCATTGTATGCCCTTTAAATATTTTATATTTTTCGAAACAGACAGTTACAAAAATGGTTCACCATTTCCTGAGTCTATTATTTAAAATCCATTGATGTCATTGGGAATATAATTAATTAGCCGGTGTTTTGTCCCTAGTTAATTAAACTTTTGGTTGTTTTTGAGTTGTAAACATTGCAATCATTCACATGGGATTCTTTGTGAAAGAGACGCTTCGAAAACTGCCGCTGCCAGCATGCGCAATTCCATTATTTATTGATAAAGCAAATATGATACGTGAGCTATCTGGTTTTTGAACGGAGGCCCTTCAGGGCCAACGTTCATAGTAGGCATATCAGATCCTTACTACAAATCGTATATGCGGTAAAGCGGTCAAATAGTACGCTCTGTCAATGCCTGAAAACACATGACATTTTAAAATTTCAAAAAAAATCTGAAATGATAAATAGTAATGTATGTTTGAACTGGTACATTTTTCCAAATTTTTGAAAATGCAGCTAAATATTTTCAGAAAATAACGACAATGTATACATACGCAACCGCTAAGAAACGGCGAAAAAATATGAGTATGATTACATTTGTGAATCGGTATAGGAAGTAGTTACCACATGTATAAATTGATGCTAAACAATTCTAAAATTCCTTAAAAATGAATGGACATGTAAACAATATTTAAATAAGAAACAAATGTACAAAGTGAATGTTTTTTGAAGACATATATCGATCAGGCATATTGAATGGATTATTGCGCCGGTAATGAGCACTCGATATTCACGATCGTTGCCATTTTTATAAACGCCTTACCGAAGCGTTTGCGACATTGGCAACTTCTTAAACATCAGCTCGAGTGATTATGTATTGTAAGTATTTGATCGTAACTCACGAAATATTTTTGGACTGTCTTGGTTAATCATACGGTAGATGGTTCCTTGTGCAAATACCTGTTGTTTATGTATGCGACCTACATAGAACGGCCTAAATAATGACCCACCATGTTTATTTCAATCTGTGTCCGGAATGCGATGACCATTTGTTATGTCCATCGAGCAAATTTCAAAGACGTACCGTACTGTATGTACATGCTTTGTTTTGTTTTATTATGCATTCGTAATCTACGTGTTAAGAACTTCTTGGAACTTACGTGTCCAACTCAGCATACGAAAACGTAGTTAATCGTGTATCATCACTTTGTCAGGTTGTGGGAAGCTTTTAAGATGTATTAATTGCAGTAAACTAAGTCTTGGTAATTGTTGTGCAGTGAGGTTATGTTTGATAATAAGTGCAATGATGATTCAAATTGTCAAAGCTGCACTCTCACAGATTTACCATTTTGACAACTTTTTTTATTTCTTGTCATGGAATTAAACAGTTTTTGCTTAATATATCAGCAAACCAGTGATATAAGAATGATCAAAATATCAAATCACAGATCTTAATGGCCAATCCGTGAGAGTACAGCTGTAGCAGCAGGGTCCAGTGAATAGCAGGGTCCTTAATTTCAGCCATTTCCGAGAAGCCCCATCCCTACTAAATGCCCCGATATTCTGGAAAACATCCTAAGGAAGTCACATTTCCCAGCTATTTTTGGCCTGAAAAGAAATCCGCCACATTTACTTGGCATTCACACCGCGGTGCCACCTGGAAGATAAAAACATTGCCCCTTTCCCCTCTATCCCTGAACCGTGTGTTACAATTGACTGGTGCATGGCCTGTTCATTGATATATTAAATATTTGGGATGCAAATTTTAAATTGGATGATATTTTATATAGATTTCAATTATGAAAAGATAACTTTCTGTAAGTGCCTCAAAATGCAAGTAGTTTGATTTTCACTTGATGTGACACAGATACAATTTTTTTTGCAACTGAAATTTCACTTAATGAATACCAATTTGAATTTGCTTCATTTATATCAGGCTTTAACTCATCTTTTGCTGCTATAAAAATGTACTATGTTTTTCCAAGTATTTCCGGTAATTTCTAATGTTTTTCTATCATATATTTGTTGTCATATGTACATAATTCAGCTCTGCACAATGCCTTTTTCAGATATCACCCACAAATGACTTGTTTGATCACAGTGATACAACACCCTTCAATAAGCCTGAACAAGTGTCGATGGGGGCCAGGTATGAGTCCAAGATGTCACTGACTCTTGCTATTGGTGCCACATGCAACAGTGTATAGTCACAAACATGGTATTGGTTAAAGGATGTGATCTGGAGAGGATACAATGAATGTCACATAGTGGTGACTGAAAAACACCAAGATATGAGGCTCGGGACAGTTCCTGGTCAAGCCATACTCTGCAAAAGTTGTGCCTCTTCAGGAAAACCTGTCCTCCCTTGCAAAGTATCATGTGCATCCATTAGGTTCAGGTATGGTTTCAAATTTAGACATAGGCCATTGACCATGTGATCTCAAAATAATGTTAGGCTACACCAGTTTTATATAAGTAACATTATCATATAACACTAGCAGATCCATTCTTATCGTTATTCAAATTAAGTATAACATGACAGATTATTTATTAAATATCAGCCTTTAAAGCTGCACTCTCACAGATTGAACCTTTCGATATTTTTTTTTATTTTTTGTCTTGAAACAAGCAAATCTTTGCATAAATATCTGCAAACCAGTGATAAAAGACTGCTGGCAAAAGATCAGATCGCAGCTTTACATATTTCCGTCCCAAAATTGATGTTTTATGCATTTTTCTTAAACTGTTAGTAACGTTTAAGTCATATAACATTAAATTTGGAGTGGAAATATGAAGATCTGCGATCTGATCTTTTGTCAGCAGTCTTTTATCACTGGTTAGCAGATATTTACGCAAAAAAGAATTCTATTTCCAAGCCAAAAAATAAAAAAGTTGGAAAATGGTACATCTGTGAGAGTGCAGCTTTAATGCTTTGTTGACAAAATATCAACAAAAAGTTATCCAAAGGTTCGGATATATGAATTAAGTTCATGTTGAAATTCTAGAAGCACATCATTTTTGGCCAGCTTTCAATGTTCTTCCCACTGGAATATGCTGTATGAGGCAATGAATATTGAAAAGTTGGTTTCAGGAAGACTATGTGCACCATAAAAGTCTGAGGGGAGAAAGTAACAATAACACTGGAGTAAGTTGATATTTGGGCAAAAATTACACTTCATCAACATCAATGTTTACATGGTGGTAACTTGAAGGTAATTTCATGGTGTGCCATTCTTTTGACATAAAAAACTATAATAATTATTTGGGTTTTACTGTCAACATTGTTTTGACATTAATTGATCAGAATCACTTTGCACAATACTGAAAATTATATATACTAGTGTAGATCAATCCAGTTACTTTGCCATTCTAATAAATTTTTAATGTTGTCCTTTCAAATGGCTTGAAACCAAAATGTAACATAAATGCTTATTTGAGCATGTAATAGCTATCTTTGTCTATGTGTCCTTGTGTCTATGTGTCTATTGAATTGCAAATTCCCACATCCAACTTTTAGAGACAAGGTTCCATGTAGTTCTGATTGTAAGGAAATGCTGTTAAAATGCACATACATTGAGTAAAGGTGGTTGTGTCTGCTCTGTAACGTTTTCATTTAAAAAATAAATGGTTTTCAGATAATTTACAAGTTCAGCATGTTGACATCTTGCATGCAAGTCCCCTAATAAATCCGTCATTGTAACCACGACCCCCCCCCACCAGGTCTGGGGAATAGCGGGGACCTTGACTAACGGTCCAGCCAAGCCCGGGCAAAGTCCCCGCCCTGCGGGGATGAACTGCTTGAGAAACCCCCGCCAAATGCCCCTGCACTTGAGGGACTCTGGGTAAGGCCACTTCCCCGCTATATATGGCGGGAAGACAAAACCATCGCATTCACCCTGCACTGCTGGGCCACCTGGAAAGTAAAAACACTGCCCATTTCCCCGGCTATCCCCGGTATACCCCCGGCCCTGGGGGGCCGTGGTTACAATTGACTGGTGCATAATGGTCAGGGTTTATTTTACTATTTTAGAATGTTTTAATGAAATGTTATATATATAATAACATATAAATATGTCAAGGTATCTTTAAAGAACTTCCTTATTTGTATGGCACTTAATGGTAACTAACCATGTGCAATGCCCACATACTTCCCTTGAAGGTCAAGGTAAAACTCAAATCATAAATAGGCACATACCATGTGCTGGTTGTTGACACCATTAATATTTCATCTGTTCTTTCACTTAATAATTGCCTTTTCCATCGTGATTTGAATACACATTTGTTTCCGTAAGAAAGTTAAAATAATTTCTAACTTCTATAACATCTCTTGTTCACTAAGTGAGTACTATTAGTGTGTGCATGTAATCACTTCTCAATGCTCTTATTAATCACATGCATTGATTTTAAATGTCATTGAATATATTAATCCGCGTATGTTGTACTTTACTTCCAGAAAACTGAGGCACCTATTCAGATGGCAATGATGTCCGGAGCTTTGACGTAACATGCCTGCAAGCTACCATCCAATGTTGAGAACTTCTTGGATGATTCCCCAGTTGCCAAGTTGCCATGACAATTGCCATTAGAGGATAAGTTGTACTACACTGTCAGTGATGTTTATCAACCAATTTTGATATATTATTTCCTGTAAAATAACAAATTATCCATTTTTTCATTCTCACACATTTTCATAGCATTACTTCATTTCCTACTGCATTATCAAGTTTGTAAGTACATTTTTTTACTTTGTACTTTTTGGCTAGTCTGATTTTTTGTGCTTGGGTCACTAACAAGCAAACCATCAAAAGAATCACTTTGAACCTTTGGAATACCTGTTAGCTATCAAATGTACAAAATTAAATAAATAAACCATTAAAGGATAAAATCAGGTGAGCATTCATAACCTGAAGGCAGTGCTCTTTTTAAAAAATATTTTCACCTGTATAATAACTATCACATGCTCATTCTAACGTGTATCTTTTATTCATATGTTTTCACATACTGTATCGTGGTGGACTTTTTAACATTTAAACATCTATGTATATAACCTGTTAAAAGTAAGGTGTTTAAGAATCCATACGTTTATTGTGCATTTTTCACAGACTGACCTGCTATTTCATACTTATTGTTGATATTTTCCTAATATAGAAGGACAATAGTGCTTGCTTAAATTACTTCACCCTTTGTAAAACTGATTTAATATGGTTTATAGTGCTAACACATGTATTTTTTGTTATTGCTGTTTATGTTTTTCCTAACTCATCATGCCAGTAGTGCTTGCAAATAACTCTGACATGTTTTTACCAGTTGCTGTTTTCTACTTTTACTTTTATGGTACGATGACATATGAACACTTTTATGGAATAATTGCAAAAAACACTGATTACACATTGTATCTGTTTTTTATTGTTTTAATGATACTTTTCTACAATTCTGCTCAGTATATATTGATAATGTAAATTTGTAGATTTGCTATCACCCTCAACATACAGTTTGCTCACTTTAATACTTTTTTCTACACAGACAATTACTGATTTTTTTGTAAATATATTTAAACCATAAAATTATGTAAAATTACAATCTGCTCTGAATTGTGGTTTATTCTGTTTAGTATTTCAATAACATTCCTAAATAATTGTGTTCATAAAAGTCCTTCTTACACTGAATGTCAGTCAAAAAGTCTGCTTAGCAGTTCACTGTAGCTTTCAGTAAGATACTAGATTCACACATGACCAGTTCGTGCATTTCACACTGAAATTAGCGAATAAAAACAATACATGTATTGGGATATGCAGCTTTATTGTTTGGGCATGTAAAATATATTTTCACCTGCATCATAACTACCACATTCTCAACTAAAGATTAATAATTTATTCCATATGTTTTTAACATACATGTACATTTTATGCACATTTACTTTCATGTATCTATGTTTGATCAATTAAAGTCAGGTGTGTAAGATTCAATATCTTGACATTGAATTTCTTACAGAACTGCAATATCTTACTATGCTAACTCAACAATTCCTGGATGTATGGTCATCAAATTTGACATGAAGGTTGGGCCTATTGAATTTAGGGCTCATCTTGCCAAAGGACAAGGTCATTAGATGGCACTATTTATTTTAGGGGTCAAAAGTCTAGGTCACAGTGACCTTGAATATGAAAATTTGTTGGACTGATAACTCGACAATGCCTGCACTTATGGCCCTCAAACTTGACTTGTGTTGTGTTTGACCTGTACATGACCCCTTATGAATTTAGAAAAAAAGCTTGTTTGTGTGATAACTTGACAATGCCTTCACCCATGGCCCTCAAACTTGACATTCAGGTTTTTGGTGACCAGCTGATGATTCCTATGGATTTTGAGGTCATAGATTCAAAGGTCATTGTCATGACACACTCTATCCTCACACTTTGAATGGTCATAATCTTAAAACTGCCTTAACGGCATCCAATGACAGTGACAAATCAGCTGTCACTTCGGTCCATGCATATTTCATTCAATTGTCCATGTAATCCTGACAACATGGTACTCAGGGAAAACATAGTGTTTGACAAACATCTCTTGTTTTATGTTTCCTCATTTTAATAATTGTGCTGGCAGCTATTGCTTATATCATGTGTGTACTTTCAATGTATAATATAGACTGGTTGATTATGCTTACACATGTATTTTTGTTAATCTAATTGCTGTTTTAGAACTCATCATGCCAGCAGAGCTTAATAACTTATGAGTGCATATTTTTTACCAGTTGCTGCTTTAAACTGATACTTGATTGAAAATGGTGCATAATCACTGATAACACATTGAAACTTAATGTTCCATTCATACATATACATGTCTTTTTGTATATATGTTGATAATGTTCATACATATAACACGTGCATTTACACATGTGTTTATTGCCAACCTCATCAAAACATGAATAGTTTGCTCACATATATATATTTACAACACAGACATTTATTGAATTTATAACTACTTTGCATTGATTTTGATATGTTAATGAAACATAGTACTACTTGTTGGTACAAAACGCTTTTCATTTGCTATTGTGTACATTTCTGTGTTCTGTTTGCACAAAGATGTCATTTTCGAATCAATTTTTCAACATTGACATGATATTTATTTGCATTGTGAAACTTTTCAGTTGAAAAAAATACTAACATGTGGTAGAATAAATGCCTTCATGTGTTTCGAAAATGTGACCATAGTATGCATACTTACTCCAGTGTAATATGCAATGACATACATTTCATATCAACTCGTGTATCTATTTTTCCCTTTCAACTACTTCGAAATAACTTCCAAATCCTAAAATATTCTACAAACTTTATTTTCAGCTTGATGAACGTTCTATGTGTATATATTTTGCCTGATAAAATTAAAGCCCGTCAACTTTTACGTCTGTTTGTTGTGAAACATATGAATCCCGCCTCTCAACTTTGCAAATATGTTCCTATCAATTCGTTTCTGAAAATTCTGTCAACATTTAAGAAAATGCTCTGCCAGTTCGTTATTAACATATGGACTTACTCTCGGGGGCCACCGTTCATCAGCGCTTTCAGCGCTTTGATTATGGTTGTTCTTTTGTAGAGCTCTAGTTCAGTGTCGTTTGAGCCCAAATATTTTGCCTCTAAACTGTGTCTATATTTTAATGTTTTACACTAGGCTTGTTCGTGTAATTTTTATTGTAGTAAATGCATCTATTTACATATTAAGATATGAACAGAACTCAGAATAACATTTGAATTACTAAAATACGTTTAAGAATGTTTCGTTTACATGGTTTGAAATTTCTTTTGTTTCACACATTTTTTTGCTGCTAAGCGGCCCATAAAATAACAGTCCCATTATTGTAATTTTCATACTCTTTTTTTATAAATTGAATCACACCTCCAGTAGCACGTTTCAATGTATTGGCCAAGAAGTTATGATCCTCTATAGATTCCACGTACACGACATTCGCTCCCATGGTAACACATTCATCCTGAAGAAAATAAAATGATAACGACTTCACAAACCTTGCTTAAAAGAAATGATGTATCCGTAATCCTTATGTATAGTTTGTCGTTATCAACGGTTGGAGGGTATATTTTGACCAATGTCTACAATCCTCAAACTCACCCTTGAACAATTATAGTAGACTTTAGGTTTTTAAAAATATTTATGTGAAAAACATTATTCTCCTTTACAAATCCGCATCGCCACGGTCATCATGTTTTATATGTGTTCAATGTTGTCAATTGTTCTGCCAAAGTTGTTCGAATCATGTTCACGGACCCTGGCAACGTCCCTGAATAACATGTGTGCTACCGAATCAGAATCAAGAACGATGTCACGATGAAGAGCAATTATGCAGCTGTTAATGTCGTCCTCCGGACATTTAGCATTACCATTTTAGAAATGTTCTACCACTATTGATTACTTTTACATTTCAAAGAAACTTCAATTGACCGAGTATGCTAAATCAGAAAAAATAGCCTTAATATACCAAATAAGAACATTCCAGAACGCACCATTCAAGTAGAACTGTCTTTCTTATTTCAAATGGAAAATCTAGAATCTATTTATTCTAAAATTTATAAACATAGAATAAATAGACAATTCTAGAGCATTCTTATGCTAACATATCATGAGGTAGAAACAATGTTTATTTTAAATGCATCTAGGGCAACTGTTTTTGAACAATGAAGAACATAATTTAAATTACATATACATGTAACATTTTGCCTAGGCCGGGAATCGAACAGGACCGAATGACCTCGGTGAAATTCGAATGCGCTTGGTGACCACTTAGTATCATTTGAAAAGGTGTTGTGTGCAGAAATGTAAAAAATTACCGTAAATGATGCTGAGGGCCTCCAAAGTTTGCAAAGCATGTCATATTGCAAATGAATTAAGAGCAAATAATAATATAGAAACTGTATTTTTTATGAATTATGTATGTTTTGGTCATTTATCTCAAATGTTAGTAATCAGCTGCCAATTGTATAAACGTGAATAAGTCCTAACCAGCGGTAATCTATTGGTTTGGTCAAGATATCCAAAAACCGATTTATAAAAAATAAAGATATCCTTACCGCGTGATTCGGCTAACTTTTTGACAAAAATTAATCGCACTAAAAGAGTTTGTTAGCTGACTTAAGTAAAACGAAGATGGCCGACCTGACATTTTGAACGCCAGGCGATCTCGACAATTTCGCAGACTATGCAGACAAACGGACGAAGACAATGACGAGAAAGTACTTATGCGATATAGATTCAGTCAACATAATATAGACAGTTTTGAACAACTTATAGATGACAGACTTGAACGACCGACTCGCAGAAACCAAGCCTTGACACCACGGCAACAGCGACAGGGACGAAACAATGATGAGAAAGTACGTAAGTGATACAGGTCCACTCCACACAACCTTTTTGAACGACTTATAGGTCACAGACTTGAGCGACCTACTCCCCGTTTCCTTACTGCTATTTTTCCTATAGAAATTGAAGTCGGGGTTGGGGGGATGGTGTGTTCCCACTTTCCAAATTGCTGATTTTTCCTATAGAAATTGAGGTCGAGCTTGGGGGATGGTGAGTTCCCACTTCCCCAACTGCTCTTTTTCCTAAAAACGTAGCGTTTCTAATTTTGAGAAAGTGGTTCTTAAATTTCATAAATTAAAACAAATATGAAGCTGATTTTTATTTGCAATTCACAAAAGTGCATATAATTAAAAATACAAGAATGTACTTTACTATGAAGAAAACTAAAGATAACAAAGCATTGGGATTCAATAATGAACATATACATATAAAATTATAAATACATGAATGCACTGTACTATAAATAAGAACACAAATTACTAAAGGATTGTTATTTAATTATGGATATATTAATAAATATATATATATATATATATATATATTAATAAATAGCACAATAAAGATATGATTCTAATGTACACATTTAGGTCATAAAAGATATAATAACTTTTTAAAAACACATTTTAAAAGCATAAAAAAGCAAATACTGATATATACTGAGAATTAAAACATATATTAACTCATAATTCAACACTTTGTTGTTATCCATTCATACACATTCACTTTATTTTTATTAAATGAGAAGCAGCATCAACATTATTCCATTGTGTCTATTTCGCCAGTTTAAAGCTGATTAGCCTTTGCTCAAGCTCACGGTAGACCCGCTTACTTATTCGCTGCCTTTCACAGTTGGCGTGCTAGTGTTAATTTTCGCATCGCAGATATCATTTAAATATTTCGGTATAACCTTGAAACTGGAATAGGACACAAAAACACATTTTACAACATTCCCTATATGCTTTACACAATTTGTTTATCCTTTATAATCATCTAAACCTTAATATCAAAGTAAAAACGAATCTTTTTCACAGTCTCATTGAATCAATTCTTAAATATGGTTCAGAAATCATTGGATACCATCCAGCAAAAGACATTGAACTAATCCATTGCACATTTATGAGAACATTTTCAAACGACAGGAAAGTACGAATTTAATCGCGTTATATGGTGAATTAGGCAGGCATCCAATGATAATTGAAAGAAAAATAAGAATGCTTAAGTATTGGATAAGAACATTAAATCTAATAATACATCATTAATCAAAATACATATGAAATGTTAAAAAGTGACATTGACAACAATAATACATACAATGGCATGAACTGGGCATATCAATTAAAGAAAAATTAGATGAAATTGGAATGTCAGAAATATGGTTAAAGCATTCAGCAATTTTACTCGTTTGTCTCTTAAATAACATAATGCCTGTATAAAAAAGCTCTCCGTTAAAACTTTAAAATATTCATACTAAACACATTTTGTACCTTTGAAAATTTTACCATAGCATTTTGTTTGTATTAATGATAGATAGATTACCTTAACTGAACAATGGCTAAAAATGGTTCATCTGTATTAATAATTCATAGTTTATAAAGGTCTAAAAGACATATGCAATAGCAACAGAAACAACAACATACAAAAACAAACGCATGCAGCGCGTAAAGGGAACTGTATGAATATGTCACCTTTCATAGTCCTTAATACATTATTTTATATGTATGTGAAAAACTACAGAAACAAGCTCAGTAGCCAAAAGTTAAAAACATAAACCCCGTTTAATAACACAGGGTAAACGCCAAAGACTTAGCACACATAAATAAAAAACACAAGCAAGAAACATGGAACAACATCACTAAACTCAACAAACAACACAGTGCATATATACTATATAAACAAAACTAGGTATGTTTATCAAGGATTGTTAGGTACCGCCTTGGAACGGTCAGTAAAATGTCAATTGACTGGGGGTTTAAACCAGTTTACGTGCACAATACTTATGTGAAAAACTACAGAAACAAGCTTAGTAGCAAAATGTTTAAAAATAAACCCGGTTTAATGGCACTGGGTAAACGCCAAAGACAAATATATCACATACAAAAAAACATGGAAAACAGCACAAAACTCCACAAACAGCACAGTTCATATACACTATACTTAAACAACTAGGTATGTTTATCAAGGATTATTAGGTACCACCTTGGAACGGCCAGTAAAATTACTGGGGGTTTAAATCAGTTTACGTGCACAAACCTCACTCTTATCTCAACAATCCTTAATAAAGAGAAAACGTAAAAGGTAAATTTTATCAAAGTATGCATTAACTTGAGAAAACATAATAATAAAACAAATAATAATAAACTAGTAAGTAAACCCCAAGTACTTCAATGAATAGGGGGACCAACTCTATCTGCAGTCGGAGGAATACAATTCAGAGCACCTAGTGCAAAAACTTTTTAAAGATACGATGCTGTTATTGTTTGAAACTATGAGCATCACACACAGTCTGCCTCAGAAATAAAAGGTTTAAGGATGTGTGATCATAGAGTTTCATAATAAAAAGCACCATTGTACTTAAACTGGGAACAAATAAAGAAAACATTATTACAAATTAAAAAGACATATATTTGCTAAACTTTTCAGTTTAAGTTTTGATTTATTTAGAAAATATAGAGTGTATAATTTAGCAAAAAAATATATATTTGTTCTTGCATATTATTGAACGTTGGTATGCTTGCTTGATTTCTGTACATTAAATTAAATTAAAAATTAAATTAAATTTGATAGCAATTTCTTTTCATTACTTCGGATTATCAAAATTAATTAATTATCAAAGTTAATCAAAAATTTAAAAGGCATACTATCTAGTCAATTACCTTTTTCGCCTATACATTAAAACAAAACTAGATTTAGAACATCGCAAATTGCCATAGCAACGCAAATTGTTTACATATTATTTTTTTTCACTGAAATGCTCCCGTGACAGTACTGCTTCGGGGTCATTTAAATATTGTGATTTTTTTCACCTTTGGTTTCTACAAACCAGTTTTATATAAGTTTCAATCTATGAATCATAATTAAAAACAAAAACCATGTAGCGAAAGTGTGTTGCTCATTTTATTTTAATCTACTGTCCTTGAAACATTCAGATATATAATGTAACATTTAAGTCTCGATTCAAGTATCTTTCATTATATATTAAAAATATATTCATTTAATGAGAAATTATGGAGCATTAATATTTTGTTTCAAATACTGTCATTCATCAGATACATCACATATGGCGTCAGCAATCTCCATTCCAATGCGTTTCTTCATATTGGTACTTTAGTTATAGTTCGATTTCACAAATTGTTTTTGTATTTCTCCCGCATCCATCGTCAATCCATCCGGTTTTCCGAAGGATAACACATTCTTCATTGGTCTTTGTTCCTTCCCACGGTCCGAAGTAAGTGAATGGAGATAGCGTGAGCGTCCCGGCTTAGTACAGAATATTATTGATCTTCTTGTATCCCAGGTATAACTCGTCTCCTAAAAACATCACAGAATAAGACAAGGAAAGATAAATTCCCTAAATATCTCCATATTGTGTGCAATATGAGACCCAGACTGTTGTTTGCAATAACAGTGGAAGTCTATGCTGCTCCCTGCTCATTTATTGATGAGGCTTTTTTGATGCGTGTGTAATCTGGATTTGGTGATTGTATGATTGTCTCTAGTTCAGTGTTTGTTGGGCCAAAACCTTGTGCCTCTACACTAGATATATATATATATATGTGTGAACAAAGACCATATATATATATATATATAATGATTGACTATTAGGTTTGTCTCTGCAATTTTCATTGTTGTAATGGCATGCTTTTAAGTATTAAAATTAGAAACATAACTAGTGTATGTTTAAGAATTATTTACATGGTTTGGAAATGTCTTGATTTCATATATATTTTCGCCACGCGGCCCATTAAATAACAATTATTGTAACTTGCATTGTCTGTCCAAAAAATTGAAATATACCTCCTGTAGCAGGACTCAGTGTATTGGTCAAGAAGTTCTGTTCCTCTATTGATTCCACGTAGACGGCATGCGCTCCCATGGTAACACATTCATCCTGAAGAAAGTAAAATGAAACTACTTTACAAGACTTAAAATGACTGTTGTCTTCGTTATCCATTCTATGTAGTTATCAATGGTTAAAAGATATATCTTTACCAATGTCTTCCAGTCCTCCAACTCACCCATGCACAGAATATTTTTTCTAACTATAACACAAGTTGCCTTCAGGTTTTTAGAAAAAACAACAACATTATTCTTCTTTCCTTAACCGCATCGCCACGGTCATCATGTTTTATATGTGTTCAATGTTATCAAGTTTTTTACCCAAAGTGTTAAAATCATGTTCACGGGAACTTCCGACGTCACTGGATAGCATTTTGGCTACCGCTTGCGATCAGAATCAGGAACGATGTCACGCTGCTGAGGAGTTATGCAGCTGTCAATGTTGTGCTCCGAATTGGACATGATATTGATAAGTGCATAAACATTTACTTTAACCATTTTAGAAATGTTTTACCACTGTTGTTGTTTTTTTAAAGTGACTTTACATTATAAAGAAACTTCAATTTACCGAATACGCTAGATAAGAGACGTTTGCCTTTATATACCAAATAAGAATGCTCCAGAACATACTATTAAAATAGAATTGTCTCTCTAATAGAAATTCTAGAATCTTGTTCATTCTAAACCTTCTATACATAGTATAAACAGAACATTCTAGAGCATTCTGGCAGATATATGCTAAACATTCGAAGGGGAAAAACAATTTATTTTAATGCATCTATGGCAACTAACATTGAAACCATATTTTTAAAAAGCGAAATACATCTTTAAAGTACTGTGTAATCCTTACCCTTGGTTTTTTAGCAACACTTACTAGTATACTATATAGGCACATCTACAGATACAGTTTCTTATATGATCCGAAATAAATATATCTTATTTAAAAAGCTAAATTAACATGTTTTATCTGTATTGATATTAACATTTACGTTTGTGGTTCTGATACCAAATAATTCCAGCTTATGATGATACACGTATGTACTTGCATGACCAGTGTTTGTATACCACGTGATAAATTATGTCATAAATGCTACGTCGAAAGGCAATATTTTGCTTCGAATAAATACTTTAAACCAAGATAACTTTACTATTTCGTCACCATTGTAAATTAAACATAGCGCAGTCTACGCCGTTTTCGCATCCCAGCATTCGGTGTTTTACCAGAGTTTGTTTGAGAGGGTAGTTTCTTAAATATTTTGACAACCCTTTTCACAATACGGCCGTCTGACGGAGCACTGCCAAAACATAATTTTGGAAACAGATTGTCGAAGTGTTTGATGAAACTAATCACCTTATTAAACTTCGGTAATAAAACGAAGACGGGGCTCTTTAAGCGGCATAGACTGCCCTTTGTTTAATTTAAAATGGTGTAGTAAAAGAAAAGTTATCTTTGATTTAACTCTTCATTTTAAGCAAAAGGTTGCCTTCCGACGTAGCATATATGATGCAGTTTATCACGTGGAATACACATACTGATGACTCTAGGCAGATCAATAACCAACACAATACCGTGGATACATCGAAAACAACTGCAGATTTTCGCCGGTGCATCAGTTGAAAAAGTTCGTAAAATTTATAAGTATAAACTTAATCAATTGTAGTGGTAAAGTGTGTAATCTGTACTGCTAAGTGCACTTGATTCCCTAATCATTGCATAAATATATTTTTTTAAGAGTAAGTCTTAACGTTTAACTGCGTAATTGGAATTACTACACGATCAACTTGCAGCGTCTTTAAATGTAAAAAGGATCTGAAATTATAAACCCTCCATATACATCCGATGTTGTTTTCGATGGAAAATGGCCAATGCGTTCCGATGAGCGTGGATGCAAATGTTATGCACAATGGAAATGATAAAGTAGAAGTGCATTACCCCCATTTTTAATCATTTTAATATAGTAACTTAAAATATACTGTTGCGTAAACATACACTAACCAAAACTTAATAGTAACATTAATATTATAAAAGTTAGTTTGTGTCATCGCTTGGGAACGAACACCGACTGTCAAAATAATTGAGGATTAAACCGGTTTGTTGAGTTCTCAACAAGACACATGCCTTTACATAAATGTTCATGTACCATGGAGACGAAAGCATGTTTAAAACAAACAAACGATAAAATATCAACACAACTGAATGATAAAGTAACTCACATGATGGAATCCGTTAGATGCATTCGTCAGGGTGTAACAGGAATACTGGAAACCCATCCAACCTTCTGGGCAACTTCCTGGAATATTTGGAATTTGGCGATATGTGTTTATGACGCAAAACTGTTATTGTTTCTTAAAAAACAATTAAGGTAAAAACAACAACAAAAACGTATCTACTAATTTTGTTTTAAATTCCCAACCGCAACATGGTTTCACATAAAATTATCTAATTCACCTTTACAAACGTTTATGCCGAAACACTTATCAAGTAACCTTTTGTGCATAGTAAAGCGAAACCTTACCCTGGAGGGGTCTGAGATGCTTGGTGTGTACATTAGCAACTGCGGGCCTGTGAGCGTAATAGTTGAAAACCTCGCTGCACAAGGTACATGTACCATCATCTTCTCCGTAAAAAACAGACTTGCATCTTTCGTCGTATCCACAATACATCACACATTTTAGTAAAGACGCGACAGCCGAAGTGGAAGCCAAACTAGCCTCCGCTGTGCACGTATGGTTATCTAACAGTTCAATATGTATGTTCTTTTCAAATGGAACACTGTTGCCACAATTTAATAATAATAATAAATAGCACATCGTATCTAAAATAATTATCAAGGAATTCATTGTTGTCTTGCTGGTTAGTTCAACATTGAATGTGGTTTGCTGTAATTGATACGTCCGTATCTAATAAGTTCTTTGACGGAACTGCAAAAGCGGAAAGGTGGATGAATTATTCAAATTGTCCATTACAATCTTTGACCAAATGAAGCGCATTGAAGCGACATGTTTTTCACTAATTTATCATGCAATGAAAATGGTTATGCTAATGGCAAAGAACTTTACAGACAATTACACAATAACTGAAACGGTTACAGAGTCACACTCAAGAGACAAACTTTCTTTCAATTATAGACCGATTCTGCAGAACTTTATTAAAGATAACAGCGTGATTAACACCTCGCCGTGACGCCATCAGGAATGAAATATTTAAATACTAGTTATGAAAGAGGTGACTGTAATTCCCAAATGATCATTAAACTGATTGAGAAACAAGGAGATCCGAGTGCGATTCATATGCTATTTTTGAGAAATGACCTCTTAGTTCTTCAACGTGCCCAGTGTAAAGCATCAATATACGGGGATCAACTTTTATTTTTCAAGTACTCCCGTTGTTCAAATGCCGAGCGTCATACAGATGAGCTACTGGTAATTATACCGGCGTGAATGCTTTATTTTATTGTGTTTTTTAATGTGCCAGAATACACAGTCAAGCTCGTTTTCTTTCCGCCACCGATTAGTGGTGGAGCTGGCGTTAAATACAATTTTATAGGAAAATGAAGTACATAAAACGATCCGTTGATTGACTAATTCGTTGGAACAATTTAAATATACAAACATTTCGCAATGTTAGAGATTTCGAGACAACGGATTTACAAAACAATTGGTCAGCCCGGCGCCGTCTCATTGTCTACGAGTCCAAAAATAAGTGCTAACTTGGTGGTTTGCGGGAAATGCCCAACAAATGCCTTTATATTAGCCAGTGTGCCTGCGCGAGCTTTTTAATAGCTCTCTTAATTAAACCAATTAATAACTAAATGGAAACATGGCGGTTGTTTTGTTGTTGTTACCTGCTTGATGGGTTTAGAAAAGTTAAGAAACTAAAAGTCTATTTCGTAACAATATCAATATTAAAGCTGATATTTCACTCTCGAGTACGTGGGCTGAACCAACAATGTGTGCTTTTTGAGTGACAATGAGGAAGTGTCGCTGGTAAGGATAGAACCCACAACCTCAATTCTACAAATTGTGCCTGTTGATGGTCCAAGAGACGGGGACACCTTTTAAATCAATGGACCGAAATGCAATGTATCGCAAAACTTTTCCGAATGAACATAGACATAAAGGAAATCAGATATGACATCACTGCTCTTGACATTACCTGTGATGCACAAGGCAATACAATCTACAAGAAAAAATCTAATGGACAGATGCCAATTATAATCTTGTTAGTTTTGACGTTATTTGTTACACAACTGTTGTGATGAAAGCTATATATTCATTTTTGCATGTTTACTCTCGTTGGCATGATGTTGCGCGTTAGTGTGGTCTTGTGTTTTAGTGAAAACCAGAAAATCCCACTTGTGCCGCTTAGTGATCACAAACAAGACTCACATGACATTTTAGTGTCTTATATTAAGAGTTATGAAACGAAAACATATCACGAAACCATACCCTGGATGTGAACGTGGATGCTTGGTGTTTGTATTATTAACCTCGGGAATGTAGGCATTTCAAAATAAATGTATTTCTCAAACGATACACTCTTAGACGTATTATAATAAAAGTGAAAAATATATTCCTTGTATTGAAAAAAATAGAACAAGATTCGTTTTAGCTCGCTTATTGTTCTTAATGCTAATTTGTTATCATTGCGGTGTTTGCGCACTTATGAATGCTTAGCGGCAGAACTCAAAAAAGAGGAAAAGTGTGTATGAGCTTTTCTACCAATATATATATATATATATACTCAAAAAAGTCAAGCGACTACACATTGAACTATTGATATTTCAAAACACATATGTTTTGTCAGTCACAAGTGTTGTTAAATTACGAGATTTTGCAATGGTTGTCAGGTAATTTGAAGATATAATTTATTTGACATAGATTATATCATGAACATATTGAATGCGAACCGCCATTTCTGAAAACTGACGTCAGACATTTGCGTCAGCGTTACAAGCAACATGATAAAACAACTCAATCGAACCCAAATTGCGCGGTTAATAAAGTAATAAAAGGTTTATCTTTTTAAAAGACTGGTTTTATGAATGGTTTAAGATTCACTTCCATTCAAAGAATTTTTGTACGTCAGTGTCGCGAAAATTACAATCTCGCCCTCACAGTATGTCCATGATAAGACATTAACAGAAAGGACAAAGTCGTCATTACATTCAGGATTCAATCCAAATTGCATTTTGTTTATTAACGGACAGGGTCTGATTTCCACCGTTGTTAAATGATGGAACGTTTTGATAAAGGGGGGCACCATATATTTTTACATTTGGTACATGCACAAATTGAACGTATTGATTTTAATTCATTAATATGTTTAACTCAATGATCAATGATCAAAACAAAAAGCATATGATCTGTGTACTGATAAAAGAATAGAAGTCATTTAAAATGAGGGTTTATGTTTAAACTTTTGGCTTCTACGCTTGTTTCTGTAGTTTTTCACATACATATAAATTGTAATCAATAGTTACAAAAACCACAACTTCCCCGATAAAAAACGCAAAAAAACACCAAAAAACAGTGCTGCTTCTGACTCATTTTAAAACTCAAATTGAATTGTTTTCACCTTTTGTTTATATAGTCTTGTTCCAACCAGTTTATAAAAGTTTTACTCTATGACTGATATTCAAAAAACTATGACGAAATTCTGTTGATACTTCTAATTTGATATACTGTTCTTGAAACATTCAAATGTATAAACAAAATATTCCCATGCGTTTCTACACGAAATCCATAAATTTATCGCATGCTCATCGATGTTTTGTTCCTATCATTTTATGCTCTTTAAATATTTTATACTTTTCGAAACAGACAGTTACAAAAATGGTTTACTACTTCAGGAGTCTATATTTAAAACCCATTGATGTCATTGGAATATCATTATCTAGCCGGTGTTTTGTCCCAAGTTGATTCAACGTTTGGTTGGTTTTTAGATGCAAACATTGCAATTAAGAAAGGTGATCGTTCTTGTGCTGCTAACTATAGAGGTATAACTTTAATAAATATTATTGCTAAAATATTTTCAATAACCTTACGGAATAGAATAAACAAGTGGTGTGAACGTGAACATATATTAAACTCATCTCAATTTGGGTTTAGAGATAGCCGTAGCACAACTGATTGTATTTTTATATTACATACTATTATTCAGAATGTTATTAATAATAAATCCAAGTTGTATTGTGCCTTTATAGACTACGAAAAACCGTTTGATACTGTCATATATGAAGCGCTTTGGATTAAACTTTTGAAATCTGGTATGAGTTGCAAAATGCTTAAAATGATTCAAGCCATTTATCTCAATGTTAAGTCTTGTATTAAAGATTCTGCTTGTATGTCATATTCTGAAATGTTTAATGTTACTCTTGGTGTTAAGCAGGGCGAACCCTTGTCTCCATTATTGTTTATATTATTTATAAATGACATTAAAGATTGTTTAGATTTTACCAACCTTACGGAAAAAGACTTACGCTTGCTATTCATATTCATGCTACTATTTGCTGACGATATTGCGTTATTCACTACCAGTGCAGATAGATTACAATTACAACTGGACACTATATATCAATATTCATGCAAATGGGGCTTAAAGATAAATGTAAATAAAACTAAAGTTTGTGTTTTTGAGAAAAGAAAAAGCAATTGTACATTCAATTGGTCTATCAATGGTGATATTATTGAAATTGTCAATGAATTCTGTTACCTAGGTATTAAGTTTCATTACACTGGTAATTTATCACGGGTAATAAATACTTTAAAAGAGCAAGCTTTGAAAGCATATAACCATTTATTATCGATATTTAGTCGTGTCAATATAGATGTTAAAACAAAACTCTCATTGTTTGATGCGCTCGTTGTGCCAATTGTTCAATATGGCTCTGAGGTATGGGGGATTTACAACACAAATGACGTCGACAAGTTGCACTCAAAATTTTGTAAATTGCTGTTAGGAGTACGCCACCAGACTTCAAATGCAGCTATTTTTGGTGAGTTGGGTAGACTCCCATTGTCTGTCATATGCAAACAAAGAGCTTTAAGCTACTGGGCTAAGGTTATGAATAACCTTAATAATATGATTCACTTATGTTTGACGTTTTTACTGAACAATGTAATTTATATAATGGTTTAAATAGAAATATCGCTAATAACTCAAATGTAAACCTATGGTGTTTATCAGTCAAACGGGTGTTAGATAATCTCGGTCATGGTAATATTTTCTTTGAATTTAATGCTGATATCAATTATATACCAAATTTGGTGCAAAGACTGAGAGATCAATACGTACAACAATGGAGTGATATATTGTCTAATCAACCCAAAATGGAATACTACAAAACATTTAAATGCGAATTTAAATACGAAAAATACTTAGATTGTGTTTATAATACTAAATTTAGACAAAAGTTGTCACAATTTCGATTATCTTCACATAATTTGGAAATTGAAAGGGGTAGATTTAATAATGTTATTAGGGCAGAACGTAAATGTAAATTATGTGCACAGAATACTGTTGAGTCAGAATTTCACTTTCTACTATGTTGTTCCGCTTATAGTGATATACGAAGAAAACATGGAATAAAATCACACTGGCCTAGCTTACTTAAATTTAAGAATTTATTATCCTGTCAAAATGTTAAGGTTATTAACAATGTTGCTAGATTTATTTCCGATGCAATGAAATTTCGAGAGGAAAAACTCCAACTTTTGGCTGCTTCTTAATTTTACTTAAATAATAATAATAGTAATGTCAAAAATATTGATTATAATTATAGTTATTATGAAAATGACAGAAATGACAATAATTAATCATGATATAGTTTGTATAACTCGTTAATTACTTAGTATATTGATTATTTCAATTGTCAATATATATGCATTTTCAAATGCATTTTATATTATATTTGTAATATTTGTTCATGTACGTTTGTGTCTTGGCCATATCGATATTTATGCCATGTGTTAATGGCCAAAGGCAAGATGCCGATTTGCCAATAAAACTTGTACTATTCATATGGGATTCTTTGTGAAAGAGACGCTTCGAAAACTGCCGCTGCCAGTATGCGAAATTCCATTATTTATTGATAGAGCAATTTTGATAAGTGTGTAATCTGGTGTTCGTGATTGTTCTTTCGTAGAGCTCTAGTTCAGTGTCGTTTGAGCCCGAACCTTTTGCCTCTAAACTGGGTCCATATTTTAATGTTTTACTTAATAGGCTTGTCCGTGTAATTTCTATTGCTGTAATTGCATATATTTAAATATTAAGATATAACATAAGTTAGAATAACAATTGAATTACTAATATGCTTTTAAGAATGTTTCGTTTGTATGGTTTCAATTTTTTTTGTTTCATACATATTTTCGCTAAGCGGCCCATAAAATAACGATCCCATTTTTGTTATTTTCATTTTTTTATTATAAATTGAATCACACCTCCAGTAGCACGTTTCAATGTATTGACCAAGAAGTTCCGATCCTCTATTGATTCCACGTAGACCGCATGCGCTCCCATGGTAACACATTCATCCTGAAGAAAATAGAATGATAACGACTTCACAAAACTGGCTTAAAAGAAATGATGTATCCGTAATCCTTATGTATAGTTTGTCGTTATCAACGGTTGAAAAATAAATTTTGACCAAAGTCTACAATTCTTCAACTCATCCTTGAACAATTATAGTAGACTTTAGGTTTTTAAAAATATTTATGCGAAAAACATTATTCTCCTTTACTGATCCGCATCGCCTCGGTCATCATCTTTTATATGTGTTCAATGTTGTCAATTGTTCTGCCAAAGTTGTTCGAATCATGTTCACGGGCCCAGGCAACGTCCCTGGATAACATTTGTACTACCGAATCAGAATCAAGAACGATGTCACGCTGAAGAGCAATTATGCAGCTGTAAATGTCGTTCTCCGGACATTTAGCAAAACCATTTTAGAAATGTTCTACCACTATCGATTACTTTTACATTTCAAAGAAACTTCAATTGACCGAGTATGCTAAGTCAGAAAAAATAGCCTTAATATACCAAGTAAGAACATTCCAGAACGCACTATTGAAGTAGAACTGTCTTTCTTATTTCAAATGGAAAATCTAGAATCTGTTTATTCTAAAACTTCTAAACATAGAATGAATAGACAATTCTAGAGCATTCTTATGCTAACAAATCATAAGGTAGAAACAAGGTTTATTTTAATGCATCTAGGGCAACTGTTTTTGAACAATGAAGAACATAATTTAAATTACATATACATGTAACATTTTGCCTAGGCCGGGAATCGAACAGGACCGAATGGCCTCGGTGAAATTCGAGTGCGCTTGGTGACCACTTAGTATCATTTGAAAGGGTTTTGTGTGCAGAAAAGTAAAACTTTACCGTAAATAATGCGCTGAGGGCCTCCAAAGTTTGCAAAGCATGTCATATTGCAAATGAATTAAGAGCAAATAATAATGTTAGTAATCAGCTGCCAATTGTACAAACGTGGATAAGCCCTAACCAGCGGTTATCTTTTGGTTTGAATCAACTAGGTATGTTTATCATGGATTGTTTAGATACCGCCTTGGAACGGCCAGTAAGATGTGAAATTACTGGGGGTTTAAACCAGTTTACGTGCACAAACCTCACTCTTATCTCAACAATCCTTAATAAAGAGAAAACGTAAAAGGTAAATCTTATCAAAGTATGCATTAACTTGAGGAAACTTAATAATAAAACGAATAATAATAAACTAATAGGTAACCCCAAGTACTTCAATGAATAGGAGGACCAACTATATCTGCATTTGGAGGAATACAATTCAGAGCACCTAATGCAAAATCTTTTTAAAGATACGATGCAGTTATTGTTTGAAACTATGAGCATCACACACAGTCTGCCTTAAAAATAAAAGGTTTAAGACCTGTGTGATCATAGAGTTTCATAATAAAAAGCATCATTTTTACTTTTACTGGGAAAAAATAAAGAACACATTATTAAAAAATGAAAACGACATGTATTTGCTAAACTTTTCAGTTTTAGTTTTGATTTATTTAGAAAATATAGAGTGTATAATTTAGCAAAAAAAATATTTATTTGTTCTTGTATATATCATGCATGTAAGACAAATCAAGAAAATAAAAAACGCGGTATATCGTTTCATTGTTAGACGACTCCTGTCTGACATAACAGTTCAAAAAATAGCATTCCGCCGCAGCTCTCATTTGAATAACTTGGAATTTCGGTCTAAACTAATGTTCTCGTGTCAGAATTATCTGCATTTTGTTTCGGATACAATAAATCTGATTGTTGTTATTCATTAAACTATCAAAAATTGTTAGAGTATTCCCACGTACCTTCTATAAAAATACCTTGGTTCCGGTCCAAATTTTCCGAACAATACTTTCTGCATTATGATGTGATACAAGACACATTCAGGGGCGTAGCTAGCCCTCTTTTTATGTGCTTTTCATAATGTTGCTAGGGGGTTCGGGGGAATGCCCATCAGAACATTTTGAAACCCATGGTGCAATCTGGCACTGAATAATGGAAAATTTTAGGATCATGTAGTCAAGTACGCATATTGAAACTTTGGCTGAGTTTTTGTCAGAATCCTGCGGCTTCAGCCGCGTACTCGCGTATAGGTAGCTACGCGCCTCACATGGCAGCTGTTATTTATGAAAAAATATGCAAACAACACCTGCATGTAAGACAATTAAAACATCAATGGTTTCCAAACAATACTATCTCCGATATGTTCAGATATAAGACACTTGGCAGTTGCTACTTGTTGGCAAAATATGGTACAACATGCATACAAAATAATGACAAATTCAAGACAAATAAAAACTCAGTCTGCCGCCTCACAATGGCATTTAACTTTAGCTATTATTAAAAATGCACTCTTACTCCCAAATAAGATTTGCCACAAATAATACAATTGTATTGATATACCAAAAAGGATGAATAAATGTCGAAAACAATGGTTCTTATGAAGGATACCGAGTTTAATTTGAAAAAAGGTGCAGAAAACATGGTGTTTCTACCTTATGAGACTATAGTAGATCATCGTAAATCTTTTGGCACTCACCAATCATTTAATATTTTAGCTTTTTCAGCTACTAAATACATGGTTACAATCTTGTTATCAGTAATTCATATTTTCCATAAATGCAGTAGTAAAAAGGTTTTTCACTCCATATGTATGTTTGTTATACATGTGTATGTATTGATTTAAAATACGAGTATCTCTTTAAAATCACTTGAAAAAAAATGGTCCAAATTCAATGTTTTACAAACAACATTATCTGGATTTTGTTCGAATATAACATACATGATAGTTGGTATTCATTATATTTAACAAGAGTTTAACAAATTTTGAGGAAATTTAATAATTATTAAGGGAGGGAACGCTTTCTCGTTGCCGAAGGTTCAGTTGTCTGCCCTTCTTATTTTGGCGCCTTTCTCTCTTGTTCTTTAGTTTTAATCCGGTGCGTTTGTTTGGTGCCAGTCCAAATTAAATGTTTTTCAAACAATATTATCTGAGTTATGTTCTGATACAATAAACCTGGTAGCTGTTTATATATAGGGAGTTTTTGTTAGTAATAAACTGGTTTCGGTTTTATATCGGTTTCACGAACTGTGTATTTGTTGTAACAATTTCAAATAAAACCAAAACCAGTTTCAATCCTTTTCCAACGAAAACCGAAACCGATTTTTGAAACTATCGAAACCTCTACCGGAGGCGGTTTCATCGGTTCGTTCCATCCGAAAACTAGTTTACTTCGAAAACAACACGGCGGATAGTGATCAACTCCGTTTGTTGAAACTCAATCTTTTTTATAATAGTGTCTTACAGTGGGCAAATGAGCTAAATGAAAAGGGTTACATTAGTAATTGTGTAGCTCAGTAGCTACAGTAGCTCCGCCATATTGTTGAAAAATGTACACAAAACCATGCATTTGTTACTTCAAGCAAAACTATCAAAACCGGTTTCGTAACTGCTGAAACCATTGAAACCAAAACTGAAACTGGTTTGGTATCAACAAAAACACCCATAGACTTGCATGTGCAACCATTAAAATTTCAAGAAAAAATAAAGACGCGGTATGACGTAGCATTGTTCGAAGAATGCCGCCTTAAAAATAGATCACTAAATAGCATTCAGCCGCAGCTCTCATGAAAATTACTTGAAACAACAACCCCTCAGTGTGCCATCTTGTGCAAGAAACTTATATGTGTTTAGATAAAGAATAAACTAGTAAATTTTAAATCAAGGAATGATTAAAAGATCCTTCACATTTGTAAGATAAAATTGCACACTAACTTGATCTCACATCGCAAACATATATGTGAAGATGACGTCTGGGGTATGACCAAAAGTTTGACTTGAGTTGTTGCATATTGCATTACATCATTGACTACGTTCACTGTATTACAGTTGAACCCCGTTGGTTCGAACTCGCTTGGCTCAAACTTGATGTAAAGGACCAATTTCTTTATACTGAATGTAAGCATTCCCGCTTGGTTCTAATTTTTCGTGGCTCGATGTACTTTTGCTGGTCCCTAGGAGTTCGAGCCATCGGGGTTCGACTGTATTTACACAACACAATCCGATTAGCTACATCAATCCTAGACCCAATGAAGACCAACCCTGGGAAATAGTGGAAGTGATGTTTTATTTGTCTCACTACTAATTGCATTGACCAAGGATTATTTATTATGTCATAATTCTTTAATCGTGTAAAATCGATAAAGTAAATATAAAATTCAAATAATGGATGCCAATAACCTTGAACAATCGAATAAAGGTGAGCCATGACAGATGGACACCAATACTCCGTATAATTGCTGTACACATGTGATTTGTTCCATGTTTTCGGACAAACCATTTAATCGACAGGAGCATGACTAGCTCCATGTTATACGTATATGTTAAGGCTGGCTGAGACGCATTTCAAGTGGTTCCAACGGCTCTTGTCTCTGCGAATGCATATGTTAATATATACCACAGCGGTTAACCCTTTTCACAACTCAACTGAAATCAGTTCTGCACCCAAAGTATTACTACTCTCCATTTTTGTCTCATTTCCAGTGTGTGTAAACCACGTGATAAATTGCGTCATAAATGCTACATCGGAAGGCAACATTCCGCTTCGAATGCAGACTATACACTAAGATCACTGTTCTTTTTCTTAACCATTTTAGCAGTCTATGCCGCTTCAAAAGCCCCGCCTTCGTTTTATTATCGGAGTTTTATTAGTTCCTCAAACACTTCGACGAACCTGTTTCCAAAAAAATGTTTTGATAGTGCTCCGTCAGGCCGCCGTTTTGTGAAAAGGTTTGTCGAAGTGTTTAAAGAAACAAAACTCTCAATCAAACTCTGGTAAAAGACCGAATGCGAGGCTCCGTAAGCGGCGTAGACTGCGCTATGTTTCATTAAAAATTGTAAAGAAATAGTAAAGTTATATTTGATTTCATTCGAAGCAAAAATTTGTCTTCCTATGTAGCATTTATGACGTAATTTATCACGTGGTTTACACACACTGGAAATGAGACAAAAAATGGAGAGTAGTAATACTTTGGGTGCAGAAGTAAATATGCCAAAACTTGTCCATTTTTCTAAGTTGCTGTTGCAGAAATGAATCAACAATAATTGTTTGATGATCACCTCATTGATTTGGCTTTTCTCTCCGGTCTTATTTTATTTATTCCGGTACGGGTTACACACCCAACCCACGAAATAGGCGACAACACTACCGTTTGTATAGACTGTTGATTAAAAAAATATAATAACAAGTGTGAGTATTTTAATATGTAGTTTAAGAATAAAACTGTATACTGATATACTGATTACTTTAAGGCCATCCAGGATTCATTGACAGTCAGATGTATATACTCAATGATGACAATAACGTTCTTACATAAAGTCTAAAAAAACGCCTACCTTCCTACCTACATAACCCATTTATGGACAAAATGTAACCCTATATACACCATTATTTGTTTAGGCCTCACCAGTTTTCGTGCAGGAAACGTCGACCTCGTCAGGCAAATTTAGACCACTAGCAAATCCGCGTCATATAAACGCAGCATATAAAAGTATAGATTACAAGCTGCATGCAAAAGTGTAGCTTGTTATGGCCAATATAAAATTATTGATTGATTTTCATCCAATTTTGTTTTAAATTTGGGCTTGGGATGATTTTTTTTCTTAGATGACTGTTTGACCATTTAATGTTCGTTCTTATTGCAAAAGGGACCATAAACAAGTGGGTGTTGGCGAGCCACGAACACATCGTAACAATTCTCCTTTTGTATATGTGAATGTTATACATCGACACCGTAGGTGTGAATAAATGGCGTTCTCGGACAATTCCGAACCGATATGCAAATACAGACCCTAGCTCAACATTTTTATTTGAGTCAATGCAATTTAAGAGGCGACGGAAAAAAAGGAGGGTGGTGGCGGAGCAGGGATGAAAATCTAGCAATTAATTTATAGTTACCTATACTAGATGAGTAATGTTTGACGTAAATCACAACTTAACAATTCGATTGTTATTGTTTTGGTTGTTCTTTTAAAAGCCAGTCAAGCTGAAATGCTTCTTTTAATTTATTAGAACACAAAATACTGACTCATTTCTACATAATCAGTGCTAACATTACAAAACACTACCAAAAAAGGTCACACGGATGGAACACATTATACAAAGATTAACACCATAAGAAGTTCCCTCTCCTATTTTTTGATGGAAATGATACATATACCATATGCATATACAGTAATACCAAAATTTGGTACCAAATATATCTAAAAAAAAAAAAGATCATTCTATCTAGGACAGAAAAACTCATTTCCCGTCGCTCACTCATCTTGTTTAAAGATGCACTCTTACTTCCAAATAAGATTTACCACAGTTAATACAATGCTTTTAATTGACAGAAAATGATGAATAAATGTCGAATACAATGGTTCTTATGAAGGATACCATGTTTACGTTGAATGAAAGGTGCAGAAAACGCGGTATTTCTACCTTATGAGACGATAATAGATCAAAGTAAATCTTTCAGCACTCACCAATCATTTAAAAATTTTGCGTTTTTAGCTATCAATTTTGCGGTTACAATCTTGTTATCAGTTATTAATTTTTCCATAAATATATTATTTAGTAAGTAGTTATGCACCAGTCAATCGTAACCACGGCCCCTCCAGGTCCGGGGAATAGCGGGGACTTTGACTTTCGGTCCAGCCAAGCCCGGGTAAAACCCCCGCTCTGCGGGGTGATCTGATGGTAAAATCCCCGCAAAATGCCCCCGCACCCTCAGGGACATTCAACCGGCACTGCGGGCCACCGGGAAGGTAAAAACACGGCCCATTTCCCCGGCTATCCGCGGTATACCCCCCGGACCTTGGGGGCCGTGGTAACAATTGACTGGTGCATTAAAGGTTAATCTGTCAAAATGTATGTTTGTTACACATGTGTATGTATTGATTTTGAATAAGAGTGTCACTTTAATATTCTTTAAAACGAATTTGACTGGCTTAAACAGCATCTTATTCAAACAAAATCAAATTAATTGTTGAACAGCTGGGCCGATATTCATAAGATATCTTAAGTCATTTTCCATCTTAAGTCATTTTCCTAATTAATTATATCACTGATCATATGCAATAATATCTTAATAACATTTTATGCATTCCTTTCATTTCATATAATATCTAAAACTTTTCTTTGACTATGAAAATTTTAAGAAATCGACTTAAGTAAAGAAATGACTTGAGTGGTTTTCTCATCGCCGGCAACCCCGGTACTTTCTTCCGTTACACTTCATACATACGAAGCATGGCGTAGTTTGTATCGGGGGTATCCGACGATAGGTTTTGTGAATACCGCGCCTGCTTCATATAAACATAAGTATCTTTATAACAGGGCTAGTATTCAATATTCAACTTTAATTAGTCTAATGGTCATACATCATTGACTTCATTCACTCTATTGGTCAGTTATTATTAAAAAGTAATCCGATTAGCTACATCGTTTTTAGATCCAATTAAGACAAATATTGAATACCAGCCCTGCACTATAACACCAAATAACTTTAATGGAACCCTCTTACGGTTTGAATGTTGTTATAAACTTGCGGATTTCTGTTTAAATAGATATTTGTCAGTAACCGTTTGGTGTTTGTTTATAAATAACAATTAACAGTACTAAACTGACAAATCAATTTGAAAGCATGTTTCTAATGTGAAATTTATGACAGGGAGAAGGAGTCTCTTTAAAATGCTTACAAATAGTCCGCCTGTCTGACTACTTAATTCATGTTTGTAAACCAAGGCTCAAAATCGATACGATTAGTTTATGATCTAAATACACTTGCTCTTTTGCAATTTCATTTCGACTATGTATACTGGTTAGTTATTTCAAGAATAGAAATTAAGGATAATAGTGGTAAACATTTTAAACAGGTAAGTTGTAGGTAGCATTATGCACATTGGAATTACAGCATGGTATAGTAAAGTGTAGTTGGTAAAAAAGAATTCGTTTAATTGTTTACTAAAGCTTGCTAGAAAATATATTTGGAAATTACTACTAAGAGGAGGTACTTAATTCATCACGTAATTAAAGTATTAATACGTTTTGCTGACATTATCAGAAACAGTAATGTACAAAGATACTCATAGGCTTAAGCAGACGGTTCTGTCTTTAGGTTAAGTTCGCATGTTCAATGCCTTCCTATCAGACGAGAATAATAGTCAAGAAAAAAACAAGCACATTGTCCTTTTTTCAAATACAAAAGCAATCCCGCACAATAGCCAATTTAAATAGCAATCCCGCTATGTAGTCAAAGTTCAATTTCACAAACCGTACTTGCATTTTTCCCGCACCAACTGTCGCCCCATTCGGCTAACCGCACGAAAACACATTGTTCTTTGGCACGTGCTCCTTCCTCTGGTTTGAAGTTAATAAATGTCGGAGGAGTGAGGGTCCCAGCTAAGTACATGGTATTGTTGATCTTCGTGTATCCCAGGAAAAAAGATTCTTCTGAAAACATCACGAAATAAGACAAGAAAAGATACATTCCCAGTGATATCAATATCGCCATATCGTTTGCAACGTAGGACGTAGCCTATTGTTAGCAATAGTAATGGAAAACATATGCCGCATCCTGCATGCGAAGTGACTTCATTTATTGATAACGATAATCAGACCGCAAACGCATTTAAGGTGAAACGCGACTTTGATTTTTTTTCGAGGTACTGTCTGAGCGTGATCGTTTTCACAAGACGCACTTGACGTTGAAATTTCATAGCTGTAAACGAAGAATTGATGAAAATATCGGTCATTGTAGCTGGAACGCAAAAATATGACAGACGTCTCAAAATTGACGTCAGTGGCATATTTTGAAGACTCGTAGATTCAAAACTGTTCCGAATATTGAAAAAGTAAAAACAGTCCCTAATTGGGCATATGCTCTTCTATTCCTATACATATATATAATTTTACGACAGTAACCCGAAAAAAAATCATTGTCGCGTTCCACCGTAAATGTGTGTGCGGTCTATATATGATGGTCTCTAGTTCAGTGTCGTTTGGGCCCACACCTGGCCCCTCTCAACAGGGTTTATATTTTAATGTTTGACAACACTACTGGGATAGTCGCTGTAGTTTATATTGTATTAATGACACGTGATTATATATTAAGATATTAACATTAATTAAAATAATAAGTAAATTACTTATATATTTTTAAGAATGTTCCATTCACATTGTTTGAAGATTTATTGATTTATATTTATTTTCGACAAACGACACACAAAATAACGGTCCAAATATAAAGTTATAACATAGTCCGTACCTGAATAATTACATTAAGGAATAGCTTATTAGACTTTTAAAAAATATTTAGAAATTGAAACACACCTCCTGTAGCAGGTTTCAATGTATAGGCCAAGAAGTTATTTTCTTCTATTGATTCCACATACACGGCATGCGCTCCCATGGTAACACATTCATCCTGAAGAAAGCAAAATGATAATGATTTTACAAAACTTGCTTACTCAAAATAATTTGTCAATGATCCATCCTTTGTAGTTCGCCCTCAAATGAGTTTGAAAAAATGAGAAAGTATCCCCAAAATCTCTTTTTAATTTTATTTCTATAGTAAATCAAAAATGAACTTGTCGGATGAAAATACACGATAATCAAAACCAAAACGTAATTAGAAAAACATTCAGGTCCTCACATAAATGTTCAAGCATCGAAGAGCACACGTTCAACAGACGAAGAGATGTTTAACACAAACACATAATACAAATTAAACACATCTGAATACTGAAGTTACTCATATGATGGAATTCGTTAGATGCATCCGTCAGAGTGTAACAGGAATACTGGAAACTCCACCAACCTTCCGGGTAACTTCCTGGAATGTTTGAAATTGGTTAAATTTTTCATGGATCAAAAATGTTGTGTACGATTGTATGTAGTAACAACAGTATGGTTTCACAAAATCTTGTTTACTAAATATTTAAAGCTTTTCGAATTTCCCAACAACAACAGCGTTTCACAAAAACTATTTAATAGGTAAAGATTTTTGAACATCCCAAGAACAACACGGTTTAACAAACACAGTGCTAAGTATTTTATGTCTGAATTTCAAACAACACCATCCTTTCACGTAAAAATGTATATTTATTTTTTTACTTTTTTGTAACGTTTGTGTCGAAACATTTATTAAGGTCACTTGTGTGCATAGTTGAGCAAAACCTTACCCTGGAGTGGTCTGAGATGCTTGGTGTTTACATAAGCAGGCGCGGGTCTGTCGGCGTAATGATTGAAAATCTTGCTGCACAAAGTACATGTACCTTCATCTTCTCCGTAAAAGACAGACCTGCATCTGTCGTCAAATTCACAATCCATCACACATTTTATTATAGACGAGACAGCCACAATACGAGTCATATTCGCCTCCGCTATGCACGTATGGTTATCAAATAGTTCCATATGTATGTATTTTTCAAATCGAGCACCGTTGCCGCAATTTAATAACAATGTTAAAAGTACGAAACATATCGTAACTAAAACTTGTATCAAGAAATACATTGATGGCATGCTTGTTAGTTCAACTCTGAATGTCATTTGTGATATTTGCTATGTCCGTATCTAATGAATTCTTTGACGGAACAGAAAAGGCAAAAAAGTTAACCAATTATTTAAAGGCACTATTTAAAAGGCTTAGGCAATGACATTCGATGTTGAATTTAACAGAAAGAACGCAACTTTTTTTATTTGTGCCATGAGAATAGTTGTCTATATTTTGAAATTGTTTCTTTATTGCAAAATGGTATCACTGGCGTTGTTGAATAAAACAAAAACAAAAACAATGAAGCTATTTTTATTTGAGCGAAGAGAAATATTTTTTATTTAATTTTTGTACTTTCGATTTTTTTTTTTGCATAATGATATCACTGGCGAATGTCATCGGATCTCGAGACCTTTAAAAGTATTAATCTAACAACACAAAAACCAATATAACGTTAACAGTATTTGTTATCGGTTAACCTCATGGAAATACATATGAGTTTTGCAATTCATGTTGTATTCACTCTAACAACATCTTAACATGTTCGTTAATGGGCAACTTGTATATGATACTTAGTTTGGTAAACGCCCGACCAACTATAATGAAAGTATAGGGACAAGCCAAGTAGCCTTACCATTTACAATTTCAAACATCCCGTTGAAATGCACAAAGGATCATGGTCAAAACCCAACCAAAGCCGTACTTGACTGCATGATCCTAAAACTGTCCATTTTCCGGTACTAAATAAATCACCTTAGAACTCCCAGAATGCACCGTGGTTTTCAAACTTTTCTGAGGGGCAATGCCCCCGAAACCTCCTAGCACCATTATGAATTCATATGGGTAGAGGGCTAGCTACGCCCTGTTATCCTTAGACATACATTAGTGATTTCATTCAGTGTATTGGTCAATTAATTGTACAGTCCAATTAAAAACCTCAGATTAAACTCTTTAATATAAGTTTCATCTTGTAATTTGGTAATTAAATAATACCACTGGAGCAGGGAAAGTTATCAAAATACTCTGGGCCAGGGTGTTACAGGTTACCAAATATCCGTTTGGTAACAATCCGGCCACCCATGCTCACTGGAACTACAAAAGTCCCGTCTGTCGGGAATTAACATTGTATAAAGTCCCCTATTTGACCGCCCCCTCAACCCGGTGGGGCAAAATATTCAAAAGTACGAAGGTACATAAGGCCATGATTACTCTGGTCCAACAATTTTTGTATGTCATGTCTGTACATTGCTTTTGGTGGTTGTTGCATAGTGTTTTTAATAGAATAAACAATAATATGATGAACTGTGCTTCAACTTGGTAGGCATAATATGTTTTATTTGGTATTTTGAATTCCCAGCAGAAAGTAGTCATGACGAAAATTAATTAAAAATTCACGTCGATAACGTATATGTATATACTTATTATTCTTAAAAGGGACCTAAAACAATGTCCCTCAATAAACCATACCGTGTCAATTTGTTATTCTTTGTTTCATTGACATCCCACCTCAGCAATATGTCACTTATTGTATTTTAAATGGACCTGAAACAGTGTACTTCATTAAAATTTACTGCGATAATATATCATGCTTTATTGTTCAGACATCACTAATTGGTGGACTGGTTCACTTATTGTATTTTAAATGGACCTAAAACAATGCACTTCAATCAAATTGACTGAGTCAGTAATTTCTCTAAGGATCACATGGTTTAATAATAACAGTCGTCACATGTTCGCAATATATCATAGAGTTGACAAAAGCTTCTTTCTTTCATTGATCAACCAATGAAAATGGTTATCATAATGGTAAAGAACTTTAGCTTTCATACAATTACAAAAACACTGAACTGGTTACAGGGTTACCCTCACGAGATTACTTTCTATCAATAATGGCCCGATTATTCAGAATTTTGTTAAAAATAGCAACGTGGTAAACAACATCGTTGTTGACTTTCAAACGTGAAACGTTTGATAATGTGCTCATTTAACTAGATAAGACAAGTAAAGCTAAAACAGCTGAGTCATAGCTTGTTACAAATATTGCTGGTCACATATATGTTAATAAGACAAACACAGCTAAAACTGCTGAGTCATAGCTTGTAACAAATATTGCTGATCACATATATGTAAATAAGACAAGTAAAGATAAAAAGCTGATTCCTAGCTTGTTACAAATATTGCTGATCACATATATGTAAATAAGACAAGTAAAGCTAAAACAGCTGAGTCATAGCTTGTTACAAATATTGCTGATCACATATATGTAAATAAGACAATTACAGCTAAACCAGCTGAGTCATAGCTTGTTACAATGTTGCTGGTCACATATATGTAAATAAGACAATTACAGCTAAACCAGCTGAGTCATAGCTTGTTACAAATATTGCTGATCACATATATGTAAATAAGACAATTAAAGCTAAACCAGCTGAGTCATAACGTGTTACAAATATTGCTGATCACATATATGTAAATAAGACAATTACAGCTAAACCAGCTGAGTCATAGATTGTTACAAATATTGCTGATCACATATATGTAAATAAGACAAGTACAGCTAAATCTGCTGATTCATAGCTTGTTACAAATATTGCTGATCACATATATGTAAGTAAGACAAGCACAGCTAAAACAGCTGAGTCATAGCGTGTTACAAATATTGCTGATCACATATATGTAAATAAGACAAGCACAGCTTAAACAGCTTAGTCATACCTAGTTTCAAATATTGCTGATCACATATATGTAAATAAGACAAGCACAGCTTAAACAGCTGAGTCATACCTAGTTTCAATTATTGCTTATCACATATATGTAAATAAGACAAGCACAGCTTAAACAGCTGAGTCATACCTAGTTTCAAATATTGCTTATCACATATATGTAAGTAAGACAAGTCCAGCTGAAACAGATAAGACAAGTACAGCTAAAACAGCTGATTCATAGCTTGTTACATATATTGCCGATCACATTTGTGTCCATTAAACTTCCAGAGCAGTTATGCTATGAACAATTAACAACGACGAAGTCAACAACGTTGTTTTCTTGAACTAAGTTCTCAATAATCGCCCAATGTATTAATGATTAAGCGGAATGGTTCGCGGAGAATATATTATAAAACTCACAAACAAATAATAGAAGGTATTATACTGTAAGATACCAAGGTGCAATAAGAGAATATAAGAATCTTCTGATTCCTGCAATCATTAATTTCCATAAACAAAACATATGTGTAAATTCTTTATCACTAAGTCTTTTACCACGTTGAAATTACAATCGTTTTTTAAAACACTCACCATTAAGGAGTATTTTGTACTATTTACTTATGAAAAAGAAGTCTAACACATGCATAGCTAGATCCAACGGATTCAAGAGATAAATGACTATGATTGTGCAATGGCTTCTTGCTTTGAGTTTATGAAGGTCTGCCGGTGCACATTAACTGCATTCAATGTTGACTTGACCTCGCCTCGACGCCATCAGGACTTAAAGGTTTTAAATGTCATAGGTGAATAGGTAAATGTCGAGAGGTGTCTAGCTGTAATTCCCAGTCACATATAGGATATTAGGAGAGTTGAAAAAAGAGAGTGAGAAACAAGGAATTCCGGGTGCGATTCAATATCTCTTTTTGAGAAAAGACTTTTAAGTTTATTTACGTGTCCAGTGTAAAGCATGATCCATCGATACAGATGAGCAAATGGTAATTTAAATTGGCTGGCGTAAATACTTTATTTCATTGTTATATTTGCATGAGCTAGAAATCACTCAAAAAAGCTCATTTTCTTTGCACCACCGGTAAGCGGTTGAGCTGGCGTTAAGTATGCTTTTACTGGTAGGAAAAATCCATTGATTGACTTATTGGTGGGAACAATTTAAATATTTTTCAACATATTGTTTCAGTGCATTGAAATATAGATAGAGGCGCTATGTACAAACAATGTATGATGTGTCTGAATAGCTTAAACGACACGCGTTTTAAATGCGTGTATGAGTACTTTTCTAAGATGGTGTTTACATGTTCTGGATTGCAAACAGCAGATCCGGTAAAATAGGGGCTAGGTTCCATTACGTTTTTAAGAATGGTGAGATATAATTATTTTTACGCGTTAAAATACATCAAGAGTTGATTTAATAATAATAATAATAATGAACAGAAATCTGGATTAACACCAAAACCTTATGTTCACAGTTCAATTTTACGAAATGTCTTATTGACGTCATAGCTGGTAAATAATTTAAATTCCCTTTAACTGAAAATAAAACCAAGCTCGATTTCAATGAGGCTATAGTTTAGTTTAAACTTATTTATTTTACAACGATTGTGAAACTAGCAACTTATATAAATCACTCTCGTTGGCACGATGTTGCGCGATAGTGTGGTCTTGTGTTGTGGGGGAAACCTGAGTACCCGGAGAAAACCCACTTTTCCGACTTGGTGACCACAAACCAAACTCACATGCGCCCTTTAGTCTATAGTTATAGACTATAGTTTAAGCGGTATAACGGCCACCACAGGTCCGGGGGTATACCGGGGATTGCCGGGGAAATGGGCCGTGTTTTTACCTTCCATGTGGCTCCGCAGTGACGGGTTAATGCGGTGATTTTGTATTCGCGCCAAATATAGCGCGGAATGTGCCTTACTTAGGGTCCCTGGGGTGCGGGGGCATTTGGCGGGGATTTTACCATCAGTTCGTTCCTGCAGGGCGTGGGTTTAATCCGGGCTTGGCTGGACCGAAAGTCAAAGTCCCCGCTATTCATCGGACCTGGAGGAGCCGTGGTAACAATTGACTGGTGCATAAGAACTATGCCATAGGGGATACCTACGCACGTCGGAGTGTGGATTATTTACCCTCGCCTTCGGATCAGACCGATCCGCGACCAATAGTGCAAACTCCGATTCGTAAATAGACTGCGGCGTAGCGTAATAGATCGGCTACAGGATTCTGGCGATCGGAAGAACTGTGATTGTGGGGTTGGCCACAAATCATAGATAAATTGTGTTGTTTCTTCTGTGCAAATCTTACTGCGATTCAAAACCCTCGCTCACGTCTATCGGTCTCAATTATGTTCCAGTCAATTGTAACCACGCCCCCCCCCCCCCCAGGTCGGGGGGTATACCGGGGATAGCGGGGGAAATGGGCCTTGTTTTTACCTTCCAAGTGGCCCCGCAGTGTCGAGTGTATGTGGTGGTTTAGTTTTTGCGCCAAAAAAGCGGGGAATGGGCCTTACCTAGGATGTCCCCGGGTTTCGGGGGCATTTTGCGGGGATTTTACCAGCAGCGTGTCCCCGCAGGGCGGGTATTTTTACTGGAATTGGCTGGACCGAATGTAAAAATCCGCGATATTCCCCGGATCTGGGGGTGGGGGGGGGGGGCGTGGTTACAATTGACTGGTGCATTAATGGTCAAGAACGACCTACCATGGACGTTTCATGGCCTTTGTTCAAACAATTTAATGTTCAGTTTCTATACCAGATTCGGAAACATTTCAGCCATTTTTCATCGAAAACAACCTCGTCTTACAATGGAAGAAATCTTTATATTTAACTACCGTGCAAATAGATCGTGTAATATTTTCAATTTCGCAGTTAAAATTGATGACTTTACTGTTGGGAATCTTAATAACATATGCAATAATAAGCTTCACTGGCAATCAATTTAAACTAAAAGTGTAAACAATACACGTAAAAAAGGCTACAATTAATGAAAACTATTATATCAAATTTTACCAACTTCTTCTACTGATGTACCGGCATACATCCGGGGTTGTTTTTGATGAAAAATGGCCGAGGTGTTCCGAATGTTCATACCATCATTGAAACTCCTAAAACTACATGTACATTGGGAACCTATAATTTAGATAGAATACTACCATTCGGCGGACAGTGATCCAACACGTGTGTTAAAACACAATATAGTTAAAGTGACACTCTTATTCAAAACCAATAGATACACATGTATAACAAACATCAATTTTGAGTTAGTTTAAACTTTATTTAATTTTACAACGATTGTGAAACAAGCTATTACAACTTATATTAATCACTCTCGTTGGCACGATGTTGCGCGAGAGTATGGCCTCGTGTCGTGGGGGAAACCGGAGTACCCGGAGAAAACCCACTTTTCCGGCATGGTGACCACTAACCAAACTCACATGCACCCAGGCCGGGAATCGAACCCGGGTCGCTTTGGTGAGAAGCGAGTGCGCTGACCACTGCGCTAACCGGACAACCATGAAATGAATTTTGAGTTATAAAGCTTTAACTACCTACTAAATAATGCATTTATGGAAAATATTAATTACTGATAACAAGATTGTAACAGTGTATTTAATAGCTGAAAACCCAAAATTATTAAATGATTGGTGAATGCTAAAATATGTATAGCCCCATAATGTAGAAATGCCTTGTTTTCTTATTTTGGAGTAATAATGCATCTTTAAAATGGGCAAACGACCATCAGAAGAACAGGCATGTTTAATGCTTTAAATTAGCTGACTGCTTTATCGACGTTTTTGAAAAAAGAGTTGTTGATAATCGCTTCAATGTGTTAATGTGTGCATAAAAACAGTTAATTTGTCATTGTTTTAGGAGAAAATGCATGTATACATTGAAATAGGATTCAATTTTAGGCCGCTAGGCCGCCAGGCCGCTAATTTCACGCCGCTTGGCCGTTAGGCCGCTGAAGTGCTTGATCGACATTTTTGAAAAAAAAAGATAAAAACGCTGCAGAGTGATAACTTGTGCATAAAACAGTTAATTATAATTGTTTTAAATTAAAACGTGTAGAAAAATGTTCTGAATATAAAACAATTTAAGGCCGCTATGCAACTGCATGAATAAAAAACTGATTTATCATTGTTTTAAAAAAAAAAACGCATTAACAATTGCTTGGAAATAGGAGAAAAAAATAGGCCGCCAGGCCGCTAGGCCGCTAACTTCACGCCGCTAGGCCGCTAACTTCACGTACATCAAATTTTTGCGTAAATATCTGCAAACCAATGATATAAGATTACTGCCCAAAAAATTCAGATCGTAGATTTTTATATTTCCGTTCGAAAATTAATGTTTTATGGCTTAAACCGTTACTAACGGTTTTAAGAAAAATGCATAAAACATCAATTTTTAAACTTAAATATAAAAATCTACGATCTAATTTTTTGTCAGCAGTCTTATATAACTGGTTCCCATGGCTATTTGCAAAAATTGGCTCGTTCCAAGACAAAAAATAAAAAAAAAGTTGTCAAAACGTTCAATCTGTGAGAGTGCAGCTTTAAAGGGTTTTGGCGGTTTGGAAACCTGTTCTGAAAAAATTTCCTTGAAGTAACAAATCCATGGTTTTGTGTACAACTTAAACCACATGATAGAGCCTCTGCATGTAGCCATTTTTTCTAAATTTCTTCAAAACAATTTGTGCATTCAAACAGTTAATATGTCATTGTTTTAGAAGAAAATGCATGTATACATGCTTTGAAATAGGAAACCATTTTAGGCCGCTAGGCCGCTAAATTCACGCCACTAGGCCGCTAGGCCGCTGAAGTACTCAATCGACTTTTTTGGACAAAAAAATGAAAAACGCTAACTTCACGTCGCTAGACCGCTAACTTCACGTACATAAAAATCTGCTTTTTGCAAGACAAAAAATAAAAAAGTTGCAAAAATGGTATATCTGTGAGAAAGCAATTTTATAACCAAAACTGAAACTAGTTTGGTATTGATCTACTAAAACGCCATTTGTATTCTATTAGAACATACTTTACTATAACTGACTTTGGCATAACTCAAACATCCAGTGTATCGGTGCTTTATACCGATCATGTGAAAAGAACCAAGAGATTATATGCGCAAAGAACAAGGGTATCGCACCCTGACCTCCTTGTAATTGGTCTTTTTTTTCATTAAATCTTCCAATACCGGGAATTGCAGACGCGTGCGTATGACATTTTGACACAATTTCAATCGTTAATATGCCCTCCTCTCAGTATGACATTGACATAAAGCAATAACGTATTTGTACCAACTCAATTCACAACATTTCATTGCTATATATATATAGAGAGAGAAACACTAATTCAAGGGCCAGCTAAAAGAATTAGGTTGGTCAATATATACATATGTACGTTCAACAAAACTCGTTTTTATGTTTAAAAGTCATCCAACGTCTTTAGAAGCGTACCCTTCGTTCCACAAACTCAGGCGACGAAGCTCCGTGGGGGGTGGGGGCAGAAATGACTCCAGGGGCATAATTTAAACAAACTTTACGTGTAAATTTGGCTAATAATAGACTTCGCTCATGTAGACTTGGCTAAAAATAGACTTAGCTAAAAATAGCATTTTTTATACTTTCAAGACCCATAATCCAGGCATGCATGGGCAGATCTGGCTGGTTTTCAAAAGGTACCGAGTTCTAATGGATATCTAAATACTGTACAAGTTTCATCGAGATACAATCTAAACTGAAGACTGTATCATGTTCACAAGCAATTGTTTACAGACAAACTGATTTTTTATACTTTCAAGGCCCATAATCAAGGCAAGCATGGGCGGATCTGGCTGGTTTTCGAAAGGAACCGAGCTCTAATGGATATCTAAATACTGTACAAGTTTCATCGATATACAATCAAAACTGAAAACTGTATCGTGTTCACAAGCTAGTGTTTACACAATAGCATTTTTTATATTATCAAGGGCCATAATCTAGGCATGCATGGGCAGATCTGGCTGGTTTTCGAAAGGAACCGAGCTCTAATGGATATCTAGATACTGTACAAGTTTCATCAAGATACAATCAAAACTGAAGACTGTATCGTGTTCACAAGCAATTGTTTACAGACGCACGGACGCACGAACGCACGGACGCACATACTACGTACACATTACCATCGCATAAGCTCTTCTGGCCTTTGGCCAGTAGTGCTAAAAAAAAAGAAAATTGTTGAAAACTGACATTAACTTGGCATCGATGTGTACAATGCATTGAAACTTACTAACTGAAGAACCACATACTTTACAATTTATTCAAGTTTAGCAGTTATTTCGTATTTTTACAATAAAAAGATTACTGGGTATGTCTACCAGGTAGAATTCATTTCTTATGCGTGATTGGCTAGTCGGTATTGTCACGTGATATTACCGAGGTAGGTGTTTAGATTAATTATGTCACCCAATTAGAGTAAGCCGTCGTATCTCAGTGGATACGACGCTGGACTGCAATTTTGGCGACACCGGTTCGAACCAGGTCTCCGACATTTTTTTTTTTCATTTTGGTACTTTTTTTGAAATTATGATATCAAAGCGTAACACATTCTATTAGATAATTGTCCTGAGATTCGTTACAGAAACAAAAAATTTTGTTGCTGCCAAACTGGTGTACAGTCCCTTTAATGTATATTGAGTTATATACTTGAATTATGATACACATTGAAGGATTTTACAACGTAGGAGCCACAGGCGCATGAATCATTGCTTGTCACTTAAGTGTTGATTAAAATCATTTTGGGTACATATAATGAGATAAATAACACATCTAAAAATGTTTAGTGCCTTTGATATGCAAGAAAGAAACAAGTTATGTAGCTAAAAGCTACCGGATTTCACGGTAGAGTCCAGTTTTATTCAAATTTATAAACAAACCATATTTAAATAGGTGACATGAAAAGAGGAGTCAATTCCCTTTTAAATGGTATGCGATATGTTGATATTACTATATTGTCTTTAGACAAACAAGCATTATTCAATGTCCCATTCTCGATCGTTCTATTTCTGAAGTCGGCAACTGTACAGCAAATTACAATCTTCAATGTGTTACCGTGTAAACAGCACTACACACAGAAATATTTAGTCATTTAATGTTTCTGTGTATACATAATACTCCATTCCGAAATATCACAAAATGACTAACACCACACTATTAGAACAGCCGTATCAGTCTTCAAATTCTTAAATCCACTTTAAAATTTTGTTTCAGGCGGCCATTTTCCTGACAAGCGCTCAGATGATGGCCTAGATTCTGACCCACCCCCAAAGAAGAGCGCTTGACCTCAATATCGGTGATGTGGCGCACGTTCGAGCCGGTACAAAGATGTTTATATGTACATGTCAATGCCATCATATAAGCGCTTGTCAGGAAAATGGCCGCCTCATGCAATTTTAAAGTGGATTTATTGATTCAGACGACTGTGGTAAATGCCTTGAGTTTGGTCAAATTGGGCTTGAAATTAATGTTACCTGTTTTCACGATTTGCAATAAAAAGTAGTGCCAACATCATCTTCGGCAACCACGGTACTTCCTTCCGGGGGACAACTGACTGACAAAATCTTGTTTTAATGAATATGCATGAGGCAGGAGAGACAATAATTCGCATGTTACACGCAGATATTATTCAATAACTTTATACTGTCAGTAGCCTCTATGGCCGTGTGGTTTGGAATACTGCCAAATAGAATTGTACTGGGAAGGCGGACCTGGTTCCACTCCGGCAATCGCCAGAATATTTTTCAACCGTAAAGCATCTGGTACTCTGCGGAACCAATGAAACTGCCTCTTATTTTAATTATTCATGATAAGAAGAATTTCCTAGCCAAATTGCTCACGGTTCACAACGAAGCATAGCGTAAATTGTGTATCGGGGATATACGGCGATGTGCAAACATAAACAATGGAGCAAGGGATATGTTGTATAACTGAACTATCCCAAATACTTAAAATTAAGTATTTTAAATTGACCTTACCACCGGGATGCGCTGACATATTGGTCCTCGAGTGGACTGGTGTCGGTTACATGTACATCTAGGTCATTGTAAATCTGGCTCTATTCTCCACTTAGTGTTCCAACGATTAAACCATTTTGGAGCTGGTGTGACATATCTTGTGATGTAGTCTGGAGTTTCTTCCCTTACACTATCACTGTATGGAACATTAGTAAGCAGGGAACCAGACAATCTTGTGATGTAGAATTTGTTTTAGTTACACATGGGTTCGTTATAGGATAGATAATGAAAGAAATTAACTGACTCTGATTTTGAAACGACACATTACAAAAAGTAATTGCCGTATGTTTTATGTGTTAAACATTTGTACACATTTATTTAACAAGAGCTGTCCTCGGACAGCGCGCTCAACTATTCATTGCTTTGTCATTGAAATGAATACAATAATGGTGTAATATGTGCCTGTCAAAAGCAATAAAAAAGAAAACAAGAACTTCTTAAATGCGACGAAACCAGGTTTTCAATGATCGACAGAAAACTTAAGCCTTTGTTCTGAGATTCAGTTTTAAGTTTTCTTTAATTTTAATAACAGTACAAGTGAACATGACATTGACCCTGGGGGCCTAAAATGCATTCCATGGGATTCCTCCACAAACTTTTCCTACAAACCAAGTTCGGTCACAATTTGTCTCCCCTAATTAAAGTTATTCGGTACCAAATGATTATCTATTTCAATACCAGTGACCTTGACCCTAGGGGCCTCAAACGCAACCCCATGAAAGATCTCCGTATTAACACTTCATATATACCACGTTTGGTCGTAATATGCAGTGGCGTAGCTACATATAGGCCTTGTAGGCCTGGGCCTAAAACTTTTTTGAAAAATAACAAAATTTTAATAACCCCAAAATGCAATAAACACTTATAACAACTCAAAAGATGTATATAAAGCTATTATAACATTAGCAAGTTTGGTGTTTATTTAAACTATGTGCTGGGTGTATTGTTTGATTTTATTGTAATCATTGCATATATATTTAAGTTTGTGTAATGTGCATATAAAATGGATGGCATTGTGCATGTAGAACCACCGGGCCTACAAGTGTCTTTAGACTTAGCTATTATGTAAACCCTATCTAAAGATATTCAGTACCAACTTTTTCTATTTTTAGTAACAGTGACCTTGACCCTAGGGGCCCGAAACGTAATCCCATGGAAGATCTCCATAAACACTTCCTATATACCCATTTTGGTCACAATATGTCAAAACCTTTACTTTCGGAGCTTAAAACACAATCCCATAAATGTTCTCTATAAACTTTTCCTTTATACCAAGTTTGGTCACAACTCAAGTTATCCAGTTCAAACCATTTTTCTATTTAAGTAACGGAGACCTTGACCCTAGGGGCCCCGAACGCAATGCCATAAAATGTGTCCATAAACACTTCCTATATGCCAAGTTTCGTCACCATATGTTAAAGCTAACTGAAAATATCTGATACAATAGGTGAGTTTGACCCGCTCTCATTCTGGCCAGCCCCAACAGTGGTATATGTCATTCTAATAAAAAGGTTTCACTTTCTTAAAAAAACATAAATATGTGCATGTCAAAGGAAATAAACAAGAGGGCCATGATGGCCCTAAATCGCTCACCTGAGAGAAAGTGTTTGACCTTTGTACACATGGTCCAAATGTCAAAATTGTAGCTTAAGAATAAGAAAGTAGGTCAAAAGGTCACCTGCCGATGTCAATATTGATGTTTGCTTTCAAAACTGTTACATGCTCGAAATTTCATTACAGTAGGTTCAAGAATATATATGCGTGTGTGTGCGTGCGTGTGTGTATATGTTTTTGTAAAATGTATTCAGCATTGAAATGTTTACAAAATATCATTTTTGTTGCCTTTTATGTAAACATTCTATGTAGAAACTAAATAAGAAAAAGGTTCAAAAATATGAAATTAGGTCAAAAAGTCACATTTAAGGTCATCAAAGCACAGCATTGATATTTGCATTCAAAACTGTACACATGGTCCAAATGTCATTGAAGTAGCTTCCAATTGAAGAAAGTAGGTCAAACTGTCACAGTCAATGTCATCCGAGGATAGCATTGATATTTGTTTGTAAAATTGTTGTAAAATTTCATTACTGCAGCTTAAAAAATGACAAAGTAGGTCAAAAGGTCATAGTCATCCAATGTCAACATAGATTTTTATTTAAAAAACTGTACACATGGTTCAATTTTCATTGCTGTAACTTCAAAAACAAGATAGTAGGTCAAAATGTCACAGTCAAAGTCATCCAAGGGAAACATTGATATTTGTTTTTAAAACTCTACACATTTAATTGATGTAGCTTCAAAAAAGAAGGTAGGTGAAAAGCACACAGATAAGGTCATATAAGCACAACATTGATAGTTGTTTTCAAAATTGTGAACAAGGTCCAAATTTCTTTGCTGTAGCTTGAATAAAAAAAAGTTGGTCAAAAGGTCTCAGTCAAGATCTCCCAAGGATGACATTGATTTGTTTTTGAAAAATGTACACATGGTCCAAATTTCATTGCTGCAGCCTTAAAAATAAGAAAGTAGGTCACATTGATATGTTTTCAAAACTCTACACAAGGTCAAAATTCCATTGCTATAACTTCAAAAATCAGAAATGCCAAGGTCATCTAAGGACAATATTAATATCTGTTTAAAAAACTGTACACATGGTCCAAATTCCAAGGTCATAGGAGGAATATATTGATATTTGTTTTTAAAACTCTACACATTGCCCAAATTACATTGCTGTAGCTTCAAAAATGAGAAAGAAGGTCAAAGGTCACAGTCAAGGTCATCCGAAGGCAACATTGATATTTGTTTTCAAAATTATACACATGGTCCACATTTCATTGCTGTAGCTTCAAAAATAAGAAAGTAGGTCAAAAGGTCACAGCCAAGGTCATTGAAGCACAACTTTGATATTTGTTTTCAAAATTGTGAACATGGTCCAAATATCTTTGCTTTAGCTTCAAAAATAAGAGTAGGTAAAAGGTGATGGGACCGGTTTTGACTCCAGATGCATAATTTGCACTATCTTGGCGGAGGACCACTATACGATGCTAGTTACGAATTATAATATGTCTGGGCATAGCTGTTTAGAAAAAAAAATCCAAGAACTCCCTACATAAGTCAACAGAAATCATCGGTCGTGGCCAGTTTTGACCACAGGGGCATACTTTGATGTTCACACGCAATTGTTTGAAGTACAGACACACGAATGACGGACAGTGCACCATCCAATAAAATCAACAATCTACATTTACAAGTCTGAACATGATGTAACTACATACAGGTCAATCAAGAGTAGGACTCTACCTCCAAGATATATTTTGTTTCTAAAATAGACAATAATCTCCAACAGAAGACATCATAGCAGGATTTTCTACCCATGCTTAAAGAGTAAACTTTACATAATTATCAGATTTTAACAAAATGCGTTCATAGTAAACTTGCAACCTACGGAGTTGGGCCAATTTTGACCCCAGGTGCATGATTTAAACAAACTTGGTACAATGAGAACCACTAGACAATGTTACACATAAATTTCTAAGCTCATGGTTTTTGTCAAGAAGAATTTTCTAGTTTTTCCTTTAGGTTGCCATGGCATCCAGAGTTCTGCATGGAATTCATCTCTTTGAACAATTTTGAAAGAGCACCACCCAAGGAACATTCCTAAAAAGTTTCTATAAACTTGTCCAGGCGGTTTAGGAGAAGATGATGCTTATATGCAATTGTTGACGCCGGACGACGGATGCCGGACATAGACCGATCACAATAGTCACCTTGAGCACTTTGTGTACCAAGCTTGGTTAAGATTTGTGAACCCTGACTAAAGTTACACAGTTTCTACTGTTTTTCTATTTTTAGCAACAGTGACCTTAACCCTAGGAACCCCAAACGCAATCCCATGAAAGGTATCCATAAACTCTTCCTTTATACCAAGTTTGGTCAAGATATGTCAACCCTAACTAAAGTTATCAGTTTCAACCATTTTTCTATTTTTAGTAACAGTGACCTTGACCTTGACTCTAGGGACCCCAAACACAACCCCATGAATAGTATCATTAAACTATTCCTTTATACCAAGTTGGGTCAAGATATGTCAACCCTTACTAAAGTTATTCAGTTCCAACTGTTGTTTTCTATTTTTAGTAACAGTGACCTTGAACTTGACCATAGGGACCCCAAACGCAATCACATGAAAGATATCCATAAACAGTTGCTTTATACTAAGTTGGGTCAAGATATGTGAACCCTTACTAAAGTGATTCAGTTTCAACCATTCTTCTACTTTTAGTAACAGTAACCTTGACCTTAACCCTAGAAGCCATATACGCAATCCCATGAAAGGTCTCCATAAACGCTTCCTATATACCAAGTTTGGCCAAGATATGTGAACCCTGACTCAAGTTATTCAGTTTCAACCACTCTTCTATTTTAGTAACTGTGACCTTGACCCTAGGGGCCCTAAACGCAATCCCATGAAAGGTATCCATAAACTCTTCCTTTATACCAAGTTTGGTCAAGATATGTCAACCCTTACTTAAGTTATTCATTTTTAATCATTTTTCTATATTTAGTAACAGTGACCTTGCCCTTGAATCTAGGGACCCCAAACGCAATCCCATGAAATATATACATAAACTCTTCCTATAGACAAAGTTTGGTCAAGATATGTCAACCCTTACTGAAATTATTCAGTTTCATAGGTGAGTTTGACGCCGCCCGGCCGCCCGCCCGAACAACGTTCGTCATTCTAATAACTAGGATTCATTATGTGAAAACCTGGATAAAAATTGCGATCTGATCTTTTGTCTGCAGTCTTCTATTACTGGTTTCCAGACATAAGGCAAAAAATAGCTCATTCAATGAAAAAAAAAATGAAAAATTCAAAACGGTCAATCTGTAAGAGTGCAGCTTTAAGGCATTCAAAGAACAACTAAGCACATATTTTGTTCAGCTTTTTTATTTTTTCACTGATACTCCTGTGACAGGACAAATCAGCTTCCAGCTTTTACTAACAAATACAGTGACAGATAATGTGGGGCCACTTCACAGGTAATACTGCTGTATAAAGGCTAAGAAAAAATGCAGAAAAAGATTAAGAGTAACGTATCTAGATGCACACAAATAAATTTATATAGGATCCAATTGTGAGATGCACACAAATAAATTTATATAGGATCCGTTTGTGAGATGCACACAAATATATTTATAAAGGATCCGATTGTGAGATGCACACAAATAAATTTATATAAGATCAGATTGATAAAACATATGATCAACCAAACAGTCAATCCCATATATACTATCGGAACAATACATAACAAAAGTACAATAAGTTATTCAACTATTCAAAAATAAATGACATGCAAATATTCTGAGACCTTGATTTTGGCACTTCTTGTGCAGATGTCAGAATATTAGAAAGTGACTTGCATTTTTTTTTTTAAATATTAATAAGAACAATCTGCAGGAATTTTTCATCAAAGGGACATGTCGCTCTTAATAATATCATTTTAACATAGTTTTGGGAATTAAATGTTAATCTAATTGAAATTTACTCTATTGAAATGCCAAGGTCCTCTCTAGTGTAGTCTATATCTGTGTATAAGGAGAATAGGGGAAAACAGGCGTTGCAGAGTGAATTCCAATGCTAATTTGTTGTGGTTGTTTTTTTCAGTCAAAAAAAGGGGCATAACTCCAGTGGCGTTAATATTTGTATATCAGGAGAAAAGGGGGGTAAAAAGCAATACTTGTTACATTTTGAAACAAGAGCTACAGAGTGAATGCCAATGCTAATTTGTAGTGCGTGTTTTTTCCGTCAAAAAAGGGGCAGCACTCCAGTGGCATTAATATTTGTATATCAGGAGAAAAGGCAATACTTGTTACATTTTGAAACAAGAGCGTTGCTGTGCGAACGCCAATTCTACCATCTACTGTTATTTCGATTAAAAAAGGGTCATTACTGGACAATTATCAAAGACAAAGTTATGGAAATTGCATCACCATGAGTGTAATGTTTATGGCAAGATGTTTACCAAGTTTCATAGGAATAATCTTATACGGTCATTAATTTATGGTCAAGGTTAAAGTTTTGGCACAAATGCACAGACGACCACATCAAGGCTTTCAAAATACAGTTGAACATCGTTGGCTCGAACTCGCTTGGCTCAAATTCCTCGTTGGCACGAACTGGATGTTAAGGACCAATCTATACATACTGAAGGTAAGCAATCTTTAATTTGGCTCAAACTTTTCGAGGCTCGATGTATTTTAGTCAGTCCTTATGTGTTCATGTCAACAAGGTTCGATTGTATTTATAAATACAGACGAGCTAATAATTCTAAATACTAGATGAATATAACATGGCTTATCAGCAATGTCATAGAATCAGAAAATATAGATTGAGATTCAGATGAGAAGAAGATGAGAATGTTTTATACAGCAGTACCAGTGTCAAGCTGGCACACATACCTGTTGCATAAGTTAAAATCATAAATTTACTTTACAAAATAAAAATTGCTCCACACAATGTCAGATATATATCACATGAACATGTTACATGAATCTTGTTAATAAATACAAAATGAAAAACGGTTACAATGGTTGTAGCTAGCTATGAAAGTGTACATGTATATTTTGTAATCAAATCTTAACAATACAAACATGCAAAACTGAATGAAAAATCAACATTTAGTACATAATTATCTCAGATCTACTTTTACAACATGGTTTTAAATATCTCATGTACATATAATACATTACTATATATACTTTGATTAAAATTGGTTAAAATTCTAGCATATTTTATACAACTTATAAATAAGTATAAATGAACAGTCATGAAAGAACGCTTTCAGATTATTAATCACCACACAGCATGTGATTTCTGATGGACATTTGTATTTACATAAAGATAACAGAGGCAATGCAATAGGGTGCTGTAACTCATGTTTCAAAATGTCCAGTTTTATTAGTTTATTGCGCGCCATTACTCTTGCATCATTTAAAGCTGCACTCTTACAGATATACCATTTTTACAACTTATTTTATTTTTTGTCTTGGAAAGCGCAAATTTTTGCATACATATCTGCAAACCAATGATAAAGGACTGCTTACAAAAGATCTGATCACAGTTTTTTCATATTTCTGTTCGAAAATGAATGTTTTATGGCTTAAACCGTTACTAACGATTTCAGAAAAATGCATAAAACATAAAAAAATTAACTTAAATATAAAAATCTGCAATCTTATTTTTTGTCAGCAGTCTTGTATAACTGGTTACAATGGATTTTCGCAAAAATTGGCTCGTTCCAAGACAAAAAATAAAAAAAAGTTGTCAAAACGTTCAACCTGTGAGAGAGCAGCTTTAAGCCTGGAGAATGGTAGAATTTGCTTAAGGAAACAGTGGTTTTCTGTACTGATAAATCCAAGCATCATACATCTAAAAGTTGATGTATATATTCCTAATATTTTAGTAACTGCAAAAAAACAATCCAGTGATTTGTAAAACCCCGACTGTAAGCTTTAAGTCGCAAAATTCTAAACTGCCGAAACCACTTGCTAAGTAAGCGATGGCTATTGTTTGTTTTTGCTTTCCTAAAACTGTAAATGGGCATCAGCTCAGGGAACAGCAGAAGTTACTGAAAATCTCCACTAATGTATGAACAAATTAAAGATCAGACAGATTATATTATCACACAAATGCAATTGAAAATTTAATATAATACAAGTATCAATTTATTTATTGCTTTAAAAAAAAAGGTAACACTTTTTGTCAGCACTAATGTAATAACCCAACCAAGAGCGGCATGAAATGGATTTCAAAACTTGGGATTCCAAAAATTGAACAAAGAAGTTGATTTATATCATTAATGACATCACAAGAAATAACGTCTTTATATATACTTTATATATAAGCAACTAGTGTAAAAACTTTTGACATGTCATCATAAATAGATAGTGCTAAAATATGCATGCTATATAGCGACTTATTATGTATTTAGTGATGTAAATCATAAAATTAGTATTTATCATATAAATAACATATCATAATTATGGTCATTTAATAAGAATTGAAATAATCAATTTAAAAAAATTCAATTAAATAGATCCTTCATATAAACTCATTTAATTTCGTATAATTGTATAGAACAAATATATAAGAGTGTTATAGTTCTCTGATATCATCTGGCATATGTTGAGAAATAAAATAAAATAATTTAACTATAGCAATAATGTGATATGTAACCTAACTTCAAAGATACCATTCAGCATAATTCTTATGTTTAGAAAGAATGTTGTTTGTTTAGCCATATTAAGACCCACCATCACCAACCATGGTACCACTTCTGTTACACTTCATACACCTTTTGTAAAATTTACCTGACAAAATCTCATTATATATCTATGAGGCAGGGGAGAAAACTTTTCTTCCAATGAAATCTTATGTTACAAGTTAGTACTCTTCAATAATCCGTTATTGTCAGTTGTCTCCACAGGGGAGTGGTCTAGGTGGGTGTTTTAAATCTGTAATCTTGTGAATCTAGTACAATTCAAGATTTCGGCAGAATACTTTTTCTACGGGAAAACATAAGAACAACACTATCTGTGCATGTTTCCACACTGGTTCCTTGCTGACCAAATGAAACTGCCTCATTTTTTATTCATGATTACGAGATTTTCCTAGCCACGATACACAATGAAGCATAGCCAAGTGTGTATCGGAGGTATCCGACATTGTATGAAAACAATATTTTTTTGGCCTTAAAAGATTACAAATAGGTCGATTCACATATGATTTCAATTCAAATAAAGAACAAAATTACAAACTGCAATAAACCTTTTCTAAATTTTTGTCATCCTTTATTTAACATGTTAGTGATAAGAATTACCCTTTTAAATGATACAAAATAAACTACAAAATTACCTATGGTTAAATGAAACGACAAAACGTCTTTGTTCACCATCGACCTCAATAGCTTCTTTGTTCATCCGAGACCTTAATAGCTTTTGAATACATAATGTCTCGTACGGTTGACAGGGACAAATAAAAATACTGAATTGCAATAGTTTAACAAATTAATACAACCTTTTGGAAAAAAATCAATTGCAAATTTCCAGAAATACACACAAAGTTATTTTTGAATACTGAATGCTATTATTTGTACCCTATACATGTTTGTCCTGTTTACAACTAAGAAGCAGCTTTGAAAAACAAAATGAACAACAAGAGCGCCACAGAGCAAGTGCCAATTCTGTTGGTTTATGCTAATTTATTTCAGCTCGATGGTGACGAAAGCTGATTGCTTATAAGATGACCCTCGAATCCATTTCCTGGGCAGAAACTAGTACTGTGTCCTTTTTGAGAGGCCCTAGTGGGGATCAAACCCACATGCTCATGGTAGAAAGGCAGGTACCTATACCACTCCACCACTCTTATATGCCAATACTGTTGTTTTCCAGTATAAAAAGGGCAAAACTCAGTTAGTTCTTAGGCTAGAATTATGGGCCTTAAGACTATGGCAAAATTTGTACAAAGTCTATTGTAACTAGTTTGCACAGTTTTAAAGTTATGGTCGAGGTGAAATTTTAAATTTTTCACGCTGAAGATACTGACTTTTCTTAGGAACATTATATACAAAATAAGGAGAATGCGATCAAAATTTGCCCTAATAAAAATCATTGCCATCGCTAGGTTTCTTACAAAAACAACTGAAGAAGACAGCAATCACAACCTTTCAAAAGCTAATACAAGTAATCATTGCTCCAATGAAACTGTTAATCACTGAGCGAACCAAATAACACATGTGATAAATAGCATTATGATAGTATATAGTAACCCAAAAATGGGTTAGTGTTCAAAATTATATTTTGTCCTATGGGGTAAGTATTTTTTCAAATTTGCTGCAAGTTTAATTTGGTAAATCAGTAGTCAGCTGTTAGTGATTTTGATAAGGTACATTAGCGGATTTAAACATAGACAGAGTCACAGTAGACAAAATATAATTTTGAACACTAAGCCAGTTAATGCAGGCCCTGACCACGCCGAATTGCATACATGCGTATTAACAAACACTAACCTATGCTTAAACAAGACAGTACTAACTCTAAATACACTTGTTCTTAGTATGTCAGAACTATAGCATTTATTTGATATTTCCATAGACTAATACAGTATTAAATAGCTTAACAGCTTAATGAAACCTTCAATGTACTTGCAAAAATCATCTTTTGAAGTCAATGTTATCCGAAATATCTCGGGGAAACAAAGTAAATCTCAACGAAGTCCTTCGTAACAATGTGACCGAAACTGCAAACAAATTAACCTATGGAAATAATGCAAGCCTTGTATAAAACAAATATATCGTATATTTGGCATATAGGGCCCATACTTCCATCATTATGTGTTTATAGGCTTTAAAGTTTTTTTATTTACTTGAACTTACACCAAATGACAACAGGCAGATCTTCATTTGAACAGAAGTTTATAATTCCAAGTCTAAAATAAACAATTTTCAAAATATAACTTTTTAACTCTTTATGGCAAATTAGAGCATATTCTGTCACATATTCTATGTATCTGAGGATGATCAATTTTAGTAAATGAAATTTTGGAAATGGTAACCATTCTGTTCCGAGAGCTTCCATTTTGCACTCCCTTCGTTTGAATAAGACATTTTTTCTTTATTTCAATTATCTTCAAGAGAGCTCAAATTCACACACAAAAAAAAAAAATCAAAGTCTGACCCTATGAAACGTGAAAAGGTGCCTTTAACTTTTAAGGGTATGAAACTAATGAGATAGCCATGTGAAATAAAATGATTAATGATAATACTAGAGCTATGGAATCATTTCTAACTCATGCCTTAGGCATAATAAAATTATATGTTTGTTTATGGTTTCCCGAGCTACCCTTTTTTTGGCCTAGACCCTAGAAAGGTTATTGCCTTGGGAATGATTTTTTTATCTTTTTTTTTTTTTTCATTTAAAAATGAAATGTTTTTGGCATTAAACAATACCAGTGATGTTATTACTGAATGTATAGGTGTTCATAAGCTTTAGTTTTTGGTTATAGAAAAATCAAGAAACAATTTTTTAAAAATCAAGATTTTTTTTTTTAAATCTGACCTACCTTGTAAAAACAAAATTGTGGGATATGAAACCACAAACAAACATTTTTTTTTTTATATGCCTGAATGTTTAATTACAAATTCATACAATAGTACACCACATCAAATGACCTGCATTTATTTGCTCATATGTATTTTGGCTGAAAATTATAAATAAATATAATCAAGATAAAAAAATCTAAAGTTAACCAATTTTTTTAACTATTGGCAATCAGTTAATCAGGGGTGAGAATGGCTGATGGTATATTGCCCTCAACTTTACGCTACGGTTCCAGGGAGCCCAGTTTGGCACCTTGGCGGGCCCAGGGCACCTCATTGGTGAGGATGACGGGACTAAGCTCCTAGGTTTGAAGCATATTAAGAATCTAAGGGGTCATTTCAATAAACCATTTTATTCATTACTTTTAACTACTTTTGTAAGTTTAAAAACTTCACAAATGGTATAAAAAAAAAAAACTTCGTGATTACTTTCAATGTCTGGTCAAGTTCAATTCATACAAATTGGTAGCAAAATAATGAAATCTGTTACTTAGATCGTTTAAATTTACAAATAAAATCAACACTAAGACCTTCATTGAAACAGCCCTTAAGATTGCAATCAGACATTTCAGTATTAGTTGTTAAAGCTGCACTCTCACAGATATACCATTTTTACGACTTTTTTTTATTTTTTTGTCTTGGAAAGAGCAAATTTTTGCGTAAATATCTGCAAACCAATGATATAGGATTGCTTACAAAAAATCAGATCGTAGATTTTCATATTTCCGTTCGAAAATTAAAGGTTTTTGGCTTAAGTAACGGTTTAAGAAAAATGCACAAAAAATCAATTTTTGAACTGAAATATAAAATCTGGGATCTAATTTTTTGTCAGCAGTCTTATATAACTGGTTTCCATGGATTTTGGTAAAAATTGGCTCGTCCAAGACAAAAATTTAAAAAAGTTGCCAAAACATTCAATCTGTGAGATTGCAGCTTTAAGAGTAAACAAATATTAATAACAATAAAACTGAGGGTTCCTTTGGGGTTTTTGCCTTGGAGCCCAAAAAGCCCGAGAAATCCGCGAAACAGTGGAAGATTTTCACCCCTAATTAATGACTTAGTGCAAAATGTTTAATAATATACACAGCTTGTATGGAGTTGATACAATTATACACCAACATCTTTTAAAGCTAGTACGCTCAACAACAGAATGTCGGGCAGAATCACTAACATTTATTTAAAGGTATACACTATCTTTTATATACAATAACTAACACACAAACATTTAATCAACAGCTCGTGTAATACAAGTATTAAAGGTTCAAATATGTGCAATAGAAAACACGTTACATACTGTAATGCAATGAACTGTGGCAGGGCCTCCGTTAAAGGAAGTTTGGAAGTAAATTACTCCCTAAAATGGGGTAAAACTTCCAGTATATCGGAGTCCTTGGAAGTTCAAATTCTTCCAAAATTTTGGAGGAATTTTCCAAATGTGAAGGCTGTGAAGTTTGAATATAACAAATCTGGTGACATTGTTTCTTTTATGGTCACATTTATAATCAGTCTTGAAGCAAATTCAAATTATTTGAATTTAATTAGTAAAGCTAGGCAAATTATTTGCAAACTATTTCATTTTAACACAATAGCTGAACAAAATTGCTGCGTTCACCAGATTTAAACCACATTTCAGAGAGGAAAATCTTCCAAAATTGATGGAAAGGAAGCTGAGACATACTTCCAGTTCCGAATTCTTAATGGAAGCCCTGCTATGAACATCGGATGAATGGTTAATGTGAACTTCTATATAAGTTCTATTGCAACTGTCCAGCGCCGGCACAAGTCTCTAGGTATAGCAGACTAGACTGTTCTCTGTATAGTGATGTCGACCACTTAACAATGTCCTCAGAGAACAACCCACACTTGGATATTGGTCACAACTGCAATGGTTAAACTGCAAACAAATCCTAATAATATACAATGAACACACAAGGCTTAAAACTGAAAAGACATCATACTCAAGTCAAGACCTTGTTAATAGTGGGCATAAAGCTGTAGTGCCTTCGTAGCGTATCAAGATGTTCCCTGCATTTTCCAAGTTGAATTTAATACACCCAAATCACTCTTCTATAGTAGGGGGGGTATGGCTGAGAAACCTGACTAGCAAACACATGTGAGACCTCCGGTAAGGGCAAGGTCATCACCATAGCGACTTTTTTCAAAGTCCATTTCATTGACATAGCAACATATCATAAATCAAGGTCATAATCCAAGCGACCTATCAAAAGTCAAGGTCACTGCCATGGCGACCTATCCAAGGTCAAGGTCCTCAATATGGTGGACCTGATCCGCGTTGGTGGAAGCTTGCAGGTCTAGAAGTTCCTCATGGTTTCAGTCATCTGGAGCTGGCCGGCTAACCCAGGGCCGGTCATGCGCCGCTGAACCTGGGGCGAAGACCCCTGAGCCCCAGCCTCTGACCCCTCCCCGTCTTCGCCACCGTCCTTGCTGCGATCTTTGTTGCGGAACTTCTTACGCCATGATGGGGCCCGACGGAATCTGCCTCCTTCTCCCTGCAAACAATAACATGTTGCAAACCAATGAAAACAGGTGGTATTTTCTTCATCGATAGTACATTTATTTAACCTCATAAGATACTTAAAGGAATCTGACCAACACATAAGCCATTACTCTGAAAGCTCCATTAACCATAATGTTAAATTTTGATGCCCCCATGTTATTTTGATATTATTTGAAAGGGTATTTCTCACTGGTTACTAATATGTTAAGTAAATGAAAACACTTCATTACACATAGAGTTACTGTAGCTAGAATTTTTGCTGTATTTGAATTGAAATTAGACCTTTTTTCACAATTTTCAAGGTAAAATTATTATTTTTATCTTTTTTTTAACAATTTCCTTTTGCATGTAAAACATTTTCAAATGACAGATATAAATAATAAGGGGTCACTATGCATTCATAGTTAATATATTTGTGTATCTGATATCTTAAAAGACATCAAGAGTGCAAGCCAAATGTATACATGTAATACTAAATAATTATCCATTATTTGGGATCATATTTAGACTAAAGTGGTCTCATTGGAACACTATTAATCAATATGGCATTCATAATCTCTGTGAATCCATAAACCAAAAAAGCCTTGATAACATTGCTGAAATTCATGGTAAACCAACTAAGTCTTACTGAATCTGTAGCCAACCAATTAAGCCTTGAAAAACTTACATTCCCGAAACCATGGTTAACCAATCAAGCCTTGATAACATTCCTGAAACCATGGTTAACCAATCAAGCCTTGATAAACACCATGAATCTGTTGTTAACCAATAAAATCTTGATAATATTCCTGAAACCACTGTTAACCAATTAAGTCTTGATAAAATTCCTGAAACCATAGTTAATCAATTAAGCCTCGACAACATTCCTGAAACCATGGTTAACCAATTAAGCCTTGATAACATTTCTGAAACAATGGTTAACCAATTAAGCCATATCAACATTCCTGAAACAATGGTTAACAAATTAAACCTTGATAACCTGCCTGAATCCGTTGTTAATCAATAGTGCCATGGCAACCTGCCTGATTATGCGGTTAACCAATAGTGCTTTGATAACCTGCCTAAATCTGTGATTAACCAAATTTGCCTTGATAATCTGCCTGAATCTGTGGTTAACCAATAGTGCTTTGATAATCTGCCTGAATCTGTGGTTAACCAATAGTGCCTTGATAACCTGCCTGAATCTGTGGATAACAAATAGTGCCTTGATAACTTGAATGAGTCTGTGGTTAACCAATAGTGCCTTGATTAACCTGCCTGAATCTCTGGTTAACCAATAGTGCCTTGAAAATTTGCCTGAATCTGTGGTTAACCAATAGTGCCTTGATAACCTGTCTGAATCTCTGGTTAACCAATTGTGCTTTGATAACCTGCCTGAATCTGTGGTTAACCAATAGTGCCTTGATAACCTGCCTGAATCTGTGGTTAACCAATAGTGCCTTGATAACTTGTCTGAATCTGTGGATAACCAATAGTGCCTTGATTAACCTGCCTGAATCTGTGGTTAACCAATAGTGTCTTATTTAACCTGTCTGAATCTGTGGTTAACCAATAGTGCCTTGATTAACCTGCCTTAATCTGTGGTTAACCAATAGTGCCTTAATTAACCTGCCTGTATCTATGGTTAACCAATAGTGCCTTGATAACCTGCCTGTGTCTGTGGCTAACCAATAGTGCCTTAATTAACCTGCCTGAGTCTGTGGTTAACCAATAGTGCTTTGACTTACTTGCCTGAATCTCTGGTTAACCAAATAGTGCCTTAATTCACCTGCCTGTATCTATGGTTAACCAATAGTGCCTTGATAACTTGTCTGAGTCTGTGGTTAACCAATAGTGCCCTGATAACTTGTCTGAGTCTCTGTTTAACCAATAGTGCATTGATAACCTGCCTGAGTCTGTGGTTAACCAATAGTGCCTTGATAACGTGCCATCCATTAAGTTGTTAACTATCATACAGTGTCATATTATTTTGATATCTGATGAAAGGGTTTAATGCAGAATAATAATGCAAATACTAAAGTGATATTTGCACATGTATTTTAAGTCATTTATTAAACATTCTAGTAATTAATAGCCATTTTTTATTTCCTTTCAAATGATACCAAAATTATAGTGGTTCATCAAGTATCAACATTAAATATTACAGCTAATGGCATGATAAACCAAAAATCAAATAACTTTATAACCATATTTTGATTATGACAATACAATAATTACCAGTCAGCTGAAAATAAAATAAAGGCAAAGCATGTGAAATCTGCTCCGTCAAAAATTTAATATACAGTCAAACCTCGTTGGCCTAAACTCCCACTGACTGGCAAAAACACATCAAGCCTCAGAATATTCGAGCCAAGTGGGAATAAACACCTTCAGTATAAAGAAATCGGCCCTTTACATTCAGTTCGAGCCAACAAGGAATTTGAGCAAAGCGAGTTCGAGCCAATGAGGTTTGACTGTATTTTTAAAATTACGAGTTTTTTTTAAAACAGGGTCACATAAATCACTTGAATATCAACGGAAAACCAGCATGCTACAGATTAATGAATGTATACATCTGACAATACTGGTTGTCAATATTGTCAGTAGAGCATGATCTGTTCCTGTCATCAAAATGTGTTTCAGGAAAACTAGGCAAAAGGCGAAAATGAAGTAACGCAAGAAATCATGTCTTTTTCAACATACAGATTGGATTTCTGATAAGTAAAATTTGGTTTTATTGATTCCGCCTCTTTTTTAATTGACAGTAGATAAAAAACAACATTGCAACCCTAAAAAACCAGTGCATCAAGTTATTTTTCACGTTACTTCACATTCATGTGAGGTGGTTTTTAAGATTGAGATTTGTGGATTAAGAGTGAGGTATATATAATATGTTGGTTAGGATGTCATTAACGTGGCGAAGAAAATACATGGGTATATACCAGTAAGTGGAAAAGCCTGCTTAATAAAGCTTGCTTATTTAGCAGCAAATGTAGAAAAATGTTAGTAAGATATGTTAGTAGTAAATACAAGGTGTTTGAGCAGTCATTTGCTATAAAATGTATTCATAATGCCTTCAAATTCATAAATATTCTTGGGTGGTATTCAATATGCGACTTAGGTCAATCTTATTATCATACATCATTGACTTCTTTCACTGAAAAGGGCTGTTATTTATATCACACAGTCTGATAAAAACAACAACAGGGCTTATCAACTCATGCATAATGTACGATCGCTTTTTTCAAGTCAACATTTGTGAAAAACTATTCGATCTATTTCGAAACTAAGAGCTTTATTTTATTTGATTTTACAATTTAAAAAAAAATAATCTTGATCTTACAGCATTATGGCTTACATTCGTTGATAAGCCAAATGAAAACCTATAGGAACCAATATTGAATACCACCCCAGGTTATATACCCTAGGTTTTGTGACCATTATTACAGCCCTTGTAACTGCATATTTATAATTTGTTTGGTAGGCTGTGGAGGAATGTACTTGCTTGTTGTAAGTGACAACTGCTACTATGCTTTAACTATGATACCAGGAATGAGACTGAACTGGCAGCTGAGGGTCTGCAACCATTTTGGCAATGGCATGGGGGGGATGAAGCACCCTGCAGCAGAAACACTTTTGAGGGCTCTCCGGACTTTTTTTTTTTTAAAGCACACTGGAGTGCCAATACTAAAAACAAATAAAGTAACATCCAATAGCAACCATTTAGCATTTTTAAATCATTTAAAAAACACAAAATACCCACCCTAAAAAAAGGACCCCCATTGCAAAGCAGTCACAGAATGAACAATTATTTACTATATCCAGCTCGCTATGCAGCTATATAGCACATTAATCATATTTAAAATGAAAGTCAACAAAAGTGCTGTGCAGCAAATGCCAAAGCTTGTCTGGAATATTTTTTTGATATAAAAGTTCATACTTGGACAATTATTGAATTCAGAGTGATGGGCATTTCTATACATGTGCATAGCGCCTCCTGCAACATGTGTACCCAGTCTCATTTGAAAATATTTAAAAAAAAATGCGATGGAGCAATAAAATCCCAATGCTCATCTAGAATATTTTTTGTTGTAAAATTTCATAACTGGACAGTTATTCTAGTCAGAGCGATGGGAATTTCGGTGCATATTGTCTCTGGCAGCACCATGTATACCAAGTTTCATGTGAATATATGAGCAATCGAATGCCAATGTTTGTCTGGAATATTTATTCTTGTAAAAGCTCATAACTAGACAATTTTTCAAGTCTAAGTTATGGGCATTTCAGAACATGTGCATATCGTCTCCAGCAACATGTGTACCAAGTTTCATTTGAACATATTTCAAACAAAATGGTGGGTCAGAGATCGAATGCCAATGATTGTCTGGAATATTTTATTATCGTAAAAGCTCATAACTAGATAATTATTCAAGTCAAGAGTGATGAGTATTTTAATACATGTGCATATTATCTTGGGCAGCATGTGTATCAAGTTTCTTTTTATTTTTATTTATTATGGCCAAAGTTTATAAAGGATTACTACAATGACTCTGATAATAAGGCATGAAAAAAACAGATCAGCTAATAAACACAAAACAGCATTACGCAGTCACAAAATCCAGGTTTTGATACACTCACCATGGTGAAAAAGCAATAAACAGAGGGTTGTTACACAAAGTCCGCAACCAAGCACTGCATAGGCGAGGGGCGTCGAGAAAATAACAAAAATAATACAGACCTACCTCCTCCAGTTGGCGATCTGTGCCACGTGCCAACAAGTTGTTAAACTCACGCTCTAGTATCGATCGGATCTGAAAAACATAAAAATAATTTTCAGAATTAAGAATTCTTAATGGAACCAGACACCAGACTGTCCCGAAATTGGCAAATACAGTAGTTCCTCTAAACAACCCTAGAATTGTCAATACAAGCTAGTACAAGTCCAATAATATATCACTTTACATGGTTAAAAGAATATTTTGTCTGAATTACACAGTCCTGGAGCCATATTCACTAAGCATCTTTAGTGAATATTTTCAACTTAGTGAGAATTTCATAATTTTGACATCACTTATTTTAAATACCCACTACTTTTCATCAGATTTATTCGTATGCATACATTGTTTAGACCATATTCTTGTGGATTTTTATATTTTGGGTGTCCAAACATTGTTCGTTTTCTTGAAATTCAAATTAGAAAAAAGACAAATTTTCACTAAGTTGAAAATTGTTACTAAGATGCTTATTGAATACGGCCCCTGGCCCCAATATCACGAAAATACTTAAGTCAAATCTCAAACTCAGACTCAACACATTTTATTACATAGCATTAAAATTTATAAAACATCATATATGTTTTTTACAGTTTTATAAGAGCATTCTATGATAGAATATGCTGATAAAAGCCTTTGGTCGAATTCCAAGGTAAGGCCTAAAAAAAACAAGAGGCACATCAGTGCCTGTGCTCCACTGGCCAAAAGGTTCAAGCAAAGACCACCTAACGAACATTTTCGTCAAGTTTCATAGAAATACAATCATCAATTTTTGAGGAGAAGTTATTTAAAAAATTTTTTTACTTTAATAGCTCTGGCTGCCATGTTGTGCAGTGGACCGAAATGATTTGGGCAATTTGAGTAAAGGAGCACCAAACAAACATTTCTGTCAAGTTTTATCGAAAAAAGGTCATCGGTTTCGACGACAAGTCGTATAAAGTTTTTTTTATTTTTTAGCTCTGGCAGCCATGGTGTGCAGTGGACTGGAACCATTTAACAAATTTTGGTTAATGACCACCCAAGGAACATTTCTGTCAAGTTTCATCAAAATCTGATCATCGGTTAACATTTAATCTGAATAGATTATGAAGCAAATATCTAACCTGAACAAGAACTGACGAGATAGAATCGACTTGGTGTTTCACTTACACTTTTCGGCCATTTAAGTTACTAAAAATAGCTGTTTCATAAACTTTCAGAATGTCACTTAAACGAAAATTAATGTTCAGTCTATATATACTTTCCTATGTATAAATGTAAGGTTTTTAAATTGATCTTTTTGTGAGAACTTTATGCTTATATGTTTACTCATAAATTATTATTGTTTAAAAATTATTTAAAGATGCTATACGTGAAAAATTAAGACATTATTTTTTTTTCTATTAAAGGGAGGTAATTCAGTAGTAAAATGTAATCAAAGCTATTAAAGCATGGCATTTCTTTTCTAACCATGTTGATATTATTACAGTCTATTCAAGCAAGATGCCTTTTGTTTTTACATAGTACCCATAGGTTCTGAAAAACAAGGAGCACTATTCCCAACAGAAGGATGTCACTCCCTATCACTGCATGAGCATCATAATAAAGAAATGTTTACTCAAACTGCAAGCTGCTCAATTGAAATAGGTATTTACCTCAAGCATACAGTTTTATAATGTGGCAAAATAGTCGGACTACTAGATTGTCATTAGGACTAGTAAAATATGCCATTATGCTAGTCCAACAGGCTAGTAGGTTAAAATGTTTTTCGTGAAGACTGCGGACGAGAAGTCCTTAAAGGTTTTTCTATTTTTAACTCTCGCAGCCATGTTGTGCAGCGGACCGGAACCATTTGGGCAATTTTGGTTAAAGGGCATCCCGATGAACATTTATGTAAAGTTTCATCAAAATCTGATAATCGGTTTCTGAGAAGATGTAGTTTAACGTTTTTTTCTATTCTTAGCTCTGGTGCCCATGTTGTGCAGCAGACCAGAACTGTTTGGGCTATTTTGGTTAAGGACTACCCAAGTAACATTTCTGTCAAGTTTCATTGCAATACGATCATCGGTTTCTGAGGAGAAGTCGTTTAAAGGTTTTTCTATTTTTACCTCTGGGGGGCCATCTTGTGCAGTGGACCGAAACCATTGAAGCAAATTTGATAAAGGACCATCCAAGGAACATTTCTGTTAAGTTTCATCAAAATCTGATCATCTGTTTCTGAGAAGATGTTCTTTAAAGGTTTTTCTATTTTTTTGCCCTGGCAGCCATGTTGTGCAGCGGACCGGAACCATTTGAGCAATTTTGGTTAAGGACCACCCAAGGAACAATTCTGTCAAGTTTCATCAAAATCTGCCTATCCGTTTCAGAGGAGATGTCGTTTAAAGATTTTGCTATTTTTAGCTGTGGCGGCCATATTGTGCAATGGACCAGAACCATTTGAGCAATTTTAATAAAGGACCACCCAAGGAACATTACTGTCAAGTTTCATCAAAATCTGCCGAACCGTTTCAGAGGAGATGTCGTTTAAAGATTTTGCTATTTTTAGCTCTGGCGGCCATATTGTGCAATGGACCGGAACCATTTGAGCAATTTTGGTAAAGGACCACCAAAGGAACATTCCTGTGAAGTTTTGTCAAAATCCGCTTATCAGTTTCAGAGGAGATGTCGTTTAAAGTAAAAGTTTACGCACGCACGCACGCACTCACGACGGACAATCTGTGACGACATAAGCTCCATGGCCTTCAGCCAGTGGAGCTAAAAATGTTTGGTTAGGGTTACATCCATTTCAAAAATAGGGAGGGTAGGTAGGCTTTTTTTTTTTTTTATTAGGTTTTTATAAGACTGTCATTTTCATCATAGCGGAATGGTGTTAAAGTTATCTTCTGAGTAAGCATTTAAGGTTTTAAACTACATATTGAAAAGCAATTGAAAAAAAAAAATATAATTTTTTTTTTTTTTTTTTTATTTATTTTTTTCAAACTGACTATAAAAACAGTAGGGTCGGCGCCTATTCCGTAGGTAGGGTCGGGTAACCCGAACCAAATATATTTTTTTTTAGGCCTAAATATATTCTACAGCCTAAAATGCATTTGACTACAATTCTGTATTCTTTATAAAATACTCCAATATATTTTTTACCCTAGAATTGATTTTCTTTGAAATATTGACAAAATCTTTTTATCAACACATTCTAAGACAAAAAAATGTTTTCAAAAAGTATAAAACATGCAAGATTTTGAAGAATAATATGCTTTTATGTGGTGAAATGAGTTGAGACTGAGTTTGAGTATTTTCGTGATATTGACGCTGGCCCCAATATCACGAAAATACTTAAGTCAAATCTCAATCTCAACTCATTTTACCACAAAAAAGCATAAGGTTGTTCAAAATCTTGCATGTTTTTATACTTTTTGAAAACGTATTTTCTCATGGAATATGTTATTGAATTTTTTTGACAATATTTCAAAGAAAACTTATTCTAGAGCAAAAATATACTTGAGTAATTGTTAAAAGGCAATGAATTGTACTCAAGTACATTTTTGGCTGTAGAATATTTTTCCATTAGAATTTAGACCAAAGGTTTCAATCAACATTTTCAATGATAGAATACAGTTTAACAAGAGGCTCAAAAGGGCCTATGCTCTACTGGCATGGCTTTTGTGGTCATATCAATCTACAGCATGTATGTATGGGTAAAAGGCAACAGACATATAGTTTATGTTTTGTGTTTGGGTTGCCTGAAAACGTAGCACGTTCAACATTTGAGCCCAGAAAGTATTGTAAGCAGATTAGTTGCATGAACTATTTTAATATGTGCCAAGTAAAAGTCATCTGACAAAAAAAAATGCTTTCAAAACTGTACTCATAGTAAAAATGTCTGTAGTTTTAAAAGTTAAAAAAGTTGGTCAAAAGGTCAAAGTCAAGGGCATCCTAGGACAACATTGATCAATTTGAACAAACATTCACAATCAATTGTGCTGAGATGGATGCACGAACACACGAAAAGATTTTCAAACCTTTCCAGATTTATGTTTACCAAACCTGTGAACCCTGGGTGTGGCCAGTAATGACACCAGGTGCATAACTTAAACATTCACAACCAATTTTGTTAAGATGAATGCGCAAACTACAGAACTTAAAGCTAAACAAGAGGGCCATGATGGCCCTGTATCGCTCACCTGTAGCTTTGCTAAATAAAGTGAACATTCTGACCTATTATCATAAAGATCCAATGAAAAGTATGGCCCCTAGAGGCCACTCTTATTTGTCCCACTGACCTAGTTTTTTACCCCACATGACCGCGAATGACTCAATATCGAACTTGACCTATATTTTTCTAGAGATGATCATTCTCACCAAGTTGAATTGAGTTAAGCCTAAAATTGTGACCTCTATTGTGTTCACAAGGTTTTTCTACTAATTGACCTAGTGACCTAGTTTTTGACCTGGGTTGACCCAATATGGAACTTGACCTAGCTTATGTTAAGATGATCATTCTGACCAAGTTTCATTAAGATAAGGCTAAAATTGTGACCTCTATTTTGTTCACAAGGTTTTTCTAATAATTGACCTAGTGACCTAGTTATTGACTGCGTATGACCCACTATCGAACTTGACCCAGATTTTATAGAGATGATCATTCTGACCAAGTTGCATTAAGATTAGCCTAAAATTGTGACCTCTATTGTGTTCACAAGGTTTTTGTACTAATTGACCTAGTGACCTAGTTATTGACCGCGGATGACCCAATATCGAACTTGACCTAGATTTTATAGAGATGATCATTCTGACCAAATTGCATTGAGATTAGGCTAAAATTGTGACCTCTATTGTGTTCACAAGGTTTTTGTACTAATTGACCTAGTGACCTAGTTATTGACCGTGAATGACCCAATATCAAACTTGACCTACATTTTATAGCGATGATCATTCTGACCAACTTGCATTGAGATTAGGCTAAAATTGTGACCTCTACTGTGTTCACAAGGTTTTTCTACTAATTGACCTAGTGACCTAGTTATTGACCGCGGATGACCCAATATCGAACTTGACCTAAATTTTATAGAGATGATCATTCTGACCAAGTTGCATTGAGATTAGGCTAAAATTGTGACCTCTAATGTGTTCACAAGGTATTTCTACTAATTGACCTACTGACCTAGTTTTTGACCCCAGATGACCCAATATCGAACTTGGCCTAGATTTCATAGAGATGATCAGTCTGACCAAGTTTCATAAAGATTAGGTCAAAATTGTGACCTCTGTTGTGTTCACAAGGTTTTTCTAATAATTGACCTAGTGACCTAGTTATTGACTGCGGATGACCCAATATCGAACTTGACCTAGATTTTATAGAGATGATTATTCTGACCAACTTGCATTGAGATTAGGCTAAAATTGTGACCTCTATTGTGTTCACAAGGTTTTTGTACTAATTGACCTAGTGACCTAGTTGTTGACCGCGGATGACCCAATATCAAACTTGACCTACATTTTATAGAGATGATCATTCTGACCAAGTTGCATTGAGATTAGGCTAAAATTGTGACCTCTATTGTGTTCACAAGGTTTTTCTACTAATTGACCTAGTGACCTAGTTTTTGACCTGGGTTGACCCAATATGGAACTTGACCTAGCTTATGTTAAGATGATCATTCTGACCAAGTTTCATTAAGATAAGGCTAAAATTGTGACCTCTATTTTGTTCACAAGGTTTTTCTAATAATTGACCTAGTGACCTAGTTATTGACTGTGTATGACCCAATATCGAACTTGACCCAGATTTTATAGAGATGATCATTCTGACCAAGTTGCATTAAGATTAGCCTAAAATTGTGACCTCTATTGTGTTCACAAGGTTTTTGTACTAATTGACCTAGTGACCTAGTTATTGACCGCTGATGACCCAATATCGAACTTGACCTACATTTTATAGAGATGATCATTCTGACCAAGTTGCATTGAGATTAGGCTAAAATTGTGACCTCTATTGTGTTCACAAGGTTTTTGTACTAATTGACCTAGTGACCTAGTTAATGAGCGTGAATGACCGAATATCAAACTTGACCTATATTTTACAGCGATGATCATTCTGACCAATTTGCATTGAGATTAGGCTAAAATTGTGACCTCTATTGTGTTCACAAGGTTTTTCTACTAATTGACCTAGTGACCTAGTTATTGACCGCGGATGACCCAATATCAAACTTGACCTACATTTTATAGAGATGATCATTCTGACCAAGTTGCATTGAGATTAGGCTAAAATTGTGACCTCTAATGTGTTCACAAGGTATTTCTACTAATTGACCTACTGACCTAGTTTTTGACCCCAGATGACCCAATATCGATCTTGACCTAGATTTCATAGAAATGATCAGTCTGACCAAGTTTCATAAAGATTAGGTCAAAATTGTGACCTCTGTTGTGTTCACAAGGTTTTTCTAATAATTGACCTAGTGACCTAGTTATTGACTGCGGATGACCCAATATCGAACTTGACCTAGATTTTATAGAGATGATTATTCTGACCAACTTGCATTGAGATTAGGCTAAAATTGTGACCTCTATTGTGTTCACAAGGTTTTTGTACTAATTGACCTAGTGACCTAGTTGTTGACCGCGGATGACCCAATATCGAACTTGACCTACATTTTATAGAGATGATCATTCTGACCAAGTTGCATTGAGATTAGGCTAAAATTGTGACCTCTATTGTGTTCACAAGGTTTTTCTACTAATTGACCTAGTGACCTAGTTTTTGACCTGGGTTGACCCAATATGGAACTTGACCTAGCTTATGTTAAGATGATCATTCTGACCAAGTTTCATTAAGATAAGGCTAAAATTGTGACCTCTATTTTGTTCACAAGGTTTTTCTAATAATTGACCTAGTGACCTAGTTATTGACTGCGTATGACCCAATATCGAACTTGACCCAGATTTTATAGAGATGATCATTCTGACCAAGTTGCATTAAGATTAGCCTAAAATTGTGACCTCTATTGTGTTCACAAGGTTTTTGTACTAATTGACCTAGTGACCTAGTTATTGACCGCGGATGACCCAATATCGAACTTGGCCTACATTTTATAGAGATGATCATTCTGACCAAGTTGCATTGAGATTAGGCTAAAATTGTGACCTCTATTGTGTTCACAAGGTTTTTGTACTAATTGACCTAGTGACCTAGTTATTGACCGTGAATGACCCAATATCAAACTTGACCTACATTTTACAGCGATGATCATTCTGACCAATTTGCATTGAGATTAGGCTAAAATTGTTACCTCTATTGTGTTCACAAGGTTTTTCTACTAATTGACCTAGTGACCTAGTTATTGACCACGGATGACCCAATATCGAACTTGACCTACATTTTATAGAGATGATCATTCTGACCAAGTTGCATTGAGATTAGGCTAAAATTGTGACCTCTATTGTGTTCACAAGGTTTTTGTACTAATTGACCTAGTGACCTAGTTATTGACCGTGAATGACCCAATATCAAACTTGACCTACATTTTACAGCGATGATCATTCTGACCAATTTGCATTGAGATTAGGCTAAAATTGTGACCTCTATTGTGTTCACCCAGTTTTTGACCCCAGATGACCCAATATCTAACTTGACCTAGATTTTATAGAGATGATCAGTCTGACCAAGTTTCATAAAGATTAGGTCAAAATTGTGACCTCTATTGTGTTCACAAGCAATTGTGAACGGACGGACGGACGGACGACGGACGAAGAGTGATCACAAAAGCTCACCTTGTCACTACGTGACAGGTGAGCTAAAAATGGCCTTTGGGCTTTCAACAAGAACAAGGCAGAGTAATTCACAAAATCCACTGCAGAAGCAAAAAGCAAATTGTCTCTCAAAATCCTAGACTTGCAAATTGTCTCCCTTAACTCTAGACTTGAATTTACATGTACATGTAAACTTGGCTAAAAATAGAATTCGCTCATGCAGACCTGGCTAAAAATAGAAAGCATTTCTTTAAAACTTTCATGGCCCATAATCTAGGCATTTATGGGCGGATCTGGCTGGTTTTCGAAAGGAACCAAGCTCTTATGGATATCTAGATACTGTACAAGTTTCATCGAGATACAATTAAAACTGAAGACTGTATCGTGTTCACAACCAATTGTTTACAGACGCACGACCGCACGGATGCACATACTACGTACACATTACCATCGCATAAGCTCTTCTGGCCTTTGGCCAGTAGAGCTAAAAATGTGTAAAAACATATATTGTTTTCAATAAATTTTGGTGTTATATGGTAAAATGAGTTGAGAATGAGTTTGAGATTTGACTCAAGTATTTTTGTGATATTGGGGCTAGGTCTTTATCATGAGAACACTAGTCTTGTACTACAAAGAAACACCCACATTTGTGTTCTGTGTGGGTATCTGCATGGCCAGGGCGATGCTGTTGTGGTCAAAACTCTCGTCAAGGGCTATCAACGCCCCGTGAAGGCCTGATTCTAGCAGGTTGTTGGCAAAATCGCGTAATCCTATTCCTTGTGCCCATTTGATTAAGCGTTCATTGGTCCATACTAAAACATCTGCAAATATTTGAAAGTAAAACATTTATTAAAGTGACACTCTAATTCAAAATCAATACATACACATGTATAACAAACATAAGTTGTGACTGATAAACCTTGAACCACTTTAATACTAAATAATGCATTTATGGAAAATATTTATTACTGATAAGAAGATTGTAAGCGTGTATTTAATAGTAGAAAGCGCAAAAATATTAAATGATTGACGAATACTTAAAGATTTACTGTGGTCTACTATAGTCTCATAGGGTAGAAATACCGTATTTTATGTGTATTTCTTTCAAATTCAACTCATAATCCTTCATAAGAACCATTGTTTTTCGACATTTATTAATCTTTTTTGGAATATTAAAACAATATTATTAATTGTGGTTAATCTTATTTGGGAGTAAGAGTGCATCTTTAAAAATATGTTTTCACTCATTATGAAAGCTGCTCTCACACCTAATGACAGTTTTCAGACTTTTTTAAGTTTTTGTCTCAAATTCAGCTAATTTTAATATCAATGCCTTCAATTCAGTCATATAAGATAACTCACAATAGAATTGATAAAAATTGTTTAGAAAACTGCCGAAAATTGATTCTACTTTTAGCCATGAAACATCATTTTTCAAACGTAATTATGTGATTTAATCTTTTGTCAGCAGTTTTGTATCACTGTTTTCCAGATATTTCCGCAAATATTGGCTCATTTCAAGATAAAAAAAGTTTTAAAATAGTTGTCAAAACGGTCAATCTGTGAGAGTGCAGTTTTAAAATAAATAGTTACAGCACAAATTAATAATTTTTTGGTACTAACTTAATGATCTGAAGTGGTCTTTAAAATCCTCACACACACACACCAAAACAATTGATATCTATGTTAAATGGAATTGATCCAGTTTCATCCAGTTTCATAGAGCCGGACTAAGGAATAATTACACAACATGGTAACTTTGCGGTACTCAAAAAAGGGAAAAAAAATTGTATTTAGTTTAATATGTCATGACGTTATGGCGTAACACACTGGCAATTGATGATCAGTTACCTTGGACAAAATATCTACCCATCCATGACCTTAATATGATACATGTATTTATTACTTCGTATGAATAAATAAAAAAACAAACAGCCACAAACATTACCTGTATTTTCTTCTAATGATTTTTCTCTTCTACTTTCCAATTCCTTTTTATCGTAATTTAATCGCTTTAAACTATTAATTCCGTATTGTAGACTTGTTCTGAAATTGAAAGAAAAAAACTGTTAACAACTCAAAAGAAAGCACTTATTCTAGAACGTACATGAGTTCAGTCTGGCAGTGTTTTCCTCACCATTTTCGGAATGGGGCAGGACCATACTGATTGGGGAATATTGTGTCATTTTGATAAATTGATGATTTGCCTTGAAATGAACAAGAATGCTCTTAAATAAAAATACACAGAGAAGGTAAAAACTATGTTTTTAGCATTGGGAATTTTGGCCCTAAATTGGTCAGAAAAACATTTAAAGATTAAAATAACTAGGCATGACAGCCCTGTAAGTGTTTCTACATAGCACAATATACAGAATAAGAAAACATTTTTGATACAGAATATAAACATTCAACATAGCAAAACTCAACACTAAACTGCATTAATTGTTTTCAAGTACAACTTTGGTCTTGACCAAAGGGCACAGCATATGGCGCAGACAATAAGAGTTTGTTTTTCTACTTCACTGCCCAAAAAATTCAAAACAACAGGCAAGCCAAAAACTTAAGACTCGCACCTATGGAAGTTGTCGACCATCTTGAGCTGTCCGCGGAGGTCCTTCTTAGTGAGGTGGTCAAGCATGCGAGCGTCCACGAGGCACTCCATGAAGTGACTGCGGTACTGCGGGAGTCCCAGGCCCGGCAACCACTCGTTACCGATCCACTCATGGTTCATGTCCCCAAACGCTAGAGATTGCTGTGGAAGAAAGAGTTGAAATTGTTGCTTTTTCAGTTTATAAGTAAGTCCATAACATGTAGCTGATATCAGGAAAGTGGCAGATCAGTGGTCTAGTGGTAACACACTTGACTGTCAATCCAGGGGTCTCAGGTTCGATTTCCTGCTGCACCACTAAAAACAATACTAACCCTCTTCCAAGGGGGACGTTAAATGGGAATCCCCTGTGACAAGTGCTACCAGGGTTAGATTCTGCTCCAAAAACCTAATATGACTAACAATCTTATCGGAGCACTAGCTGAATTGGCCCTTTTTGCCAGTGTGCAAGTATAAATAAACTAAAAAACTCTACCTGATATCAGAGATGATATCAGTCATACAAGTATCAACGATTCAGGAACATAGTATAGTTGAAGGGTCTAGACCCATTTAAATTTCTTTCCATTGACATTTTTGAAGATATTTCAAGGATGGTCCTACTTTTTTTATGCAAAAGTCCAGCAGAAAGACAAAAACTTAACAACTTGGAAAGCCTTGGTTAAAAGTTCTTAATCCTGATTTTAAAATTCATCCTGGGCTGGTATTTATGAAGCATCTTAAGTCAGTTCCTAACTTGAGTCATTTTTTTTATTTAAGTTTCTCATTGGTCATATGATATTAAAACTTCATAATTTCTGAAATAAATCATTTTCATTGATCTTATTGAAAAAACCCATACTTGTTCAAATTGTTAATTCAGATACACTTTTTATTGTTTTTCACTTTTTATTGTTTTTCAGTTTATTCACAACATCTGCTTCACAAAGATACTAACCTCCAACTGGAGAGTCACTAACTATATTAACCCTACAAGATTTACTTCCCTTATGTACAATGATTAATAGGAATCTAACAAAAAACACTTAAACATTTTGTTTAAGTTGACTATGAAATTTTAAGAAATGACTTGTTTTATGAAAACCGGCCCTGAATCTGTATTTAATGTTCCTTACACTTTGTGAGGTCCTCGGTGCGGACGGTGAAGTGAGACAGACCATCTCCTGGATCGCCAGTCGCAGTTTGAGCCGGTGGAGAGGGTTCGAGATTCCAATTTCCCGCTGAATTTCCTGGTCTGATAGTGCAGACATGATTGCTCCGGATTTCACGTTTGCGCGACATGCAGCCACATACCATGCCGGCATGCCAACCCACAACTAGGAATGGAAAATTGATGAACATTTGAGATGCATTCTTACTCCCAAATAAGCAGAACCACAATTATTACACACAATTGTTTTAATTTACCAAAAAGGATGAATAAACAAAGGCTCTTATGTAGGATACTGTGTTTAATTTGAAGGAAAAGTGCAGTAAACACCGTATTTCTACTTTAAGAGATGCTAGTTGACTACTGTAAATCTTTAGGACCCACCAGTTATTTAATAATTGTGCATTTTCAGCTATTAACTACACGGTTACAATCTTGTTATCAGTAAATAATATTTTTCATAAATGCATTACTTAGTAAGTAGTTAAAGGTTTACCACTCAAAATCTATGTTTGTTAAACATGTGTATGTATTGATTTTAAAGTATCACTTCAAAAATTAAAACACAGAGTTCATTTCAATACTAAATAGCTGAACAACACAAAATTACAAGAATCAATGCTTTGCTTGCGAAGAAAACAAGATTTTGCTAGTTAATTGTCCCACTGTTCATGAAGTGCAGGGCATTATCGAGTAGCTGGGTTACCTGGCATTCTAATATACATGAAGCTAACCCAATGAAAGTGTTGCAGTGTATACTGACCTCTAGCCATGCTACAACAGTCGGACCATTCCAGAGGGCAAATGGTGTACACGCCTTCATGGCTTCCTCTAGTAGCTCCTCTCTGTAAACAGATTTAACTCTAAATGATTGTCGAAATAATTTCTATTAGAAAATTACTTTGGTAATTTTTTTTCCACAAATCCAAAGTGTTGCCTGTCAGGAGCACCACTTATTTTTCTTGTAAAAGTCAATATGACCATCATCGTCGACCTAACAATAGGTGTCTTCTACTGACCACAACCAATGCTAAAAGACTCTACACAGTTGTTCATAAGTTAATGATCTAAAATAAGGGTAAAACCAAACTGATGGGGGTCATATTTAATTTTCCAGGCTCTATGAAGGAGGGTTTTTCTGGAACACAAATTGAAGAATTGCTGTTGGAAATTGGTACAAATGAAGTAAAATGTGATCTATATTAAAGGGAGAGAATTATCATGATTCTTCAAAAGTTACATCCAGATTTCTCTCCCATCAATAAAGATAACATTAAATTACTTTGTACAAATTTACCAAAAAAATCAATTACATTTTATCCTTTTATGTTAAACTGAGTCAAACTCACGAACAACCTTCGTTCATGACCATCCGCATTAAACATTAGTCTGAATGATCTTGTAAGTTCTCATGATAGATTTTGAAAGATGCCCAAATTGAAGGGTCACTTACTTGCGTTTCTTTCGCTTGTCAAACTCTGAGGGCCCAAGTCCTCGGCCTAGAGTATCTGTGTTATCTCCACCAGCGTCTATGTAACCTGGGCCTGTGTAATGTACATAGGGCAACAATTAACAAATATTTGTTAGTCTTTAACCAACCCACATTTTGAGGGGATTGGTAGTTAGGTATATTATTTTGTTAATGAAAAACCATCCCATAGGCTGAATTACTTTTCAATCTCAGTTATTTTTGTTAGTCTTTCGGATAGTTGTTCAGGTATGATTAAACTTTGTGAGTTGGTTGGGTATGACCAAATTGTGCGAGTCTGTAGGGTATGGCCAAATTTTGTGAGTCAAATCCTGATGTAAGTACTTAAATTTCTTTTACTTGACCATTGAGCACAAAGGACAAATCATGTGTTACTTGTCAGCTAATACACCTTTAACTCATCATAATTAAAGCGTAGCTGCGAGCAGTCTCCTTGTACCTTGCTGAGAGTCCCTGCTCATGGACCCCTTGTGTTTTGGCTTCTCCTTCTTGCCGAAGAGTGTACGTATGGAGGACTTGAGGCCTTTCTTCTTCTGGGAGCGGTTCAGTGAGTCCTGACTGCTTGCCGTGCTCGAGAGGGTGCTCGAGGTCGTGTTGATCACCGTACGACTGAAAATGCAGATATGGATGAAAACATAAAGACTTCTAAAGCCAAAATAAATATGATTTGGTAAGAGTTACATCCTTTTTCAAATGAGATAGGGTAGGTAAGCTTTTTTTAGGCTTTATGTAAGAACTTTATTGTCATCACTGGGGAATGGTGTTCAAGTATTTTTCTTTAATCTACATATTAAAATGCAATTGATTTAAATAAAAAATACCACTATGTAAGTAGGGTAGGGTTCCCCAAACAATAAAGATATTTTTGTAGGCCAAAGTGGCATAAACAACAACAGCACACGGGGAGAACGCCTATGCTCGTTTGCTTTGTTCAGTCAAAAACGGTGCATAACTCTACATATAGGTAAGTCTTTGTCTCTGGCAACATGCATATTTTCTATAATCCTGGACAGTCTGTATCTGTTCTAAATGGAGGCACTTATCAAAATTATACATTTGGATGAACAAACCCGAATCCTTTTACCAGTTATAATTACATTTTTTTAGCATTTTTTTAGTAAGTCTTGCTATATAAACAATCTTCGGGACGTATTTTTCAAGTCTTTTTTTGCAAATAAAGGGCCGTAACTCCTAAATGACAAAAGCGATTTCCATGGCTATCGAACTTGATCAAGATATTATGGTCACAATCATGTATGTAAAGTTTGGTGAGGATTGGACACATACTTTTCAAGAATTAGATTGGAAACATATATTTTTGAAGTATTTTTGGCAAAAAAGGGCCGTAACTCCTAAATGACTAAAGCGATTTCCATGACTATCGAACTTGATCAAGATATTATGGTCACAAACATGTGTTTAAAGTTTGGTGAGGATTGGACAAACAGTTTCAAGAATTAGATCGGAAACAATCTTCGGGACGTATTTTTCAAGTCTTTTTTTGCAAATAAAGGGCCGTAACTCCTAAATGACAAAAGCGATTTCCATGGCTAAGGAACTTGATCAAGATATTATGGTCACAAACATGTGTTTAAAGTTTGGTGAGGATTGGACAAACGGTTTTCAAGAATTAGATCGGAAACAATCTTCGGGACGTACGTATGTACAGACAGACAGACGTACGTACGGACAAGGGCAACCCTATATGCCGCCACTTTGTGGGGGCATAAAAACAGAATTTGAACAAGCCTGGCAAACAATTTTTAAGGTGGAGGGTTGCTTATTGCAACCACTGCCCCTGGAGCGAAGCGTGTTCTCTCAGCTACGATAAATCAGGACAAAACAATCTACACTACCTACTTGGTATAACTTTCTTTACTTTTGGATAGGGCTTTCTGTATCTGTTTTAGGCGAAGGGATTGGTATGTTCTCCTACCAGAATGAACTTATCTACACCACTTAATTGGTATAGCTGTCTGTACTTCCGAGATATGGCGTTCTGTATCTGCTTTAGGTGAAGGGAGTTAAGTATATTCCCCTATCAGAATAAACCTATCCACACTATCAACATGGTAAAGCTTTCTTTACTTTGGGATAGGGCATTCTGTATCTGCTTTAGGTGAATGAGTTAGGTATGTTCCTCTAGCGGAAGAAACTGATCTACACTACTGCCTTGGTAAAGCTGTCTGTACTCAGGGACAGGGCGTTTTGTATCCGTTCTAGACAGAGGGAGCACTGTATGTTGCCCTAGCTCCAATAAACCATCACAAACCGATCTTACTACTTACTTCGCATAGCTGTCTGTACTTTGGGACAGGGCGTTCTGTATCCGTTCTAGACGGAGAGAACGCGGCGTGTTTGGGGGACTCGACTCACAGTGGATTGGCAAGCTATCGTCCTTGATTGACGCATCGTCTCGACTGTACTGCTGTAAGGGGTATATACAAGTCCACTTGATTTTACAGATCAACAATATATTATTGGAATATTAAGTGTTATGGGTGTGTAATATTATAAGCATTTTCACTACCATGTAAATACTGAAATTTACAACAGATAAGAGACAGTGACTCTGCCCAGAATATGAATAAATGATTGCCTGTGCACTGTAGTTTGTATTTTACACAAGTTTTTGCAAAAAATTAGGTTTCAGTTTCGTTTCTTAAATGTATTATTAACATATTATAGATCGTCACCTTGATGCAACAACACAATATTTGCTTCTATCTATCTATGTAGATATTGATTTATTGCTCTACGGTGACAATATATATTACTCGATTTTTCTTACCATTTTTTTCTTGGTGCATTATTTATCCTAGCGTTTTATCAACAGCAAAATTCAGTATAAAGAAACATATATTTTTTCAGCAACATGAAAACTTTAAAACAGAGCGAAGGACTTGTTTGAACAATTTAAGTCACCTCCAATAAATTATACATATTTTAATATGTACTAATGTCATGTGTACGCACAGATTATTCCAGACTGGATTCTACATGTAGGTTATTAGAGATCAAAAGCGTTAAGTTCATAAGCAGTATGTGAGCATACAGGTTAGTCAGAATACATGTATATACAAGTGAAGAAGCAGAAATTTAAGCGATAGTGCATTCTCTATGTATTCAGTCTTTGGTACTAGTCATGTTTCCACAGGTTTAGTTTTTTCAGGTTCTTTGGGAAAATGACCGTTTTTGTTTGAATGCATTATTTTCGCATCGTTTTTGACAGAATTTGGAGTTTTCGATAAATACTTTTACATCTTTCCTAATTTTTTGGGGGGCTTTTATAAAAAGAAATTATTTTTTTAATGGATATTGTTATTTAACATTTGAGAAAACCCACCATACTTTTTGAAATTGGTATAACATATAAGAAAATGTGCTAAAAAAACCTCTGAAATGTTTTGTTAAAAACATAATAACTGGAATATTAATTGAATTAGTATATACCATAAGTATTTTTCTCTAGGTTTCCTGACGGAAAATAAATAATTATAATTACATACCCACTTCCAAAAATGGTATACAATAGCTTTGGACTGTTCTAATATTATCACATTTTATTTTTGAGTATTCTATCGGGTTTAAGCTAGATAGATAGGGTGCTGCACTCTGACCATAGAGACCAGCATGGGAACACTTCAGCCATTCAAAGAATTGAATACTTAAGTGAAAATGATTCTAATGTGGTTATACAAACATACAAACTTACCATAGGAGCATTTGAAACATATTAAGACTTTAGTTGAACACAATCCCTAACAGGTTCAGTCAAATTTACAATGTTACTATTTATAGCAGACCAATGAAATATGCCATTTTCATCCATAGTGTTTAGTCCTTTACTGCAGCACCCTGTCCTATTTGTCCTATTTTAAACATTGCTAAAACCCTTATCTTATCTTCCCAAAAGTACATAAACTTTGTTAGCCGTGTATAAATATTTTTTCCGCATGAGCGACAGTGCGAAACAAATACAATCGCTGCATATAACTTCTGCATAATGTAAATGGGTTTTTCCGCTTACATCTCTGAATACACAACAGAGTTATCTAACCTGCTGTGGCCGCTCGTCTGTGGCGGTTGATGCGAGCTGCGGACTCGACGATGAGTATGTGTACAAGTGGGCCGGAACGGCAGATGCTGGTTGCTAGAGTAACAAACACACACACACAAACTAAGTACAGCGTGTTAGTAAAATAGTAATCAGGGGTGAGATTGGCATAAAAACGGAAATCCTTGAACTTGACAGCGGGCTTCCAGGGGGCCTGAGTTTGGCCTGTTTGAAGGCCCAAGGCAGTGCCTTAGTGGCCATCAAAAGGGACCAAATCCTCTTTTAAAGCTGCACTCGCAGATTAACTGTTTTTACCAGTTTTTTTTATTTTTTTTTGTCTTGAAATCAGCTAATTTTTGTGTAAATGTCTGGAAACCAGAAAAATTGATGTTCATGCCGAAAGTCATTTTTTCTTAAATCGTTAGTAAGACTTTTAGCAATTAAACATTAATTTTCAAATGTAAATACGAACACTTCGATCAGATTATTTGTCAGCAGTCCTATATCACCGGTTTCAAGACATTTACACAAAATTGGCCTATTCCGAGACAAAAAATTAACAAGTCGTCAAAACACCAAATCAGTGAGAGTGCAGCTTAAGCTCCTGGGGATGAAGAGCCTACGATAAAATTTTATCATTTTTGAATCAATATGTCAAAAAAAAAGTTATACTCTTTTTTGCCTTTTATGAAACAAAAAACACAGAAATACGCCAACAATTCTCAACCCGGAGTTACGTGGAAGAAATAGCCAGGCTCTAGAGTGATTGTGAACACTATTTGAAATAGATATTTGATAATCTTTAAACAGAGTACAACTCTATAAGAAACCATCACCGAACAATAGCTTACTTTTTTTTCTGGCAAAACATATTCCATTTCTGGCCGAAATTCATTTTTTGTTCTATCTATGGTATTGGTGGTATTAAGTTTTTCCCCCGTTTTTTCAGGTTTTATTTTGCCTGCGTCCTATCTATGCTAGCGTCCTATACACAGTAATTTACAATACTTGAAATTTATACACATTTGACTACTTAATTAAGTTTTCCTTTACCACTGAATGGCTATGAGGGCGATCTTATTAAAGAATGATTGATTTTTTAAATCCTTTATTCTTGGTTGTAATGAGATAAGTTTTCAAACAAATTTTAAACAAATAGTTTAGCTGAAAATATTACTAACATGCTAAGTTTGATTTTCAAGTTGAGCCTTTAATTTTATTTTCGACACTCGCATAGTATTCCATTAAAAATCGTGTTCTGTCGATATTTTTTTTATGCTCGTTTATAAGATGGTCACATAGATTCGTGAAAAGCATTAGTGTAAGCAAATACAGTCAGCACTTCAGCACACATGCATTTTACAATACGCCCTAACCAGCAGATGACAATATAATACACGGGTGTAAGTGGCAATGGGGGGTGGGGGGAGAGAATATGGCGATGGGGGTGGGGAGGGGAACAGAGTCATTAATGCTGGGGATTATGGGTTAACAAGACAACAGATTGGTCACGTACAAGAAGTATGGGAATGAATAATTAAAATGATGGTCTTCCAGATGGCAAATATATCTGCCTTGACAATCAAATATGGCTTAGTGTGGTCGGAAGTTAATTAAAATGTTAAATGAACAGAATCAGCCAATGAAATTGTCAGCACAACATTAAGGTAACAATGACCTCAATAATTGTTGACAGTCAACAATTCAATTGATCAATATAGGGATTACAGTTTGCTAATAAAAAATTGCCCATAGTTGTAAAATCCAATGGAAACCTTTGACCTTATTTGACAGAGAACCTTTAAAAAGTGACCTGGCAGAACGAGGCTTCCATTCACTTCTTAAAAATTGTTGACAAGACTAGTCTTATCAATATGTATGAGGAAATGTCAGTTTTTATACATAAATTCCAGGTCTGAAGTGCAATGTATATAACAAAGAATAAATTGATATTATGAAGTATGCAAGAACTTGAATGCAGATACACTGTTTGGAGAATGTACTCTACACACACCGCAGATTTTAGGGATTTCGAGATCCACCGCATTATCACAGACATAATGCTAATAAGCTTGGTTAGTGATATGCACTGTTTCTAGAATATTCCACAGGTTTAACTTCTATGATCCAGAACTTGCAAACAGATACATTGTATAGACAGTGTACTCACACTGCATGGACAGTGTACACAAAAAAACAGTTTGATGCAGACAACACTGAACAACTTTACGCAATACAACGACAGGACTAGATGGTGATTAGGATAGCATTTCAGCATATGGGACAGTCAACAGTTATATGCCTTGAGAAACACGCAATATGGACAGTTTAGCAGACCACAGGTTTGCTCAAACACAGGATTTTATAAAGCAGGGCTTGTTTGAAAAACGTTGATGCCAAGCATTAGTGTACACATTTTGGCTTGTTGATGCAAAAGTCCAATTTCAATGACCGATGGGAGACTAACAACAACACGGTTGACAAACAAAATGACTGACACATTTGACACATTCAGCAATGATAGGAAAGGGACTTCATAGCAGGCATTGAAACAATCTGTAGTATCAGCTTAACTTACACCAGCCAGATCAAAACTTACAGCAGTAGCACAAGAAGAGATGGGCAGACCAGTTGGCTGAGTGGGCGCAGGTGCCGGGTTTGGGGCGTCGAGAGGGAGCCCAGAGGACTCATTGGGAGAGGGGGGATGGGAGCGGATGGGGGAGGGGGGCCATCTGCCGGCTAGGGCCTCTAGAGAACCGCTGCCTACCCGTGACTCCAGCTCCTCTGCGCGTTGCTCTGTGGTCTCCTTCTCCTCCTGTATTAACCTGGGAATACAAGATGTAAAGCATCCATGAGATAAATTCAATGAAGATTTTAGAAAGGACTTACTTACAGATTTTATGTTAACTCCTAACAGAATCTTGCAAATACTCATTTGGTCATTATTTGTATATCCCAGCCTGAAATACAATCAAAACCAGTTGGCTCGATATCCCAGGGAACATTACAAAGTACTTCCACCCTCGCAAATATTTAGCCAAGCGGGAATGCTTACAAAGAATTAAACAAAATCAGACCTAAGCATCCAGTTCGAGCCAAAGAGGAAATCAAGCTAAGTGATATCAAGCCAAACAGGTTTCGACTGTAGTTCCATTTTCAATAGGGTAACTAACACTTTAGAGCATTTTATGTCACATGTTTTAGTAATTGTTAACAACCATTTTGCTCACTTTTCATATTACATATTTTTTCATGTGTCTAGCCCTACAAAACCTGAATGAGTCCCTGTAATATTATTCATATTAAGAACAATCTTCATTACACTGTTATTAAAATAATCAAGTTAAACTAATAAATAAAACCTATGACGAGAAAACAAAGCATTTTATAATTTTCTTAATTATTTGGCCTTATTTAGGTTTTTAATAGCTATACAGTGTACAGAGTATCACCCTTAGCCCTTACCTTATCTCATTATTTATGGCATCAAGCTGTTCCTGCAGCATGAGGGCGAGTGTCTGTGCGTCCGTGTGTCCGGACGGGGAAAGCATGTCGAAGGCCCCTATCAGGCTCTCGTTACCCTCGGAGCCCTCGTCACTCGTGTCAAACGCGTGCTGGACATTCTCAATCACCCGAGCCTGCTGCAGTTTCTCCCATTCTTGTTCATTCAGTGTGTTCACCTGGAATAAAGAACCCACCAGTCATTTCAGTGTGTTTTCAGCTATTAAATACATGGTTACAATCTTGTTATCAGTACCGTATTTTCTCGACTATAAGGCGATTCGCTTATAAGACGGCGCCCTAAATTTGCCCATGAAATCTGGTGCTTTTTGTTTCGACTCGCTTATAAGACCGGGTCAATTTTTAAGCAAATCTAAAATGCTTAAATTCTTCCTAATGTGTAAAAATGTTCAAGCTCAACGGACAATTATCGACTTTCGCGGTAACTGTTTTTGTTTTACTCAAAGAAAATGGCGGTCAACTGTGAGCTCTCTATTTGGAGATAGGTTAAAAATGAGTACATAAGTTTGCAGGACAGGTCGTTACTTATCGGAATTGTAATAATTAATCAATAACAACATATGTTTGTTTTAGTGTTGTTTTTTTATTGAAGACACCAATGAAGTTCTTCGGCAAAATAAATGGCTTCAATAACATAACTGCCAAAAGCCAAGGCATAAATAGGTGTTTGTTTAGCAATAATGCTTTAGGCAATATTGTCCCTTGATTGGCGACGAACATATAGGATTCATATTCGCATTGTCATTTGTTTGCTTAATCAAATTGACAGTTAGGTACCTACATCATATTAAGATTCCAATTTATTGATTTGATATATCTGTCAAACTAATTATACTGACACGCGCCATGAGAAAAAATGCAGATATAACAGTACACTGTGTGACGTCAGAGCACGCGCGGTGAAGAGATTTCGTGTTGTTGTTTACTTAATTGCCCCATACTTGTATTAGCAGACGATATACTGGATAGACGAATACCCTATGTAAAATTTTACTGATTTGACTGGAATCTTTTTTTAATATTTTATTGACTTGCTTATAAGACAGGTCCCCTACTTTGGGGGTATAAATCGGGACCCAATTTCCCTGTCTTATAGTCGAGAAAATACGGTATTGATTGATTTAAATAGTAGTTAAAGGTTTATTACTCAAAATTTATGTTTGTTATACATGTGTAATTAATGATTTTAAAAACGAAGAGTCGATTTAAGAATCTTATATGCTAAATGCATGTTTTTCAGTACATTGTACAAAATGTGGAAAATATTGCATTTTAACAGGGTTCATCTTCGTCTGAGCCCAGACTGGCTGCAGTAGCCAATCTATAGAGTTTGTTCACATGTAAATATCAATCAATAAAATATTTTAAAAGATATTTACATAGAACTTGTGGAGCCAACTGACAGCAAAAGGATTAAAAGCGTTGTGTTTGTTCAACAAAGCTGCTCAATTTGTTTATATTCATCAAAAACTTGGATTTCTCTTCCAAAAAGGTTTTTTATCAAACTTCATGAAGATATTGCTACTCACCTTATCTGGGTCATCAAGTGACTCCCGCCCACGCTGTGACCTGCGCGTCACGCTCTCATCCGGACTTCCAAACTGCACCTGGTAGCCGTCCCCTTGGCTGGAAAACATCGAGTCTCTAGTAGACCCGGACAAACACAATTAAAGCTTTTATTGTGGGGGGGGGGGGGGGGGGGGGGGGGATGATGATGATACATCAATGGTTAATTTTTTAAGAGCAGAGCAAGAGCAGAGCAATCGTCATCGTAGGTAACCAAGGTACATTCTTCCATTACACTTCATACATACTGAAACATAATTGACTTGACAAAATCTTGTTTATATAAATATATATGAGGGCAGACAAATCTACTTCCAGCGAAATTTTCATTATAATATTACAAATAAACACTCTTCAATAACCCTGTACTGTCACTTGTTTCCGCAGGGAAGTGGTCTACGGGTCAGTTCAAAAATTTGTAGCGAGCATGTGGACTGAGCTCAATTTGAGCTTTTGCCAGAATACATTTTTTTATGGGATAATATAAGTATGATTGTCGGTGCATATTTCCGCATTGGTTCCTCGCAGAGAAAATGAAACTGCCTCATTAATAATTCTGGAATACGTGATTTTCCTAGCACAATTCACCAACAGTACACAGCGAGTCATAGGGCAGTAATGTATCACTAATCAGGGGTATCCGACGATGAGCTATCATATGCCAATGCTCATCTGTTTTTCAATTAACTGTATAACTAAACAGTTTAGAGGCAAAGCTATGAAACTTGTTACACGTGTGCCGTCTCTCATGCAACATGTTTACTAAGTTTCATGCAAATATCTTGAACAATTTTTGAATTATGACCAAGGTAAAAAAAGCTGCCAGATGTCACCGTGACTACCAACAAAGACAACACCATGGCTACTTTTATTATACCTCGATTTTTTGTTAAATAGGCAAGCTTAAAAAGGCTGTAATGGGGATGGGGCCCTTCCAAAGAGGTATTTCGCCAGAAAAAAGGAAATTTAAAATTTAGATGAATGATACATATTCTAAGATTTTTGACATATTATATAGAAATATACATATTGTCATATAAATACATTCAACTAAGAAATTAATTCTAGTAACCGCATTTTCATAAAGAAAAACTCTCTATCTTGGTTATTTTGGGCCCCATTTTTTTTACTGTAAACATTCGATTAAATGATATTTACCCGGCAAGATGCTCAATTTGCTGCCGCAGCGTGTCAACTTCTCTCTTGGCTCGTTGAAGGTCCTCTAACATTCTCTCCTGAAATGTATCATAAGATCATGCATGTTATTTTTTCAGCATCAGGTGAGTTGGGGATTAAATGTTGGGAAGTTGATTTCCGGATAAACAGCTATACTGAACTTTAAAATCCCTGGAAGTTCAAGATCATATTTTCATGGTCTAAGTATACATGAATTCTGACCTTCTAATGTTGTGTATCATGCAATCATCAAAAATGAATTCCTGCACTCCCATCCCAATGCATTAAAAATATGCATAAGGAACTAATGATTTTTCATAGCCTAATTATACATAAATTCTGACCTTCTAATGTTGTGAATCATCCAACTGCAATAAAGTAATTCTTCAAAAAGAATGAATTCCTGTGTTCCTATCCAAGATCTTAAAAATGTGCGTAAGAAACTAATAATTATTTTTCATGGCCTAGGCTAAATATACATGAATTCTGACCTTCTCTTGCTGTGCATCATCCAGTGCCTTCCTGGTCCGCTCTAGTTCCTGAGTGAGCTGGTTTTTCTCCTCGAGGGCCTGCATCTTTTCCTTGAGGTGGAGCTGCAGCCGCTCGTTACTCTCTGTCAACAACTTGTCCACCGTCGCAGACAGACGCGCGTTGTGCTCCTCGTTCATCTTGTCACGATGACGTGCCTGTTGGAAAAATTGGCATATTACAATTACATGGTCCATATTAACTATCAACATGGGTATGAGTTTCGCACAAAGGCGCAGAAAAATGAATTCTTAAGTGTTTCAATGTTACTATGTTTGACAAAAAATCTGTGCGTGATTGTTAAACATTTGTGACCAATTTAGCTATTTTTACCATCTTTTTTAAAGACAAACTTAGCTATTTTTACCATCTTTTTTTTAAGACAAACTTAAGAAAAGGCTTTTCTGAGTCTTAAAGCTGCACTCTCCTTACTCCTAAGTGCATAAATCGCTCCAGCTTTTATGTAATAATAATTTTTGAAAAAAAATTAAAAAATCTAGAGCTCCCATTCTAAATATTAATTTTTCGTTGCCTAATAGGTGTTCAAACAGATGATAATTATCAATCCTAATCATTAGCCCGTGGTCAATTCCTAAATTAACATAAGGTCTAAATAAGCTGGGGCAGAATTAAATTGTCATGAGGTACAAAAAACAAAGCCAAGAACCTTAACAAAAAAATACAAGATATATAACAAACAAATCAAGCTGGCATACCCTATGTAATTCTGACTCCTTTTCGGAAACCTTATCCTCAAGCTGCTGTATACGTTCCTCGATGGAGCCGTGTCTCTGTTCCGCCTCTGTCAGGGCCTCCATCCTCTGCGCCAGCTGGGCCTCCACTGTTGGCAGGGCCTTAGCCTGCTGCTGTGTGGCTGCTAGTTTGTTTTCCAGGACCTCAATACGCTCCTGAAGGCCACGGATCTTCTCCTCCAGCTAGCAAACATAAAATGCAAGGTTATAGATGGCGCTCATATAATTGTCAGAGAAAAGTAAATTCAATTAGATCCATTACATCACAATTCACAGCAGACCCAAAGAAAAGTTGCATAATTGCATAAAAAGGCATTACAAATCGAGAAGAAAACATCAGATTTTGAATCTTTGCATATCAAAACAAATTTGAAATTTATGCGGAGGTCAAGGCGTATGGGATTATCATATTTTCAGCACCGGTTTAGCACCTATTTTAGAAACTATAACTAAACAAGGTTTTTTCATACTTGTTGTTATAATGGTTTTAATTTGTAAATACACAATGCATTTGGATTATTACTCTGGAAAAAAATATTGCATGAAGAATATTGTTGGACCCAAAACCTTATCTGGTTTTGTGAGAGTGATCATGTAACCAGCAGCCAAATGTCTTATACCTGGGTAAGTTGTCCACCTGTTCTCTATAGGCTAGTTTGACCATTTAAATGTTAGATGGGTTAATATTAGTTTTGCAAAAACATTGACCAATCAGTAAATATTTTAGCCAAAGTTAACCAAACCAAAGACTTGACCAGTTATTTATAATTGTCAACAGAATCAAACTGGATAACTCTTTGGTTTGGTATAAGTGAGCCAAAATGTTTATTGATTGGTCAATATTTATCCATTAATAACTAATAAGATAATCTCTAAAATAAATTAATTCAACATTTAATTAATTAATTAATAAATTAAATAAATTAATTTATTTAAATAGATTCACTATCATACGCAATGTGTGTAAATGTAAGGGGACACCAGGAGACGTAACCGCTTAAATTAATTAATTAATTAATTAAATTAATTAATCTGTGGACAACTTATCCAAGTTTTATACAATCTGTTGCTGATGTCCAGTAAAACCCCAGCTATACTCACAGCCTTCACTTCATCTTCCTTGGCGCCCAGTTCTGACTCAAGTTTATCGTTAAAGTCATGTAGTGAGGTGGATTCCCGTTGAGCGTTCAAGTAACGCTTCTCCAAAGTGGCTATTCTCTCTTCCTGGTCTTCCTTTTGCGCTATGGACTGAAAGGAAATTAATCAATATATCTAGGTGATCTCATGAGTTATTTTAATGATCATTAAAAATAGCTTTTTTTCAAGGCTGCCAAGATGCAATATCCTTTTAACTGTGAAATAACCAAACCAAGTTTTTTTTGGCATTATAATAATAATTATAAAATAAAAACACTTTTTATGATAACACAATAATGTACATCAATATCTTCTCCATCCATAAATAAATAGATTATACAATATACATGAATTTAACAATATTTAAACAAATCATCAATCTTTTACACATATATGCAATCACTACGGAAAACAAACATCAGAAATCCTCATTTTGTAACAGACATTTATAAGGGAAATGAGCATTCATCATATGGGAAAAACACTTATCATCTTATATTGTAAATCTAAAGGTCAATCTGTTTGTAAGCACCTTTATCTAGCTTTCAGTGCTAATAAAAATGAATCGCATATTTCAGGAATGCAACTTTATTATTAATAGCAATATTTAAGAGAATTGACAGAGAAAATTTAATTCAATTAGATCCATAAAAAAATACTCATAATTCACAGCAGAGCCCAAGAAAAGTCCCCAAAATAGAAAAGTCCCCCAAGTCTGAAAATACCTTACACACAGCTCCCTTAAAATAGTCCCTTTTTTCAATCTGAAAATACCTTACACATAGCTCCCTCCTCGCATCCACAGAACAAAAAAAATGCTTTAACAATTAGTTCCCACCTCTCTAAGATCTCTCTGCAGCTTGACGACCTGCTCCTGAGCCTTGATCAAGTCCTTCTGCCCAGTGGTATAGCTCTCATCCAGCTCTGTCAACTTGTTGTTCATCTCAAGCATCTTTGTGCGGGTGTTTGTCAGCTCGGAGTTCTGCTTCTCCACGGTCTCCTGAAGCTCTATCACCCTGTTCACATCTGAGTCTGGGTCTATAGAACCATTAGATAATCTCTGAAAAGAAATAAAGATAATAATAAATATTCATTTTTTCAAATACAGTGATGAATGTATCTTGACCTTAAAAAGTTATGAACAGGCATTTTTTAGTTTTGCGGCTGTAAGTTGTCAAGAATTTTGATGAGTGTCCTCAGATTAATTTTGAAAGTGTGAAAAAGTGGGTTTTAATGTATCATTGAAACATAAAACTTCAGCAGTATCAAAACTGTATTCATTTATTCTAAAAATAGAAGGCAAAGCCCAATTTCAGAGTACACTCATCTGAGGATCAACTCCCCTGAGTATTTGTTCTAAAAATGGAAGGCCTCACCCACTTTCATAGAACACTCCCCTGAGGATTAACTCCCCAGAGGATTTGTTCTAAAAATAGAAGGCCATGCCTACTTTCTGAGTACACTCACCTTAGGATGGTGATCTTTTTCCAGAACATGGTCTGATCCCGGGGAGGGGGATGTCGTATCCACCTTGTTCGCATGACGTCCATCCTCAGTTGATCCACTTGAGTGGCGAGACTTGGTCTGCTGCTCCCGCAGTGTGAATAACTGAAACATTTCAAGAGTGTATCAGGATGAGTTCAGAATTGAAACAAGAGGGCCAACTGTCACAAAATAGGCAATGTGCAGACAATGTAATTACAGCTTTTGCCAATTCAAGGGACATTAATCTGGAATGACTGAGGTGACTGCTGGTTATCAAACCTGACCATAATATTCTGCCCATACACTTTCTGATGAAATTTGGTGATGATTGAAAAAAGAGCGAGTGACTACAGCGATATGACTGGTTATTAAACTTGTCCATGATATTATGCCAATACACATTCTGACCTAATTTGTGATGATTGGACAAAAACTTTTTAAGTTATTGAGCAAGCAACATACTGCCCATCCGCTTGTTCGCTGCAGGTAAAGTTCATTCAAACAGGCATATAAAAATTATAAAATTTCATGTCATGTCAATGAAATTAAATTTGTTTGCAGTAAGTACTTAGTAATTCGTTTTATTTTTAAAAAATGACTAGCTATGGAACATCTATACCAAAAATTTAGTCTCTGCAAAATATAAAATCAAAGCAAAAATCCTTGCCAAGGCATTAGTATGACAATTAAAGCTATCACTGAATGTCATTAATACCCCAACTACTCCAACTTCTCGTATCAGAAGTATTACTGGGAGTGATGCATGCTCCTTGAATGCCCTATGTCGGTAAGAAAGCATCCAGGGCTTTTTCTATAGTACCCACGGGTCCGACTATCGGACCCATTCCCAAAGCAAAATATAAGATATTTTCCCAATCTACAGAAAAAAATCCCTATCAAAATAAAAATATATATTATTTTATTTTAGAAAGTCTTTTTACCTGTACTGGTTAATTTTCAACATCCTAATAAATTATGTGATGTTAAGTTTTTTTGATAATTGAACTCGGAAATCGTTGATTTTCATCACATACAGAGATCAGTATGAAATATTATCTGTTATGATTTATTGCAATAGATATTTATACCCCAAGGATTTGATATTTTGGGGTCTTTTAAAGGGAAAATAAACTAATATTAAATCATTTCCTAATTTGCAGGAGACTAGACAGCTATCAACTGTAAAAGTTCCCAATTTCGGCATTTTCACTACACAAAATTTCCCAAAATGTCTAGGGTCTTTTTCCCAAAATGGGCAGAAAAAGCCCTGGAATCATTTAAGTTAACGGTCTACGTAATGAAGGAAACAGTAGCCCGTAATTGGTGTGTGCGAAATGACAAACAGACTGACTTAGGGACGGGAAAAGATGATCCCTACATAGCCCCAACCTCCAAGTGGTGGAGGGTTTAACTAAATTATCATCAATGTTATGACAATTGGTTGCAAAGATTTCAAAATATTAAGCTGAAATCTCTACACTCTTTTGCGCACTGTGGTCAGAAATTGGTTCAGGAAGAGCAATATTTGATAATAGAGAAGTGATTTTTCTACCTTTTGTACCCTGTGCATAGGAGTGTACATGAACTAACCTCCTGGTTGGCAGTGACCAGTTCCTCCTCCAGTGTTGTCACCCGCTCCAGGGCCACACGGAGACGCTCACGGACCTGAAACATACAAGGATAATCAATGTGTAATTAAGGCAAAGAAATAAGTTTACTTTCTCATGCTCCAGCTCATATGTTCTCTTTACCCAGCTCCTTATTTTTTTCATTAATTTTTTTTAAGCCAAATAAGGATGATTTCGGAGAGTAATGTTACCAAGAAATCATTTTAAGATTAATCATAAATTCCTGTTAAATTTTGTATAAAGTATGTATCATTTTGTTCAACAATGAAACACTATCAGAACCCAAAACCTTTTGGGTGAGAGGCAAAGAGGCAGACACCTATACTGCTAGATCACTCTCACCCTCAGACTTCCAATTTCGGTTAATTTTAATACTCACCTTCTCATCGAGGGCCTTGTGGTGTTCAAACAGGGACTTGAGAGCTTTCAGGACCTCAACCTCACTCGAGACCCCTGCAGGTGACGATGCCTGACGCTTCACTACTGTCATACGAAGCGACCGCTCGTGACGAGAAACAAGACATTCTAAGTGCTCTAGCAAAAGCTGTAATGAGAAAATTTAAAGCTTAAAACACAGGGCTTTTTCACCAAAAATTGTGAAGAGGCCTAGCCTTTTCATTTTGTGAAATTTAAACGCGTGAAATTCTGTAAATTGGGAAATTTAAAATCGTAAACGCCTCAAAATGGGAAATTATATGAGGATTGAAGACACCTTTTAAACATGGGTCAAGGTATCCATATGATACTTGGAACTCATGTTACAAAAAACAGGCTCATATCTTACATGTGAGTCTACTTCTAGCTTTTTTTTTTTCAATTATGACCTTTTTAATACGAAATGTGTACAAACACTCCACAGGGTCAAGCTTGAAAGGTCTAAAATGGATGGACTTCCAATTGATACACATGTAGATCTTATTAGGGGAGAAGGCATGTCTTTGTCTTCGCTTTTTTAACATGACGCAATGACAAGAGAGGGAGAGAGATTAGTTTTAATCTTCATAGAGTTGATTCTAATTCTGATTGGAAAAAATTGATAACAATATATGGACTAATTTGTCCTCGAGAAATGTGTAAATTTTGAAGTAAGATCTTCCTTTTTGGGAAAAATATCTGGGAATTGTGAAAAAAATACATGGAAATTGGGAAAATATGCCATTTTTCCCAATTGTGAAGTAGTCAAATTTCGGCCCCTAGCAACATGACCCAATCATAATAAAATATGTGATACTTTAAAGTCATTGAATTTCCTAGTTTAAACATATTTATATGTATTTTAATACTACAAAATAATGAGAAAACATTTAAGTGTTTTCCATCTTTTTGTAAATGGGGCAAGAGCCCTAAGCAACAAAGTAAAAATAATAGTGATTTATGATACAAGAAAACAAAGCAAAGGCACTTTAAGATAAGAATTAAATAATTTTAAAAGATCAGGAATGCATTTTATCATATTAAACTGTTCAAGTTGGCTTGAAAAAAAAAATTGATTGTGAATTTTGAGTCAATTTTGGCCCCATTTTCAGTCAAAAAGAAAAACTGAAGTTCTACACTTTCAGAAGTCAGTCAATTAAACTATTCAAATTCAATTGTATAACATACTTTAAAGTTATAGGACATGAATGGTTTTAACACTCACCACACGTTTAATCTACACATGCGTGCAATTTCACATTTCACAAAGTTGTTGCATTATTTTTCACCCAACAAGATTTACACAAATAAGTTAAGTATTTTTTGCCAAGAGACTACATACCCGCGTGTTGTTTCTCTCAGCTTTGAGCTCGGTCACCTCCTCCTCTCTCTCGTGAAGAGCTTCCCGTACACAGTTAAGTTCCTTTGTCAATGAGGCCAGCTCCTGAAACACACAAATAATCATAGCTGAAAATACATGTAAAGAAAATAGTTTACATATATAACAGTACACTGATAAGATATAGACATGTTACTGCTATTACACACTCTAGCTGCAGAATAATTTGCTACTTTGTCAGTGAGGCCAGCTTCTGAATTATCAAAACAATCAGCCTTTTTTTTCATCGGGATCCCGGGAAGGTCAGAAAGTTCACCAATGGCAACAAGGCAAACAACCACCATCTCCCTGAGATTCCTGAAGATATTCTTCAGAAGGGTCCTGCAGAACTCCAGCCAGGATTTGAAAAGGGCAGGATTCTAAGTGTGAAACAGCACTTTCAATGCGCATTGAATGAGCCTTAATGGGGTACATGTACCTGCAAGGGCTAATGGTCAATTCTTCTTGTGTATGTGTTGTAACTTTTTTAGATACTAATAGTTTGTTATAAATACCTAAGCTGTTATCTTTACTTTAGTGTCAAAATTATGTATATTTTTTTCTGAATTTTTTACTCAGTTCTGAAAATTGGGGTGTAGTAAAAGGCAGCAGGGTGCTGGAAAAAAGAAGGGGTGCCCCACCCTGATATTTTGTCTTATGGGAGATCTGTGTAAATTAATCTAAAGCGTACTTTGTTGACTGCACGTGCTTCCAGGCTTGGTATAAATCACAACCAAGATTTAGTGGCCGTGTAGAACACACAAGAATTTCTATGTACATGTACACTTTATTGTATAACAAAAACAAAGGGCCATTACTCTGTGAAAAATATTTAGAGCAAATCCTTCTGACAGCATTCACCAAAGGCCTGATAAATTTATTACTCCTGTGAAAATCATTCAAATATGACCAGGGTTTTCTGAGACAACACACGCACAAAAATCTATGTACATCATAAAACAGAAATAAGAATACCAGGTATTATCTGTTATTTAAAATATTAACATTTTCTTGACTTATAACATTTTTTAATAATCATACAGTATCATACAAAGGACTATCGAGAATCGTGTGGAAAATGGTCTCAATGCATTTAGCCTGTACTGCCTCTAATATAATAATAAATCATTTTACAATCATAATAAAACAGTTGTTAGCCTTTCAAGACCCCTCAAATGCTCCCACAGAACTTAACCCTTAAGCTGCTGATGGCGATTTTAAAGGCTTTGCAAACAGCTTGGAACCAGACCAGAGGCCGAGTAACTCGGCGCCTGGTCAGGTTCCAAGCTGTTTGACACTCAGTCAATATATCCCCAAAGTTTTAAGTAAATTGAAAGAAATTTGGAATAAACCAGACAACATTTTTGAGCAGACGACAATTTACCCAGCATGCAAAGGGTTAAACAGCTATGTCACAAGAGCCTTATAAAACAGCTTGTCAAACAAATCCAGTTACAATTCCTAATCTAGAGAGCCATGATGCTATTAATTTACAACCTCTGAACTCGGGCCACTATGTTATTTGGACAAATCAGAATGGTTAAGCATAATTGTTTGTTTCTGATTAACTTTCGGGTAAAAATACAGGGAAAGGCCAAATAAAAATGTCTTTGTTTCGACTAACATCTCAAAAAAATAAGGTAGGTATAGGTTGGAAAAACTTTCTTTTTTAACTATTTTTTTTTCTTGGGAACCAGGATTCGGTACCAAACCATGCCTTTACTGAGAGTATATCACTATTGTAGAAGATTTTAGACATAAAGTGGTACCATTTTATCATAATGGACACTAAAATAAATGCACATGTTAAGACAATAATGAAAAAAAAATCTACACTATGGCAAAAAAAGTTTAGGGTCAGGAAGAACAAAAAAGTTGTCAGGTTAGTAGAAAAAACTTTTTCTTTTTTATGCCATATAAGGTCACAATTAACTAAAGTTTTTTTTGTCTTATTTCTAGGGGTATTAAATTTAGTATGGTGATGCCAAACAAATCATATAATAATTGTGGCCTCATAAACATTTTTTAACAAATTCTATTAAAGGAAAAGATTCAATCTACATGCTCGTCTAATTTGCTTATAAAAATTACAGGAAACACAAGCACTAAAAGTGGACATGTGTGTTGTACCAATACATCCGTTCTGGGGAAGGTCAAGAATCGAGAACTAATTTCTTTCTAGCACTGACCAGTTAATATGGAGTTACACCTCCCAAAGGACAGACACTGCTCAAGGCTAAACTGACAGTTTCATCTCATTTCTACTGCATAAAACATTATACAAAAGATACATGTATTTTGGTTGTAATAAAAATGTTACAAGTGTTCACTCTATTGCCATCAAAGAATTTTACAAGGCTCAAAAAAATTTACTCTTTGGGTTACCAGAACGTGACCTAAAAAATTGGCGCAATAACCATTTTTTAAGTTTGTTAGGTAAATAAAATTCTGCACCAATATTCCACAGTTTGACTTCAAAACTAACATGCTTAAAACACATTCAATCGATTATTAAAAACTGTGTTTTACCCGCATCATTGTTAACTTTTAAAGGCAAACTATTTCTTAATGTGCCAATGTTATTAAAAGTTTATTCTTAAAGGGGCTGTACCCAGTATGATAAAATAACGGAAAAAAAAGATAAAATTGTCTAAAACTGACATAAACTTGGCATCAATGTGTACAATGCATTGAAACTTACTAACTGAAGTACCACATAGTTAATAATTTATTTAAGTTTAGCAGTTATTTCGCATTTTTCCATTAAAAAAGATTACTGGGTATGTCTACCAGGTAGAATTCATTCCTTATGCTTGACTAACTAGTCAGTGTTATCATGTGATATTACCGAGGTATGTGTATAGCTTAATTATGTCACCCAAATAGAGTAAGCCGTCGTAGCTCAGTGGATATGACACTGGACTGCAATTTTGGCTACAAGGGTTCGAACCCGGTCTCCGACACAATTTTTTTTATTGCCAATCTGGTGTACAGTCCCTTTAAATTAATGAGTGCATCTAAAACTGATGTGTACAAAGTTCTGGAAGTCACGAGTGTCTCCATAAAACTTCCAGAGTAGTAAATATTTAAATGTTAACAGCGATGACATCAACAGCGTTGTTTATTGAAAACAGAGTTCTGGACAATTGGCCCATTGTAATGTAAATAACCTCTGAGAAACAATACAGAAACCTACATGGTATGTCTGAGAAAATGCAGTAATGTCAGAATGCTATATTTACTGTCCCATTTAATTGCTATGCACTCTGAGTCTTCCTCGATAAAGCGTCAAACCTATTAGAGACTGCTTAATATAGCATCGACGGTTTTCATCAGCACAAAAATAGTGACACCATGAATGGGTTTTCAGAAAAAAGACAGCTATTGAACTGATTATTTGCCATTATTTAAATCAATGAGAAATTTCAAAAAAAGTGGATGTCTGCAATCATGATTTATGCAAGGGGGGGGGGGGGGGGGGGGGGGGGGGGAACTCATCATTATCAAAGCAACAGTTATTGAACTTTGTCGCTGGTAGGGAGGTCATTGACCTGGCAGCTAAATGGCTGGAACCATTTGGGTGATGGGTTTGGGTGGTACTTTAAGGCCCCAATGGGGGTCAAAGGGGTGAGGCACCTTGCCGCAGAAGCAAAGCTGGGTTTTTAAAAGCCCTTTTGAGGGCTCCCCTGACATCAAATTTGAAACAAACTGGAGTGTTGAAAACTAACATCAAATAAAGTAAGAACCAAAAGCAACCACTTACATTTTTTAACAATTAAAAAACAACAACATATGATCAGAGGAAATCTGCGAATTAAAATCACATCTCGCCTGGCAACACATACATGTACCAAAATTTAAGTTTCTGCACCCTAATAATGCAGCCACTAAAAACAATGACAGCAATACTGCACATGTGCATTTTTTCACAGTCATATATGAGAAAAGTTTCCAATAAATATTATGAACTGTTATTAACCTATGGCCAAGTTCAAGTTTCTGCACGACTTTTTCAACCTTACAAGGGGCATAATTGGCAATTATAATGCCAGAGTTATGCCTCGGCCTTGCTGCCCATGTGAATATTGCCAAAAAGTCTTCCAACAATTGTGTACCAAGTTTCATTTAAATATCTTTTCAAATTATTGAAAAGGTTTAAAAGTGTGCACAACAACTCGGACTGTGTCAATGTAATGTATGACAGCACCTTAAAAAACAGACTAGCTGTAAACATCAACTCCACAACATTTAGCATAAAACTATATACCATTTACTCAGACTATGAATTTCTTTTTGCATTCACCAAAAACTGATTGATTTTTACACTCATAATATTATGAATGCTTTCCACTGTCAACCTTGTTCTAAAGTCTGATTGGGAATTATTACTATTATTTTTTTTATTTTTTTAAATTCCAGGTGATATCAATTCACAGCCGGCGGACCAGGGAAAAAAATTGTTCGGAAGAACCAATTATACATATCCAAAATGTTCTACATTTCTTCTGGCCTCTTACCTTCACACATCTTTCAACATATTTGCCATTGCCCATAACTCTGGCCACCACGTAATCCACACCAAACAGTCTTAAATCCACCTGCACATTGTATCCATTGGCCATTTAGACATCAAACTTGGTACACAGTCTCATTGTTTTAGCATACAAAATTACAACCCATTAGCAATTTAGACATCAAACTTGGTAACCAGCCTCATTGTTTTAGCATAAAACCCATTAGCAATTCATACATCAAACTTGGTATTAAACCAGCCCCATTGTTTTAGCATAAAACCCATTAGCAATTCATACATCAAACTTGGTAACCAGCCTCATTGTTTTAGCATACAAAATTACAACCTATTAGCAATATCGACATCAAACTTGGTACATAAATTTTCTCATTATATATATTTTCTCATTCCATGTATCTATAACTGGTTTGATTTCAAATTTTATTTTATTTTGCAATTCACAATTTAATTATGTAACCATAACAATTTATATATCAAACTTGGTATACACTCTTGACACTTAATCCCTAGATTGCAATGTATCACTTTCGTTTTCATTTTCCAAGATGCTTTAGTTACGTCATATCACTTCTTAACTTTCCATAATGTACCATTATACTCTTTTTAGGGGGTAATTAAATCCATTTCTTCACATGTTCTCGAACATCAATTTCATTTATTTGCTTAAATACATGTTAGATGTGTAACAAGAGAAATATTTTAAAATCCATCAGACAGTTTATCTTCCCTTAATGAATGAACATCACACCCATTAAACAACAAAATAGCATGAATCTCTTTCACTCATATGAAATACATCCCAGACACACCCTTAACAGCATAATTCCTTTTCCCACAAAACAACTTTGAGAACTTAAATCCTATATTATTAAACGTTTAAAAAGTATTCCGGGGCTGTGTCGCACTTAAAGACTACAAAATATTCACTAAATCATCTATTTCGGTGCAGTATCATAATGATTTATCTGCAATATTCATTATTCATTATTAAACAGTTCTATATATGCACAATGTACACAGCGTTGCCTTATTTTCTCTGAAATTCTTGATAAAGACCATGCATAGGTTGAGTCAGGTAGAATGTTTACATTTCTTGGTATTGTGTCGCTGGTATATACAAAAACAAGCGGCACTTGCTACCCTGTATTTACCCTGCCATATATTCGGCCAATTCACAGAGTGATATTGATAGTTCCGAATCAATATATATGTCAATTAGACAATTGGTCTAAATTGCACGAAGTGTCATATTCATTGTCCTTACGGGGCACGAGGTTCTCAGAATGGTACTGGGTAAATATGGGTAGATGCTAGTTTATTATTTCTTATTTCACACTAAAATTACTGCGTAGACAGATGTTCATAATTAGACAGTTCTAGTTGAGCTGTTTAAGACTCTCAAAAAGGAATCAAATCAGTCCATACTGAAGTTCTTGAGTATATTACCATTTTTTTTTATATATATTTTTTTAATTTATTTCTTCTTTTTTTTCAATATGATTCTTAAGTGCTTAAAACAGGATGTGCACTTAAATTTCTGTGTTGAAACTAATAAATTCCTAAAACCAATCAACTTCAATATGATTTCAAGTTGCAGAGGCATTTAGCTAGAGTTAAGGAAGGGTACTCAGACTTTTTTGGTAGCTCTCTTCTGCCATCATGGAGACCAGCTTGGGCTCCCTAATTTCCTTCATAGAATTAATAGCTTAAGACTAAAAATTACCGTTAGTCTCAAAAATAGAACCTAAAATAAGATTATACATACATACATACAAAGTTTACATAAGGTTGTAACCTAAAATTACTTCGTGAAATTTTTCACAGCCTGATACATTGTGCTCTTTTATCCCTTCCACCCTGTCCCTCTTCTGCGGCCCCCTGTCCTTTCTAAAACCTAGATATAACCCTAGAGCTATCTTAAAGTATCACATAACCTAAGGAGCCACCTGAATGAAAGTAGCCCTATCTGGTTAAAAATAGAATTCTGGATAAGTGAACCAAGAAAAACAAGAGGGCCATGATGGCCATTAATCGCTAACCTAAGATATGTGAAGAAAAACACTGCTTACAAAAAATTGTTAAATAGTATGCCCAATAGACATGCTTTAGGTTATTAGCCTTGCCCTAGATGAGCACAGACTATATTTGATGTTATTAAAGATTGAAGATTAAAGCTGCACTCACACAGATTGACGTTTTGGCAACTTTTTTACTTTTTGTCTTGAAATGAGCCAACTTTGGCGTAAATGTCTAGAAACCTAAGTGATATAAAGATCAGATCGCAGTTTTCATATTTTTAGTTTCAAAAATTGATGTGTTATGGCTAAAAGCGTTACTAAAGCTTTAAGAAAAACAAGTTTTTTCTGCAATTTTCCAAACAATAGAGATCTGATCAATTGTGAGTTATCTTATATATGACTGAATTGAAGGCATTGATGCCAAAATCAGCTTATTCTGAGACAGAAGTTAAAATTAAAATAATTTCAATCTGTGAGAGTGCAGCTTTAACTAAGGGACCAGTTAATAAATTCAGGGCTCTCGCGAGGGGGCGACTTGGGCGAAGTGGTCGCCTAAAATTCAAGACTTCATCCATTTGTATCATCAAAGCGACATTGACTTCGCCGAAATTATAACACATTGTAAATCTGTCAATCAGCGAGTATTTGGCCACTGTCCCATTAGTCAAGGCATCGCAATTAGCCATTCATAAAATTTGGTAATCTAAATCCGATAATTGGGCGGTGTCATCCAATTACCAAAACATCGCCGGTAGGCAGAGCTATTGAAAGTTAACCAATCAGAATGTACATTGAGAAGACCGTGATAAAATGATATACGTTCGTTAAAATGAGATAGAAAAGGCGACATAATTATGAAAAATCGTGTCAAGCATTAATAAAGTCAAAAAGTAATTGATATGTATTGAACAAACAATGCAAGACATTTTAAACATTGTTGCTTTTGAAGCAGACGGTCACAGGTGGCGCTAAGAAAATCAATAACATGACTTATCACCAAATATTTGATCAGTATAGTGAAATGTTCATGATAAAAAATTGATTTGTAAACACAAAAAAATATTATTATATATTAGATTTTTATGGGTCGTTACTCCAAACAAGAAATTTTTTTTTAGGCCTTACATTTTCAAAAAAATAGGAGCGGTATTAATCAGCGGAACGAAATATCAATTTGGTGTGGTCTAAAGCCCCCACCCCAAAAAAAATATAATAATAATAAAAATACAAATCATACCTACCCTACCTGTGCTTGAAACGGATGTAACCCTAACCAAACCATTTATTTCGGCCTTCTTATAAAGAAACTCAATAATGACTAATAATGCGATAATGGCAAGTCTCTGCAGTGTATGCACTTTCAATAATCAATATTAAGAAGATGTGATGCACTTTCTCAACAAAAAACTTATAAAAACTACATTTAAGGACAATCTTTCAGACTTCTTGAAGTTATCGAGGCCAGGGGTATTGAGCCTTCTTCACAGAGGCCAAAAATTGGCTTCTTGCTAATTGAAAAAAAAATCCTAATTTTGAGACAATAATTTTGTCTCCAAGCAGTTATAAAATGTACATTTTTTACCAATGTTTGTGCTGATGTTATAGTTTTTTGTCCCTGAATGCCAATCTCCCATTATCTTTAATAACCAAGCTTGAAACGTTAATGCTCAACGCTGTATTCCAAATTTGAAGTGCTTTCACAAAATGAAAAGGCCAGGCCTTATCCCAATTTTCTGTGAAAAAGCTGTGGGAGCTATCTTATAAATGAAAGTATCATATGATCGACTTTTCAATTCATATTTCTGAGAAGTTAAAATATTGGACTATTATCCTATCTATATTAAAGCTGCACTCTCACAGATATACCGTTTATACAACTATTTTATTTTTTGTCTTGGAAAGAGCAAATTTTTGCGTAAATATCTGCAAAACAACGATAAAAGATTGCTGACAAAAGATCAGACCGCAGATTTTCATATTTCCGTCTGTATTTCATTGGGCGACAATATACTGGTAAAAAAATTATACCAGTATTAAGACACCCATATACCAATTATATTAAATATAGACTCACATATACCAATTAACACCCATATGCCTATTATACCGTATATAGACTCACAAATGCCAATAACACCATATATATAGACTCCCATAAACCAATCACACCGTACATAGACAAGCATACATGTATATATACCAATTATAACGTATATACACTCACAAATGCCAATTATACATTACAATGTAGATTATATAGACTCCCATATACCAATTATACCTTACATGGACTCACATAAACAATTTACACCATATATAGACTCACACACAAAATTAGATCATATATAGACTCGCATATACCAATTATAACATATAAACTCACATATACCAATTATACCATATATAGACACCCATATACCAATTATACCAGAAAATGACACCCAATGGCCATATACTATAAAAAGACCCCATTATACCAATAATAGTGATTAAGGATCGCCGGTACACCAATTATGCCATATATCTGAAACAAATATTCCTGTCAGTTTCAAAATTACTTTGAAACATAAGCTATCACAGTAAGTGAAAAATGCCACTTAAGTGCCATCCAGTTCAATAGATTGTGCAATACGCCTACATGAACATTCAGGAACTATCTTAAACTATCACGCTTAAGCATATGCCTGCCCCCATGATGGTTGACATCAAGTGTGCAGGAGTGATACAGTATGAAACACCGCCAATCATGGGTGATGCACATGTCTCACAGATTGGCACCAAAAAAAGGTTTTTTTCTGTAACGAATCTCAGGACAATTATCTAATAAAATGTGTTACGTTTTGATATCATAATTGTAAAAAAAGTCCAAAAATGTAAAAAAAAAATTGTGTTGGAGACAGGGTTCGAACCCGTCTCGCCAAAATTGCAGTCCAGCGTCGTATCCACTGAGCTACGACGGCTTACTCTATTGGGGCGACATAATTAATCTATACACCTACCTCGGTAATATCACGTGATAACACCGACTAGCCAATCACGCATAAGGAATGAATTCTACCTGGTAGACATACCCAGTAATATGGAAAAATACAAAATTACTGCTAAACTTAAATAAATTGTAAACTATGTGGTACTTCAGTTAGTAAGTTTCAATGCATTGTACACATAGATGCCAAGTTTATGTTAGTTTTCGACAATTTTCTCTTTTTTTCGCTATTTTATCATACATGACACAGCCCCTTTAATGAACCGAACACAAACAATACATTTGCAAAGTAATTCTATAAAATATATCTCTGTGCATCGCAAATTTATAACCTGGACTCAACCTAATATACACTTTGTGCATATACACACAGCATTTCATAGTAATTCAAACTCTATGTGTGACCTTGAGATTTGAGATAGGGCCGTGGGTCTAACACCCGACATATCGCCTTTGTACTGAGCATGACATTGTGTGCAAGGAAATTTTAAAATATCTTCATGCATGACAAAAAAACATCACTGACACAACCAACTATACTCTATATGCAAATAATTCAGCATCCCATAGCATTAAAACTTTATGTATGACCTTGAAATTTTATATAGGGTCACGGGTCTTTCACATGACACATCACCTTTATGTACCAAACACTTGTGCCAATTTATTGTAAAATCCCTCAGTGCAAGTTACAGTCCGGGCATGGATACTCTATTTATGTGCATATGATTATGTAGAATTCCATAATGATAAAAATTTAAATGTGACCTTCAACTTTAAAATAGGGTTGTTCGTCTTGCCAGCAACATTGCCTAAAAAAGTTATGTTTGGTAGGTGGGCATAAAAAAACACCAACAACTAATAGAAATTGCCTGTAAAACTTGCCAGTAAAAACATGGTGATCCATTATCTGTAAATCAATGCAGTTAAATGTTACAGTAACATTTGCTCATTCTGTGTTTTTTAATGACTCATGTTTAAAAACTTAAATTTTATCATGATGAAGCTTGAATACAGCAATTCCATCAATTATTGTTTAAGCTATTTCGATTCTTATGAGGTCTGTTTGTGAGTGTTTCTCTTGTTCAGTGCAGTTTGGGCTTTTTCCTTGCACCTCTAAACTCAACTTAACAGGGTTTATATTTGATCTTTGGACTATTTGGTTTGTCCGTATAGTTTTTAATGTATTATTAAACCATTTTTCCTTGATAAGTTAAAAAAAAATATGATCAAATATGTTGTTTTATTTGTTGCAAAACGGACAGGGCATATTGCAACATGTTTTTTGGCATTATGTTTGCAGCATTAGTATTTTAGTAAGATGTCCTTGTTTTAAACTGTCTACGCAACTATAAATCAAGCCTGTGTATGGTTTAAGTAATTTTGTATGGCTTTAAACAGAAACATTTTATTCCAGTTTGAAAAATATCTTTAATGTCATTGCTTTAAGTTCAGGAAAGATTTGTAAACACACTGATGCATGTGAATGTGAACTCCTTTTAAAGCCAGTTTTGGGAAGGGGTTCTTTTTAAATAACAGACATTACAGTTTTGGGAAATGGTTCTTTTTAAATAGCAGACATTACAGTGACATCAATTTTGACAGCAGCACTGACAGTGGCAACAAATATGACAGCAACACAAAGAAAGATGACAGGAGCATCGACAGACATGACTAGAATATTGACAGACATAGCTGTGACCTTGAAATTCAACAATATAAGCAGCAGTGGACATGAATAACATTAAATATCGAAACAGGAACATCAAGAGACATTGCAGCGACATCAATAACAACAACAGGACAATTATCTGCCTGACCAATGGGAACAGTGGTAAGAATATCAAAAACTAAAGCTTTGCTCAACTTTTCCATGGTTCAATGAAAGGTATGAAAAAAGAACCATTCATGTTGCAATGGCTGATGAATATATACATACTTTCCATGCATGGAACTAATGTATATGCAAGAACATATCCTGGTAATATGGCTTGTTTTTATGATCTTTTATAGGCGTACAATATGCTTTTAAATAACAGGATCCAAAATGGAATGAATGGTCTCAAATGGCGACTAATCAATATGTATGTACAGGATTTGCCATACAAAAAATTATCAAAAAATCTGTCTACATATGTTTATGCACCAGTCAATTGTAACCACGCCCCCCAGGTTCAGGGGTATAGCGGGGAAAGCCAGGGAAATGGGCTGTGTTTTTACCTTCCAGGTGGCCCCACAGTGCCAGGTAAATGTGGTGATTTTGTCTTCTTGCCAAAAAAGCAATGAATGGGTCTTACCTAGGGTCCCTGGGGTGCGGAGGCATTTGGCAGGGATCCGACCAGCAGTTCGCTCTGCAGGGCTTGGATTTTACCCGGGTTTGGCTGGACCGAAAGTCAAAGTCCCCGCTATTCCCCAGACCTTGGGGGCTGTGGTTATAACTGACCGCTGCATTACAGGCCAAAACAAATGCCTGCTTCTCATAAGCCCTCTTTTTTCCAAATACAATTACTAAACTTAACCAATATAAAAAAGCTGAAAACCTCACTTACGGACTGGACAATGAAAGGCAATGAATGGTTTTTACAGGCACTCTTTTAAACTAGGATTTAAAATGCAAATGCATTATCACTAAGTAATATATTTGCCTGATGGAATAACGAAGGCTTTTTTCGTGACAAATTGTTGCATATGAGCTGACAACAGAGCGCTTGGTGGACTGTTATTAGAACATTACATGTGAACTCAATTTTAACAATAAGTACCTGCGGTTGTGTTGTGAGCAGCTGTCGTTGCAGACTGTCTTTCTCCTTCTCAACCTCCTCGAGCCGTGACTGCATCACGATCTGCTGCTCCTGGCCATCACGTAGTGCCTCCATCAACTTGTCTCGCTCGTCGAGCATGTTGACCATCAACTGCTCGTAGTTTGCATCGTCCCCAGACTCCTGCGACTCGCGATCTGTGGAGCCATCCTCCGAGATCGTCGGCATCACGTCGCATATCATTTTTGGCGTTTATGGAACGTGATCCTAACAGAGTTTAATCAAGATTAAATCAGATTTTTAATTCGGATGCTGACTAAGTGGTTAATATTGTCTGATTTTCTCAGTTTTTGGGATAAACCAATAAATGAGCAAGAAGATACGGGTTCAACATATAATTCCAGTTAATATCTTTCTTCTTCGCTTCATATCGGAAAGAAAATACCTAAAATTAACAGGCTTCATTCAAAAAAGTTAGTTGACCATCCCGGTTAATAATTTGCATCTTGGCAGCCATTTTCTTCCGAAGTGTGTCATACCCACAATGCATCTACTAAGCGGAATAACTCAATTGTAAACGCAAACTCCATGCAGCGGTTATTTCCCATTCAAATATTTTTAAATTCTTTCCAATCCGTCAGCGAAGCTTTTTCCCTCTCTAAATAAAATACTCTGACTTGCCCATCCCCCACCCACGCACCGCAATACACTAAAAAAAACACGCACATATAACATTTTTCTCGTTTTTTTTTGTATATTGATGCTAAGTACAGTAAAAATATATCATTTTTAAAAATCCACATAGCATGTACTTTGACAGAAACGTTATCAGTTTCACATTCTGAACACTCCGAACGCGAGTCCGTTGTTGCTAGACATCGATATTGCGGTAATGACAATTGCTTGGGACAACACTTTTTATTTATTTTAGAAAACAGTGTTATTTAGTTTATTAAGCATGTCTTGCTTCAGTCTGGGAGTAGGCATGTTATTTGTCCCAGCTTGAGTGAAATATAAGATATTTTTTTATTAATCAGACAAAAAAAATTCGTTTAGGAGCATCTTTGTGCAATTCTGCAAATTCAAGCACGCTTTAAACAATGGGGCATACGTTTTGTTATGATTTTATGAAGGTGGCAAGTGCAAACCAATTTTTATCAGGCCTAAGCCAAATATAAGAGATTTAATTATTGTATTTAAAATGGCTCAAGTTATACGGAAGGTCAGAAAATTGTAGATCAAATGAAAATACGCCGTATCATTTAGTAGCAAATGTTATGGGAAAAGAAAATCTCCTTAAATATAGAATTACCCGTATAGCTCTCTCATTCCTTTTTTTCTGCCTCCTTCCCTCACCTTCCATTCTGGGCTTTATTGCCATTATCGCATTCCGTTATCCATCCATCCATCCATCCATCCATCCTCCATCCATCCATCCATCCATCCATCCATCCATCCATCCATCCATCCATCCATCCATCCATCCATCCATCCATCCATCCATCCATCCATCCATCTTCCTGTACTGTCGAACACTTTACAGGAACGTAGACATTTTTGTGCGCGTCAAGCCACAAAGATTGTTAGTAGAAGTTAAAAGAATTCCGGCCAAAATACAAATATAAAGGGAAGGGAAAACATCTTATCTTATCAAAATGACTCAAGCCATTTTGTGTCCCTTTCTCGCCCCTTCTCCCTCCTCATTTTCACAACAGTCTGGCTACGGAAACTATTAATTTATCAAATTCACGCGCGTTGTAAACTTCTGATGACGGGCCTCAAAGATAATCACACTGCGCATGCTAAGAATAGGACGTGTCTTTTGATTGGCTAAAATGGTCACTTCCTGGAAACAGCTTCACTAGCAACAGTGCTGGAAGTGAAAACAATCACAATCTAATTTTAAGCGATCATATGTTTTAAAGAAAGATGGTTTACAACCGTGAATTTCACTCAGGGAAATACCAAAATTATTTGTAAGTAGTCCGTTTACTGTTCTGCATGTACGAGAAGGTAAAGAAAGCGCAAATATGCCAGTAACTTTGGAATATTCTAAAATAATAAAAAAATCACGAGGGAAGTGAGCTCAAATGATGACCTTATAGTACTGTCCATGCCATTTGCAGTAAACATAACAAATAATATAAAGAAAATTGAAACACAAATATTAAAACATACAATAAAATATAAATAATATACATATAATATGTTGTTTTGTCTTAAAAAAGGGCTCACAAATGGCCTTTTAAGGCTCATGAATATCACATAGCAAAAAGGGAATTTACGTTCAAACGTACTGAACATTATTGTTGCTATACATGGTTTTTGATTGGTTGGTGAATCATTGGTTTTAAGGTTAAAACACACTCATTATACACATTGTTCTAATATTGTATATTAAAGTACTTGAAAATATGTTACCAACATTTGTCACAACATGCTTAATTCTAAAACACAGCCAGGGTGAATATTTAAATGCTGCAAAATAGTCAATGCATTTGTGGACTAAGAGTTGGTATCACGACTTAAGTTTAGTGTGTATAAACCTAATATGATTTTTATGCTTTGACTAATACTATTCCTGGTATTGAACTGAGTCCTTGTCTTCTGTTGAGAGCACTAGGTTTGCATTGATTATTTTGCTTGCGCTGCTGATATCGCTATTTTCAATATTTAAAGTACATGGGCAGTAGTGATGCTTTTTTGAAAAAAAGTAACATCGTGCTGATCGGCTTACTTCTTATAGTTCTGCCACTTCTACTGCTGCAGCTGCTGCTACGGCTAAGTACTACTACTTTGAAGTACAATTTTAGTTGAACCTTTTCGATTCTACGACAACGTGTATTGCTGTTGCTACAAAAAATCTGAGCTTTCATTTTCACCGCTACAACAATTCCCGTAAACAACAAAAACAGCAGCAGCAACAACAACAACAATAATAATGATAATAAAATAATAATTCTGCTGAGCACTACTATTATATGGTACTATTTTGTGAATAAAATTTCAATAAGCATATAATATTTACGTGTGCTAGTAATTAATGTTCATGTCATTTCTATTTCTCACTATTTTTTATTTGACATAAAATGTGTACCTGGTAATATTCTCTTTTTAAAGAGTTTGAAGGCTTTTAAAGGAAATGGTATTTAAGATAAATACGATAAACTTCTTTCTGTTACATAAACTCATATTTATGTAAGTCATATTTCTCAATGAAATCAGATACTTGAATCAGTTACGCTTAAGAATTTTTGAGAAATTTGGGCTGGAGTATTATGTTCAGTCTTTTTCTCAGGAATTGATATAGAAAAGTCATCTTGAACAATTTACGAGTGCGTCAATGAATTATTCCGTAATTGATTGAAAACATCAATCAATCAAACGAACAAGCAAACTTATCAATACACAAAACAGCCAAATAATATTCAAAGAATTAAATGATTCAATTCAAATTTTGGCGGTTTTGAAACTTATGAACCAAGCGAAGGGCCTCCACATTTGCGCATGCCGGTACAGTGTAAGACTGGCCGTGATTGGTCAAGTGAAGACAATTCAATGTAGTCTTGGATTTCATTGGTTGGGACATACCATGTGACTCTGTTTATAGCAACCGCGTTGTGGTTACATTGTGTTACACGCACGACTTTTGAGCTGTTAAATATTTGCTTCGCTTCGCGAAAAAAACATGGTCTACAGAGAAATGAATGTGTACAAGTCCGGCGGAAAGTTTTTGTTAGTACATTTTCAATTCTTTTTTGTTTGATTTACAGAAGTTATATGAAAAAATACGTTTTTCTTCGGCTGTCACATGTTTTCGCGTCACATCGAGATCGCCAATTACTATCATTTCAATCAATAGTGATCCTTTTCACATTTTTGATTTTTTTTTTGTATATATTATAAAAACAGAATCTTCATAGTTCTACCTTGACAAATAGAAAAAAAAAAATATCATAGAAATCTAATTATACATGTATGATTACACCAAAATAAAACTAAATATAGATTCATGAGTCATGATTATGAGGAATGGCCATTACAATGTCTTACGAAAATAAGTTATAACGTAGGTCCGGTATAATTTGAAGGTAAATCTATATTCAAGGTTGCATTAAGAGTGTTTAGTTTAATAATTTAGACATATAGTATTATATTCCCGAATAGTCACTAGTGTACATCCATACATTGCTATGATCCATTGCAGGTACAAATTACTAACCATTTCATAGAAATACCTACTGTATAACAATATAATACAAGTACACTACAGTACTGGTTTATTTGCAATTAAAGGCTTTTTGCCCAAAATACACAGGTCAGTCACTAGGGGGATTTAGGGGGGAAGGGGTGGGGCGCACCCTACCCCTCCCCGCCTTAAATCATTCAAGATTACTTTTTTATGTCAATATCAGGGGAAAAGGTAATAAAATATAATTTCAGACTTAAAAATGTCCCCAAACCCTCCTGCCAGCATTTACAATCATATAAATTTAGGTTATGAGGGAGGGGCGGGTTGTGCCCCTGAGAGACACCCCTTTTACGTCAATTCCTGAATCTGCTCCCATGAGCCAAACAATATTAGTTTTAATCTCGAAAGTGTTGCCATATTGACGATTTATTGTAATTGAAAATCAGTACTGTTTACTAGTGTTTGTCATGGTTGCTTGCTTTTTGTGGAATACGAATCCAGATAACAATACACTAGCGGATCCAGGGAGCGCATCCAGGTGGCGCATCTAGTGCGCGCACCCTGAAAATGTTCTACTTTACTTTGAATTTCAATATTCCCGGTAGGAGAAAAATAGTAATCAAATACAACCAAAAAGCTCCATTTCGGACAATGAATTATTAAATTTTCTTGTGGGGGTACTCGCCCCCACCCTTACTTTCAACGAAATAAATTTCGTTTTTGAGCGAGTGTCACAAGTCAAAAGGTTACGCCCCTCAGTTACACCCCTTCTAACATCAACCCTGTATCCAACACTGCCGAATAAGCCAAAATGACATGGGATACGACATTTTAAAAGAGGTTTCGGTGACAACCCTTATGATAGTAAAATACAATTTTAATATGAACAGAAATTAAATTAAACAAAATGATTGTGATAACCCATGGATGCGTCACTATGAATAGAAGGAGTAAATGAAATATTTGAAATGGTTTGGGGTATACTAATATTACTTTGTGCATATGTTCTTTGTGTTGAATATGTATACATATATATCCAGGTATAGATCTTATAACATAAACATAGATGGAAATGCAATAAAAATAAAACTTTTTTTATTTTTTAATTCAAAACTTGGCGGCTCTGAAACTTATAACACTAAAGACGGGCCTCCGTAAGTTTGGGCATGACAACACAATGTAAGACTGATACTGGTTGGTCATGTCAAGACAAATCAAATGTAAAATTGATTGTGATTGGCTGAGACATATCATGTGACTTTGTTTATAGCAACTGCGTGTGGTTACACTGTATTACAGTCACGATATTTGATTTGTTTTGCTAAAAAATCATGGTTTACGAAGAAATGAATGTGTACAAATCAGGCGGAAAGTATTTGTTAGTATTTTTATCATCACATTTGTGTATGAATTACAGAATTAAGCAGGAAAGTGTGGGGGTTTATTTCTGTCACATGTTTTTGCGAAACCATAGTCTAAAATAATTTACGTTCAAAACGGGATTTTTCTATATATTTTTTTAATTATCCGTCAACGTATGCAATTGTTTGTACTTATTGAGTCCTATTACTCAGTACTATTATTCTCATTTAAAATATGATAGCGCTCGTTTTAAGTATGTAACTCACCAAACACTGATCAGGGCATACTTTTATCATAAACACAAACATGAGTTAAAACTGAGCAAAATAGTGTGTATGCATACTACACTATTATGAGAGATAGTCAAATGTTAATAGAATTATTTTGTTCGCATGTCGCTGTACAGTACTGTATATAGATGAAATAAATGCACAATATGCAGTTGTTGTTGGTATCAGATATCTTTCGGAAATGAGAACACAGTCAATATATGCTTTTAAGACTAATATTGTATCAACTAACACTTTATGTAGATGATTTTATAATAAAAGATGTAATAAAACAATGGTAAGATATAAATATAATGCGATTTAAACTTATTAATTTCAGCCCCAGAGTGAGACTGAGCTATGGCACCAGACCATACCAGCAGAGATCTCAGCCCTTTAGGTCTGGCACTGCCTACAGGCCCAACCCATACAAATGGGTTAACCCAAAGTCTGATTCAGATCATCCTATTGCACAACCAAGGATACCTGAGTCTAGACACAGGTCTGTAGATAGAGCCAGTCCTAAATGGGGGGACAGATCTAGAGATGTGGCGGAGTCAAGATGGCACACAAGGCCATCTAAATCCAGGTCAAGGTCACTTAGCACAGGCAGCCATAGGTACATATCTGTGGAGAGGAGCTCCAGATCCAGGATCTTCACAACCAACAAAAGATCAAGGTCACCATATGCTAGGAGCTCCAGCTCTTCTGCCTCCACTGTGAACAACAGCTCTTTTGGGAAGAGGTTGAATTCACCATCTGTTGGTAGCTATGCCTCTTATGCCTCTCATCCTTCCAAGAGGAGGGCCACTAAGAGATCTAGGTCTCCTTCATGCAGAAGTGAGAGACCATATGCCAATGTGAGTGAGATGTCTCCTGCATGGGTCCTCAGATCTCCATCCCCTGAGTTTATTGTACTGGATGAGTACAGTAGTGAAGAGGAGGAGATGCCACAGGCTGTCGACACACCAGAGCTTCTTGGCACACTGTAAGTAATTAACCTGGTTAGTTTCAAGTGCTAGACTTTGTATCTTAGTCTTCAGTTTTTATTTTGACTGTTATTATTATGATATGTTAAACATTATAGCTGATAGATTATAAGTATCTGACACCAGAATTTAACATTAACATGTTGTTGTTTTTTACAACTTTTCATACATCTTCATTTTTATTCTGTCTTTTGTCTTGTCTTCCCCTTAATAAAGATCTTCAATTAGAATATTCTCTGTAAATTAACTTCTAGCAATGGAGATGACATGAGAAAACAGATAGAAACCTGGAAGGCAGAGAAAGATGAAGACTTTGTTATCCCTAGGAACAAGGGAAACAAAGCCAAAGGTGAAACTCAAACTTCTCCCACCACTCTCTTAGTTTTGACTTTTTTCCTCCTTTAAACTACAAGTACTTCCATTTTTTAATAATATAACCACATGATATAAAGTTCTTAAGCAACACTTTTTTATTTATTTTCAGTGATGACCTTTTGCATCCCAGTCATGACTGTTGCCAAGAAACCTTTCAAGCCAGCCCATGAGGCCCTTCCTGTTTCTAATCCAAAGTCCTCTAAGCCTGAAGAGACTCATGAGCCTGCTGATTTGCCAGAGCTCTGGGGATACCAGTAAGTACATGTATATACAAATGACTGACATGTTTTAAATCCAAATAAACTATTATTGATTAGGGGGCCAGTTCTTTAAAAGACAAGGTCACAGTAAATATAAATATGACACATTCAGTGCTTATAAACATCTCTTGTGTTTTAAGAGTTGCTAAATCTTGTCATCAATTATGTAAAATACTGTCAATCCATTAAACACATTTAAAGTTCAATGCTTTTTTGTGGTTCTACTCTTTTCTGTATAATAGAATGGAATAAATTTATAAACATTAGTTAGAAAGTTAATAAACTTATATTGACAACACAGTATAGAGGTAATTTACATGTACCTTTAACTTATCTTCAAATTAATGGAAATATTCAACCAAATAATTAGTGATTATATATCATATTGAAGGTTGGTTAAAACACAATTTGAACACGCATGTAATTTCTTTTTGTATGTTACTTGTAATGCACATGTAGGAATCACAATAATGGAGTTTTAACTTAAACAAATAGTAATATATTAGTATGTTTCAGGATCAGAGGTTTATAAAAAGAAAATTAATTCAAATGAACACCAAGAGAAAACCAACAAAGCAAACTTTTTGTCTAATTTCAGTATGAGTACTTCCATGGAGCGTGAGATGGCTGAGTGGAAACTAGAGGCCCTGACAGACTTCATTGTCTCCTCAAAGAGGGCAGGAAAAGGAGCAGGTGAGTTAAATTATCAATTATCAATAGGTTCTCTTTTTATGTTAGGGCCTCCATTGAAAATCAGATGATTCGGTGGGATCTGGAGGCTATCGAAGACTGTCTCCCAACAGAAGGCAAGAAAAGGAGTAGGTTGGTGAAAAAGATTAATCGGTTCTCAATTAATAATAAATGCAAGGGCCTCAATTGTGTGTCAGATGGCTCAGTGGAAACATGAGGCTTTGGAAGACTTTATTGTCTCCCCACAGAAGGCAGGAAAAGGAGCAGGTTAGTGAAATAATCAACATTTTCTCAATAAATATTTGATGTAAGAGCCTCCAGTGAGTGTCCGATTACTCATTTGGAACTGGAGGCCCTGGAAGACTTTATGAGTGAAGCCAGATATATTGTAATAGAAGAGCTACTATGGAGCATCAGATTGGAGCTGCTGTTACTGAAGACTTCATTGTCACCTCACAGAGGTGGAGCAAAATGTGTTATAGCTAGTCACAGGCCCTCCATGGAGTGTCATATTGCTTAGTGGGAACTTGAAGCCCTTAGTACATTATTGTATCCTCACAGAACAAAGGGGCAGTTGAATGTTCTATTACTTATAACTTGTCAAGATTATTAGCAGAATAGGCACTAGATTTACAAATTTTCTGAAAATAGCATTAAAATATATATGTCCTTATACTAATTTGTTCCTCATATTATTGAGTATTTAATCAATACATATTCATGCAAATGAAGCATTTTAATGGATAAAGGACAGTACTTAATACATGTGTCCTTATTAACATTCTAAAATGAGGCTGTTTCTTTGTGTAAAATGGAATATTTCATCAATGTTTTAGGTCAATCCAAGGCATCTTTTGTTAGCAAGAAGCCTGTCAGTTGTCCAGTGATGAAACAGTCCCAATTGGAGCCTCAACCAGACGTCTTGGCCTCTGTTGCTAGCAGGAAGCGCCCCCTGAAGGAGAGTGAGGCCCTGACTGGGGGCCCTCCTTCCAAGATCCATATCAACAGGAACCACCCGAGGTTCCAACACATGTTCCATTGGTAGAGAGGCTGGTAACATTGTGGTTTAGTTTAGTTTAAATAGTTCAGGGCAGTGTAGCATCAGTGATGTAAAGTAGTGTAGTGTAGCATCAGTGATGTAAAGTAGTGAAGTGTAGCATCAGTGATGTTAAGTAGTGTATTGTAGCATCAGTGATGTACAGTAGTGAAGTGTAGCATCAGTGATGTTAAGTAGTGTATTGTAGCATCAGTGATGTACAGTAGTGTAGTGTAGCATCAGTGATGTTAAGTAGTGTATTGTAGCATCAGTGATGTACAGTAGTGAAGTGTAGCATCAGTGATTTACAGTAGTGAATTGTAGCATCAGTGATGTAATGTAGTGTAGTGTAGCATCAGTGATGTAAAGTAGTGTAGTGTAGCATCAGTGATGTACAGTAGTGAAGTGTAGCATCAGTGATTTACAGTAGTGAAGTGTAGCATCAGTGATGTAATGTAGTGTAGTGTAGCATCAGTGATGTAAAGTAGTGTAGTGTAGCATCAGTGATGTAAAGTAGTGAAGTGTAGCATCAGTGATGTACAGTAGTGAAGTGTAGCATCAGTGATGTAAAGTAGTGAAATGTAGCATCAGTGATGTACAGTAGTGTAGTGTAGCATCAGTGATGTACAGTAGTGTAGTGTAGCATCAGTGATGTAAAGTAGTGAAGTGTAGCATCAGTGATGTACAGTAGTGTAGTGTAGCATCAGTGATGTACAGTAGTGAAGTGTAGCATCAGTGATGTAAAGTAGTGAAGTGTAGCATCAGTGATGTACAGTAGTGTAGTGTAGCATCAGTGATGTACAGTAGTGAAGTGTAGCATCAGTGATGTACAGTAGTAAAGTGTAGCATCAGTGATGTACAGTAGTGAAATGCAGCATCAGTAATGTAGTGTAGTGTTGCATTGCTGATGTAGTGTAGTGTACTGCAGTAGAATTTAGTGTTGTGTAGAATCAGTGGTGTAATGTAGTGTAGCATTGCTGAAGTAGTGTTGTGTAGTGTAGCATTGCTGAAGTAGTGTAATATAGTGTAGCGTTGCTAGTGTAGTGTAGTTTAGCATTATTGATGTAGTGTAGTGTAGCATCACTGATGTAGTGTAGTGTAGTGTAGTGTAGTGTAGTGTAGTGTAGTGTAGTGTAGTGTAGTGTAGTGTAGTGTAGTGTAGTGTAGCATTATTGAGGTAGTGTAATATTGCATTGCTGTTGTTGTGAGTGTTGTGTAATTTACTGAAGTGGAGTTTAGTGTTGTGTACTTTACTGGTGTAGTGTAATATCTTGTAAATGAGTGTAATGTAATATGATTAAGTAGTGTACTATAGAGAAAAAAAAGAAAAAAGGAGCATTATAAGCTTCACCCAAAAAAATAAAAAAAAGAAAAATACAAAAAAAGTATTGTAGCATGTTCATCTGTCAACAGCCAAAAAAAAAAACAATGCAAATAGCATAATACTAAATTTAACATGTGCAATAAAGGTTTATGCAATATATTTCTTTATTTAATGCATTATTCTTTTGACTTAAATTATCAAAACAAAAAATAGCATATGAATTGTGTACAATTCAATAAATATAAGCCTTAATAAATGTTGTAGTTTTATTAATAGCTACGTGGCCACAAATTCCAAGTTAACAAAGCTCCAAAATATCACTATTATTTAATCATCAGTACATAAATCTTATGGGGTTTTTTTATTTTGATTATTTAAGAAAATTGAGTTAAACATGATAATGCATTAACATTAAAAGAAATAATTTGAATCAACCTATGCTGTGCCCCTTTAAAGCTGCACTCTCACAGATATATACCATTTTTACAACTTTTTTATTTTTTGTTGTGGAAAGAGCACATTTTTGCGTAAATATCTGCAAACCAATGATATAAGATTGCTGAAAAAAGATCAGATTGCAGATTTTCTTATTTCCGTTCGAAAATTAATTTTTTATGTTACTAACGGTTTAAGAAAAATGCATAAAACATAAATTTTTGAACTTTAATATAAAAATCTGCGATCTAATTTTTTGTCAGTAGTCTTTTATAACTGGTGTCCATGGATTTCCGCAAAAATTCGGCTCTTCCAAGACAAAAAATAGAAAAGTTGTCAAAACGTTTAATCTGTGAGAGTGCAGCTTTAAGGGACATACGAGTATAAATTGGTAAAAATTCATGCATATTTTTTTGGATAAGCTTTGAAATTTGCGATGAATTATTTGTATCAGCTTTATTGGCTGATTTATGACATCTTTTTATCAAGGTTTATTAACATTTACACAAACTGTTTACAGATGAACTTTTATTGTTTTATTATGAAATATGTCATGCTATTTTTATTTACCTTCACCATGGACCTTTAAACCATGGTTTATAGGTTCGCACCTTCAGAAAAAGATTGAGAAAATTATTGTCATCAAATACATTTGTACTTGAACAGTATGAACTTTATGATCTGGTGTTCAGTATGATAATGCATATTATAATTGCATGATATTAACTCTTTTGGCTGGGGCTTTACACACAAAAACAACATCCTTATTTTCTATTTTTTTGTTTATTCAAAGAAAGATAAAATACCTTCTAACACTAATTGTTTCCTAACTTTCTATATATCCCTCTCTGTTCTTGTAAAGCCTCTTAATGCTGCCAAGCTTGCAGACAGACAGCTGGACAGACAGGTCTCCTGTGATGAACACAGCTGTAGGTGAGCTTGAAGGTCCCAAGTCCTTGAAAAAGCAGAGGGAGAGGTAACTTGTATAGATGATTTTTAAGGTCCCGAGCCCTTGGTAATGCAGAGGTAACTTGTATAACTCCGCCTGAAGATCCCAAGCCCTGGAACAGCCAGGTAACTTCTATAGGTAAGCTTGAAGGTCCCAAACCCTTAAAAAGCAAAGGGGGAGGTTACTTGTATAGATGAGCTTGAAGGTCCTAACTTGAACAGGCAGAAGGAGTGGTAACTTGTATTAGTGCATTTGGAAAGTTTCAAGCCCTTGAGAAAGGAGAGGGAGAGGTAACTTGTAGGAGTGAGTTTGAAGGCCCCAAGTCCTTGAAATGGCGGAGTGAGTGGTAGCGTGTATGAGTGAGTTTGGAAGGTTCCAAATCATGAGAAAGCAGAGGGAGAGGTAACTTGTATAGATGAGTTTGAAGGGTCCGGGCCCTCAATTGGTAATGCGGAGGGAGAGTTAACTTGTAATACTCCGCCTGAAGATCCCAAGCCCTTGAACAGGCAAAGGTAAATTCTATAGGTAAGCTTGAAGGTCCCAAACCCTTAAAAAGCAAAGGGAGAGGTTACTTGTATAGATGAGCTTGAAGGTCCTAACCCATTGAACAGGCAGAAGGAGGGTAACTTGTATTAGTGAGTTTGGAAGGTTCCAAGCCCTTGAAAAAGCAATGGAAGGGGTAACTTGTATATATGAGATTGAAGGTCCCAAGCCCTTGGAAAAGTAGAGGGAGACTCAGAGGTTACTTGTTAAGATGACCTTGAAGGTCCCAAGCCCTTAAAAAGCAGAGAGAGAGGGGTAACTTGTATAGATGTGGTTGAAGGTCCCAAGCCCTTGAACAGGCAGAGGAAGAGGTTACTTGTATAGAGGATCTTGAAGATCCCAAACCCTTGAACACTCAGAAGGAGTGGTAACTTGTAGGAGTGCGTTTTGAAGGTTCCCAAGACTTTGAACAGGCAGAAGGAGAGGTAACTTGTATGAGTGAATTTGAAGGTCCCAAGCCCTTGAAAAAGCAGAGTGAGAGGTAACTTGTATGAGTGAGCTTGAAGGTCCAAAGCCCTTGAAAAAGCAATGGAAGGGGTAACTTTTATAGATGAGATTGAAGGTCCCAAGCCCTTGGAAAAGTAGAGAGAGACTCAGAGGTTACTTGTTAAGATGACCTTGAAGGTCCCAAACCCTTGAACACGCAGAAGGAGTGGCAACTTGTATGAGTGTGTTTTGAAGGTTCCAAGTGCTTGAAAAGCAGAAGCAGTGGTAACTTGAAGGATCCCAAGACTTTGAACAGGCAGAAGGAGTGGCAACTTGTATGAGTTTGTTTTGAAGGTTCCACGCGCTTGAAAAGCAGAAAGAGAGGTAACTTGAAGGATCCCAAGACTTTGAACAGGCAGAAGGAGTGGTAACTTGTATGAGTGCGTTTTGAAGGTTCCAAGCGCTTGAAAAGCAGAAGGAGAGGTAAGTTGAAGGATCCCAAGACTTTGAACAGGCAGAAGGAGTGGTAACTAATGTATGAGTGCGTTTTGAAGGTTCCAAGCGCTTGAAAAGCAGAAGGAGAGGTAAGTTGAAGGATCCCAAGACTTTGAACAGACAGAAGGAGTGGTAACTTGTATGAGTGCGTTTTGAAGGTTCCAAGCATTTGAAAAGCAGAAGGAGAGGTAAGTTGAAGGATCCCAAGACTTTGAACAGACAGAAGGAGTGGTAACTTGTATGAGTGTTTTTTGAATGTTCCAAGCACTTGAAAAGCAGAAAGAGAGGTAACTTGAAGGATCCCAAGACTTTGAACAGGCAGAAGGAGTGGCAACCTGTATGAGTGTGTTTTGAATGTTCCGAGCATTTGAAAAGCAGAAGGAGAGGTAAGTTGAAGGATCCCAAGACTTTGAACAGACAGAAGGAGTGGTAACTTGTATGAGTGTGTTTTGAATGTTCCAAGCACTTGAAAAGCAGAAAGAGAGGTAACTTGAAGGATCCCAAGACTTTGAACAGACAGAAGGAGTGGTAACTTGTATGAGTGCGTTTTGAATGTTCCAAGCACTTGAAAAGTAGAAGGAGAGGTAAGTTGAAGGATCCCAAGACTTTGAACAGGCAGAAGGAGAGGTAACTTGTATGAGTGAGTTAAAAGGATCCCAAGACTTTCAACAGGCAGAAGGAGTGGCCACAAACTCCCCAGTTAAAAAAGCTCCAAAATATCACTGTTTTTTTTTTCATCTGAACATAAATTATATGCTTTTTTGTTTCCACCATTAGAGTCTTCTGAGTTAAACACAATAATGCATATAAATTTGAAAACCCCCCAAAAACATCAACTTATATTGTGCCCTTTAAAGTGACATGTATAAATTGGTCAAATACAGGGTGTTTTTTTTTCAAAATAAGCTTTGAAATTTTGGACAAAATATTCAGCTTTATTGACTGTTCCATTACATCATTTTATCAAGGTCTTAAAATAACAGTTATATACCATTACAGAAACTGTTTATAGATGGTCTTTTATTGTTTTATTATTAATTATGGCATGCTATTTTAATTTACCTCTGTCACAGACCTATAAACCAGTTTATATAGATTCGTGCCTTCAAAGTCAGATTAAGAAAATTATTATCATCAAATACTTATGTACTTCTATAGTATGAACTTTATCACCTGAGTTTGGTATGATAATGCATATTGTTTTGGCATAAAAAATCATCATATGACTGATTTCGGCTGGGGCTTTACACAAAAACAACATCCCTATTATTTTTTTGTTCATTTGTCTAAAGATCAAATACTTTCTAACATGGATTCATTTCTCTAACTAAATAAATAACTCTCTGTTCTTGTTAAGCCTCTTAATGCTGCCAAGCTTGCAGACAGATATCGGAACAGACAGGTTTCTTGTGCTGAACACAGCTGTAGGTGAGCTTGAAGGTCCCAAGTCCTTGAAAAAGCAGAGGGAGAGGTAACTTGTATAGATGAGCTTGAAAGTCAAAATCCTTGAAAAGGTGGCGGGAGGGGTTACTTGTATGAATGAGCTTCAAGGTCCCAGTCCTTGAAAAGCAGAGGGAGAGGCTACTTGTATAGATGAGCTTGAAAGTCAAAGTCCTTGAAAAGGTGGAGGGAGGGGTTACTTGTATGAATGAGCTTGAAGGTCCTAGTCCTTGAAAATCAGAGGGATAAGTAACTTGTATAGATAAGCTAAAAGGTCCAAGTCATTGAAAATCAGAGGGATAAGTAACTTTTACAGATAAGCTTGAAGGTCCAAGTCCTTGAAAATCAGAGGGAGAGGTTACTTGTATAGATAAGCTTAAAGGTCCAAGTCATTGAAAAGCCAAGGGAAAGCTAACTTATATAGATGAGCTTAAAGGTCCAAGTCCTTGAAAAGCCAAGGGATATCTAACTTGTATAGATATGCTTGATGGCCCCAGTCCTTTAAAAAAAGCTTGTCGGTCCCAAGCCCTTGAAAAGTAGAGGGAGAGGTGACTTGTATATATGAGTTAGAAGGTCTTTGAAAAGCCGAGGGAGAGGTTACTTGTATAGATGAGCTTCAAGGTCCAAGTCCTTGAAAATCAGAAGTAGGGGTAACTTTTAAAGATGAACTTGAAGGTCCCAAGTCCTTCAACATCAGAGGGATAGGTAACTGGTATAGATGATCTTAAAGGTCCAAGTCCCTGAAAAGCCAAAGGAAAGCTAACTTGTATAGATGAGCTTTAAGGTCCAAGTCCTTGAAAAGCCAAGGGAAAGCTAGCTTGTGTAGATGGGCTTAAAGGTCCAAGTCCTTGAAAGGCCAAGGGAAAGCTAACTTGTATAGATGAGCTTAAAGGTCCAAGTCCTTGAAAAGCCAAGGGAAAGCTAACTTGAATAGATGAGCTTGAAGGTCCAAGTCCTTGAAAAGCCAAGGGAAAGCTAACTTGTATAGATGAGCTTAAAGGTCCAAGTCCTTGAAAAGCCAAGGGAAAGCTAACTTGAATAGATGAGCTTGAATGTCCAAGTCCTAAAAAAAGCCAAAGAGCAGCTAACTTGTAAAGGTACAAGTGCTTGAAAAGCAGAGGGAGAGCTTACTTGTATAGTTGAGTTTGAAGGCCCCAGTCTTTTGAAATCAGAGGGAGAGGCTACTTGTACAGATGAGCTTGACGATATCAAGCCCATGAAAGGTAGAGGGAGGGGTTACTTAAATATGAGTTAAATGTCCCAGTCTCTGAAATGCCGAGGGAGAGGTAACTTGTATAGATGAGCTTGAAGGTCCCAGTCTCTGAAAAGCCGAGGGAGAGGTAACTTGTATAGATGAGCTTGAAGGTCCCAGTTTCAGAAAAGCCGAGGGAGAGGTTACTTGTATAGATGAGCTTGAAGGTCCCAGTCTCTGAAAAGCCGAGGGAGAGGTTACTTGTATAGATGAGCTTGAAGGTCCCAGTCTCTGAAAAGACGAGGTAGAGGTAACTTGTATAGCTGAGCTTAAAGGCCCCAAGCCCTTTACAATTCTTTTTAACTTTTTTGTCACTGTATTTAGCAGGTAAAATAGTCAAAGCATCATAATAGCCTTTGTGTCGTCATGGCATTTTTTTTCCTTTGTTAATTTGACGAAATCTTTAAATATATACAGGTGAATAAAGTAAAAAATAAATGATCCTGTTGAATCTTAGGAAATATTTGACGAATTCTTGAAAAAACAATGCCAAAGAAACGAATACTTCAAATAGGTTCGAGGGTTCAAGGTCATATATTGCTGGAAAAAATATTAACAACTGAATAAAGTATAAAAACAACACAGAACCTGATTCTGTTGAAAAATTAGGAAACAATATTTTTTCATGTAATTTGAGAAAATGCCTTTTTTAATTCTATTTACACCTTGACATGATATATAAAAACATTAATTAAGGAATGAATTGCGGGGTTGCTGTCATTATCGGGGTATGAACGCAATCGGGCTGGTCAAAGTGTGTGGAGTCCGAAGGACATATCCCCGATAATGACATCAACCCCGCAATTCATTACTTATATTTACACCAATAGTTCCTTATTTCATTAAAAAATTGTTAAAAAAATATTCCATTTCTTTTAAGAAAGCCATTCACTAATTCTTTCTTACCCATTCTGTAAATAGAACGACCCGACTGTTACCGGAAACATTTTTTCAAAGGACGTCACAATAACGCGGGAAAAGATCAACCACTTTAAATCAATTTTAAACGTAAAATTTAAACATTTATGGCAACAATACATATAAAATATAACAAATTAACACTTTCTAACGGGACCTGCTGACACAATACAAACAATAACAAGATCAATAGTTTTTATGTACATTGTTATGCGATGAATTGCGATCCGAAGATGTTGCGTTCATCGATTGATGAACGCAATAAAAAAAATCGATGAACGCAATTGCTGAAAGGCAGTTCATTTAAGGAATGGAAGTTGAGGTGTAAATACATAATATTGATATGTTAAATGCATTTGTTAAACAAAACAAATATAATGTTTTCAGATCATTTTTTGATCAATGCACAATTTCCTTTCTCGCTAGTATACTTTAGTAAATAGCAATACTACTTGAACTAAATATTTAATGATGTGTGAAGTTCATTGTGAAAAGAAACACGTGAACTGTGTTTAAGACAATTAAACTGTGGTCGTGTTAGAAATGTGTATAGATATATGTAAACATATTATATGTTGATTTAAAATCAATAAAATAGTTTTGATTTAATATTAATACTGCCGAATTTGGGTGGAGTTTAAATATCTGAAATGTGGATGTCTGAAAAAGGTATGTTTCCAACAATTCTTATACTTCCTTCTCCTTTTTAAATAGATATTTTAAAGCTGCACTCTCACACATTGAATCACAATAGAACAGATCAACTGTTGTAAAACTGCCGACCATTTCATTTTTCGTTATTATAATAGTCCTAAAACATATTTTCGAACGTAAATTTTATATTATAAACTGCGATCTGATCTTTTGTCACCAGTCTTATTGGACTGGTTTCCAGACATTTACTCAAACCTTGGCTCATTCAAAAACAAAATATAAAAAAAAAGTTTTAAAAACGATCACACTGTCACTGTCAGCGTGCAGTTTTAACGTAGCCAAACGTGCAAACAGACAACTGAATTTAAATTGAGTACATTAACGACATCAATTTATAACGAAGATGTATTTTTAAGCCTTCAGCTTCCGATCAAATTCTAATGTTTTTGTATTTAATTTATGTTGTCAATTGTACCCCCTCATAAAATAAATATATCTAAACTAAACGATTATACATTCTATAATGATTTATCAGTAATACAATATATTTTGTTCCTTTTATTAACGAGAACAAAATTTCCTTTTAACCAAAATAAGGTGTGCAAGGCAAAATCTTCATATGCTAGTCATTGAAGTATGGTAAATGTTAAGATTCAGTGATCATTTTATTTTAAAATATCTTAACGCAAATGCCTGAGGGCTGGGAGTGCGCATTATTGAAAATGGTTTGTCTGAGTAATTGGGAGAAACTATTTTATTTAATGTACTATTTATCTCCATTCATGGACCATGAAAAATCGTTGATTTTATTTGCTTGTTTAAAATGCAACTCAATGCTGGAAAAATTGCCCAACGTGCAATGGGCTGATTGTTCATTGCATTGTTAAAGACAACAACGTAGTAAACTGGATCATTGTTAACTTTCAAATAGTTAATTCTCTGAACGTTTCAAAGACTTCCATGTGATCTGTGGTACTTTTCACAAATATTGAGACTATAAGTATCTATCATGTTTTTCCGGTACGGATAGAAAAATCCGACCCGAGGACACGCGCGTTAGCTGGTAACGAGGCTACGCAGCGTGTCCGAGGGTCGGATTTTTCGATCGGCACCGGAAAAACATGATTGATATTTTTTTCTTGCAACATAAATAATCAATTTGTGGAAGTATTGACGTAGAAAACGCTTTTTTGCACATTTGACCAAAAAGCGCGTGCGACGTTGTTTACTTACGTCATAGAGCGCAGTAATTTTTAATCACTATTAAAAATAAATGCGTTTTTAGAATTACATTGTATTTTCAATTTTAATAAAAATTTCAATACTTAAATATTTGATTGCGTTTTATTGAAATGACATATTTATACTTATCATAAACCATACGATAAAAGGAATAAGAAGTGGCGCGTTGATGCGCGTGACTCATCTTACATGGGGTAGGGGGAGACGGTTTTCCATCACTAGTCACATGACCGGAAACACGTACGGTATGCAAAAAAACTGATGCAGTTATGCTTATTTTACTTTAATATATCGCCACAACACAAATAATTTCACCAACATTGTCAACTTAAACAAAGTGCTAACATATCGGCCAAATGTATATTAGGTTCAAAACAAAGCCAAAGACACGAATACTGCAAATATGGTCCAGGATTCAAGGTCATATATTGCTGGAAAAAATGGTCACCATAGCCGACATTGCCGAAGCCCAAACTGAACCCTAGTTTTTAAGAGTGAAACTAACACGACTCGGGAAAAGATGTGCATTAACTCAGCAGATTATGCCAGCGTTATGAACAATGTACTTAGCAAATTATGCTAGTCTTCTGAACAATTTACTCAGCAGATTATGCCAGCGTTATGAAAAATTTAATCAGCAGAAAATGCCAGCGTTATCAACACTGTTCTCAGCAGATTATGCCAGCGTTATGAACAATGTACTCAGCAGAAAATGCAAGCGTTATGAACAATTTACTCAGCAGAAAATACCAGCGTTATGAACACTGTTCTCAGCAGATTATGCCAGCGTTATGAACAATGTACTTAGCAAATTATGCTAGTCTTCTGAACAATGTACTCAGCAGATTATGCCAGCGTTATGAAAAATTTAATCAGCAGAAAATGCCATCGTTATCAACACTGTTCTCAGCAGATTATGCCAGCGTTATGAACAATGTACTCAGCAGAAAATGCAAGCGTTATGAACAATTTACTCAGCAGAAAATACCAGCGTTATAAACACTGTTCTCAGCAGATTATGCCAGCGTTATGAACAATGTACATAGCAAATTATGCTAGTCTTCAGAACAATGTAACTCAACAGATTATGCCAGTCTTGTAAACAATGTACTCAGCAGAAAATGCCAGCGTTCTGAACAATGAACTCGGCAGATTATATTCGCGTTCTTAGGCCTATGGTGGCTGATATCTGCTGTTTCGTATTTTCACAGCGAAAATAAGAAAATACTTCCAAGTCATGGTCGTTAAAACGCCATTAAGCGAAGCAAAACATACGAAATTATGTCAACTGGCTAGGCGAAAAAAAGCCAGATTAATATAACAAAATTGAATACGTAATGGCTTAAATCAGCAATCATAAAGGCCACATTTATTTTGGGGAAAAAATCAACACGTTTATAAATTTGTAAACATTGGCTCCTAAGCCACAATCTGTTCAATAACTTTTTTATCTTTAACTACCAAACTAGGATGTCGATCAAAGAATATGTTTTTTGCCACATACTGGACGCATACATTTTTCAAAAATTAAAGAAAAAGTCCACTAACAAGGCAAAAATTGGTACCGGAATCGGTACTTTTCTTTATAAATCCGCAAATTTTTGTTCACCATGAAACATTTTTCTCACTTAATGTTTGCATGAAACGAAATTACATCCACCACCTTGCCTATTGTTGGATACATTGTTCATTTCCAAATGTCACATATTGTTTCTAACGCTTCATATTGACCGATTTTTTTCTTTCATTTCCACATGTCATTGAGTGTTGGAAACATTGTTTATTTCCGAGTGTTTCATGTTGCTGAGAACATTGCTCATTTCCAAATGCCACTTATTGCCGGAATCATTGTTCATTTCCCAATGTCTCTTGTTGGAAATATTGCTCATTTCCCTATGCCACTTATTAGAGGAAAGATGGTTCATTTTCATATGCCACTTATTGTTGGAAACATTGTTCATTTCCCCATATCACTTATTGTCGGTAACACTGTTCATTTCCCAATGCCTCTTATTGTTGGAAACATTGTTCATTTCCCCATATCACTTATTGTCGGTAACATTGTTCATTTCCCAATGCCACTTATTGTTGGAAACATTGTTCATTTCCCCATATCACTTATTGTTGGAAACATTGTTCATTTCCCAATGTCTCTTATTGTTGGAAACATTGTTCATTTCCCCATATCACTTATTGTCGGTAACATTGTTCATTTCCCAATGCCTTTTATTGTTAGAAACATGGTTCATTTCCGAAAACCATTTATTGTTTCGTTTTCGAAAATAACATTTTGTCAAATGGGACGGCATTATTTTTTTTTTCAAATTTGCCGTACAATTGTTCTGATAAATCAGCAGTCAGTCGTTATTGATTGATCAGATAAACTGGTATATTTTAACAAAAGTTGGGTCAGTAGACAAAATATAAGCTCAACCATTAAAGCTGTTAAAGGATGTAAGTATTTAGTTATCAATATGGTGAATACATACTAATAAGTTAATAACCTTTAACTATTACATGTCATTCGTTGTCCGGTTAGCGCAGGCGACCCGGGTTCGACTCCCAGCCTGGGCGCATTTGAGTTTCGTTTGTGGTCACCATGCCGGACAAGTGGGCTCTCCAGATACTCCAGTTCCCCACACAACACAGGACCCCACTTTCGCGCAACATCGTGCCAACTAGAGTGACTTAGTATAAGTCATCATCATTTTTTTCACAATCGTTGTAAAATATATATAATGTTTAAACTATCCATTTCATAAATGCAAAGAAAAGTTACGGTCTATGGACCAATACGTTGTCATGTCATGGATTTTTCAAATTGCTGCATTTTACTCATCACTAAGTGAAATATAACTATGTTTGCCTGATGATCGAGTGGCTAAATTTATAATCAATTTGACCAAGTAAGAGTCGGTCAAGCACTACCTTTAAAGATAAAACTGAATGGAGAGCAAAGACAGTGTGGATCTGTTAAAAATAGAGATCCTGGTATGATGTTTGTACTAAATGTGATACAATTTAACAATTTTATCATTGTGCAATGGCGTAAGTGCATTTATGGTAATTTATCACGGTAAACTATAATGCCTCATTTATGACAAAGGCCGTCGCTGTTATTAAACGAAGAGGAGTTAAGTGGAGTCCTATAAACATGGAGACCGTACATGCTTTAAGGTACGAATAGTATTAGTATTTCACAATTTCACCTTAATTTAAGACTCAGTTGGCCGACCATGGATAGTCTAGGCATCTGTATGATAGTATTGCCACAGGGATGGATAACATTGAATGTGATTTTCTTTATTAATCAGCTCTACGCCGATCTTGAGCAGGTATTTGTTCACATGTCTGTTTAAGGGGATTCAGGTTTCGAAAGGGTCCAACATCGAGGCTTCAGGCTTGGATTTTTTACCAAATTATACTCAAAAGAGTATCTGCCTAGCTGTTGTTGTTTATGTTTGTTGTTGAACGGAAGTAAAAATGACTGATTTAAACAATAGGGAAGAAATTCCACCATTAAATATGTGAATGAGTCCCCTGAGAGCTTGATTTGAATCACAGGCATCTGGATCATTGTTTGTCACTTAAATGTTGTTTAAAACCATTTTGGGTACATACAATGAGATAAACAACACATCTGAAGATATTTAGTGTCTTTGATATACAAAAAAGAAACAAGGTATGTAACTCAAACTTACCCGATTTCACGGTAGAGTCCAGTTTTATGCAAATTTCTCAACCAACATATAAACAATCCATTTTTAAATAAGTGACATGGAAAAAAGAGTCAATTACCTTTAAAATTGTGTGCGATATGTTGGTATATCTATAATGTCTTTAGACAAACAAGCATAATTCAATGTCCAATTCTCGTGTTTTTCTTTAGTCGGAAAGAGTACAGCAAATTCAAATCTTCAATTTTCCCCGTGTAAACAGTACTAATGACAGTCCTATTGAAGTTATTTTATGCTTCAGTGTACAGATAAATTAATTCCATTCCTTAATATCACCATAAGACTAACACCACAGAGATGTTAAATGTACATGTCAATGACATCATCTGGGCGCTTGTCGGTAAAATGGCAGGCTGCCTACGAAATTTAAAGTGGATTTAATTTGAACACTGATACGGTTGTTTCTTAAACTGTGGTGTTAGTCTTATGGTGATATTAAGGAATGGAATTAATTTATCTGTACACTGAAGCATAAAATAACTTCAATAGGACTGTCATTAGTACTGTTTACACGGGGAAAATTGAAGATTTGAATTTGCTGTACTCTTTCCGACTAAAGAAAAACACGAGAATTGGACATTGAATTATGCTTGTTTGTCTAAAGACATTATAGATATACCAACATATCGCACACCATTTTAAAGGTAATTGACTCTTCTTTCCATGTCACTTATTTAAAAATGGATTGTTTATATGTTGGTTGAGAAATTTGCATAAAACTGGACTCTATACCGTGAAATCGGGTAAGTTTGAGTTACATACCTTGTTTCTTTTTTGTATATCAAAGACACTAAATATCTTCAGATGTGTTGTTTATCTCATTGTATGTACCCAAAATGGTTTTAAACAACATTTAAGTGACAAACAATGATACAGATACCTGTGATTTGAATGTGTTGTCATTTTTGTTACGTCATGTGCGGTTGTACGGAGTATTTGAAAGCGACGTGTTTTGGTAGTGAATATCCAAATTGTGGTAGAGGGATAAGCTTTGTTTGAGGGGTACCGTCATCACCACCGATATCGTCATCATCATCATCATCATGATAGTCATCATCATCATCATCACCGACATCATCATCACCATTGTCATCACCACAACCACAGACATCATCAGCATCACCACCACCACCACCACCATCACCACCACCACCATCGTCATCATCAGCATCCTCATCATCACCACCACCACCGACATCATCATCCTCATCGTCGTCGTCGTCATCATCATTATTATTGCCGCAGCCGCCTTCGTCCTTGTAGTCTTAATCATAGTATTTTTATTAAAATTTATTGTCTATAAAATTATATGATTTTTACAATTCGGTCATTGGTAAGTATGATCTTTGAAATTTTAGGTTTAGTTAACGTTATGCACCAGTCAGTTGTAACCACGCCCCCCCCCCCAGGTCCGGGGGTGTAGCGGGGATAGCCGGAGAAAAGGGCCGTGTTTTTACTTTCCAGGTGCCCCCGCAGGGCCGGATGACCGCGGTGGTTTTGTCATAGCGCCAAATTTAGCGGAGATTGGGCCTTATATAGAGCCTGGGGTGCGGGGGCATTTGGCCGGGGTTTAAATATCAGTTCGTCCCCGCCGGGGCGGGGATTTTACCCGGGGTTTGCTGGACCGAAAGTCAAAGTCCCGGCTATTCCCCGGAGCTGGGGGGGGGGGGCGTGGTTACAATTGACTGGTGCATTACTTATAAGATAATGGTGATGATGACGATGATATGATTATGAAGAGGAGGAGGGTGGTGTCGATGATGGTGGTGATAATAGTGGTGGTGGAATTTGCTTCTTTGTAACCATAATGATATTCTTGTTTATATATCGCAAAATAATTCGGTCATTTTTTCAGTCAAATATAATTAAGACTCCACAACATGTTTGGAGGAGAAAGGTAGGTTATTAACCTATATGTGTGCTTACATGCAAAACCTTAACCAGATTTTCTAAGTCGAATAATAAAGGTCCATTCTTTGCATTAAATTCAAATGTGTTATCTAACTTCATTCATTTAGTAGGTTAGAGAGTTGGGAATACATATCTAAAGTTTCAATGCAATGTATGATGTATTGACTGAGCAAATGACTTAAAGGTGCTTGCATGCAAATCCTTAACCAAGGTGTGACGCTTGGGTGAGCAGTATAGCTCTCCTTATTCTTCGAATAGTCGAGCTAAAAACTGATTGTAATGTTGAATAACATGATTGTTTATGAAGTGTTTTCGAATAAGAAATACGACTAGATATTGATTTCAGACCTCAAACCTAACTCTATACAATGTGAATCCCTTGATCTAATGCATACTCAACTGTAACTGATAACGGAAATGCTTCATGTCGTATTCATTTACAGTGGCGTAGCTACATATACTGTCTCCGTGGCCCAGTGGTTAAGGCGTCCGCCTACGGAGCGGAGCGGGAGGTCGTGGGTTTGATCCCTGGCCGCGTCATACCGAAAGACGTTAAAAGTTGGTACAAGTAGCTCGCTTGGCATTTAAAGGGTAGTGCTTGGAAAAGTAGTGTACTCAGTACTGGTTTAACCCAGGAAAGTTGTACCCCGTGTATCAGTGCTTTACACCGAGCACGTAAAAGAACCAAGGGGTCTCTTCGAAAAAGAGCTAGGGTATCGCATACATACATATAGACCTTGTAGGCCTGGGCCTACAACTTTTTAATTTTTTGTCTTGGAACGAGCCAATGTTTGCGAACATGCATGGAAACAAGTTATATAAGACTGCTGACAAAAAATAAGATCTCAGATTTTTGTATATTTAAGTTAAAAAAAATGACGATTTATTCCTTTTTCTTAAACCGTTTAAGCCACAAAACATTATTTTTCTAACGGAATTTAAAAAAATTCTGCGATCTGATCTTTTGTCAGCTATCTTTTATCGTTTGTTTGCAGATATTTACGCAAAATTTTACTCTTTCCAAGACAAAAAATAAAAAGTGGTAAACACGATATATCTGTGAGAGTGCACTTTCAAAGGGACTGTACACCAGATTGGAACCATAAAAAGTTTTTTTTCTGTAACGAATCTCAGGACAATTATTTAATAAAATATTTTACTCTTTGATATCATAATTGTAAAAATACACCCAAAATGTAAAACAAAATCGAGGCGGAGACCGGGTTCGATCCGGTGTCGCCAAAATTGCCGTCAAGTGTTGTATCCACTGTGCTACGAAGGTTTGTTGTTGTTGTTGGGAAGATCTGCCCGCGCCCTATGGCTGCATTATGGCTTGAGCCCGTCACATTCCCTAGTGTGACTGAAACATGCTACGAAGGCTTACCCTTAACTGGAATATTTAAGCTATATACCTAACTTGGTAATATCACGTGATAACATCGACTAGCCAATCACGCATAAGGAATGAATTCTATTAGATAGACATACATAGTAATCTTTGTTTAATGGAAAAATACGAAAAAACTGCGAAAACTAAATTAATTGTAAACTATGTGGTACTTCAGTTAGTAAGTTTCAATGTATTGTACAAGTTTATGTCAGTTTTCGACAATTTTCTTTTCTTTTATTTTCGCTATTTCATCATACGGAGGTACAGCCTCTTTAAGTCTTATTCATATGACACGTCTGTCCGATATCAATTATAAATTGACTTGAGACTCATTCAAATATGTGCATGTATACATGTATACATTAACAGGTAAATATTGATACAGTTGATGTGTAAATAAACAGACTGAATCATTTGGTCAAATTCAATGGCTAACAGCTAGTTTTCAAGGGTAAAGGTCTGAAATATTAATAAGGTTCTCGCGATGTTTAAGGCTAATGATCGAAGACGTATTGATCAATGTTGGCCATCTGCTGCGCAGGTATTAAGGTGACCAGTGAATGTCTGTTGTTGATTCTCAATTCAAGGGGCGCATGTTTTATAAAGGCATGTATTATAAATTGTAGTGAAAATGATCACATCACATGACGGATGATATAAATGTGATTTCTTAGCACCAAGCAGGTACCTATCTCGTTATTACTTTAATTATAGCCTTAAGAGTATTGCTAGCTACCGTTTTGAAGAAATACAAATAAAATCGATGAACTTACGGTGTGGCCGATACAGAATGTATCGATTAAGTTCAAGAAAAGCTGAAGTGATCCGGCTGTTTTAGTTTCTACTTCTGTATTTACTCATAAAATAGTTAAATCAATTCATTTCTTCTACTACTACTACTACTACTACTACTACTGCTACTGCTACTGCTACTGCTACTGCTACTGCTGCTGCTGCTGCTGCTGCTGCTGCTACTGCTACTGCTACTACTACTACTACTATTATTACACTAGTACTACCACTACTACTACCACTACTAGTACCACGACAACCACCACCACCACCACTTCCACCACCACTACTTCAAGAACAACAACAAGTAATTTATTAAAAACATTTGCACTCACAATTACATATATACAAAAATATACACGTAATGTTTATCTGATAGTGATACAAAAAATCATTGCAATCAAACTTGTGGCCTCAAGGCCGTGGGAAATAACAACAGGTATTGGAAAACAGACAATTACGTAAACGTGGCATGCTTAACTAATTAACAACAAGATGGGCAAATATAAAGTGCATACATGCCATATTTCTGAGAGGCTTCCCTGTGGATTCTGGTCTGATTTCCAAGGGATTTTGATATAACATCAGGGTATTTTTACGCAGCGAAATTTTGCACAATATCTACATTTATGAAATAAGAATAAATACAGAAACATTCTCTAATTACAATAATTTTTGGACTTAGTCATCATGGTCCGTCATGGAATTTCTTACTCATAATATTATGGATGCTTCCCACTTATTTTTGATTCCAGGGGATATGGATCCCCCTGCGGGGGACCAGGGAATCGGTCGGAATTCCGGGGGATATGGATCCCCCTGCGGGGGACCAGGGAATGGGTCGGAATTCCGGGGGATATGGCATGTATAAAATATAAACAAATAAAGGTAAACCATCCATCATAGGGATGCAAAGAAATGTCAGTGCATTTAAGACATTAACAGCGGGATTATGTATATGTTTAATTATAGTGATGGATTCATTACCTTAATCAATACTGATCATAAACTGACAGAATGTTTAGGGAATGTGAAAAAAATGTTTACAGCTTAATCAGTTTAGAACAAAATGACATAGAAAGTGCCAATCGTAACAACTCGGCTATCTCCGGCAAGCTTCGAAATAGATTTCGTAAAATGTAGTAAGGCAATCGTAACAACTTGGCTAGCTTCGAGATAGACTTCGTAAAAAGTAGTAAGGCAGTCGTAACAACTCGGCCATCTCCGGCAAGCTCCGAGATAGACTTCGTAAAAAGTAGTTAGGCAGTCGTAACAACTCGGACATCTCCGGCAAGCTTCGAGATAGTCGATTCTGTTGGATAATGGCTTTGGTGTATTAACATTCATCATTATTGTATGTAATTACGTTGACGTTTTGAACTGAATTAAATTTATGTTCTGTTCTGTACTCAATTAACATATATCATTATGCAGTTAATTTGCATAGGAATTTAGCCTGAATAACTCTATAATTACAGTGCACATATAAATTGTTGTTTTACACGGTTGTCTGAAAATCTACGTTTTTTTCCTAACCACAAACAGGGGGAAATGAGTACGTGTCCGTATACCAATATTGACACAAGCTTGTGAACTGAACAGAGATGTATTTATTGAACTATACTATTCGGATACGTCTCAGTAAGATTTTGTTAGCTAAGTGAAACGCTCGTATGTCAAGTGCAAATATCGTATCTTACGTGCAAAGTTCGTATGTCACGTGCAATGCTCGTGTGTCACGTGCAAATATCGTATCTTACGTGCAAAGCTCGTATGTCACGTGCAAATATCGTATGTCACATGCAAAGATCGTATGTCACGTGCAAATATCGTATGTCACGTGCATGTCGTATGTGATGTCGAAATGTCGTGTGTCAAAGCAAAGCCTCGGGTGTCGAGAGTCAGAACATCGTTTGTCAAGTCAATTAAAATCGCACTGTCCATCCGGACGGATGCTTCCGTCCGTCCGTCCGGTTTTCAGTGTCCGGTCTGTAACTATGTCATGCTGGGAGGGATTTTAAATAACTTCGCACCTGTGTTCAGAATATTAAGACGACTTGTCGCGTGCAAGACCCACGTCCCTACCTCAAAGTTCAAGGTCACACTTACAGGTTTATCATTATGGAATCTGCTTATAGGCATACATACGATATAGTTAGTTGGTCATGTCCAGGCTGTATCATTGTCATACACGAAACTCGCGTGTCGAGTCTTAACCTCGTGTGTCTAGTCAAAATATCTTTTTTCCAATCAAAACCTCGTGTTTCAAAACTTAAACCTCGTGTATCTAGTCAAAACCTCGTGTTTCAAAACTTAAACTTCGTATATCTTGTCAAAACCTCGTGTTTCAAAACTTAAACCTCGTGTATCTAGTCATAACATCGTGTTTCAAAACTTAAACTTCGTATATCTTGTCAAAACCTCGTGTTTCAAAACTTAAACCTCGTGTATCTAGTCATAACATCGTGTTTCAAAACTTAAACCTCGTGTATCTAGTCAAAACCTCGTGTTTCAAAACTTAAACTTCGTATATCTTGTCAAAACCTCGTGTTTCAAAACTTAAACATCGTGTATCTAGTCAAAACCTCGTGTTTCAATACTTAAACTTCGTATATCTGGTCAGAACCTCGTGTTTCAAAACTTAAACCTCGTGTATTTAGTCATAACCTCGTTTTTCAAAACTTAAACTTCGTATATCTGGTCAAAACCTCGTGTTTCAAAACTTCTAATTCGTGCATCTTGTCGAAACCTCGTGTTTTAAAACTTAAAATTCGTGGATCTAGTCAAAACATCGTGTTTCAAAACTTAAAACTCGGGTATCTGATCAAAACCTTGTGTTTCAAACTTTAACACCGTAAATCTGGTCAAAACATCGTGTTTCAAAACTTAAAATTCGTGTATCTAGTCATAACCTCGTTTTTCAAAACTTTAACTTCGTATGTCTGGTCAAAACCTCGTGTTTCAAAACTTACAATTCGTGTATCTAGTCGAAACCTCGTGTTTCAAAACTTACAATTCGTGAACCTAGTCGGAACCTCGTGTTTCAAAACTTAAAATTCGTGTATCTAGTCGAAACCTCGTGTTTCAAAACTTAAAATTCCGGTATCTAGTCAAAACCTCGTGTTTCAAAACTTTAACACCGTATATCTAGTTAAAACCTCGTGTTTCAAAACTTAAAATTCTCGTTTCTAGTCGAAACCTCGTGATTCGAAACTCAAGCCTCGTGTGTCTAGTCAAAGCCTGTAGCGACCAGTAAAACCTCTTTGTATAGTCCAAATTGCGTGTGTCCACTTAAATTATCGTGTGTCAAGTCAGTTTCCCGAGTACCAAAACAAAACCTCGTATGGAGTCAAACTATCGTGTGTCATGACAAAACATCGTAAGTCGGAGTACAAAAATCGTTCGTCAGAGCATATTTTTAAGCTATGGCGACGACGATGCTAATAAAACACGAGAAGTCAGACGGAATTGCCCGACGGCACCAGACAATCTTTTACGATTAAATGCGTTTTTTGCGTAAATCCATGAATGCACATCAGAACTGACTAACCCCAAAATGCTGTCGGAATTAAAGTGACTCGCTCATGTTTTGGGACCAAAATTAGTTTTCCCGGTTATGTATCTGAAAACATTTATTTATTTTTACTCTATGATATAAAAAAAAATGCAGAAAAAATACACTGAACGTAAAAATAAAATATTCTAGGTTTAGTGCGGAGCGAGGCCACGCCGATACAGTCAGTGAACAATTACAAAACTGACAACAGAACCAAACGCCCACAAGGAATCATTCACAAACTTTTAAGCCTGTTGTTAAAAAGCGTTACTAACGCTATTCAAAATCGTGGACGTCAAAGACAATATTTGAGCATATATCAACATTTGTTAAAGAGTTCCAGCCGTCAGTATCTTAGTTTTAACTCTCCTGATTTGCCACACTTTAAATCGTCAGACAAATAAAGATGCATTTTACACACACACGCGTACGCACGAACGCACACACGCACGCACGCACGCACGCACACACACGCACAAACACACACAAACATGAGCGACTCCCTTTAAAGAGTGTCTCGCTGTCTCGGGGGCAAAATGTTTTCGATTCCATTGCATAAATATTTGAATTTGCACTCACCAACAGCATTGGTACATTTTAGTTGATGGAAGACAGCAGTTGACATCACGATCGACGGCGGCGTAAAGATGAAGATCTGCCTCACCGGCGGTTACAAGTTGATCGTCGGCGTTACATCCGCAACGACACTGATTCTGCAGTTCGTCATCATATATAGTTAGTGAAAGATATTGAACAAAATTTTGTTTTTTTGAATATTTTTTTTTAAATTTCGTTGCATTATGAAATTAAATTATTTGTTACTTTTAAAAATGTTGTATGTACGGTCATTTATTTTATGCTTTCCGGTGGGCTAAAGAGATTTCTGTCTTTCATGCTTTTCGATGAAATATGGAGTTTTATTAGTGAAATAACAACAGTGAAAATATCACTTGTGAAATGGAGTGAAATTATCAACTTTCAGAACTACTTTCAAAATCCATTGTAGTTACTTCCCCTCGATCGAAACAGTACACTTCACTTTGAACAAGAAAATATTGGCAAAAAAAATAAAATAAATAAAAGGTTACACAAGTTAAAGATATACAGATGGTAATTAACAATTTACTGTTTATTCGATAAATGGTTATCCCGTTTTTCAAACTTTTTCTTGATCTTGAAGCTGAACGTTAGAACATTTGCTTACATACCAATCAAATTACAGACGAAAACAACTGTTCGAACATAAATATAATGTTATATCATCGTTCAAATGTATTTTGAGCTGTTTGTCGTTGTAATACAAACTTCATCGAGAATTCACACAACAATTTACAGATTAACTGATTTTTTTTACCCCCCCCCCCCCCTCCCCCCCACGCCTCAAAATTTGTCAACAAACTAGCGTGGTCCTTATAGACGACTGAATATCCAGGAATCATGAAACACATTCGACCTTTCAAATTTTCATTCAATAAAAGGCGGCGTAGTAAGTTGGTTATGTTTTCATGCCCCGCTTAAAAATATAAGTGTTTTCGTTATTTTTGGGGAACAAAGATGCACTAATAAAACTTCATTGATTACTGTTCATAAAATCTTTACATTAAAAACGATCGAATAATTAACTATAAAAAGGAATATCAGAGAATTTGTTCTCATTAAACAGGAAAGAAAAAATTGACAGTAACGTCATTAGCTATTTTATATATAGAATTTGCGTGAGGGGCGTCCCACGGGTAGCGGCGTAAATTACACTCTTTTCAAAAAAGGGGGTAATTAAGAAAATAAATTAAAATACTATAAAACTCGGAAAATAAGCATAAAAGAAACAGAAAATGTGTTGATTTCAGTGTAAGAAATTATTTTATTTCACTCGTGACCATAGAAAAACTATATTTAAGACACTCATGAAATAAAATACGATCTTACACTGAAATTAACAAATATCCTCTATAAATTTATTAGTGAAATAAATCTGACATTTCATTGTTTGATACAGTGAAAATACCAATTTGATATTTTTCCCTGATTTGAAATTTTAGTTTTAAATCAAACGTCAGCGCGCACTGGGACATAATTTCAACGACATCATTTCCGAAATCACGTTACGTGCGCATACATATTTGCGCGTGTTTTCTCAAATGTGTTATTAAATGACTTTTATCACCATTTTTATGCATATAATGAAAGAGGGAAAACATGATTGTTTCAGTGCGATATATTTCATCCCGTGGAATCTCGTGAAATATGTATTTTCGTTTTTTTCCAATTCAAGAGTTCATGTGTATGATGACACATTGGTCATGTTTTTTGAAATTAGATGAATTTTTATCCGTTTAAATTTTAATTTCATTTTTAATATCAGATTTTGCAAACACGAGGACACACCGCAGCATCGAGTCAAAGCGGTCTAGGGATGACCAAATTGCACGTGCTGTAAGTATCCTTTTAGTTTCGACGCGATTGTTGCGTTTGCTGGGTGACGTCATTTTGACTTCATGACGTAATAACTTTAAAGGGACTCGTTCACAGATTGTGTAAAAAAAAAGTTTAAAACGATTTTTTTAAATAAGTATTAAATTAAATTATTTTACCCACTCTTATGAAAATACAACAAACAGCAACTGACAGATACTAAATTAAAAAAAAACTTTGCAAATCCAAGTAAAAAATATTCAAATTCAATAGCGTTACAGACGCCTTTTCAGCAAACATAAATTTCTTATACATTTTTTAATTTCACACGATTTTTTTTACCTAACCATATAAATCGTGAACGAATTCCTTTAAATATTTTCTGTTAACAAACGCCTTTGATACGAACTGTAAATATGCAACAAAATGTTAACATAACAATTTTGTAACGCTAGGTGTTGAAAAGCAAAAGTTTACCTCAAAAATCTGTGACGGGAACGTGCAACTCGACATTCTGTGACGGGAACGTGCACCTCGACATTCTGTGACGGGAACGTGCACCTCGACATTCTGTGACAGGAACGTGCACCTTGGCAGTCTTTGACGGAAACGTGCACCTCGACAGCCTTTGACGGGAACGTGTACCTCGACATTCTGTGACGGGAACGTGCACCTCGACATTCTGTGTCGGGAACGTGCAACTCGACATTCTGTGACGGGAACGTACAACTCGACAGCCTTTGACGGGAACGTGTACCTCGACATTCTTTGACGGGAACGTGAACCTCAACATTCTGTGTCGGGAACGTGCACCGCAACATTCTGTGACGGGAACGTGCAACTCGACATTCTCTGACGGAAACGTGCACCTCGACATTCTGTGACGGGAACGTGCACCTCGACATTCTGTGACGGGAACGTGCACCTTTGCAGTCTTTGACGGAAACGTGCACCTCCACATTATGTGCCGGAAACGTGCACCTCAACATTCTGTGACGGAAACGTGCATCTCGATAGTCAGTGACGGTCACGTGTAACTCGACATTCGGTGACGGAAACGTTCACCTCCACATTATGTGACGGAAATATTCACCTCCACATTATGTGACTGAAACGTTCACCTCCACATTATGTGACTGAAACGTTCACCTCCACATTATGTGACGGAAACGTGCACCTCGACATTTTGTGACGGAAACGTTCACCTCGACATTTTGTGACCAATATGTGCACCACGACATTATGTGACCAATACGTGCACCTCGACATTTTGTGACGGAAAGGTGCACCTCGACATTTTCTGACTGAAACGTTCACCTCGACATTTTGTGACCAATACGTGCACCACGACATTCTGTGACCAAAATGTGCACCTCGACACTTTGTGACGGAAACGTGCACCTCGACATTTTGCGACCAATAAGTGCACCACGACATTCTTTGACCAATACGTGCACCTCGACATTCTGTGACTGAAACAAATACCTCGAAATTCTGTGATGCCAAAAGCTAAATTGATAGTTGTTAAAAGATAAGTGACCTTTTATGCTGTTGCTTATATTCTCTGACGGAAACGTGCACCTCGACATTCTGTGACGGAACGTGCACCTTTGCAGTCTTTGACGGAAACGTGCACCTCCACATTATGTGCCGGAAACGTGCACCTCAACATTCTGTGACGGAAACGTGCACCTCGATAGTCAGTGACGGTCACGTGTAACTCGACATTCGGTGACGGAAACGTTCACCTCCACATTATGTGACGGAAATATTCACCTCCACATTATGTGACTGAAACGTTCACCTCCACATTATGTGACTGAAACGTTCACCTCCACATTATGTGACGGAAACGTGCACCTCGACATTTTGTGACGGAAACGTTCACCTCGACATTTTGTGACCAATACGTGCACCACGACATTATGTGACCAATACGTGCACCTCGACATTTTGTGACGGAAAGGTGCACCTCGACATTTACTGACTGAAACGTTCACCTCGACATTTTGTGACCAATACGTGCACCACGACATTCTGTGACCAAAATGTGCACCTCGATATTTTGTGACGGAAACGTGCACCTCGACATTTTGCGACCAATAAGTGCACCACGACATTCTGTGACCAATACGTGCACCTCGACATTCTGTGACTGAAACAAATACCTCGTAATTCTGTGATGCCAAAAGCTAAATTGATAGTTGTTAAAAGATAAGTGACATTTTATGCTGTTGCTTATTTATTTTTTGTCAAATATTGATATCGTTTTTTCAGGGTTTACGTGAAACCACTACGATGATAGAACGTGTGGAATCATTCCCGAAAAGTAAGAAATACTATTTGAATATGCACAATACATGTATTACTGGGTTAGTAGCCAATATGCATTTTGAATAAATCTTATGACCATACATCATTGATTCAATTCACTGTAAAGATCCATTGTTTATATCGGGAAACCCGATTAGCTACACCGTTCTTAGACCCAATTAAGACTCGTATTGAATACCACTCCAGAACAGCGGTTTTCTTTATGATTATTGTGTTTACAATATAAAGGGGGAAAACAGAATATAAGTATACATGAATATTCAAATGATATTTATGAAACGTATGAGCAGGTGTTTATGGGAAAGAAAAGACAATGTAATGATGTTTCAATCGAAATAAAAATAAAACCACAACAAGAAATACGGTATATTTTAATTACTTCAAGTCAGTCTGGCAAAGTGTAGTGATGTAAGTATAAACTGAAAACACTACTTGACTGATGACTCACTTTAAATAATGGTAATGTGTTTATTGTTGTGGAAAGAACTACCAGTGACACAATTAAGATATATGTTTTCAAAACGTATAGGATATAATTTGTAACTACGACTGTCCGGAGTCGTTTGTTGGGAACGGAGTCCTACATTTACAGCTACACATTTACAACTACACATTTACAACTACACATTTTCAACTACAAATTTACAGCTACACATTTACAAATACACATTTACAGCTACACATTTACAAATACACATTTACAGCTACACATTTACAAATACACATTTACAGCTACACATTTACAACCACTAATTTGATACTACACAATAACAAATACACATTTACAGCTACACATTTACATATGCACATTTACAGCTACACATTTACATATACACATTTACAGCTACACATTTACAAATACACATTTACAGCTACACATTTACATATGCACATTTACAGCTACACATTTACAATAATATATTTGAAACTACACGTTTACAGCTACACGTTTACAAATACACATTAACAAATACACATTTACAGCTACACATTAACAACCACACATTTGAAACCACACATATTTACAACAACACAATTACAGCCACAAATTTACAGCTACCCATTTACAGCTACACATTCAAAGCTATACATTTTTCATCTACACTTTTGAAACTACACATTTACAACTACACACAAAGCTGTCATTATATCCTCTTCAACGCACTGAAGCATGCCATTCACATTTAATGTTGTTGTTTTCTTCCATCTCCCAGAAAGAACCACCTTTGGTATCCCGACCGTCAAGCGTCCGTCGGAAAACTACTTCCAGAAGATGTTCCGGGGTATGGTCAACAAAACGACAGAAGAACAGAGAAAGGAAATAATTTTCGTAGTGTTTCTGGCTGATCTAAACAACAGCGAATGGAAAAACTCCATGAAGAATGATCTTCTTGCCAACTATTCCTATCTTGTAAAGACCGATTCTTTGCTCGTAATTCAGGCACCGGAATCGTTCTATGCCGATTTGACTAATACCAATGACTCTTACCTATACTGGCGGACGAAACAAAATTATGATTATGCGTATTTAATGACATATTGTCGCCACTTATCCGAATTTTACGTTCAAATGGAGGACGACGTCATTCCTAGTGATAATTATTACAGTGCAATAATGGGCTACGTCGAAAACCAGTCAGATGACAATTGGGTTTGTTTAGAGTTTTCAAAACTTGGATTTATAGGAAAGATGTATCATTCTCGGGATCTCATGGGTCTGTCAGCTATGTTCTTAATTTTTAATAGCTCTCAACCAGTAGACTACATTTATGTGTATTTTAACATTCTTTCTGGTCGTAGATCAGCCTTACGTAAGCCGACTCTTTTCCAACATCTTGGGTACCATTCTAGTCTGGACAAGAAGATCCAACCTCTTCAGGATGACTTTTTCAATATGCCTCCCAAAAAATGGAAAGGCGATAATCCACCGAGCAAAATTTACACCAGTCTAGAGCAAAGTACCGATTTCCCAGCAAATATGGCTTACAGCCTTGACGTTGGCTTTTTTTGGAGCATCGGACCCGCGAAAATTAATGACACCTTTACCATCGTGTTTGAAACTCCGCAGCGAATGTCACGTGTTGTCATAGAGACGGGTAACAAGGATCATGCACGTGACAATTTACAAAATGGCTGTCTAGAATTCAGTAGTCATTACTCTGATACCGGTGAAAATCTAAACTGTGATAATTTTAAGAAACTTGACGACTTTGAAGGCGGACATTTGTTTATTGATAGTGACAAAATGAATTCTGTTGTCCATAATGCATCAGTGAATTGTTTACGGATTCGGGTTCTTGAATCACAAAATGAGTGGTTAATTATTAGTGAAATCGCTGTGTTCATAAATAAAGAAACTTAATACATGTTGTAGTAATTAGCGAGGTTTGTTTTTATGTATGACTGATGTTTGTTTGTTTTAGAGGACATAAGAAAGTATCCTTGGTGTGGATGGAACCAACACCGAGTTATGTGAGGGGCGGACACCCATAACACCAGAGCAGCCTCACCCTGATGGGAATAGCAGCCTGGAGCCATAGCTTCTTGGGTGAAAAATGGACGCCTAACTCAGCCTGGTGGGAACCGTACTAACATCATCTTGTGGGATAGGCGGACGACCATTATATTAGACCAGTCTCGCCCTGGTGGGGATCATACCCAAAACCCTCTTGATTGAGAGGTCGACAGTATCAGTCCAGTATCACCTAGTGGGGACCATACTCACAACCTCTTGGGTGAAAGGCGGACACCAATTACACTAGATCAGCCCCCACCCCTTGGTTGGGATCGAACCCAGAACCCGTTAGGTGAGAGATGGACGCCTATTATACTACATCAGTCTCTACCTGGTTGGGACCGTACCCACAACGTAATGGGTGAGAGGCGGACACCCATAATACTAGATCAGTCTAGCGGGCAACCGTACCAAAAATCCCTAAACTCGGCTCGAATTCCTCTTTAGCTCGAACTGGATGTTAAAGACCTTTCCATTTACTGAAGGTTAAACTTTCTGATTGACTCGAACTATCCGAGGCTCGAGGTATTTTCGACGGTCCCTGTGAGTTCGAGCCAACGGGTTCGACTGTACCTCATATCAAGTTTAGAACAACTAGTAAAAGCGGCAGGGCATATATATACTATCAACCCGCACTATTACCTCTGCCGCACTGTTACCCTGTGACGTCATGAAATTGACATTACGCTACTAATACACTAACTCAAGTCCAAATTTCAGTTTTGACCTATGAATTTGTTTATATCACGCCTCCAAAATGATTTACGCAACGCCATTGGTCAAGGATTGGTCACGCGGTGACCCCATATTGGGTCACTTATCTATATATTGTAACAAAATGTCTTCGCTATCACAGTCCGCCCGGTTAGCTCAATCGGTAGAGCGTTGGACTCTGAATCGGACAACCCGGGTTCGATTACCGGGCGGGCCAGGTCACTTCTGTTGTGATTGGTTATGAAATCCTTTCTACGACCATTCGCACTGTACCACTGCCCATGGCATGTACAGAAGTTGTCAGTTCCTTGCAGAGGTGAAGGCACCTAGTACTGGTTCTGCCCAGGATAGGTGTGCGGTGGTCGAACTGTCACTCTGGGACCCTTCAATGTGCTCACGCCGGGACCCGGAGTATAAACTACTAACACCACCACCGCTATCACACTCCGCCCGGTTATCCCAATCGGTAGAGCGTTGGACTCTGAATCGGACAACCACGGTTCGATTCCCGGGCGGACCAGGTCACTTCTGTTGTGATTGGTTAAGAAATCCTTTCTACGACCATTTGCACTGTTACAGTACCACTAGACTGGCATGTAAAGAAGATTCCTTGCAGAGGTGAAGACACCTTGTACTGGTTCTGCCCAGGATAGGTTTGCGATGGCTGAACTGTCACTCTGGGACCCTTCAATGTGCCAAGAATGTTCACGCCGGAACCCGGAGTATAAACTACTAACACCACCACTCCCACCCGATATCGTTTCCTTTACCCCGTAGATCCAATGTCTGATTACATACTAACACCGTAACTTATAATATTAACGAATGAAGAAATACATTCCTCATACATTTACTATCGAAGAGGTCTCATTTTTTATTTCACAAATAATGACTGCCGTTGAAAATAGATAAAAAAAAGTCAGGAAAGCAGGGTGATACTATTATGGAAAACATTTGTTTTATGATGCATATTCGGCCGGAGGTCTTTATTTTCGTCCCGGAATATCTCTGTATTTTCGCCCTTTTACTGCGCAAATGCGAAAACACGAAATGGCAGAAATCAGCTACCAAAGGTTGCATAAACAACTGTTGTAGGTATTAGCAGGGCTCATTCGACGAGTGCTCCGATAAGATTGTTTGTCATTTCAGTTTTTTTGGAGCATAATGCATAGACAGAATTTAACCCTGGTTAGAGCTACCCTGGTTCTTTAACGTGCACCAGCGTATAGCATTGCCAAACGGGACCTCCATTTAACGTCCATCCCAGAAGAAGATTAGCAGTTTTTAGTGGTGAGGCGGAGAGTCGAACCGGCGGCTCCTGGATTGACAGTCAAGTGTGTTACCATCAAAACTAAGCTAATGGGCCATTAAATATACAATCAGAATACCTCTGTCATTTTCCATCGAAAATCATCGAAAACAACATCGGATGTATGCCGGTGCATTAGTGAAAGTAGTTCGTAAAATAAATAACACAATTTAATTATCTGTAGTTGTTTAACGTATAATTTGCACAACTTAGTTCAAAATTATTTCCATTGAAATGTATTGTGAGATAAATAATTAAGATTTCTTAGAGCCAAGTCCTTAGACTTAACAGCTTAATTGAAAATACTACGCGATTTACATCCAACGTTGTTCAAGGGCAAATAACACCAATTCAGAAGTGATTACCCAGCGTTTATAGTTTATACATAGCCTTTTATCTTTTTGTTAACACATGTCAGTGATTATACCATATCAGTCCATTGCCTACTTTCCATATTTATAGGTTTTTAAAGCTGAGTGGTTCGTGGTTTAAAAAGCAGGCTGAACATGCTGGATCTAATTGATCTACTTTTTGTCTTTGCATTTTCACCGCCATTCGGAGCTCCTCGGCCATTTTTTTCAAAAACAACCTCGGATGTATGCCGGTACATCAGTTGAAGTGGTTCGTAAATTTTTGAATAATATCATTAATTAAATGTAGTGTTTAAGAGTTGTATTTAATGATCTCAGTTTAAATTGATTGTCATTAAAGTGTTTTATTGCAAAAATAATTAAGATTCCCAAGAGTAAGGTCATAAAGTTTAACTGCTAAATAAGATTACTACGCGATCTACTTGCAGCGGACTTAAATGTACCTCTGTTTCAGTATGTAAACCGTCCAAATACATCCGAGGTTGTTTTAGAAAAAAATGGCCGAGGAGTTCCGAACGCATTGTTTGTACTCGTACGACGGAAATGGTTAAATTACCGAAAACACAGTGGTTACGTTTAACCAATTTTATTTTTTTTATGATAAACAGAACTTTTGACTTACGTCGTTTAATGTTTAGTAAAAGGTGGAACGTCCCCACATATGGCGTTGGGGTCGTGCAGCACTAGAAATCGGAGTTATCTCGCGTGCAATTTGGTCATTTGACTATGAAATATATAGGAAATTTATTTAGTAGTGTCTGACCTTTAATAAAAAAGACTTATGACATTGTAAACTCGAAGTTGTTTTTATTTTCGTTAAAGAATGGCCGAGATGTTCCGATTGATTACTGCTTGTCAAATAATTCGGAGCTCCTCGGCAATTATTCATCGAAAACAACCTGAAATCTTTACATTTAACTACGCTGCATGTAGATCGCGTAGTAATTGCAATTTATCAGTTAATCTTTATAACTTTACTCTTGGGAATATTAGTTATTTATGCAATAATACACTTCACTGGCAATCAATTTAAACTTAGTAAAAAAATACGTGAAAACACTATATTAAAAATACTATTCTTTAAATACAAAACTACCTCTACGGATGTACCGGCATACATCTGAGGTTGTTTTCGATGGAAAATGGCCGAGGAGTTCGAAATACTTGTAAAATCTGGCAAGGAAGAACCTTTTGACCCAGTGACCGGGTATCATCCAAATGTTGACAAAACTTATACCACACCGAGACAGGCACTTGTGAATAAATATATGAGTAACTACCTTCAAACCGCGTATCTTTCATCAAAAACAGAAGTCAAGAGGTTAAATATGGATGTTTGTGGAGATACAAACACTCTTAAAGGATAATTGTCAATCACAGGAGCCTTGTTTTTCAGTTTTATGGTATCAAATCACGGTTTATGACTCTGGGCGTGTGCCAAAGGCTCTTAACAGAAGAGGACTTTCGATTGAAGAGTTTCTCTGAGTAGAAGATGCTTGAAAAAAATCCCATAGAGATCTTACATAAATGTCACTCGGTTAAGATTCTTACACTTGGTTCAAAAGGTATTAAAGCGATTGCACCGAATGTAAAACAAGTATATGCATTTTGGCGCATTTTTTTATTCTTGCATATGCTAATTTCCACGCTTCTTTTGAGAAAAAGTCCTTTTCAATAGCCAATCAGAAAGCAAAAGAAAAAAAAAACACCATTTAATAAAAGGTCGCAAATGCATTGTGAAAGCACTCTTGACACATGGGCTTGTGAAAGCAAACTTGGTATATAGACCTGTGAAAGCAAACTTGGTATATAGACCTGAGAAAGCAAACTTGGTATATAGACCTGTGAAAGCAAACTTGGTATATAGACCTGTGAAAGCAAACTTGGTATATAGACCTGAGAAAGCATACTTGGTATATAGACCTGTGAAAGCATACTTGGTATATAGACCTGTGAAAGCATACTTGGTATATAGACCTGTGAAAGCATACTTGGTATATAGACCTGAGAAAGCATACTTGGTATATAGACCTGTAAAAGCATACTTGGTATATAGACCTGTGAAAGCATACTTGGTATATAGGCCTGTGAAAGCATACTTGGTATATAGGCCTGTGAAAGCATACTTGGTATATAGGCCTGTAAAAGCATACTTGGTATATAGGCCTGTGAAAGCATACTTGGTATATAGACCTGTGAAAGCATACTTGGTATATAGACCTGTGAAAGCATACTTGGTATATAGGCCTGTGAAAGCATACTTGGTATATAGACCTGTGAAAGCATACTTGGTATATAGACCTGAGAAAGCATACTTGGTATATAGACCTGTGAAAGCATACTTGGTATATAGGCCTGTGAAAGCATACTTGGTATATAGGCCTGTGAAAGCATACTTGGTATATAGACCTGTGAAAGCATACTTGGTATATAGACCTGAGAAAGCATACTTGGTATATAGACCTGTGAAAGCATACTTGGTATATAGACCTGAGAAAGCATACTTGGTATATAGACCTGTGAAAGCATACTTGGTATATAGACCTGAGAAAGCATACTTGGTATATAGACCTGTGAAAGCATACTTGGTATATAGACCTGAGAAAGCATACTTGGTATATAGGCCTGTGAAAGCATACTTGGTATATAGACCTGTGAAAGCATACTTGGCATATAGACATGTGAAAGCATACTTGGTATGTAGAACTGTGAAAGCATACTTGGTATATAGATCTGTGAAAGCACACTTTGTAAATATACCTTGGTATATAGACCTGTGAAAGCATACTTTGTATATAAATCTGTGAAAGCGTACTTGGTGCATGGTCCTGAGAAAGTACATTTGGTACATGGTCTTGTGAAAGTATATTAAGCGTATGGTCTTGTGACCTCATACCTGGTACAGAGTCTAGTGAAAGGATGCATGTTACATGGTCTTGCAAAGGTTTTGGCGTATGGTCTTGCGAAAGGATACCTGGCGTATCATCTTGTGAAAGGATACTCTGTACATAGTCTTGTGAAAGGAAACTTGGTACATGGTATTGTGAGAGGGTATACTTGGAACATGGTCTTGTGGATACTTGGTGCGTGGTCTTGTGAAAGGATACTGGGTCTTTTGAATGGACACTTTATAGAATTTATATAATATCAAATAGTTGAAGTAGCTTATGTAATAGAGTGTGTTTACCTAAAAAGGGGCATATATACAAAAGAGTTATTTGAAACTATTGTTAATTGCGAATAACCTTGAAAATTGTTTCACATTTTTTGAACCCGTTTTGTCGTTATCAGCAGATCAAAACTCTAATCTAGAACTTGAAAAGAAAACCTTTTTGCCTCAGGTAGTTCTTTGCAAAGTAAAATTAAACGTAATTGAAGACGAAAATATTTGACACCTGGTGCAGGATAGCTTTATAATGTTTAGGAGGAAGAAAATAACAGAAATGCCGCATTGTTGAGGTGTATTAGTGGAAAAAAAAATTCACATTGCGAATTGGGTGTGTAAAGTTGGCGACATTCGACCATTTGATTTCTATGCCCAGAGCAACATTCGCGGCCTTTATAGTTTCATTCTCGAATGACTGGTGTGAATGTCTCGAATATTAATCATTTTTGATGCCGTGGATTTTGCGAATATTTTGAATGATGCTTTCTTTAAAATACTCACAAGGAAAGTTGTCCACAATTAATTCATTAATTGTTTCAATATACCAAAAGTTTGAATAAATATCTACAACAATGGTTCTTATAAAGGATACCAGGTGAAGAAAGGTGTAGAAAATATAGCATTTCCACCTTCTGAGACGATAATGGGTCACAGTAAATCTTTTAGCACTCATCAATCATTTAATATTACTGCGTTTTCAGCTATTGAAACACGGTTACAATATTGTTATCAAGCGTTGCGAATGCCGATTAAAGCTATATTTAAATGTCGTATGTTTTCTGTTTAGTCTCTGGTAGGGTATATCATTTATCATATCACCTGCCAAAGCATTGGAGCTCGAAAACGAAACTTTAAAAAAAATGATACAAAACTTGAACCAACCCTATAAATACTTTCACTTTTTATGTTCATATTTCTGAAATGATTAATATACTTATCTTATGTGGAAAGCGAATCAAATTAAAAAGTGTTCTTTGACATTGGGCTTGCTTTTATTCAATTATGTAAATTATGAAATGTCAGTCGTGTGTCACCACGGGACAGCACTGGAGATGTTTTGAATATATTTTAATATAAAAACAGACCTACTTTGTGGACGCGCTTTATTTTTATCACCCCAGCGGAGAAACATAAGGGGTAAATTGTTTCATAAAGCCAGCAGGATGCTCGTTCAGAAGCGAAGCGTTAAATATATATCCGGAAAACATATTGACGATATTTCAACTTGTCATTCATAAGATTTATTCAATAAAGACAACGCGGTTTTATTATCTGGCGTAATTCTATATGAAGTGGTGCTTATTTAGCATTTATAGTCTCATAAGCCTCTTTAAACATTGATGAATTCATCAGCATGTTGACATCGGTTACAGGTAGATATTTGATAACGTGCTAGGGCCGAGCCATTTTGATTCTTTGTTTAGGCCTAAAAAAACAATTGTGTGGTTCGGGTAACATGGTCCCCAAGAATAGGTAGGGTAGGTCGGGAATTATTATTTTTTTTTTAGTTTGGTACTGGTTTTTTGCTTTGTTTTAGTCCCTTTTCAACAGAATTTCAGTTATATAAGGACATTGCTAAGCATCGCTGCAGTTAGGTGGTGTGTCACTGCCAGTTTTGTTGTCATTCGTCACACACCTTCCGAAAGCAAAACATATTGATAAATAAATGTGACAATACTGACCTGCTTCAGCATCTCTAACACATTTCTCTGCCATTCTCCAAGAAGTAAAGTTAGGAATAGTTTATAAACTGTACAAATGGCAACAGAACCATGTTTCAGTCCCAAGTTTAAAAGAAAGTCACATTTTGTCAGGCACCAGCCTATGCCAGACCTCCCAGTATTTTATATTTCCTTTCAATACTAGTAGTATGTTTGCCCTGCCGCTATTTTATTTAAACTTTTTTTTATGATTGCATCTGACAACATGACAAGTGAGATGGGTCATGCCTTGTCCTGCAGTGGTGGGTGGGGTATATTAAAATTAGACCGGCATTCAATCTTATGTGTGGGAAAACTTATACTATTATCCAGAGACATTTTGTTCCATTGTATATACCTTACTCTGAAGAACGAAAAGTCGGAGAATTTCCCGATAAATTGTACGACAGGAATATCGTACAGCTGTTCTTCATACAAACGGGTCCATGGCCCCTTGTCGGATGTTGACATGTCAATCTCGGATACAGATACCGGCTCGAACAAAAACATTATTACATCTTCTAAACTCATCTTGGGTGTTATGAGCTTAAACTCCCGACGTTCTGGAGTGTTGTTTTTCGCAAGTCGCACCAAAAAAACCGTAGGGTCGGCGATATTTTCCAGATAGGGTCGGGTGACCCGAACCACACAATTTATTTTTTAGGCCTTATTGGTATCTTGTAAGGGAGAACTCGAGTGTAAGGGCCTACAAATAAACCGTTTTTTTAATAAGAACAAAAATATTGTTGCAGAATATCATTAATTATTTATAAACAATAAGATTTTGAATTATAATTGTCTATCAACCTGCAAAAATATATTTTGTGAACATAATTGTAGTCATTTCAATGAAATACTGTCTACTCAATCGCTTGTGATGTTGAATAGTGATAAAAATGTTGAAACAAAGAAAATCTTTCATTTCTGTTTGCCCGCAGTATATTTTTTCTCGAACTTGCATTAGCTTGTCCCCCGCCAGTACGTTTTTCTCTCGAAATAAAACTTGCCTTTTCCTCTCAGGTCCTCTCTCGGCAGTAGTAGTTACAAATTACTGTTTAAATGTTTTGAACACTTATAGAAAATGTAATACCTGTAGTTTTCCACTACAATAAACACATTTCAATCATTTAAAGTGAGTCACCATTGAAGTAGCCTAAAAGTGTTGTCAGTTCATGTTTACGATGTAGAATCGATCAAGGATGGTGACTTTGGTATCCATCCACGACCGATATCGCCCCCTATGAATAAAACAAGCGTGGCCTAAAGTCGATCCTACTTTTTCTTATTGGGTGGTTTGTGTTATCGTATGAGCCAATGCTGTGCATGCGGTTAAAAGGTTCCGTCAGAGAAATGAAAATATTTGATTTAATTTAAAACTATTTGCGTAAGTTAAGTTTATAAAGTTAGTATAAGTAATAATGATATGACTCACTGGAGAAGTAAAAATGACATAAACAACAAAACAAGTGCGTATTTGTAACTTCTTATGCTTCTATATGATGGGTAGTTTTGAGAATTCATTTAGGTTTCCATATAAAAATATAAAGCAATCGTACACATTCTTTGACATATGTACGTGAAGTAAGCGGCCTAGCGGCCTAATAAAATATGTTTTCCGATAATATATCTAAAGCCTCGTTTCTGAACGAGCATCCTGGTGGCTTTTTGAAACAATTTCGGTCTGTTTTTTAATTAAAATATATTCAAAACATCTCCATTGGTGTCGTGTTGTGACACAAGACTGACATTTTATGATTTACATAATTGAATAAAAGCAAACTGAACGTCAAAGAACAATTTGATTCTCTTACAAACTTCACGCCGCTAGGCCGCCAGACCGCTAGGCCGTTAAATTCACGCCGCTAGGCCGCTAACATCACACCGCTAGGCCGATAGGCCGCTAGGCCGCTTAATTCACGTACATCTTTGACATCTGCATCATTCTAATACAGGAACTTCATACGTTTGCACAATTTGTCTTTTATTTCCCTAATGATATTCAAGCGGTGTTTCACTGAACATCATCTTTTAAGACGTTGACGATGACGAAAACGATGATGAAAAGAAGGTGTCACGTAGCTCCACGTAGGCATCATAGGTTCGAGCCTGCGTATGATTTTCAACAATGTGCTTTTTTTGTTTTAAAAAGTAAGAATAAATGTAGTGGTATGGGTTTATGCTTTTAATATGTAAAAATAAATGCATTTAAAAACTGATTTAGTAGGGGCATATGCTTCAGGTAAAAATAGTAGCCAAGTTATTCTTTTAATCGTTCTTTTTAACTTGTATTATATATGTGTTACCAGTGGAAAACGCACCAAAGCGCATCCTGCCGTGATTAATGATATTAGCGTGTGAGCATGTCGCCGAACCCATATATTAAAGCCGGTCTGCACCGTCATCTATATCTATTCTGGTTAGCTACGTCCCTCAGTGTGTGTATACCACGTGATAAATTGCGTCATAACTGCTACGTCGGAAGGCAACATTTTGCTTCAAATGAAGACTTTAAACAAAGATAACTTTCCTATATCTTTACCATTTTAAATGAAACATGGCGCAGTCTACGCCGCTTACGGAGCCCCGACTTCGGTCTTTTACCAGAGTTTGATTGAGAGTTTAGTTTCTTAGAACCTTTCGACAAACCTTTTTACAATACGGCCGTCTGACGGAGCACTGTCAAAACATTATTTTGGAAACAAGTTTGTCGAAGTGTTTGATGAAACTAATCACCTTATCAACCTCAAGTAATAAAACGAAGGCGGGAATATTTAAGCGGTATAGACTGTCCTTAGTTGCATTTAAAATGGTGTAGTAAAAGAAAAGTAATCTTTGATTTAAGGCTTCATTTTAAGCAAAATGTTGCCTTCCGACGTCGACGTAGCATATACTATATATGACTTAATTTATAACGTGGTATACACACACTGCCCCTGGGTGCTACATAATATCTCAGACTAGCATTACTTACTTCACGACCTTTATTAACTGTAAAGAATATTTCATTCATAAAGTTGTAGTTAAATTTCAATAAATGACAACTTTGGTAATAAAAGCCGAAAACCAGCTCTGCGTTGTACGTGAAGTTCAGCGAACTCAATTAATCAAGACATAAAATGTCGAAACCCCAATTAACATCCATTTAAGTTTCAAATATACGAGTACTCACCTATTATTGCTCGGCTACTATCAATTAAAACTACAACAGAAAATTGAAACCGTCAATTATTTCTTTTGCCATTCATTGAAATTTGTATCACAGTAGGTTTACGTGATAGAACCTTTACAAAATGGGTAATATTTCATGCTTTCGTCGATAGATTTGTGTAAATGATAAACCGTCCGTCAGTTATATGGGTAGTTAAAATGATTACATGAAGGGAACATGTTTACCAGGTATTTTTGGAAAATTGGTATTAATGTATTGTCCAAGGTCAAGGTACTAAGTCACTGGCCGGGTCGAACTCGTATGGACAAAGGGAAAGCGTAACACAAGCTTTGAATGAAAATTTCATTCATATCATTCAGCACGCCAAGTCAAACGGACTTCCGTTCGGAGGGTTTTCGAATGTCGAAGTACCTCGATGGAAATGGCTGAGGTGATCCGATTGCACACAAAGTACCTGGTAATTACATACGTATCGAGAGAAGCTTATGTTCTTGAGGATGAGGGCCTAAAAACACATTTGGTTCGGGTCATCAGCTCCTACCTACGAAAAAGGCGTATAGTCATTTGTTAAAAAAATGAAACAAAGATATTGGTGTTTTGATATGTTGCTTAAGACTTTTAAAGCTGCACTCTCACAGATTTACCGTGTTTACAACTTTTTTATTTTTGTTTTTGAAAGATGAATTTGTTTACGTAAATATCTGCAAACCAATGACAAAAGATTGCTGACAAAATATCAGATCGCAGATTTGCATATTTCCGTTCTAAAATCAATGTTTTATGGACTAACGGTTTAAAAAAAATGCATAAAACATTAATTTTTGAACTTAAATATAAACATCTGCGATCTAATTTTTGTCAGCAGTCTTGTATCACTGGTTTCCATGGATTTTCGCAAAAATTGGCTCGTTCCAAGAAAAAAAATAAAAAAAGTTGTCAAAACGTTCAATCTGTGAGAGTGCAGCTTTAAAGCTTTATACAGAATATAACTTTGACACCATTATCCGATGATGACTATAACGATCTTCCATTAAGCCCAATCAAAATAATAAAAAACCTACCTACCCTACCTGTTTTTGAAAAGGATGTAACCCTAACCAAACCTATCTTTTGGATAAGGGTTAAATGCAGGAACGGAACTAATATTTGGCGTTATATATGTGTTTGCAATGTGTTAAGGAGCACCCCCACCCCATCCATCCCACCTCGAATGTTTTGACAAGGTCTAGTCTAATATGATGCATTATGGTGTTGTTTTTTTCTCCGGCTCAACGGGTATGTGGGTAGTTCACAGTGTTATGCACCAGTCAGTTGTAACCACGCCCCCCACAGGTCCGGGGGTATACCGGGGATAGCCGGGGAAATGGGCCGTGTTTTTACCTATCAGGTGGCCCCGGAGTGCCGGGTGAATGCGGTGGTTTTGTCTTCGCGCAAAATATAGCGGGGAATATGCCTTACCTAGGGTCCCTGGGGTGCGGGAGCATTTGGCGGGGATTTGACCATCAGTTCGTCCTCGTAGGACGGAAATTTTATCCGGGGTTCCCGCTATTACCCGGACCTGGGGGGCGTGGTTACAATTGACTGGTGCATTACCTCAAAGGGGTTCGTCAAAGGAAAAGTATACCTATTAAATACAATACTTATAATTTTATTGCAATAGTATGATAATAATTTTCGTTTCCAGCTTCTATAGTTTGATCTTCCTTTGATTGGTACTTTAATCAGTAGTATTTAGGGACACAACCCGGGGTTTTCGTTAGACGGTGCGCTGTAAGACCGCGTAAGCTACGTGTGAGCTATAAATGCGTTTCGTGAGAGCTATTGCATTGCGTTTAAGTTATATACATATATGCATAAGTTTACCCAATATATAATAAATATTGAACCAAAAGGTACGATACATTATAATATAGGTGAAAAGTCCGCCCGTTTGTCTAGTTGAAATAGTGTTAAATCTAAACAACTACAAACTATTGCGCAATATTTGAACTATTTAGCACGATTTATGTTGGGTGGTCAGTCGGTCATCTGAAGTAGCATGACTGCGGTCAAACAATATTTTGATGTCCGCCGCCACCGACAGTCGAGGCGGCGAAATTATTGCAGTTTGATGGAGGGCCGAAACCTCCTGTAGATGATACTATGGTTACATAGCTATTCGGTTGTGGTAATTTGAGATTTTGTGGTCAGTAATGTCATATGTCCAGATATTAAACTGACTCTGTAATTACAAGTATCACAATTTTAAAAGGAATATAATTGAAAGGAATCTTTCATTAGTATTCAAGTATTTATCTATATATTTGTATTTGATCTTACCATTATCCCCTATACAGAATCTATGGAAATTAATAGTTTTATGAACAGTAAAAATATTCTTTCAGGCTTGCATGTATTTGATATGGTTCAAAAATAGTCTTCAATCTCTTTAGAAGTTGAAATCCCATATCTTAAAGTGCAAATATTCAGCAAAGAAAGAGTATTGGTGAAGATATAAAACAGCTATCAAGAGAGATACGGTACCTGCTGACGCACTTCACAATTGCCCGGCAAATATGGCCATTTGGAATTTTCATGGTCTCAAAGCAAACATTCTTGTCACATTTTTAGACAGTAAATCGTATACGTTTATCAGTTATTTTGGGGAAATTGGTATTCATTTACTCATAAATTCAGAAACTGGTCTTTAATTCAGAATTCAGTTCACCGAGAGACTAGGTACACGTGCACATATAGCGGGTCATCTTTCATTCGGAACTCCTAGGCCATTTTCCATCGAAAACAACCACGGATGTATGCAATACATAAGTAGAAGAAGCTCGTAAAGATTAGAAATTTTAGTGTTTTTACGTGTTTTTGTATATCTAAGTTTAAATTAATTGCCAGTGAAGTGTTTTATTGCATAAGTAATTAAGATTTCAAAGAGCAAAGTCATGAAGCTTTAATGCTAATTACTTCGCGATCTACTAGCAGCGTAGTTATATGTTAACATTTCTGACATTGTAAACCGTCCATATACATCCGATGTTGTTTTCATTGGAAAATGGCCGAGGTGTTCCGAATGACTAAGTGTGTGTTTACAGCAGCCGTCCACTACAGCCCTGATCACAGTGGCTTGATGACAAGAGTTAATATAAGTCCATCTAGCCGTAATAAATCAGCTCAACCAGCCAAATAATTTGTCAAATCTCATCTTATGTTTACATAGAATGTTGAAACGTTGCCGATTTGAGAGACTTGCAAAGCCTCGCAGAAGGCTTTGATCCCGAAGATGGCGAGTTAATGGCGATGGGTTCCCGAAACATTCCGAATGGTTGCAGATTGTTTGCCGAAGATCACGAAGCCGTCTCGAATAACACATTCGGCGTATAAATTTAAAAATTGGAATTATTGATGCTGAAGTTTTTGTTTTGATAATCCCGATTAGGCCCCGTATTGCCGAGAATGTTACGGAAGGGTTCCAGGAAATCGCGAAGACATGGCCGAGATATCCCGATATTGCTAATTCCGATTTCGGGAAACCGTCAGGGCTTGGTGGACGGCAGGTCTTGGAGTTAGGGTTCAGGTGCGGGTCTAGCATTTGGCGTTATATTTGTTGTTTAAATAAGAGGTGTTTACGGGGGAGATACCTCTTCCCCTCCTAGCTCTTGTTACGTAATTTAAGTCGGAAATGGTGCATCTTGTCGTATTTTATCTATTTGTCCCCGATATTATTTACAATTTTACGGGTAGTGCGTGTCGGGTGCATCTCTCTTCCCGTTAAACCTGCTATAGTGAAATGTTCTATTTTAATTGAGCATTTAATATTCTCCATAAAATTATCAGATTCATACATCTAAATAATATTAACAATGAACGTACACAAATAAAATACACCCACTACAGCCCGACACTTAGACAAACATGTACGAACACGTGTTCTGGTATGTTTGCAAATGTTATCCGTGTAGTTCTGGTAAAAAAACACGGCCTTTTAGTGGGTTACAAGTTACAACAACAAAACCAAACAAAACAACAAAGTTGAGAAGGTGAGCGAGAGAGTTACCAGGGGCGGCTCCAGGTTTTGACGTTAGAGGGTGCGTAACTAATGGGCGTAACCTTTTGACTTGCACCCCTCCCTCAGACAAAATTTATTTGGTTTAAAGATGCACTCTTACTCCCACATACGAATTACCACAATTAATACTATTGCTTTATTATTCTAAAAAGGATGAATAAATGTCGAAAACAATGCTTCTAATGAAGGATACCTATTTTAATGTGAAAGAAATGTGCATAAAACACGGTATTTCTAGTTTCCAACCGTTTGAGATTATAGTAGATCACAGTAAATCTTTTAGTATTCACCAATCATTTTATATGTTTGCGTTTTCAGCTATTAAATACACGGTTACAATCTTGTTAATATTTCCCATAAATGCATTATTAAGTAAGTATTTAAAAGTTTATCAGTCAAAATATATGTTTGTTATACATGTGTATGCATTGATATTGAATAAGAGTGTCACTTAAAGTTTTGCAGGTGGTGGGAGTCTGGGAGTACTCCCCCGAAAAAAATAACAATTTCTAGCCGGGTAATGGTGCATTTTAAGCGTATTATATTAATTATTTTCTCCTATATTAAAAGTAAAAGTAAACTTCAGCGTTTTTAGTGTGTGTGGGGGGGGTGCGCCCCTACCCCTGGACCCGCTTCTACCTCTGGACCCGCTTATGGATACAACACCAAAACTAAACAAAACAACAAAGTTGAAAAGGTCATCGAGACAAATTTGACCAGGCCATCACCATTCACAATAGTAAATCTAATCACTATTGTTACAGTAAAGAGATGTTCGATAGAGGCCCAACAATTAAACTGCAATTAAACCTTTGTGACCTGTATTTTCCAATGCGATAAATCAAGCAGTGGTGTTTAGTTCCAGCAACGGGCATCACTTATTCGAAGATGAAACCAAATTATCGGCAACATCTATTCAAAATAGCTCCACTCTACCGAAGATAATTGTTGCATATAAATTATCGGCAAAATCTTAACAAAATAGCTCTACTCAACTAATCTCAATTCAAAATTCTTTTATTCATACTCACATTTTACAATTCAGTAATAAAGTGCATGAGATGTTTGCTTGAACAAAAGGTCTTTGATCATTGAAAAAAATCTTCGTGCATGGAGAAATGATTTCGTCATTATCATCATTATTGCACTAATCTGACTTATTTGATGGGTGCTTTTTCGTCATAAATGGCAACACACTGATTTTTTTATCTTTCGTCAATGTTGCGCTCACTTTTAAAACTTGCTTAGTAATAGTTAGATGACATGAATTAAAATCTTAATGATTTAGAATGGGCGGAGTGAGCGTAGCGAAATTTTAACAATTTCTAGTCCGGAATGAAGCATATGGAGCGGATTTCATTACCTTTTTCTCCGATATTGACACCATGGTTCGACTGTACAATTAAAGTCAAAACGCAATCGTTCAATACGTGTTTTTGTTAAGATGGTCCCGGAACGTTAATTAAGTGAAAAATAATCTTAGGCATGTAATTAATTAATTTTAAAGCAGATTTTGTCCAAGCTTTATAAACTGCTGCTCATTTTAATTCTTAACTCACAAACGGTTTGATATTGTTTCATATCGTATATTGCACGCCTCAATCGTAAATGACGCAACGGCATTGGTCCAGGACTGGTCACGCGGTGACCCCATATTTTTCCATAGTGGGTCACCAAATTTATATCGTACCGTCTATTTTCCGATTTCGATAAATAAATGAAACTTAATGGGGTTAGTAGGTGTCCCGATATGGGATATACGGGGCACAGGTGGGATCGAAGCTCGAACCCGAATATGGAGTCCTGTGCCCCGTATATCCCATATCGGATCACCTACTAACCCCGTAACTTAATATAATATTGTTCCTGGCCAAAAGCTTCTGTATTGCCGATATTGCTAATACAATTTGAAAACTTGAAACTATATCAGACATACTATTATCAGGGGCGTAGCCAGGCTTTACTGAATGTTACGCACGAAATGGGGAGGGTGTGAGAGGGGGAATATCCCTGCAGCCGTATAGGGGTTTGGGGGACGGGCTCCCCAGGGGATAAAAAGAAAATGGAACTAACATGTTGAGCACTGATGTGTATTTGGAGGGATTTATAGGTTCGAGGCCGCCGACTTTGTAGATACCTAGATACTTTAGCTGATCTTCCCTTTATCCTTATATCAATGTTTAGCTTGGCCCTCGACTTTTAGGCCATTTTTGGCCATATTTATTGAATCATTTTTCAAATTGATGTTACGCACACGCGTAAGTGCGAAACGCTGGCTACGCCCCTGATTATGTCTTCTTATTGAATAAATGACACCGCCTAGAATTCGTTAATCATACTCAGTATGTACAAACCATTTTTTTATGTAAATTAAATTGACAGACGTATTCAGAAACGTTGCTAAACGTTGCTAATCTTTTCATGTTGAAAACTTTAATGAGAATTTAATGAGTATCTAATGACTGCGTTTTCTTTGATTCAAATGCAAGTTATGTTATATGGTTTTTTTTATTATCATTCATGTAATTAGTGTTTACAAGGTGTTAAATATATAGGCCTTCTGAATGAAAGAAAAAACACACATAATTTTACCATAATCAAAATTTAGCAAAAATAAAAATGACCTACTAATGCTCAATTGTCAAAAACTTACCAGTCAAGAAACAAATCCCGTTTAGATATATTTTGAATTACTAGTTGTTACGATTATGGTTATTAATTCTTTATAAAATTTATTACAATCATCTGGGGCCGTATTAATATAGCTTCTCGGGGGCGCAGCTAGGCATAAAAACGTGTAGACCCGATTGTTCTATAAGATTTTTTTATATGCAAATTACACAAAATAAACCAAAAAATAATAGAGCTGCAAAAGGCTGACCTTTCTCATACGATGGTCGGAGCAAAGAGGCCTGTATAACCATGTGCTTGTAGAGGGCGCGCATTGCGGCCAATCAGATCAGTATGATAAGTTACGTCATGCAATTGCACGCAATATGGTTATAGAGCACCATTAATTAAATGCATTAGAAAGATACCAATAACGAAAGTTATCCTTAAAGGAATAACTTGAAATATTTCCAATAATTAAAATAAAATCAAGCAATACAGCCTGCACGTAGTATAACTGAGATATTTAAGCATTTCGAGATTTTCTGACATTGTTAAAATACGGTCTAGAGTTAATCATAATAATGTTATGCTAGTGACCCCTTTGATAAATGCGATAAATATTTTTGGTTAAATGTCAGTAAATTTTGTACAGGTCATATGACAGTAAAACATGAGTCAAACCCCATCAAACACTGAGATTGTAATCATGGTTTCAGAACGTTTTTAAAGCTGCAAACCCACATATTGAACTTTTTTATACTATTTTCTTGTCTTGGAATGAGCCAATTTATGCGAAATTGCATGGAAACCTTTCATATAAGACTGCTTACAAAGATGAGATCGCAGAATTTTTATTTAAGTTAAAAAAATGATGTCTTTTTATATATATTTTTTTGGCTTAAACCGTAAAGAACGGTTTAAGCCACACAACATTAATTTTCGAACGGAAATATGAAAATCTGCGATCTGGCCTTTTGTGAGCAATCTAATATCATGAATTTGCTGATATTTACGCAAAAATTTGGTCTTTCCAAGACAAACAATAAAAAAGTTGTAAATAAGGTAAAGCTGTGAGACGGTTCAGCTTTAATAGTTGACATGGACCCAGTTAATATAAATAGTTGCAGCTGTGTTTTTATTATTGACTCCATAGTCTTAGTGGGACTATATTTCAAGTGCATTTATATTAAACTGTAATTTATTGTGTATCAATACGCTCTGTTAGTTTAATGATGAGAGCGTTTGAAGTATTTTTATGAACGAAGGTAGGACGGACTAATTCAAATGATGATTCTCCGAGCTTTGTAGTTTATATTATACTCTCTGTCAACGAGGTCTGATGAATGGAAAGTTATTGAGTTGTAAAGACCATTTATATTACTTAGGGTGAGCAGGTTTAACCACCAGATTCAGTAACCAATACATAGGAGTCCTTCTTTAAGGCGAATTACTTTTTATCTATATGTTTGTTTCAGGTTTTCCGACTGACCCTACTTGAGAAATATATTTTTTTATCATTTGTTTGGATTTTTTTTCTTTTGAAATGAGTTGTTTTATTATTATTATATTATTATTTACTTTTTATTTTATTTATTTATTATTTTTTTTTGGGGGGGGGGTGTGGGGGTGGGGGGGTGACTTTTAACAATACCAGTGATGCTTTTTCAAATTGTTAAGATGCTCTTAAGCATATACAGTCGAACTCTGTTATCACGGTGTTCCGGCTATGTCGATCTATGTCAACTTTTTTGGATTTCTTAAGATATGTTTGTTTTTCGGTTATATCTAATGTTCGTTATCTCGAAGCATTTTCCGAGGTACCAACAACTTCGAAATAGCGAGTTTTACTGCAGTTTATAGTTTAGGTAACAGAAAAATCTCAAGAAACAAATATTTTTCAACATACCGATCATATTTTTGGCGCATGAAATCCGAAACAAACATACTATTTTTTACGCCTTACGAAAATAAAATGGTGCAAATAGTTTTGGTTTTGTAGGAATGCGGTCAACACTTGTGTACATGAAGTATTTTGACAATCCTGAGGTCGGTTACAACTGTAGCATGTAATATCAGCCTTTGAACATGCCTTTTTATTTGCAACATGAAAGAAGATACGATGTATATAACATGTAACTCTCTGTGCCCTTGTTACAAAATACCATGAAATACGCGAACTTCCCGTGACTTTCTGAACCGCTCACTTCCTTTTTCACACAAACACGGGCTTTCTGTTGTCGAATGTTGCGTTTAAATGACGAGATTCAGGGGTGGGTCCAGGATACGATATTAGAGGGGCGTAACTTAGGGGCTAGCGCCCCTCCCTTAGAACCGAAACTAATTTTGTTTAATGTGTTTGGAGGGGAAGTTAGGGGTATTCCCGCAAGTCATTTTTAACAATTTCTAGTCCGAAATGGTGCGTTTTGGGGCGTAATTAATTACTTTTTTCTCCTTTATTTCAATAAAAAGTAAACTTAGACGATTTAAAGGGGGGTGGGGGCACGCCCGTTGCGCGCCCTTGAATCCGCTAGTGAGATTTGCCTATGTGGTAAATTATTAAGTTGCATTTACCACAGGAAAAAAACAGGTGAGCATATAAATGCCGCATACTTTCAATGACAGAAAACATTGGTAATGGCCAAATCCAAATATACTAACATTTGACAGCATTTTTCTGTATTTTGCTTCATCGGAACACCTCGGCCATATTTCATCGAATGTATGCCGGTTAATAAGTAAAAATAGTTCGTATATTTATTCAAAACATGTTTAATCAATCGTAGTGTCCAAACGTGTTACAAGTATAACTAAGTCCAAATTCATTTCCAGTGAAGTGTTTCATTGCAAGGATAATTAATAGTATACCTAAAGTAAAATCCTTCATTTTAACAGCTAAATTGAAATTACTACGGGATCTTCTTTTTGCGTAGTTAAATGTAATTAATTCAGTCATTGTCAGAAACCGTCCGTATATATCCGAGGTTGTTTTCGACCGAAAATGGCCGAGGTGTTCCGAATGTATGTATTTGATATGTCTAATATAAAGAATAATTAATGCATACATACATAAAATTATTTTCTGACTAGGGTATCCGATTACAAACATGTCCGTTTTTGAGGCCTAGTGACCTCATATTATTTTAGTATCATTTGAAAGAGTTTACGAGTATAGTAGAAATACGTAACAATATGTATTTACAATGATGTTACCAGCAAGCTTTTGGCCTTTGTCAATTGAATATTGCAAAACAGGCCTTATCACGTCGGAGTTCAGTAGAGTTTTAGGTAATTTATATTACAAATTCAGTCGAACCTCGTTGGCTCGATTTTCTCGTTGGCTCGAACTGGATCAAAGGGACCGATTTCATTAAACTGATTGTAAGCATTCCCGCTTGGCTCGAACTCCCCGGGTCTCGAGGTATTTTTGACGTTCCCTCGGAGTTCGAGCCAATGGGGTTCGACTGTAATGCTATTGGTATAGTTTCATTTTAATGCTGCAAAATTTTAAGTTTGTAAGTCTTCATCGAGAGCTTTTTTGTATGTTGACATCATCTTATTTAAGAAACGAGTTTATAAAATGCTATTTAATCACCATTGAGTTTTTTCTAAACTAGCTTTATGCCTTTATAAACGAGTGCTTTCGGGTGAAACTATTCCAGTAGCATTAGCAATATATTGTATAATGATGGATGCCATTCCTTAATGTTTACCTCGGATACCTTATAGAATATGGTCATTTTCATCGATGATTGAAAAGGGTCATGTTTTCTTTTATCACACACAAATTTAAACATACCCCCCAAGGTGTGAAGAGTATAGAAATTCGACAAATTCGTGCAATATCAAACTGTATTGAATGATTTAAGAGCTGATAAGCATTCCAATATTGTGAAGATGTTCAAATGAATTCAAAGACTCACTCTTTATACCTGCAAATAAAATATGCAGTTTAATTGACAGTTTAATCTAGTCCCAAATGTGACAATTTACAAACATTAACATGAATTACAAGTCAGTTATTAAAGGAAGCGAATGAAACACAATTTCATTGTAAATAATCGAATACTCACATGACACGCTCATGTCCATAACAAGTTACATGTACATTTTGTACATGTATATGTTGTACATGTTTTCCGAGAAACATCAATTTAGTCATTTTTAAAAAATCGAAGTGTCTACGTGACATGTATTAATTATTGTCCAGGTGTATAATACATGTATTTTGTATTTATTGAAAGTCATATACGTGTATAACTGCAGTATAGTAAAGTTAGGCTTATCAAAATATAATTCGTTTAAGGTTACGCACCGTCCCCCCTCCCCCAATAAACAACAACAGCAACAACAATAACAACAACAACAAACATAATAATAACAAAAACAAAAACAACAACAACAACAACAACAACAAATGAAAACACAACAACAACAACAACATCAAATGAGAAGTTTCCGTGTCAATATGATATAATTTTGGTTGAGGACCACCAAACCCCTTCACACTTTTGGAACTTACGTTTGTTTCAATTCCTGAAAAAAGGGGCCGATGTCCTTAAATGCGTCACCAAGTGTCCAGTCTAACGTCAAATCCAGGGGCCGTGATTACGAACGGTCTTAGACTGAGTTCAGACTCTGACTTAAAAAGCACTTTTATTAAATGACAAAGAATCATGTTTATTCTATTCGGTACACAAAAAATAAAATGACATCTTCAAATAGTAATATTTAACATACAGCATTTTCATCATCAATACCATGGGCGGTACGAGGATTTCACGTTAGAGAGGGCGCAACTTAGGGGACGTAACCTTTTGACCTGCACCCGTCCCTCAGAACCGCTCTTGCCATGGAGGGGGGGAGGGGTATAATCCCCTACGAACGATTAAACAAGTTCTTGTCCGAAATGGTGCATTTTGTATGTATTTTGTTCCCTTTCTCCTATATTGATATTGTTGGTATTTTTTTTTTTTTGGGGGGGGGAGGGGCGCCGGGTGCCCCTTCCCTGGCGCCGCTAGTGAGTACTCAACTAGTCTAAGACTTTAGACTGTTCGTAATCGTCGCCACTGGATGCGTCTCTGGATATAGTTAATACACGAAAAAACATATGTGAAGTTTCAATAAAAAGGAAAGGAAAAAAAAAACACCCTTAACGAACATATTTTAGTCTAGGCCTTTTAATACTTAAAAATATGTAAAGACTCACCATGAATAGCACGAGGACTTTTTCCACCTGTTCACCGCCCGATTCGGTTCACTGATTCGCAAAACCATTTTAGCCCATTGACAGTCTAGCGACCGGTCTGAGGTGACAATTGGAAGACTTGTGTGAATTAAAGAAGTAATTGTAGAAAATAGTTTATTTACGGAGTTATTTTTTGTGCAAAGGCCACTAGAATTGCAATGTGTCAAGTTTGGGGTGTACTTTATTCGGAAATGAAATTTTAAACGTGCGTTTTGGTTCAAGACAAGATTTATTGGATTTCGTGCACCAGGTGTTCAGCGGATTGTCAAAGGTATGGTACATGATCATTCAAACTAATATTGTAGACATTTTACTTGATCAAAACGCCGTATTACTTCTTAAGATATTGATTTTGGTTTTAACTAAGTTTTAATACTCTGAAATATTTGAAATGCTTTAAAGTTTCTGGTCTACATTTAATCATCTGTAATTTGTGTTTCATCCGTGCTCGTATTAATAATTTCAAATGTTTGCATGCATCAAATAATAAAACGATTATTGCTGATAAAAAATAATAATCAAAACACAGAGGTTATATTTGCTCTGAATAATTTATACAGAAATAAAATAGAAATACTACTGCACCTAAATTACATATTATCATCATCCAATACTACTACTCCTCCAACAACTACATGTAGGTTTTGATTTCTAATTTAAATATACTACTACTACTACTACTACTACTACTACTACTACTACTATAACTACTACTACTACTACTACTACTACTACTACTACTACTACTACTACTACTACTACCTACTACTACTACTACTACTACTGCTACTGCTACTGCTACTGCTACTGCTACTACCACTGTCACTGCTGCTGCTGCTACTGCTGCTGCTGCTGCTTCTGTAGCAATTACTTCTTCTACTGTTATACTATTACTGATACAATACTACTTCAACTACACATACCTTTTCTACTTCTACTACTGCTGAACACTTGTTGCAGCAACAGAACAACTGTCATCACAATCATCATCATCATCATTATCATCATCATCATCATCATCATCATCATCATCATCATCATCATCATCAGTACCATCACCATTATGATCACCAGCAGTACCATCTTCATTATGATCACCAGCAGTACCATCACCATTATGATCACCAGCAGTTCCATCACCATTATGATCACCAGCAGTACCATCATCATTATGATCACCAGCAGTACCTTCACCATTATGATCACCAGCAGTACCATCATTATTATGATCACCAGCAGTACCATCAACATTATGATCATTACCATCATCACTATTATCACTAGCAGTATCATCATCATTATTATCACCATCAGTATCACCATCACTTATAATGAACACCAGCAGTACCATCACCATTATGATCACCAGCAGTACCATCAGCATTATGATCACCAGCAGTACCATCAGCATTATGATCACCAGCAGTTCCATCACCATTATGATCACCAGCAGTTCCATCACCATTATGATCATCAGCAGTACCATCATCATTATGATCACCAGCAGTACCATCACCATTATGATCACCAGCAGTACCATCATTATTATGATCACCAGCAGTACCATCATTATTATGATCATCAGCATTACCATCATCATAATGATCACCAGCAGTACCATCATTATTATGATCACCAGCAGTACCATCATCATTATGATCATCAGCAGTACCATCATCATAATGATCACCATCAATAGCATCATCATTATGATCACTAGCATTACCATCATCACTATAATCACTAGCAGTACCATCATCATTATTATCACCAGCAATATCATCATCACTTATAATGATCACCAGCAGTACCATCACCATTATGATCACCAGCAGTACAGTCATCATTATGATCACCAGCAGTATTCATCATCACTTTGATCATCAGCAATACCATCGATCATCATTATGATCACCAGCAGCATTCATCATCACTTTGATCATCAGCAATACCATCGATCATCATTATGATCACCAGCAGCATTCATCATCACTTTGATCATCAGCAATACCATTGATCATCATTATGATCACCAGCAGCATTCATCATCACTTTGATCATCAGCAATACCATCGATCATCATTATGATCACCAGCAGCATTCATTATCACTTTGATCATCAGCAATACCATCGATCATCATTATGATCACCAGCAGCATTCATCATCATTTAAAGTTATTGCTGTGAAAACTGAAACTTAAGGGAAGTTTGAATGCTTTAATTTTTATAATATTGTAGGAAGTTTGAATGCTTTAATTATATTTGCTTTGTGAATTTTGCATTTCCTACAGTCATCATTTTCTATAAAATTGACATAAATTTCTAAAGACAATTGAGAGCTCTCAGATGAAGAAGAAGGCATATAATATCATGAAAAAAATCAATCAAAATCATCTAGGTTTCAAACAGACTGTGATTTTAAAATTCAATTTTTATGAACATGGACAATTTTACTGCATTTGCAATTTTAAAATTATTTCTATACATTTCATGTAAAATGATATTTTTCTATACAAATAAGCCTCATGTTTAAGGTACTAGCTTTTTACTCTAAGCATTATGTTACATATTTTAAAATAAACGGATTTGGGCGATGAATTATGGTTGTGCATTTCTGTCTTACAAATGTGAAGGTGGATGCTCGTCACGCAATGAGCCATTTTTCTCATCAATTGTCTGTTCAATATGCATTATACATTAAGGAGACAAAGCAGCAACTGGCCGTGTTAATTTTATTAAAACAATAGATGTTGATTTCTGATTGTGTGGTGTTTGATCAGATAATCCTTGTTAGTCATTTAAGTACCTCCGATAACATCTCACTTATCTGATGTCCATCTTTAGCCGTGACCCAATAGGGGCGGTCATTTGAAAAACATCAACGATCTGTTTCACAGGTTTTCACTTGAATCACTGGACCAAATATTGAGAAATAGCCGAGCCTTCAACATTCATGTACCATTTCATTGATAAATATCGTCTCTATCAGTTTAAAATCTGTCGAAATCTATTTATTTTTAACAATAACATTTTGCAGATGGTTGGAAGTAAGGTTTAATCATTGCCCCGGGGGCGTATTTGTTAGGAATTTTCGACTACTCGGGTATTAAATGTAAATATGGAAAAATTCAATGTTTGTATATCTGAAATTAAATCTGAGGAATGTTTCAATATATGCTTAAAAATGTCGAAAAGCAAATAGTGTGTGTTCAATATAATAAATTCAATATTCTAAATGAACTGAAATTGAAAAAAAAGTATATCGCACAAAACAAATTAATCATTATTTTTGAATGACATTTTGACTGCTATGTAGTTTTTGTAATGCCTATAAAATGGACATTTTGAGAAATTTAATAATAATTTAAGTGCAAAAATTGGTCATTAACTTAACATTAATCATTGTAAGAACTACTTTAATAAAAATGACAATTCAATCTTGTAAGTAATTGCTTATATATAATCTGCTACTTAAATAATTATTTTTATATTCCTGACCCAATGGAGTATTCGAGACCCATTTTAGTCAGTTAAAATTCCATTAATATAATTATAGCATATTGTATGAAAAGTCATTTTATTTATTGAAAAAGCAGAATACATGTAAATTTGTAAATACTGCTTCGATAAATTTTGTTGTATGTCATCAAAAAATAAATACTGGTGCAACAGCTAAGGATTTCCTTGATATTATGGTAATGTTGATTTATGTCATTATGATGATGGAGACTTTAGTACTTAATTAAAACAATCACTTGCTGGGATTGAACCTGAACCCACATTTTCAAAGTGCATGAGTACTAAAATTTGCTACTTGCTAAACACTGCATTCATTTGGTTTGCATAACTTAGAGAGGGCGACACCTCGGAGCACAACTTCGTAGCACAGTTTTGTTTAACTGTGTTGTTTCCTTATAACCAATTTTTGTTTGTTTGAACTGGCACTTTATTTCTGTTCTTTTTCTTCATCAATCATTTTTGTTTCATGTTCGTTGTTATTTTGGGCTTGCCTTAAAATTGGTACACACACAGTCCATATTAATTTGAATGCTGGACATTTGTTATTGTTGTGGTCATTGCTAATTGGGGTTTTATTGTATGAAATGTCAACTATGACAAGTGTACTCATGTACTGGGCGTAAAAACTGGTAACAGACTTGTGCGACATGTCTGAATGCAGATAATTAATTTTCCGTATTGCGTGATGTATTTCTTGGGTTATTGGGTAATACTTAAAATGGTTGTGTGTCCTTTGTCCTTGGGCTGTAAGGTCACGCAACTTTTGAAACGTTGACATATACTGTGTCGGTGTTTTTTCAGCCCATTCCTCTCAAGAAAAAGTATATATTATTCCCCTACCAGGGTAAAAACCTCTATACATTTTTTCTATTTTTTTTAGGAAAATTGACCTCTGAACATTAAGAAATTGTAGCTATGAAGTGTGTTTCATGAATAATTTTTGGTCTGTTAAATAAAACATTTGAAAACAAGTTTGATCATGTGAATCATGTTGATGTAAATTTATGATTCTCCTTTTCGAAGGCCAGGTGCAGTCCTGCGCTAACTAAATTGTTAAAATAAAAAAACAAAAAGAAATTTTAATAAAAAATAATTATCTAAGTGTAATGCACAAAAGGTCAGAAAATCAAAATATGACTAAATCAAAATCTATCCAGCAATCATTTATTGGAGAGACATTTGAGTGAACACTAAGATATTAAAGTACTCGGGTATCTGTAAAACTATTTAGGGAAAGGTTAAATTATTTTCAGCCTTGAATCAAATTATTAACTTAAATTTCTAAATGAAAAGTTTTTCAGATTTGGTTTAAATTTATTGATACTTTTAAGTAAAGAAGTCTCTTTGTTAATTATGTCTCCCCCTCTCTGGGGGAGACATATTGTTTTTGCCCTGTCCGTCAGTCCGGTAGTCCGGTAGTCCGGTAGTCCGTCAGTCCGTCCGTACGTCACACTTCGTTTCCGATCGATAACTGGAAAACCGCATGACCTAGGATCACCAAACTTGGTAGGGAGGTTGGTCATGAGGTGTAGAAGATCCCTATTGTTTTTGGGGTCACTAGGTCAAAGGTCAAGGTCGCGGCGACCCCCAATGTAAAAAACATTTCCGCTCAATATCTTGACAATGGTTTGACCTAGGTTCACCAAACTTGGTAGGGAGGTTGGTCATGAGGTGTAGAAGATCCCTATTGTTTTTGGGGTCACTAGGTCAAAGGTCAAGGTCGCGGCGACCCCCAATGTAAAAAACATTTCCGCTCAATATCTTGACAATGGTTTGACCTAGGTTCACCAAACTTGGTAGGGAGGTTGGTCATGAGGTGTAGAAGATCCCTATTGTTTTTGGGGTCACTAGGTCAAAGGTCAAGGTCGCGGCGACCCCCAATGTAAAAAACATTTCCGCTCAATATCTTGAGAATGGTTTGACCTAGGTTCACCAAACTTGGTAGGGAGGTTGGTCGTGAGGTGTAGAGGATCCCTATTGTTTTTGGGGTCACTAGGTCAAAGGTCAAGGTCGCGGCGACCCCCAATGTAAAAAAACATTTCCGCTCAATATCTTGAGAATGGTTTGACCTAGGTTCACCAAACTTGGTAGGGAGGTTGGTCGTGAGGTGTAGAGGATCCCTATTGTTTTTGGGGTCACTAGGTCAAAGGTCAAGGTCGCGGCGACCCCCAATGTAAAAAACATTTCCGCTCAATATCTTGAGAATGGTTTGACCTAGGTTCACCAAACTTGGTAGGGAGGTTGGTCGTGAGGTGTAGAGGATCCCTATTGTTTTTGGGGTCACTAGGTCAAAGGTCAAGGTCGCGGCGACCCCCAATATAAAAAACATTTCTGCTCAAAATCTTGAGAACGGTTTGACCTAGGTTCACCAAACTTGGTAGGGAGGTTGGTCATGAGGTGTAGAAGATCCCTATTGTTTTTGGGGTCACTAGGTCAAAGGTCAAGGTCGCGGCGACCCCCAATGTAAAAAACATTTCCGCTCAATATCTTGAGAATGGTTTGACCTAGGTTCACCAAACTTGGTAGGGAGGTTGATCATGAGGTTTAGAAAACTCCTATATTTTGTGGGGTCACAAGGTCAAAGGTCAACGTCGCTGTGACCTCTAATGTAAAAAAATATTTCCGTGCAATATCAGGAGAATGCTTTGATCTAGGTTCACCAAACTTTGAAGTGAGGTTGGTCATGATGTCTAGTTGATTTTGCAATCAGTTGGTCAAAGGTCAAGGTCACTGACCTTGAGGTGAAGAACCGGTTTCTGCTCAATAACTCAAGAACGTTTACACCCAGGAACTTCATACTTGGTATGCCAGTTAGTCATGACTAGTTGATGGCCCCTATTGATTTTGGGATCCATCATTGATTATTTCTCACCTACGACCACACAATGGGGGAGACATGCGCTTTTTCAAAAAAGCAATCTCTAGTTGTACTTAAATATATATAAAAGAATCCAATTTGGCGTAACCTTCGTGCTGTGAAATATTATAAATGTGCACCTACTGAATGGCAAGGTATAGTTGTGGTCTGAAAAAATAGGGTTTGGAATTCATTTGAAATTTAATAGTGTGTACTGGTTTCACGAAGATTGCTTCATTGTTCTTTCGATTGTTGAAAATGAGGACAGATTACCAGTGTAGACAAATGCATGTCGATAAAAGGCTGTGCTGAAAACTGACACCCGTAGAGATTATAGTCAATTATGTGTAGTCGTTGATTTGTAGACAAATGTTACCTATACGCATGGGGATTTCAGATGATTCATTCTATACTAGGTTGTGTTTCAAGTTTAAATGGTTCGTATTTCTAAAAAGCTAAGATGAAAAACCTATAGAATGGTAGTCGACCAAATAATGCATTTTTCAAAACTAGTGATTTATAAAGGAGTAGACTGGTATGTCAAAAAACGATGATAGACCTTGTGATTTATTATAAGGAGGCTTTAAAACACAATAATGTGCGGGTGTATACATAATGTATTCAGCCATATCAGATTTAATGCGGAAATATTTTGAAAAAATATAAGTGAGGAATATACTGGATTTTATTATTTTGATCAAATAAGAAAGCGAGTTTTGTTGACAACGTCACAAGTGTGATAACTTTTCTAGTTCTTTTTTTGTGTGTGTGTAATTTGGACAAACTTAACTCTTTCAGAAGTGGTTGGATGTGAATTGTTACCCTGCCTGGAAGGCTGCAAATTGCTGTGTGTATAGACAATCCGGCAAAAACATTGGTAATTAAGCTAAAATTTTGAAGTTAAAACAATTTCTCTTTTTTTTTATGGTCATATTTTATTTTTTAAAAACAACAAAATCACAGACAATAATCCATATAAACACCATGAAAGAATTGTTGGTATAAATTTTCAAATTCTTAATATAAATACAAAAAGAATTTAGTGCTGAACATACAATATTATCAGCAACTTCTTCGCTCGGGATAACAAATTCTGTCTTTTATGTAAGTATTTCGTTGATATCTTATTAGAAAATCCTTTTATTAGACAGAATATCTATTTATAGCATTGATGTATGTGTTCATAATCGCAATCAATGACAATATACGCAGAATCATTCAAAGTGATTTGTTTAGATCGAATGACAAAAAAACAAATTAAATGCACTTTTTCTTAATGGCTATTATCTTCATAAAAGGGCTGAAAACCATCAATAAGAAATTATGCTTACCGTAATCACTTAATTGGTCTTAAATTTTAAAGTACATGTGATATTTAATTATTATAAAACGTTCGTTAACTGGGTTAGTATGTAATAGTCAGAATAATGGTGATCAAATATTTCTAAAGATAAAATCTATTTCTATTCTTTAGATTAAGATTTAGTTATGATCAGGTTAATGAAGTATATGTAATAGTTAGATGACATGAAGTAAATTCTTAATGATTAAGAATGGGTGGGGTGAGCGTAACGAATGAGTCCATTCTTATTTATTATCAAGATTTTAATGACTTCAGGTCATCTAACTGACTTAAAGTACAACCTCATTGTCTGATACATTGTCCACACAAAATCTGACACAGGGAAGCAGACTTATAATGGATCTCAAAGACAATATTTGAGCATATATCAACATTTGTTGAAGGGTTCAAACTGTCAGTATCTTCAAGTTTTAACTCTCTTGATGATTCTACACCCTTTATTTCGTATTCAAAAACAAAATCAGTAAAAAGTACATTTTTAAAACCATAAGCAATTAAATTAGTCCCTTTAATTGACAATGCATGTTCAGAATTTTCTTTAAAAAGGAAGTGTTGACTTATTAACAAAACAAGGTCTCGACATGTTTACGAAATTAAAATATATGTTTTTGTTTTGTTGAATATTAGTTATGACTCGAGTGTAAAGACTCAAAATTTCCTTTTCACCAAATTTTATATTCTTGTTTATTTCGATGTCTTTATGGACTTAGCTTTAAATTTATATAAAGCTATCTGTTTAAAAAAAAATCATTCATTATTTTGTTGAAATTTCAATTTAACGAAGAAGATGATCTTGTCAGATCTTGTGTAAGTCCACATTATATAACAATGAAATAAATTTGTTTGAAAAGTTTACTATCTTATCATGGTCGTAGAGTATTTTAAAAACCCTTTGTAGTAAATTTAATACTTAAGACAGATCAATACCGATTTCTGTTCTTCTTTTGAAAGAATTCAATATTTTAAGGTGTTTTACATTGGCGGGACATCCATTAAGAAGCTTATTTACTGTTTGGGGTATTTAAACCGCCTTTTGTGTAAATTTGTCTAACGAAAAGTTTCTATGGGCTATAAGATTGATTGAAATTTTCTCACAGTGTAATTTCTGAATGACTGAATCAGTGGAACTCCAATACCAAAATTAGTTGAAAGAGGTCAAGAAACATGTTTGTATTATAAAGTCTGATTTTAAAAATCTTATTGATTAAAGATCAATAACTTCAGTATCAATAAGTGTATGGTATTAATTTTTATGCCCCCTTTTGAAAAAAGTGGGGTATATTGTTTTGCACATGTCGGTCGGTCGGTCTGTCTGTCTGTCGGTCGGTCGGTCGGAATACCAAATGGTTTCCGATCAATAACTTGAGAACGCTTTGACCGAGGGACCTCATACTTGGTATGTGTATTGGTCATCACCAGCAGATGAACCCTATTGATTTTGAGGTCAGTGGGTCAAAGGTCAAGGTCAGTGTGACCTTTACATGAAAAACGGTTTCCGATCAATAACTTGAGAACGCTTTGACCCAGGAACCTCATACTTGGTAGGTGTATTGGTCATGACCAGCAGATGAACCCTATTGATTTTGAGGTCAGTGGGTCAAAGGTCAAGGTCAGTGTGACCTTAACATGAAAAACGGTTTCCGATCAATAACTTGAGAACGCTTTGACCCAGGGACCTCATACTAGGTAGGCTTATTGGTCATGACCAGCAGATGAACCCTATTGATTTTGAGGTCAGTGGGTCAAAGGTCAAGGTCAGTGTGACCTTTACATGAAAAACGGTTTCCGATCAATAACTTGAGAACGCTTTGACCCAGGAACCTCATACTTGGTAGGTGTATTGGTCATGACCAGCAGATGAACCCTATTGATTTTGAGGTCAAAGGTCAAGGTCAGTGTGACCTTAACATGAAAAACGGTTTCCGATCAATAACTTGAGAACGCTTTGACCCAGGGACCTCATACTAGGTAGGCTTATTGGTCATGACCAGCAGATGAACCCTATTGATTTTGAGGTCAGTGGGTCAAAGGTCAAGGTCAGTGTGACTGTAAGCTGAATAAAGGTTTTCTGATTGTCCATATTTTATTTTCTTATATAGTAGACAGTAGAAATTTATATGTCACTAAATGCATGAGTTGAAGTATCAGTTTTCAGTGAACATCTAGTTTAATTATGCCCCCCTTCGAAGCAGAGGGGTTATATAATTGCTTTGCACATGTCGGTCGGTCTGTTGGAAGACCAAAGCTTGTCCGAGTGATAACTCAACAATTCCCGGACCTATGGTCATCAAACTTGACATGAAGATTAGGTATGACCAGTAGATGACCTGCCTCATATGCATCCAATGACAAATCAGCTGTCATTTCAGTCCATGCATATTTCATTCAATTGTCCAAATATTTCTGGCAACTTGGCGCTCAGGGGGCATAATGTTTGACAAACATCTCTTGTCCCCTTTGGTGTGGTGCTAAATTTCAGCTGAAATAAAATTGGAAAAGGATATGAAGAAAATTGCTAAGTAAGGTAATATTTTATAATTATTTTGTCAACAGTTGAAGTCTTTAAATTATGTGATGGATTTATAGTTATAAGTACAGTACAGTACAAATACGATAATTGGAGGACGCTGCAAACTTCTCCTTAACACACATGCAGTTCTCAAGCAATGCATCTGTTTGATATATCACCATTTTACTGTATTAAATAATCTAAAAATGTTGAAAAAATAAATAAGTAGAAATTATTTCATAAAAGGATGAATATAAAAAAAATCGTCAAAAGACTCTTTGATAGTAGCTTTTTTTAGATGTAGACTTTAATAGCCACTTGTCCGGTTCATTTATGTTAATAGATCTTAAATGACTGCTATATTATGCACCAGTCAATTGTAACCACGGTCCCCCCAGGTCCGGGGAATAGCGGGTACTTTGACTTTCAGTCCAGCCAACCCCGGGTAAAATCTTGTCCTGCGGGGAGGAACTGCTGGTGAAATCTTTGCCAAATGCCCCTGCACCCCAGGGAGCCTAGGTAAGGCCCATTCCCTGCTATATTATTCGCGAAGACAAAACCACCGCATTCACCCAGCACTCCGGGGCCACCTGAAAGGTAAAAACATGGCCCATTTCCCCGGCTATCACTGGACCTGGGGGGGCTGTGGCTACAATTAACTGGTGGATTACTCAATCATATTTGCTTTTTAAAACTTTCATAGAACAGGACATATTAAAGTATCATCTTGGACATACAGGCAGGTGTACATAGGGTGGGCAGCATAGTCTCGTCTGAACAATAACTAATAAAAAGCCTTTGTCCAATCAAAATTATGGTAATGTACAACCAGGTATTACCAATCTTGGTGTCCTAAAATAAGACGGGCATAATTTGCAACAGTTGGCACTCTTGTTTTCACTTTTTGATTTGGTTCTAAATTGGACACATATTTACACTCATACGCACATATTCTACCTGAATCTCTGTTTTTTGTCCCCTAATGAATTTTCCAAGCTATAAGTATTGTAGATGATATATACCAGTATTATATAGAAACAATCAAAGTAAAAAATTATGAATTGTAATAATAAATAATGTATAAAATACTGGTTGGATATAAAGTGTCATTCAAGACTGTTTAATACTGTCAGAGTGCCAAGTTTACTGTGATTTTTATCTAAAAAACAAGGTTTTAAACTTCCCATTTCTTCTCGTTATATTTATCATTGCTTAATTAAATTTAGTAATTCTAATGAAATTCTTGCATATTCCATCATAACAAACCATAAACAATATTTATGCTTATTTCGCCATTAATTTTAAATTCAATGATTCAATACAATGTTTTATGACAACTAATGTAGGTTTTATTTCGCATGGTCTGACTAATTTTCTTAACGTTTAATGTTACAACAGTTTCTTAAGTAAATATTTAGGCTTAATAAGATCGAGTCGTCATTATAGTATATTTATTTCTCACCGTCTGTGAACATGGTTATGTTTATAGCAACTGTGATCTGTAACATGTAACTGAAAAAATTATATATTGAATCAACATTAATTAGGCCTTACCAAAAAATATTTGTTTCAGGAAACCCTGGTGCCCTGTAACCTAGTAAAAACAACTCCCGACACAAGATTTTTTTTACCCCTAAAAACCAATAAATAACAACTATAAAAACAACTGGATTGGATGTTTGTACAGGTCGTCTGTCCTCAATATCAAAATTATAAACGTAAATTAACTTTAAGTAAAATTTATTTTACAACATCCCAAGATTTTTTTCAAATATATATTATATATATTTCCTAAGACAAGACCAATTTCACATTAATTAATTTAAACATTACTAAACTTTAAAACAACAACAAAAATCTTCATTTCTACCCTACTTAAAGTCTTTGAGACAGTAAATGCCCTATTTTTTATTACACAGACATTTTTTAAGCCTTGCATTAATATTTATGAGTTCATTTCCTATAGCCATGCATTTCAAAGGTTTAACACTAGATGAAATTCTGAATCAACCTGTTGTTAGGAATAATATCTGGTGTGAAAATATTCAAATTGAACCTTTATTATTCTGACTTACTTCTTATGGTCTGTGGTTTTTGTTATGGTTGAAAAAGATTTCAGAAATTATGGTTATAGATGGATAAATCTGTTTTGACACATTATTTTATGAAGGTCAAGGTCAGCTTTTAACTGGGATCATACATAATGTGTATGGTATATAGAGTACTATTATACTACTTAATAATGTGTATGGTATATAGAGTACTATTATACTACTTAATAATGTGTATGGTATATAGAGTACTATTATACTACTTAATAATAATGTGTATGGTATATAGAGTACTATTATACTACTAAATAGAGCATAATTTGTTATTAAATTAATAACTTGTTATTGCTGAAAATGATAGAGCTTATAGAATTAACTTTCCTTTATCAAAAACTGATCCAAAGTACATGTAGATTTCTGACAAATAAGTTACTACTATAATTATTTAAATAATTGGGCCTAAAATTATTTTTTATAAAATACGCCATGTATAAAATTAAACAATGCAATTTAAAATTCCAGCCATGCAGTGACTAGTCAGTTTTTTTAAGAGAAAAAAAGTTATAGACTGTCAGTGATATTAAGTACCTTCAGGAGTCAAACCAGGAATTAATGTTAGAAGGGGGTGAAACTAAGGGGCACAACCTTTTCACAATCGCCTCTGCCTCCGAACTAAAATTTAAATAGTTTAAATTGTTGTCATGGGGTTTTTGAGATACTCCCCCCCCATGGAATTTTTTCAATTTCTATTCCGATATGGTGTATCAATTTAAGAATGAGCATAATATTTCATATCTCTTTTTTCTCCGATAACCATACAAAAGTAAATATGGACAATGTAAGAGAGAAAGGGCCCCCGCCAGCTGCCCCCTCCCACCACCCCCGCTAAACCCGCTTAAGATCTTTTGTAGTTGTTGTTCAGGTGTCCTTGTCATTGTGGTGAACTTGGTAGGGTATATTGACAGTCATGTATTCAATACGCACATGTATAGAACATAACTTCGGCTCAGGTTGTACGGTTAGCTCAGTGGTTAAGGGCACTTGCTTCTCACCTAGGCGACCCAGGTTTGATTCCCGGTCGGGGGGGCATATGAGTTTTGTTTATGGACCACACTCTCACGTAAAATCGTGCCACTGAGAGTGATTAAAATATATAATGTTGTCATATCTTGTTTCACAATCGTTGTAAAATAAATAAGTTTAAACTATCTGGCTTTATTATTGTTAAGTTAGGCCCCTTGTGAGACAATGGTATGGGTTATATAATGGCATTCAAAAATTTACCAGACATATATTGTTTGTCTTAAATACTATCAATTTGCGACTTTAATATGACAATTATATATGACAGACGAGGCATTTTAAATCTATAAATTTTGAAAACTTGGAATCAATTTAATACGCTGTATACGGAATAAATTGGTATTCAAATAAAACAACTCCTTGTTCAAACGGAAAATTCTGCTTATGAATATACAAATATTTGAACAAGTCTTAAAGTTTTTAACAGAAGTGGGAAGTTTGTGTAAATGTCCGTTATTATACAGACATTTAAATATAAAATAGAAATACTTTTCCGCTCTCTTTTCAAATTTCTGCACAATTATTCCCTTGTCTGTTTTTGGCAGAAAAAGTAGTTTAGGGATTATGAAATAACATCGCGGTAATCCTGCATGAGTGTATCTATACCAGCGCTTAATTTTCATGTAAATTTAAGTTCAGATGAACTTGATAAACCCTGCGCACAGGTAGTCTTTATAGATAATTTCGTGCAAGTGAATCGTAGAATCGTAAACCATGTATACAATTATCAAAATTATGAGCTAATAAATATTTCTTCCTTGAGGCACCCATAATGTAATAAAACTTTATTTTTTTACCTTCAAATCAGAGCTGATATCAGCATGAAGGAAATGTTGACAGCATTTAATTAAACCTGTGTGTAGTGTTGGGAATCGGTTGCAATTTTACTATCGATGATTGGTTCCACTCAAGTAACCGATTATGGATAGTACAATCGGTTTTTAAAATACTAGATAGTACCTGAGTTGTAGTTTTATTCATGTCAAAATATTTACATACATGTATATATAGAAAAGTTTGAAATAAATGTTATCAAAGTTGTATGCAAAAGGGTCGGGCCACAAGTTATCAACAACATTAGTTACGGCCCTCCCCTTATAGTTTCGTTAGAGTTAACAAGATGATTGGTATGTAAAGTAGTATATGCTAAAAAGAGCATAATGCATAATATGCTAAAAGTATATAATGTATTTAATTTGTGAATTTATTCATGTACAGTATTAAACCCTTAATCATTATATGCATATACCTTATGTCTATGATTGAAGTTATTAAGTGTTGTTGTGTAAAAAATAGTTCATTTTCTTGCTCATTGTGGCTTTCATCAGCCATTTTGTTAAAGATAACATCTGAACACTAAGTACTAATATTTTTTATATTTTTTTTTTTGATAATCGATTATAACTAAATACTATTGATTGTCGCCGATTTCAGGCCCAACCAATTGATTTTCGATTATAATCGATCATCGGAACATCACTACCTGTGTGTACATATCTTTTCCTCTAAATCTCAGCACAAATTTATTCCATTGTGAAAATTTACTATCATGATTTTTATCATGATTTAAATGGCAGTACATATTTAGATCTTTGTGTCAATTTTGCACTTAAGCAAAGCATGATCATGTTGCATGAGTGTGAATGATAAAACTCGCCTAAAAAAATTTTTTTCTTGGTTGATCACAGAGGCTAATCCAGTTGATGTTAAAGGGGGCGTGCCCTAGGGGCACAACCTTTTGACAAGCACCCCTCCTTTTGAACCAAAATTAATATAATGTTGAGATTGTTGGATAGGGATGGTGGGGGGGGGGGGGGTACTCGCTCAAGGAATTTTTAACATTTCAAGACTAAAATGGTGTACTTCAAGCGTAATTTAATATTTTTTTCTCCGATATTGACTAAAAAGTTGAACTTGAATTGTTTTAGTGGGGGCATGTTCGCTGGATGTGACTTCCCTGTTCTGAGAATGTAACTTAATATACCATTTTTTTATGATGTACACATGTATAATTCAATTATTCAGTGTATAAAGTTTAAAAAACTTATCAGACTAAACTGACAATGATCAAATCATGTGACATATTCTTTTTGCCAAATGGGGGATGTAAATTTATGTAGATTTTCGTCAACTTTAATTCCATATAAAGCAAGTTTAAATGCTACTTAGAATTCATAGCGTGTCTTTGATATATATAGTGATTGCCAGCTTTATTTAGAAATTGAAAAGAACCGAAGATTATGCATTACATTAAAGTTATAAATGTTCACGCTGATTTTGCATTTATTAAAGGAAAATTATTTGGTCACGGTATATTCAATATATTTGGGGGAACTGAATTTAAATCCAGACATCATAAAAGCTGAATTTGTGAAGCTTAAAGACAAATGTACCTACTGTTGTAGTAAGAAAAGTAGGACGGTCTCGTGGTTTAGCTGTATTTTACCCATCACCGATTTAAATATATTGAGGCCCTCATAGATGATCATAAGCTCGTGTAGTTGGTTCATCCGGATCTATTTTTATTAATGAATAGACAGGGCTTAGTTATGACTTTCAAATGTGTGAGGCCCTGACATAATTAGTTCACTAAGTGTAGTTGATTCATCCGAATCTATTATTTTATTAATTAATTGACACAGTTCTTTTATGACTTTCAAATTGAATGTTTGAGGCCCTAATAGTTCATAGTTGGTTCATCCAGATCTAATTTTTTTTAAATAATGGACACAGATTTTTTATGACTCAAATGTGTGAGGCCCTGACATAATTAGTTCACAATGTATAGTTGAATCCTCCAGATCTATTTTTATTCATCAATGGACACAGTTTTGTTATGACTTTTAAATGTGTAAGGGCCGGCCTCATAATTAGTTTTTACTGTGTTTCAAAAGTTGATTCATCCAAATCTATTTTTATTCATCAATGGAAACAGCTTTTTTTATGTCTTTATAGTGTACTAAAATTAAGATTTGCTTCTAAACTTAATTTTGTATACACAGCTGTTTTCATTAAGTATTATAGACCTGTATACTTGTCTTTAAATGTGCTTGAATATTCAAATCATTTGATTTTGTTTTTGAACTGTATATATCTGAGATTTTTTTTTTTTTTTTTTTTTAAATTTAATATCGAGTGCCAAGATGATAATAAATTCCTTACAACATGGATATTTGAAAAAAAAAATCGCAGATTGATAGTTTTCATTTGGTCAACTTATTAAGCTTCACAAAAGTTGCGCAAATTAATATCATCGACGAAATAGTATTCAACATCTTTTAAATTTACTTTTTCGAGTTTCTTTTATTTACCTACGGTCCCTGTGGACGTCGGAATGTGACGGATCAAATTGATTCACCCTGATTTGGTATTGAAGACACCTTAATGAATTATTGATCAGATAAATACGAAAGAAAAATAATTGTTGCCGACAGTCGATCTGAACTGTCCCATCGACTGCTGAATACCTAATCTGCTTATGTTGACACGGGGAAATAGTTTAGTTTAATTGATAGTTTTGTTGAGATTGTCCAACTGTGCAGGTAGGCATTGTTGTACTTTATTTAAAATTAAGAGTTCAGTTTGGATATTTAAAATAATGTTTTCTGTGAATAATGAAAATGATCAATGGATGTTTTATTTTAAAACAGGATCAGATCTTGAAGGTAGATTTTTTTTCTTTTTATTTTGAATTTAGTTGCATGTTTATATACTTATTTATAATTATCAAAAAGAAACACTAAATTTAGTTTATTTTTGCAGTTTTTTAGGGGAAGATACTCTGTTTAAAATTTATTTATTTAATGACAAAGATTTGAGAAAAAAATGTGAATTTACATTTTCATAATGTATCATATTGATACAGTAGAAAACTTATTAAATTATAAATCAAAGGGAGTGTTTAACATACTACAGAACCAAAAGGTTTTTTTGGGGGAAAAAAGTATGTTTTAAATTTAACTTCAATGATAAGATCAAAATTGGCTGATTACACAGAAATGAATTAAGCTTAGAGATAAAATTTTCAATTTACTTCAAACTTGTATGTAGAGCAAGTCTTGACATTTCGGAGAACTTTGATCAAATAATAAAATTTTCAAAAGCAACCACAACCCGATATATGTAAAACATGTATGTCACGTTCCAGGCACAACTGTAATTGCAATTATACACAGCGTGGGCTGAACTGCTCGTGAATAATTTCAATTACTTGCATATTTCCTGGCAGGTGACATAAATGTTTTGTACCACGTTAACGACAATTTTTTTGTTCAATAACTAGCACATGATATAAGTGAATATCGTTAAATTTTATTGGCACTCTAGTTTAGCATTTAAACAATTAAGCTGCTACTTCATAATGTTTCTATTCTATGGAAGTTTTAATGTATTAAATAGATAAAATTACAATGCGAACAAACAAAATGATAACGTATGAGCTTTATATAAGTCGCTATACATATTTTAATTTAAAAAATTTGGGAAATATTCTATGAAAAACAGTAAAAAACATATCTTACGCAATTTTCATGAGTAATGTATTGCTCTGGTTTACTCATAATTTTTTCATTTTTTCAATCTGTGACCAAAGCTCGATTTTCCACTTGGGTTACCATGGCGTGCATTACTATGGTAACATATGGTCACATGTGCATTGTTGGTGGTAATTTCTACCTTAAATAAACTGTTGCAGTTATTTAAACGGACTCGCCTCATGTTTTTGCACCATTTTTTTCCTCGTAATGCATCTGAAACACTTACATTATAAATATTTATCTCTTTGAAATGTCAGGAACAAAGCACTTAAAATGTTAAAAAATATTATGGTTTTTAAGTGGGCTGCTGAACACATGCCTGTACAGTCAAGGAAAAATTAGAAAACTGACAACAAAACCTCACACCCACAAGGACTCATACACAAACATAAGGATAACTTGACCTTTAACCCTTTAGTTGAATCGCATTTAACTAACGTAGCTATAAATAATTGTGGACTTCAAAGTCAACATTTGAGCATAGATTAACATTTGCTGAAGCTGGGTTCCAGCCGTCAGTATCATACGTTAAACACTTTTAATGATTTTCCGCACTTAATTTCATCATACAAAAAAAGGTACATTTTACAAAAACAAGAGCGATCAAGTCCCTTTAACAGTGGTGACAGTTTGCAGATTAAAGGGTTTTCTTTTTCTGCGAAACAAAAGAATAATTCTTTTTATTGGAAATACTTGAAATAGAGATGAAATGGATATTCCAATTGAAATTGAATCTTTTATAGCTCCCTGGCATGTATTTGTACAATTTATCAAAGAGAATAAGCAAAGTTATGCATAATGCAAAAAAGCATAAAATTCAATACATACTGCAAATAGAAATAATTTATATTCAAGAGCAGGTTTCAATCAAATTGAATCTTTTAGATTTTCAACCTGAAATAAAAGTTCAGTGTACTGCAGGTGTTGGTACACTACTTAAAAAGATTAAAAATAGATCAGCAGTTGTTATGATTTATGTTTTATCATGGATTAATTCTTAAAAAAAAATATTTCGTTATTGCAAATTGTTCAAACAAATTTATAATCATAACATCAATATTAAAACTTTATATATTTGTAAACAAAAAATGCATCCAATCATGGCCGTCCCAAATCAGGATGTTTACCCTTGATATATTTTATTAGTTTCGGTCCGTCCTTGCTCGAAAGTTCTTGCAGCACGACACAGTGCACACCTTATAATAGGGACGCGTGACTGGTTGTTTCATTTCACGGTTATGATTTTCTCGAAATTAAATATCATTTTAACATGATAATATCATAAGTCATCATTAGAAGACATCATCGTGTATGAGTCACATTGAGTTTAAAGAGATATTTTAAGTTAAAGATTAACACCCAAAAATAGGGTGGACCCCGGATTTGGCATAATAGGTGGCCCAGCTCAATAACCACAGTTTTTAAGGTGGGTGTCATTTAAGACCTAAATGGTGCTCTTAGAAAAACAGCCTAGTCAAAACTAGAAATGCATAACCATTTACAAAACGAACAACTTGATTTAGTCCCAAATTTTAAACTGTACTGTAATATACTACTGCTTCAAATGGTTTGGGACTTATTTAAATTGCATATTTTGTTAGTGTTGATGGATTTCTTTAAGTTTTGATTTATGTGTCAGTCACTCACAGTATTATGAATTATGATTTTATGTTTTTTCAAGAGTACCATTTTTAAGGCCCTTAAATGCTCACCTGACCTCTACCATTGTAATTTTGAGATATAGCGCCTGTCTGCCAGGCTCCTCCAGAACAGATAAATATTAGGTTAGAAATGTGGGTAGGGTGTGGTTTTGGTCTGAAATTGTGCATAACTTGGAGAATTTTATTTGTATTTTCTTTCAATTTTGACGTCTTACAGCTTATATACTTTGACAAATTTATGGGGCAGGGGGGGGGGGGATGTGCCCCCCCTCCCCCCTTTTAATCGGCTAGTGCAATATTGTTTAAATCAGAGATACAAGTTTAAAACACATACTTGTTTTTAAAAGAGGATTGATTAAAGGATTGTACATATTTAGAATAGTTTATTATTTATATCCTTCTAAAAAAATCCCTGTTAAATGTATATCAAGGATTATCAAGTTCATAACATTACATATTTACTCCTGCCCACTATATTGACTAAGCCAAAACCTAATTAAGTAAGCATATTTTTGACAGCTTATAAGTTGATAATCTGATTATGGCTTGCTACCAAATCTGAACTTATTTTGTGCTGACAATGTCATCTTTGAATCACTGAATAAATTTGTTTAACCACAAAAATGTATAATATGATATGAAAACTGTGGATTTAAATAAAAAACCTCTTACATTTTGATTAATCTTCAAAACAATTAGTTTTGGTGGTAAGTGATAAAGTTGAATTTTAAATAATTTGGCACAATTTTAAGAAGAAAACACAAAATTTCAAAGTATATAATTTAAAAATAATGTAAATTAATTGACAGTATGAGAGTAAATGTTCTTGGCTGAGGGACATTTGTTGCCTGTGTAAATTAAATTAATGTAATTAAAGATGCAAAACACTTTAAAAATAAATAACTTTGTGTATTTTTCCAATAAAAGGGTAAACATTGTTGTAATTTTTAATCAACAATTCCTTTAGGAAAATTGTTTTGAATATAAGTTGTATATGCTTGTATCTAAAGAAATAATCTGTTGTGTTCTGTTCTGTTTTTTATCAGAGTTCTCTTGTCTATTTTCAGCACAGATGTATTTGACCTCGTGAGCAAAACACAAGTTGACCATGGGAAACCACAACTCCCATACCCCAGCGGTCCCAGCGAGCCAGGATGTGATTCGCCGACCTCCATCCCGCCCAGGGGCACCGCCCAGCTCCAGACCGGTCAGCGAACTTGGTCCACGAGGCCCAAGCTATCACAACCCTGAAAATCTCGTGCTTCCAAAGGAATTGCCGTCAATGTTGAAGCTTCGACCAGTGTCAATGGAAATGAGCAAGAATAATCCAAACTATGAAAATATATACTCGACTAAAAGTGATGGCACAAATGTGGATGATGCTAATGAGACTAACAATAATGTGAAAAATGACAGTGAAATTAATTCAGAGGCTGTTAATCAGCCAGTTCAGAATGGACACATACCCGGACAGACGGATGTTCAATCTGTTTCTTCACTGCCAAATGGACATATGCAACACCCACCACCTCCTCCTCAGCCCAAAATCACTACCGCAAAAACCCCATATCGACCCAGCCACAGGCGACAAATGTCCCTTGGCCAGGAACACACCATTGTTGAAGAACCTGAGGAGAATATTGACTCGCGGGTGAAACTAGACCCTCTGATGCAGTCGTTTCCTGGCGCAACAGGGCCTTCTTTACCTGTTAAGAACAATTTTAATTTGGACTATTCCTATCAGTGTACTTATGTTCAGCTTGCAGAACATAGGCGAAATAAGACTATGGAAGACCTTGAAAAGAGAACCGGTAAAAAACTGAGTGATTTAAGTGCTGACTTAAGTGAACATGTTGAGAAACCATCATTCCAAAGGGATGCACCAAGCAGGGTTTCATCTCGAAGTTCAGGCTCAGGGGTCAGTAAGAAAAAGAAAGCCCCAGCCCCGCCTGGTCAAGCTCCTCCCCTAGCCCCAGGGAGCAGCCATACTCTCCCCCTCCCTGGAAAATCGGCTCCTTCTACACCAAGAAAGGAGGCATACTCATTGGACAATGAGCCTCCTATAGACTATGACATGGAGTCACCAAGAAGGCCCCCACTCCCAGCTCAGCAGTTTCAACTCCCTAGATATACCGCAGCTCAACTCACAAGGGCTGGCTCAAGTGCTTCTAGGGCTCCCCCAGTCCCTCCACCACCACCAACTGGCCTGGGGGCCAGAAAACCTGTCACTTCTGTTTCAAGAAGTGCAAGCTTTAAGGAGACACCTCATCTTATATTTAAGAAAACTCCCGATATCAAACCTGTACCAAAGTCTGCTGATGCTAACTTAGGAGGTCAAGTACCATGGCTTCTTGAGATAAAGAATCTGTCGGAAGCTAAAGCTGCGAGGAGGCAGCAGTCACAAGAATCTGAATTGGAAGCACCAGGGAGTCAAAATGATGGTGATGAACAAGCAACTGATGGAAACAGAGAAGTTGAAAAGAAGGAACCTAATGCGACTCTTGTATTTCAGAGTTCTAATGAAAATATTGCAGTTGAAAAGAAAACAGAGAAAGAGACAATAAACAAAACACTTGAGCGAAGTAATTCTCTGAGAGAATTGGTGAAACCACCATCACCAAAGCTGCAGCGTCATTCTTCCACAACGACTTTTGACAGGTTATCACAGCCATCAGTTCAGCGACAGGTTTCTAAACCATCGACAACCAGCCATGGTGACCCGGTTCGAAGGCTAAGCTCTCTGTTACAACATGATATAAAAGCTACAGCAAGTGCTAAATGTCTGAAACTTGTAAAACAGACAACACCTGTACCACCGAAACCTAAAGATCCCCATACAGTGTTTCGAGAACAGCTGCAAAAAGCATGTGCAGCTAGGGATGAAAGAGCTAGCGTGGAAGGCACAATAGATGAGAAACTTAAGAAAAGTAGTAACGATGCTAGTTTTGAGCTGGGTGAGGTAGTAGGTGAAGAAAATGTTACACCAAGAAAAGACACTGCCAAAACTGAGCCACCAGATGTTCTTCCTAAACCACCAAGGTACCACAAGAATGTCACCTTGAACAGAAACTCGAATATGTACAGTAAGACTCAAAGAGCAGCTAGTTTTACTGATCCTTCACCAAACAGACCTGGTTCAAGTAGGCAACAAGTTTCGATGTCTCTGGATTGGACACCAGAAGTTGATCTTGAATCAGATGATAATCTGTCAGATAGGGAAACAGTTACTGGACGAAAAGGATCGTCAGACGGGTTTAAGTCCTCTATTGTTCCAAATAATATGAGTGAGATGAAAGCAAAGAAGAAGGGCAAGAAAGAGAAAAGGGCGAATGGGTATGTTCAGAATGAGGACAGCAAAGCAAACAAATTCGGAAGTGTTAAGAAATTTAAGAAATCCATGCACAGGAGTGTAAAAAATGCTTTCGGATCTATAAGCAAGGCATCTGGTAAAATTCTAAGGAAACAGAAAGCAGAAGATTTAGAGACTGTTGATGATGCTCCAAGGAATTGGAGTCTAACCTCTGCAGCAGCAAATGGAAAAGCTGGTAATAGAGTTGGCAAATATCAGAGGCCAGCTGCATATGATTATGATGACGAGGGCACTGATTCTGACAGTGAGCAGTATAATCCTGAACAAGAGTTCTCTGAAATAATGGTACAGCAAAATGGGCATGTTGAGTCTGACGAAAGTAGTGAACATGAAAATAGATCTCCTGAACTTAGAAGATCAGGCAGAACATACAAGGCTGGGAAATCACAGAGGATGGATATGTCTGACGAAGAGGAAGAAGAAATAAGAAGTCCTAGGTATGAAAAGGCTATGGGGAAAGATAAGAGATCCAAATATGTGTATGAACCAACGTTCAGAAAGAGGGAACAGGAGGCTGAATATGCGAGAGAGCTTGAAGAGATTCGAGCTCGAGAGAGAAAGGTGGAGGAGGATAAGAGGAAACAGCTAGAAATAGAGCTGGAGATGCATAAGATCCGGGAGGCAGAAACAAGAGAGAGGTTGAAGAGATTGGAGGAGGCTCAGATACATCAACAGGTGACTGCACAATTACTACAGCAGCAACAGCAACAGCAGCAGCAGCAGACTCAGCTACACCAGCAACACCAGAGTCTTGGCATGCTCAGCGCTCCGGCTTTACCTGCGGTGGGCACATTTCCCAGCTACGGTTCTCTGCCAGATCCCAACCAGAATCCAAACTTTACTAATATTTTCGGGCAGCAGATTCCTCAGAACGGGTTCCAGTCAAATTTCGGACTGTATTCACAGTCAAATCCTTATATGAATGGTTCTGTACCATCAAATATGTCATATGACTTGAACGATTACATGAGAATGCTTGGACAAAATCCACCTACATCACAACAAATGGCATTCTTCCTCAATAACATGACTTTGACAGGTCAGCCTTTTGATAGGAAGTCAAATCCGCTGCTGATGGATATGCCAAAACAGCAGTACCCCACTAGCACGTTAACTTACCAAGGACTTGATACAAATAGTTTGAAAAAACAAAACTTTCAAACATGGGTGAGCAGCCCAAACACTTCCACTGCTCATCAAACTAGCACTGGTGTTGATGTGCCTATAAATGACTTTGTTGCAAGTTACAATGGTGCCAATGGTGATGGTCGTGGTATTAGTGCAAAAATGGACACTGAAGTCGAACCAAAATTAAAGTCAAATAATCCTTTATATAACAGTGATGACTCAGACTCTGGATTAACTCCAGAAAAGACTGTAGCTCGTGTGCAAGTGAAAGACTATAGACAAATACCAGTGCGCACTGAATCCGGGAAATTTATGCGCAAATATGCAAGTGACAATTTACAGTCAAATAAGACATCTAATTCCCAAAACCAGGATCATTTTTCCCAATCTTCGCAAAACATTTCGCAGCCGGGTGATTTCCAGCGTCAACAAAGCGTTTCACCAAGCAACAGTGTGTCGACTGTGGACAGTGCCATTACCTCACCCTCTCAGACACTAAGCACCTCATCATCACCTGCACAGTCAATCGGCATCCCTGCTTCCCCCATGCTTACCCCGAGGTCGGAAAACATCACCCCGAGCTTCCGAACCGTTGTGGATCTCACATCTGGAACGCCAAACGGCACTACGCAAATTCTGCTGTAAGTTAAAAATAATCATGACATACATAAAGTTTCCAATTTTACCGTAGTAATTTTTTGGTTGTAAATTTACTTTACCAATTGTTTCCTGAAACTGACTGATTTATAACTTGGGCTTTCAAATGATTTTAATCAAGTTTAATAAATTCACTTGTCATATGCCATGTTCTTAACAACATTTGTGACAAATGATAAAGCTGTACTATTTGACATTCAAATATATTAGCATGTCATGAAATATTTCACTTTTAAAAGTTAACAACGATGTCATTAATCATGTTGTTAACTATTACAAAGTTCTGAACAATTGGCTCCAAAACTTTATGACTTAGTTGTCTGTACAAATATTTACTACTTGGAATTTCCGAATGCTTTAGGAGAAACAGCTGAATCAATTATCAAGATATGTTTTGTCATTTTAATAGTTTTAAACAACGAAAGGGGACTTTCCAAGTAGTAAACTATCAATGATTTAAATGCTTTTAAGTGTTGGAAAGAAAAAAAACTTATTTAAATGTCATAACTTTTAATTGATTTGTATCTCTTGAAGTACCACTATGTGGGAGACGTAATAAATAAAATCGTCTGAATGCATTATTATAACAGAGAGTTTATAATTTGAACCAGGAAGAACGTAAAACATATAGACGCATGAGGTAATATAGGTATTTCAAGAGCTGCGAACAATTAACTATTCCATTGAACATGAATATATAATCATTTAAGGCCAATTAAAATATTGTTGTGGTTCTGTTCCTAGTCTTTATAACTTTTTTGGTAAAAAAAGGCAAACAAAAAAAGCATATCTATTATAAGCAGTAAATGTAAATATAATTATACCATGTGGAACTATTATTTGTACAATGTGATAACAGTTTCCTTGAATTATACTTTCTTAGCAACTTAAATGTCAGAACTAAATGCATGTTTGTAAACAATGTAATGACATACATACTTTGTACAGAATAAAAAATAAATTATTAAAAAAATAAATTTATTTCCTGAATTTAAAAAAAATAAAATAAACATGTAACGGGAACCACTTTTTTATTTATTTTTTTGGCCTCATGAGATGTATGATATTTATTTCATATTTAATATAGATAATGATCTAGCAGATTTTGAGATATTTTGGCCACTTCCTGATTTCGGAATATAATTTTTTTACATACATGTATACTAAGTATTAATATTATTGAATAATAAATCTTGAATGTCACATGAACGAAAAACCAATTTAAAATGAAAAGAAAAATCAAAGAAAATTTGATGAATGGGTATCTATCTTTTTTTGAAATGCCTGCATAATATTGTATTGTAATCAATGGCTGACATTTATATATAAATAGTGTTATAATTTAGCAAACCATTGACATGAGAAATAGTCATATTTTAAAAGCGCAATTTGGTGCAATTTTGTGCATATTAACCAATTACTTGACTGTGAAATATAAAGCGACACCACTTATATTTTAGTTATACTCATCACTCTTAGTATTCCTAATAAATTTTATGTTATAAATAAAATAATGAAAGGAAAGAAAATGCATTAAAAAAAAAATGAACAAGGCTGTAAAATTTATTTCTTATAGTTGAATATTCTTACTCTTTGTCACAAGAATGTGCATTATTGTCTTTTGTAGTTGAGTGGGCCGATTGTTCAAAAAGTTTTTTTAAGCTGAAAACATGATTTACGACATCTTTTTTAAATTTCAAACGTGAAATATTTGATGCTCACAGTGCTCACGTTCACATATTTATGTACAAACAAGTAAAGCTGAAACAGATGGCTAAAATCTTAGAAAAAACAGCAGTTTACATTGTAAGTCGAGGGCTGACAGCAAAAAGGATCAATATTGTTCTTTATTTAATATCTTAGTTAGAACCTTTTCACATTCACCCCTCGATTAGTGTATTCATTAAATTTCCAGAGCAGAAACGATATAAAAGTTAACAACATTGATTTTAATGTTGTTAACTTTAACAATGCTCTGAACAATATAAGCCCTTTGTCCCTGAAAGAAATTCTAATGGCATAACACATAGTTAGATTATATAACACATATCTTTGCAAAGTTAATGGGGGGTTTAGATAGTTAGATTATATAACACATATCTTTGCAAAGTTAATGGGGGGTTTAGGGGTACACAGGAAAGCCATGACACCTTGTTTTAAAGACTCTTGGAGTTATGGCCCTTGAACAACTGAGAAAAACATTTGAGTATTTTACTACGCATTACAGAGTAAGTAGATGACCGGATATGGGGATACAGGGGGTAAAAGAAACCATGTTGGTGTGAGCGAATTGTGTTAATCCCATACTGGCTCATGCACCTACTGGGCCCGTAATGTAATTAATATCACATTGACAACCTGTTTACATTGATTGAGATTCCAACAATATCTGGGAAATGTTTCATTTATTCATCGAAATCAGAAAATGGATGCTTTTTGGGAACAATTTAAAGATAAGAGATCCAATATGGAAAAATTTGGTGTCATCACATGACCAGGCCTTGACAAATGGCTTTAAGTCACTCATGCTGGACTGGTGTCACAAAATATAACAGTCTGATTAACATCACGCCAATGTTGGTCCAGGTCCAGTGGTGACCATTTATATTTCCATATTGGGGCACTAATATTTATGTTGTACCAAAATGGCGTCTTTTTCCGGATGCTGATGAATAAATGAAACATTGATCAATCTAAACAGGTGCTGACATACTATATACCAGGTACACCTAGGGTGATAAATGGAGTGTTCAGGAAACCATATTCGAGTTCAAGCTGCGCTCTCACCCGATATATTATCTTTTGCCCTGTAAATCCCATATTGGGGCACCTTACCTGTAACTCCGTAACTTATATTTTAAAACATGACAGCAACTATAAATAGCATTTTCATTATTTACCTCTCATCTCATAACATAAGTGTCCGCAATGAAAGACAAATTAGGGTCATTGGCCTATGTTGGTCTTGTCAACATTTTCAAATATCTACGTAGATTAAAAGCCTTTACATATACATATATATACTGGCAATGAATTTGTGCTCAGCAATTTCTGAAGCACAGATTTTATACCCCAACTTAACGCACTTAAGATTTGAACTTGACCAGTTTAGCTTCTGTTTGAAACAGTTTGGCAAACAAACCCAGTGCTTTATCAAGCACCATTACAGCAAGCAGTTGAACCCCTGCAAGTGTTTCAATAGCCCCCTTTGATTTATAGATTGGCACTGAAGTTTAAAACACAGACTTAACAAACAATAGTCCATTTTGTTTAATTTTTATTTTTGGAGATTTTTTTTTACACTTTGGCAAAAGTGACTTAATATTTCTCAGTCCAAGAATTGGCCATTCAATAAATATGCAGATTTTTTTTTAAATTTCTGAAGATTTTGAATTGTTTTCTTATTATATTTGGTGGGAATATAATTTAACTTAAGTATTCTTTGAAAAAAACTGGCAGAAAAGTAGACAATTTTTCTTTACACTGTTTTTTTACATTCTAAACATGATTAATGGGCTCAAGGAAATTTTTGTTCAAAATCTCCACGCTTGATAATAATTTTAAAACCAATCAAGATATTCAAATGAAACTTGGTACACATGTAGCAAGAGACAATATGAACATGTATTATTAAGCAAGGCACATAACTCTGGCTTTAATATTTTAATATAGTTATGCCCCTTTTTTGGAAACAAGAGCAGACAATCACTGGTGTTAGCTATGCAGAAATCTTGTCGCTTCTTAGCAAGACACAAGTTATAGAGAACCCATAACTTTTTTTGCAATATCTGTGCGTGATAGATGAGATCGGGGGAATAATTATGGCTTAGACCTGTACCAGTTCAAATGCATGAAACATTGTTGACACATTTAAACACATTAAGAAATATATTATACTTTTCGACTATACATATTATTATGAAAATATCATTTTTGTTTTCAGGTCAAATGGGGGAGCAGTGAAACTTTGAAAAGTGACGCAGATCGCCGCATAGTTACCCACAAGTACCTGCTAGTCATGTGACCCTAACACGTGCACATTCAGACCTACTTGGTCGTAGATATTTCGGCATAAGACTTTGGAATTCGATATAATTTATGTATCAAAGTCAAAATTGATTTGTGCCAATATTGTTCCTGTTAGATTTTTCCTTGATCTGTTAGAAATATATGAAGGTCTATGTTATGTTTTGACATTTCTTTTTAACATGGCTTTGATTTTCGATTTCCCATTGATCTTATTGTATAAGTTTAAGTGCTGAAATACCGACAAGTGGTCAAATTATTATCTGTAGTACAAATTGAGTTTTTGTCAAAAATTTGTGCCAAAATAGTTGGAAATTAATCATTTAAGCTCAAAATAAGATGACAGAATGCTATTGATGACTCCAACTTCAAACAGATTTATTTGTTTAGTTAAAGCCAGGTCAAAAATTCAATAGAAAAGCTACCCTTTATGACGGCAAATATTTAAACTTGTCCATTTTTGGCAACCTGACCACTTCACACCTAGTATATTGAATCTTACCTTGATAGTACACACAAATGCTATTGTTTGATAGATTACCGTAAACTTCTGGTGTTTTGGTTAAAAGGTGAGGACAGGCGTGGCAAGCGCTCGGTGACATGGCTGCCAATTTTTTTTTTACGATCTGGCACTCAATCAACGAATGACGATCACTTTGTAACTGCCCAGACAGACATCAGATAAATTTGTTCAAAGTAAACAATGTTTTAAGATCGTATACTTAAGATTACGTAGCATCCAACTATAGAAGATTTTATAATTGTATGGATTTTTTTTTAATAATTACGTATTCTTTATAGACTGACCCGGCCAGATCTTGTATATTATTCTGTTAGACTAAATAATACTATGATTAAAGATAAGATTTAGATAAGCTTGCATCTGTATAACCATTATGGGATATATAAGGCATAACTAAACAATTCTTTGTTTTTGGTTTCTTGACAATTATTCGAATTCTTTCTGACCATATAATTGTCTCCCTTTGTGTACATCAATTTAATAGTTTGGAAAGATGTGTAAATGTTTTTGTTTTTTTATAAGGAGCTCTAAGTTAACATATGCAGACCAAATGGCGCCTGTCAGTGTAACCATGATATTCAAACCTAATTTTACTTTAAGAAAATAAATCCTGACCGACCTTTCATATTTTTTGGGGTTAGTGAATTTAGAAACATTTTTTTTCTGCTTATAATCAATGCTTTAAGATAGAAATATAGAGAATTATCACTCATTATAATTGTACTAAATTGAAAGGTAACTGCTTTAGGTAACATCTATTTACTTTAAGCTTTTGTCAAAATAGACACAACCCAAATTTTTTCAGTGTTTAAAGAACTTCAAAATTATAAAAATGTTTAAAATACATAAAACTTTTGTACGTTTAAAGAATATCAACATTATGAAAATGTTAACAATACAGTTTAGAAAAAAAAACGTTACAATACAATTATTACAATGCCGATTGTAGTGTGAATTGTAAAACGAAAAAGATTAAGACGGATAAGATTCCTTTGTTAAAACAAAAAAACAAAAACACATAAAATTAATGAAGTGTTATAAATGGTTTTGTTAAAGGAACTATTGTTTTAGCTACCTTATAAATATAGGCTTTATAATGAGTGATACATTTAAAGTCCCAAAATGAAGTTAAAGGCTATTCAATGATTTAAAAAAAAAAGAAGATTTCTAATGCCTAATGAGATTTTTTTTTGTTATAAAAAACATATCTTGTAATTGAGTAACATTGAATTAATTAACTTAATGTCTCAAGTTCCTTAATTGTTTAACTTGTTTTAGAAAACAAATGAAGTATTGTGATATCTTTGATGTCGTCGTTGGTGGTGGTGTTGTCATACAAAAGCTTGTACCTTGGCCATAATTAAAAATACAGTTGAAACTTGGTACATATGTTACACATGTATAGAAGGGCCCATTACTCAGACTTTAGGCCAAAAAAAATAATTGTTTGTTTAGGGTAACCTTCCCAAAATTTCTATGTAGGGTAGGTAGGGATTTTTAAAAAAAATAATTTAAAATCTGTCATAAGTTCAGAGTGTTTTCTTGCACATGGCAGTCTTTCCTACATTACTGTCATTGCCTGACTTTGTTTTATCATATAAACAATAATTCTGATTAAAATCTGCATTTATCCGCTCTTCATAACTCTCTATTCGCCAACGAATATTTTTTTGCTCAGAAACGGAAAAAAAATAGTTAGGGTTGGCCCATTTTTATAGGTAGGGTCGGGTTACCCGAAACGCACATAATTTTTTTTTAGGCCTTACTCAGACTTTATTTATTGTCAACTTTATTGAATATAAAATGCCTTTTTTCATTCAGAAATTGCATAAACTTAAATTAACCTTGACCATATATTATAACTCGTTACTGTTCAAAATATTTCAATGAAACTTGGTACACATATTGACGGAGGCAATATACACCTGCATATCAAGGCCCATAACTCTGCCTTTCGTTTTTGTCCAGTTATGCCCCTTTCTTGACCAATAATAACAGACGAGCATTTGGCGTTCCCTCCGCGGTGCTCTTGTAGTTGTTAATGGTCCATTAAATTCATGTAAACTAACTTAACTACCAAAAATCATTGCAAATGATAGTAGTAAACATAGTAATTGTTTGTTACATCATAAGAGGACTTGAATATCAATATTCATACATTTTACTTGATTTAAGCATTAGTTAAACTTGATTTATTTTACAACGATTGTGATGAAAGTCACATTAACTTATGCTAAGTCACTTTTGTTGGCACGATTTCGCATGAGCATCAAGCGTTCAAGTTTATGAAAGTTTTTTTCGTAAAAAAATATTGCACAGTCTTCTGCACCCCTATTGTTTGTTATTAAAACATTTTTGTGGCTTAAAAATTGTTTCAATATTTTTCTGTTACAAAGGTAATTTGACTTATTTTTTTGTTTCTTAAATATGTGATATTTTGTTAAAGCAATTTTCAGTTTTAATGTTTAGATCTGAATTTAATAACTGCTCCTAATATGGCCAGTATGTTGATTTCATGTAAATAAATTGTTAATAAAACATAAGTTAAATTGTTATTATTATAACAGTTCTGTGCTTGACAGACTTGATTATTTCATTCTTTGAACTTTGTGTAACTATTCCAGAATTATAATATACAAGTTGTATTTATTGCTTCGCAGTTCCTTACGCATACATATTTCTGCAGTAGCGGCATGTCTTGTTTGGAAATGGTATGTCTTATAAAAATTTCATTAAACAAAAAGGACTCCAACCATTTTATACATTATCATATTTGGGGACATTTTGAAAAATAAACATTCGCCTAGCTGTGCCAGGCTTGAACGTCAAATTTCCATAAACGGTTCTCAAAATAAACAATAATCTATACTTATTGATGTATTAATTGTACGATTTACTTTTATATATATATTACAATTTGCTGATTTCATTTGTCATGTTTTTGTTGCATTTAAATGTAATGGAAAGATCTCACAATATATTTTCTCAATTTTTGTAGACATCTTGTTGACATTTAAAGCTGCACTCTCACAATTTTACAGTTTTTACCTTTTTTTTTTTTTTTGTCTCAGAATCATTTCATTTTGGCATCAGTGCGTTCAATTAAGTTATATATTAAGATAACTCACTAAAGAACAGAATTAAATTGTTTGGTAAACTGCTGAAAATTTCATATTTCTTAAAGCGTTTGTAAAGCTTTTACCCATAAAACATCAATTTTTAACAGTAAATATGATAAACTGTGATCTGCTCTTTTGTCAGCAGTCTTGAACTATCACTGGTTTCCAGACATTTACGCAAACATTGGCTCATTCCAAGTCAAAAGATAAAAAAAGTTGTCTAAACAATCAATCTGTGAGAGTTCATTATTTTAAATAATCTTGTTGCGGAAGATTTTTCACATTTTTGAAGTACAATGATACTGCACATTTAAAGCCTCACAATCTGTTTGAAGTAGTTCTTAATTTCCTTATTACGATTTTATTTTGATAACTTTGTGGGCATATACATATATCTTATTAACGATCAACTTTACGATCGCTTTTTGAACCTGTAATTTCTGTGAAGTAAGAAATTGAGACTATTTTAAAAGTAAAATATGTATGTTTTTATCAGTTCAAAAATACTTGATCTGATTTTGCAAGTGAAACGTTTAACTCAGACACACAATATTCAACATACGATATTTTGTCATACGAACGTTGATAAAATGCCGCCTATATGTACTTTAAGCAAAATTTGCAAGTTTGTAGGTATTTTATTCCTTTAAATTCAATTAAGGTCTTGCAAATTGGATCATTAAATGTCATTGTAGATTTTAAAAAAGCAGACAAATACAAGAATGAGTAAACCTTTTTGGACCAAAGTTTTCTATAAATTCACATGGTTTTAACAACGAAATAACAAAACACAACAGCAATAAATTCTAATCTGTCTAGCTATGAGCTCGGAGTTCAACCCTAGGTTAGTATTCATTGAACATTGTATTACTATAAAACTGACCAATGTCCAGACTACTAGAAAATGACCAGTGTCCGAGTAGGCCATCCTTCATGGGCGGATGATTTTTGTCTGATTCTTTGTTGCTTTAAAATTAACGTGTTAACCATGCTTAGTTACCGATGTGTGAAATTTTGTACTTTTATAAAATGCAAATATATATTTCGGCTTAACCATTTCCAAAAATAGTGCAAATCTAAAACAACATTTATGGTTGCAATTAATTTCAGTACTGATGTTGTATATAAAATTTGATAGTTATTGTACAAATAAGCATAAAACACATTCTGTTAAAACCTTTTTTAAAGCTTAATGATGTTGTTAAAGATTTCTTACATAGCAACTTGTGAGGTCTTACAAAAATGTTTATTTAAGGCATTACAAAAAATAATAGATTGTTTCCTGTTTCTCGACATACTTTTGGGCGTACACCTGACCTAAATTTCAGTCTTCATCGTAATTGGGTTGCCCAAAGCCCTTGACAAGTAAATACTGTTTCGGGCAAGTCAAAATTCCCAGGCGGTTGCCCGAACAGGCAAGTGCATTTATCCGAAATTTAGATCACTCTGTTTTCATAATTTCTTCAGAAACAATTCACAAATCCTGATTGAATTTTGTTATTATATTGAAAATTTGGTTTCATACATTTACCCATGAATTGGTTATTTTGGGCAAGTAAAACTGTTTTTTGGGCAAGTGGTTTTCTTCATTTACTTGCCCGAAAGGACAAGTGCTGAAAAGAAATTAAGGCAAAGACTGTAATTTTTTCATTATAGATCAGAAGATATTTTTCTGACCACATTTTTCCTTTGGATAATTTTTTGATAGTATTTGCACACTATATACACTATTTTATACACTACTACCAAAACAGATGAACTACATTCGTTAACCTTAATTTGTTTGGCAAATTGTAATCAGAAACAACCACTTTTATTTTGGCCTTTCTAAAGACAAGAAGGGGAACTTTTTTTTTATATAACTTTTTTTATTTGTTTTTTTTTATATTTCTTTATATCTGAATATTACTTATTCTCAGGCTGTACTTTATATTTTTCCTTAAACTATTTATGTACAATGTTGGATATTTTTTTGTACATAATTATGCAATTTCGTTAGCAATATAATAATTATTTGTTGCAAAACAGAATCATCTTCACCTGTGCATATTCTCATTCAAATTATTTTGCAACATGAAATATTATCATTTATTTTTTCATAAGCTTCAATGTTATTGATTTAGAAAAGAAAACACTTGATTTTGGACAAAAATTATAAAAACAATTGAAAAAATTCGGATCGATTTCAGTAAAAATGGTTAAAAAATTGAAAATTGGTTTGATTTTTTTCCATTTTTTAAAATTATTTTAGCGTGGTCACAATTGGTCAAAATCGGCCATTTTTTCAGCCCTGAGTTTATGTATTTTAATAGCCATAGAGTCATTGTTGGCAATAATATTATGTCAAAACTTCCAACTTATCATGTTATAATAATCTCATATCCAATTTAGAAAATTGACATGAAATTTGGAACCCATGTTCATAAAGACAATGGGCATTATAAGAAACAAATCTCATAACTCCAGTTCAATATTTTTGGAGTTATGGCCCTAAGCAAACTGAGAATTGCGGAACTTTTGGCTTGTTGGCAACTGTTTATGGAGATCTTGTATCTTTTTCTGAGAATTTTACTCTGAAGGAGTTTAAAATTGGTTAAGAATTATGTTTATTATAGCTAAAGCTTTCTATTATAAATATATTTGATAATTGTTTATGTTGCTTTTGTACTAGTGTTGTTATTAGAACATAATTATCTACTATATTGATTATAAAAATAACATGGTGCATATAGAATAAATGTACACATATTTTCATAATTCATGACATGTCATTCATTATTTTGTTACTATACTTGAACAGACGTTATTATATTAAATATTTTATATGATAAAAAAAAGAAAATTAATAAATATATTTACAGACATATTTGCATTTTTTTTCTATGAGCATTAGAAGTCACATGCGGAAGTGCTGAAAGCGGTATGCTGCTAATTTAAGCCAAAATGCTAACAAAATTTGGACCCAGGAACGCACGTTTTTGAAAACCAATTGAATAGGCTTAAAAAACCTTTTATATCTTAAATTGCAATTCATTGTCGGTGTGAGATTATGAAATAAATTGCCTAATAAACATAACTCGGGCACTTAAAGGCATAATTCCATAAACTTGAGAGAGCAATAGCATACAATTTGAAAGCTCTTACTGAAATATTGCAATAACAATGCATCTTCGTTAGGCCACAGTTAATACATACTTTGTTTGGCGTTACCTGCCCACCCAGGCCGACACTCGCAAAAATACCCCTGACCAGAAAGTTTTTTAGCCTCTTGTGGTTATATTTTTTCCTCCAATTTTTTATCCAGGTTTTCAATGTATACTGGGTTATTAGAATGGTATGTGATGTTGGGCGGGTGGTCACTGTCCGACAGGCAGTCTTCAACCTAGGGGTTTCCAGCTTTAGTTTCGTTCATCATATGGTCACTAAACTTGGTGTATAGTAAGAACATGTGGAGAGCTAGTTTGGGATTGCTTTTTTGGGTCCGATCCATCAAAGGTCAAGGTCACTTATTATTACTTAACATAGAAATTTTGTTTCCGGCATTTAATAACCAAATGCGGTGTATAGTGAGAACAAATAGAGAGCTGGCTTGTTTTTCATTATGGAAATAAAAACCCACTCCATATTCAACCTTTGAAATGTTTGTCTGGTAACACCAAGTATTTCGTTTTAATAGTGGCCTTGCATTATGATAAAACACTTATACAGGAGACTTAAAATGTATAAATTGTGCAGGAATTACTTTATGAATTAAGGAACACTTCATATCTGGACCAAAGAACACCTGAATCATCTGAATCAACAAAATGCTGTTAATATACCTAGATTAACTAGGACTAGTGCATTCAAGAGCTTAAACAAGCAATTTAGGTTGTTGCCAAGTTTTTATTTTTTTATTTGAATGCATTTTTATGTTAAATCATTTGTCTTTTGATCGAAATAAAAAAAGCATATGATTTGTGCACAGTTAATAGAAAGTTATTAGCCATTTTAAATGGGTTGTTTGAATGAATAGCTAATTGTCCACTTATTCTCCAGTTAAAATGGCTCCAAAATATTGCTACTGTTTTTTATCTGTAGGCAAATCACATGTTTTTGTTTTGTTTAAATCATTAAAATTAAGAATGTTTTTTGTTTTGTTTTGCATCAATCTTTATCAATAAGGACTACTAAATGGATGTCAGTTTGTTCAGTTCAAGAGTAAAATGAATTTGGACTTATTGGATTGTTTCAATCAATGTGAATTCATTCGAACTGCACAGAATTCTACAACACAAGGGGAATGTTGCTAGTAAAATATTCTTGCTCTCAGCTCAAAGGTCAAGGTCTAACATGGAGGTCATAATGGCCAACATGGAAGAGCATTCAAAATTTTTGTTGCAAAACATTCTTATTCTCAGCTCAAAGGTCAAGATCTAACATGGACCTCATGATGACCAACAAAGTAGGGAAATAGATATCTGTGTTGCAAAACATTTTTCTTCTCAGCCTAAAGGTTAAGGTCAAACATTGAGGTCACGATGACCAACAAAGAAGATCAATGGGAATGTGTGTTGCTAAGCATTCTATTCTCAGCTCAAAGGTCAATGTCAAAGTTGGAAGTTGTAATGGCCAACAAGGAAGAATAATGTAAATTTGTGTTGCAAAACATTCAGTATTCTTACCTCAAAGGTCAAACATGGAGGTCATGCTAATCACCAAGGAAGAGCAATGGAAATTTGTTTCGCAAACCTAAAGCTAAAGGACCAATGTCAAACTTAGAGGTCATGATGGCCAACAAGGAAGATCAATGGGAATTTGTGTCTCAAAACATTTTAATTCTAAGCTCAAGGGTCAAGGTCAAACATAAAGGTCATAATGGCCAACAAGGTAGAGCAATGGGAGTTTGTGTTGCAAGATATTCTAATTCTAAGCTCAAGGGTTAAGGTCTAGCATGGAGGTAAAGATGGCCGACAAGGAAGAGCAATGGGAATTTGTGTCTCAAAACATTCTAATTCTCAGCTCAAGGTCAAACATAAAGGTCATAATGGCCAACAAGGTAGAGCAAAGGAAAATTGTATTGCACAACACTCTAATTCTCACCAAGGTCAATGTGAAAATAGGAGGTCATGATTGCCAAGAAGGAAGAGCAATATGGGAATTCATGTTGCAAAATATTCTTATTCTCAGCTCAAACGTCAAGGTCAGAAATGGAGGTCATGATGTCCAAGATGAAGAGCAATGGGATTTTGTTGGCAAAACATTCGCATTCTCAGCTCAAAGATCAACTTTGGAAATAATGATGACCAACAAGAAGAGCAATTAAAATTTGTGTAGCAAAACATTCTTTTTCAGCTCAAAGGTCAAGGTCACTGTCTCTTCAGCGTGCTGTCCCTTCAGCAAAAACAAAGGACCCAGTTGGAAATAAGTGCTTGCACTTTTACGGGTTATCAGCAAGGTCTAAATAAATACATACATACATACACTTTGTCATAGCATGCTTGTTTGTCTCATCAACTGATATTATACGCGTGAATTTAAGGATTTTTTCCGTAAAATAATGTTCAATGTAAATGGATCGTTACAGATCACGATCGATTGTCACCGATGTTATATGTTAGAAATTGTTGTTATGAGCCAGGGCACCAGACCGATGATGCTTTGCGAACAACAACGTTAGATTTATCATCATCAAATCTCTGATGAATGAGAAAGCCAGGGCATTGTATCAATGAGATATCCTATGCGTAAACCTTACGCTGTTTAAAGCTGTACTCTCACAGATATACATTTTTTACAAAAAAATTATCATTGCGTAAATATCTGCAAATTAATGATAAAAGATAGCTGACAAAATATCAGACAGCAGTCTTTTTTAACTGGTTTCCATGGATTTTCGTAAAAAGTGGCTCGTTCCAAGACAAAAAATAAAAAAAAGTTGCCAAAACCTTCCATCTTTGAGAGTGCAGCTTTAAGAGAGCTTGTTCGCAGGTAAAGTTACGTGCAGAAATATTGTAACGATATTTTTGAAAAGGCAATTTACGCCTAAAACGGTTTTACGCCTGGAAATTCACGATCTTAAAGGGGCTGTCTCACGTATGATAAAATAGCGAAAAAAGGGAGAAAATTGTCGTATTTTTCCATTAAAAATGATTACTGGGTATGTCTACAAGGTAGAATTCATTCCTTATGCGTGATTGGCTAGTCGGTGTTATCACGTGATATTACCGAGGTAGGTGTATTGCTTAATTATGTCTCCCGATTAGAGTAAGCCTTTGTAGCTCAGTCAGTACGACGCTGGACTGCAACTTCGGCGACACTGGTTCGAACATTTTTTTTTACAATTTGGTTCTTTTTTACACTTATGATATCAAAGCGTAACACATTCTATTAGATAATTGTCCTGAGATTCGTTACAGAAAAAACATTTTTTGGTGCCAATACGCGAGACAGCCCCTTTAAGCAGAACAATCGTTATTTAAGCCGGCCCATGAGTATAAAGTCTAAAGACTAAACATGAGCCTATAAATGCATGTTAATCAGTATCTGCACATGGGTTGTATTCAATTAGCAACTTAGAATGAACTTAAGTTTACGATTAGGAATAAAGCGTTTTGATTGGCCTGTAAATTTAGCTGACCAATAGGCTGAATGGACTCAATGAGACATGTTATTATTCTCATTTTGCAGAGTTCAAAAGAATATTATCTTTATAACATAGTCGAACCCCATTGGCTGAAACTCCCGGGAACCGGCAAAAATAAATCGACCCTCGGGAAATTCGAGCCAAGCGCAAATGCTTATTTACAGTTCAGAGAAATCGGTCCTTTTTTTTATCTTGTTCGAGCAAATGAGGAATTCGTGCCAAGCGAGTTCGAGCCAACGAAGTTCGACTGTAATGTTGATAAATCATTTTGTATTTTGCAAAATAAGGTTGAAGTAACTGGACTAAATGAAATAAGAGCATGAAGATACTTAAACATGTTACGCTTATGATTTTTGGAGAAACTAGGGCGAGGTACTGAGGCGGGCTACTGGGGGATAGTGCATTTCGTTGTTTAACAATTTGTTAAATGGAAATAAAAAATAAAACACAACTTTAATGCCGATGTGACACAGGTTTTAAACTAATTAAACTAATCTATCTAAGTACAAAACATTCAATTCGTATACAACTTCATCAATTAAGCGGGGTCAATTAAACTATACGTGGGAATGTCTCAAATTCAACTTATATATCATCTATGTCATTAATCAATGTCGCGTTTAATTCTGGTTTTTGTTCATAAAAATGTAAATTAATTCGTATTTTCTGATTCATAATATGCAAATTGGATGACTACATATGTGAAACATATTATAATAAAACATATTGTGTATGTCAAAGGATTTTTTTGTTGTTTGCATTTAAAGTTGACCCAATTCAAAAGACAGACAATTTCTCAGAAATTATTATATCATCTTTTAAAGCTGCACCCTCACAGATAGACCGTTTTATAATGTTTTTTGTTTGCCTCAGAATGAGCCAATGCTTGCGTTAATATCTGAGAACCAGTGACATAAGACTGCTGACAAAGGATAAGATCGCATTTTTTTCATATTCATGCTCGAAAATTGATGTTTTATGCCGAAAAACTCATCTGTCTTCAAGCGTAAGTAATGATTTTAGCCACAAAACTCGAATTTTCGAACGTAAATATTTAACACTGCCATCTGATATTTTGTCACCAGTCTAAGGACAAAATATAAAAAAAAGTTGTCTAAACGGTAAATCTGTGAGAGAGCAGCCTTAAAAGTAAATTTAAAGGGATGCCTTCACATTCCTTCCTTCACAAAAAAAAAATCAATATTTAAAAAAAAAAATCAGTAACATTTCGAAATCCATCTTTTGAAATTAAATTTAAAGGGACACGTTTATATGGGCACATTTAACGAAAAAACTCAATGCAATAAAATATCAAAAAATCAATAAAGTTTCCAGATTTATCTTTTTAAAGTAAATTTAAACGATCACGCCTTTAGGGTCAGACTTCGAAATAAGAAAAAAAGTCAATAAAAATCGAGTTGAATGTCAACAAACTGCATATTTCAATGACAGAACATCATTGAAAGTTCAATTTAGAGCTTTGCTGTTAATAAGCAACAACAATGCGAGAGAAAAGAATGATTTAGCAAAGAGCGAAAGTAACGCTATTAAAATTTGAATGATTTTAGGCATAGAAATTCTGTTCATATGAGTTTACAGTCTACCAGTTGCTGTCTGGAGTGTGGCCATAACAATCAGTAAAATAAACAATTTCTAAAACGCTTTAAACAAAGAAATGTTTACAACATAAAATATTTGAACGAACCCTTTTAAAAGTATGACACAAACTCTTAACTTGCTTAAACTGTGTACGTGAATATTTTTGGATGTTAATGCTCCGATTGTCAATTTAATATAGTTAACATATGAAAATTCAAATTACCGCATGGTGTTGATTGCTATATGGGACAAAGTGAGTTAGAGCTAACGTCAAATGACCATAAAAATAGGTTTAGATATTTAATATAGTGAACATATGAAAATTCAAATTACCCCATGGTGTTGATTGCTATATGGGACAAAGTGAGTTAGAGCTAACGTCAAATGACCATAAAAGTAGGTTTAGGTGTTTAATATAACGAACATATGTACATTAAAAATACCCAATGGTGGTGATTGCTATATGGGACAAAGTGAGTTAGAGCTTACGTCAAATGACCATAAAAGTAGGTTTAAATGTTTAAATTAAAATTACCCCATGTTGTTGATTGCTATGTGGGATGAAGCGAGTTAGAGCTAACGTCAAATGACCATAAAAATAGGTTTAGATATTTAATATAGCGAACATATGTAAATTCAAATAACCCCATGGTGCAGATTGCTATATGGGACAAAGTGAGTTAGAGCTAACGTCAAATGACCATAAAAATAGGTTTAGATATTTAATATAGCGAACATATGTAAATTCAAATACCCCATGGTGCAGATTGCTATAAGTGACAAAGTGAGTTAAAGCTTACGTCAACTGACCATAAAAATATGTTTAGATATTTAATATAGCGAACATTAATTAAAATTACCCAATGGTGTTGATTGCTATGTGGGACGAAATGAACGAGTGCTTTACCAAATAAGGAAAACAATAGAATTGCATACAATGGTTTTTGATAACATTTGTTATTTGCTGTTCCTCTGACAGATATATTGCTTCATTTGAGGAGTCGAAAATATGATCCCAATTACCGTCTGCAAAAAAGAAGAAACAATAATAGTTTTGATCAATTGTTTTGTATCATAATTCGAACTATTGTAAACGCGCATACCCAGGATATTGGGGCCATGTTACAAACGAGTATACGACAAAAACACCTTAAGATCATTAATTTCAGCAAACTATTTATTAAGTGTCACAAATAAAAATGTCAAGTTTGCTTGCAAAATCAAACAAACTTTACAAAAACAGACAAATAAAGCAATCAGATTCGAAATGTATATTATAACTACCCAGAAATGGCAATTCGAAAAAACGATCGTACAACCCGGGCGTTGATAAAATGACTCCATAATGTTAATATCTAAAAGGTCCATAGGTACAAAGTTTGAGGTCCCTGGACCCGGCTTTCTTCAGATATTTGTCGGAAACAGATTTTCAGCTCGAGGTCACCACGACCATAAACACTGACCCACTGACCTCAAATTCAATAGGGTTCATCTATTGATCATTACAAGGTACATTGAGGTACCTGGGCCCACATTGAATTCCTAGTTATTGACCTTGACCTTTGACCCACTGACCTCAAAATTAATAGGGTTCATCTGCTGTTCATGAAGAACCTGTCTACCATGCATGAAGTCCGAGGACCCAGCATTCTTTAGTTATTTTGTTAAGATCTAAAATGTCCTATGTTACATCTAAAAGGTCCTACATTATTTATTGTATACATTTAAATGTGAATAAATAAAAAAATCAGTATTAATTCAATTTTCGTATGTTTACTTTCCATAGTTTGAAAAGTTTGCTTAAAGGTCCCTCTAGCGTCACCGCAGCTTAAATGTTTTTCTGACGTCATTGGTCCAGAGTCTTGCTGTGTCATAGACTGTTTAATATGTTCATTGGACTACAAATAATAGGATCCACTTAACATGCCAGTATACGTATTTAACTTTCCATATAAAACAGAAACCCTTTCACGGGCTGCGCCCTCATATTTCGGGCTATCCTACATTGTGTTGTACGTACAAAACTATAAAACTATCATATTTATAAAGTGCTGTTCATTTTATCAACGCACGAACAATTGTTTTTTTCAAATATTCATTTTTGAGTAATCAAAATATTTATTTCAAAACTAAGAGCTTCATTGGTCAGTTAATGCAAACTTTATAAAATTTTGATTTCGCATGTAACCCTCTCAATTCCATTTGTGACCCTTTGACACTTAATATTCAATTAAAATTCTTGATCTTTCGATATCATTTGGTCACTAACTTATATCATTTCAGCTTTCTTAAGCACATGCCCCGAAAGTGATGTTGCTAAAACGAAAACAAGGTACAATAGTCATTCGTAATGGAAAACCAGTTGTCCTTGTAGATAAAATTGTTTTAAAAGCGATATCAATTTCCCATGAATGTATCATCGCTAAAACCACGACCCGAGGCAAGGATAATATCTATATATATATGCAACCGTTTCACGAAAACAACAGCAAAACACCATCTCAATGGTTATCTTGACCGAAATCGGCGAGTTTTTACTTGCAAAAAAGTAATAACGCGATGTAACAATTACGTACCACTAGTTTTTTTCTTTGATCGATTTCGAATGCCGAAGGCGAAATGAAACTAATTGTATACCGAATGTCGTTTTGTTTTCAATAAGAACATATTTGAATTAAAATTCCCCACTTACAAATATGTATAAACTCAATGAGCAAGTATGATAAAGAAGAAGAGGAAGAAGAAGAGGAGGAGGAGGAGGAAGAAGAAGAAGAAGAAAGAGAAGAAGAAGAAGTTTATGTATAGGTGCTAGGTGTGGAGTTAATGATTGATAAGGGCTCGTTTGCTACCCTCTTTTCTCTCTCTCGGCCCTCCTTAGTCATTACAGCTGCACTCTCACACATTTGTCTTATTTTTATTTTTGTCTTGTAATGAGTTAAAATATTACAAGAATGTCCGGAAATTAGTGCAATAAGAAAGCAGACTAAAGATAAGACCGCAGCTTTTCATATTTATAGTCGAAAATTGATGTTTTATGCATGGATAAAAGCGTTACTAAGGCTTTAAAAAAAGGGGGTTTTCGAACAAATATCATGTGTTCTCTTGAGCCATCTTAAATGACTGAATTGAAGGCATTTATACCCAAATCAGCTGATTCAGAGAAAAACGTTTATAATATGGCAAATATAAAAATCTACCAGAGTGCAGCTTTAAGATTTTACCTAATATCTTCTTTCTATTACAAAGCCTACAGCGTAAAACTGAACAGATAACGTCATGACGTCATTTGTACAAATTAACGTTCGCGCGTCTTTGTCGTCCATAGCAACGTCGCTATGTATCCTCATGTTAAAATACAATCGTAAACACACTTTTAAATTAGAAATTTTTGGTACAAACTAAAATAAATCTTTCATAATGAGCCTTAAACGTCGAGCTCACAATGTTTGCACCGTCGGGACGCAGGCGGGGATATTTGACACGCGGCCGGTCGCCGGCTACATTGTGGACCTGCTCGAGAAATGTTACGAGATCCACAAAGTTTTCACGCGCTGTAAGGCGGACCTGGAACGTGGAAGAGAGGTGGGGACATTTTGCCAGTTATAGATTAAAATTTTGTTAATTTCATGTATATTCTTCCTGGTATCCTAACTACACAACCTAATTTACAATGCTTTTTATTTCATACCGTACATTAACATTATATAATAGCTGTGTAGATTAGTATTATTATTATTATTATTATTATTATTATTATTATTGTTATTATTATTATTATTATTATTATTATTATTATTATTATTATTATTTATTGTTGTTAGTGCTGTTTTTGTTGTTGTTGTTGTTGTCGTCTTTGTTGTTGTTGTTATTGTTGTTGCTGTTGTTATTGTTGTCGTCGTCATCGTCATCGTCATCATCATCATCATCATCATCATCATCATCATCATCAGTATACTCATCATCATCATCATCATCATCATCATCATTATCATCATCATCAGTATACTCATCATCATCATCATCATCATCATCATCATCATCATCATCATCATCATCATCTTAGTATTACCATCATTATTATTTTAAAAATCGTTACCAACACCAACTCTTTCACCTCATCTACCACAACGAATATCTCTGGACAGCAACATGACAATTATCACAACAGTTGAACGCGTTCTGATGATGATCATGATTGTTTCTAGGTACTCAGTGAACACGAGCAGTCGCTGACAAACCTCCAGTCGGCCCTGGACACGTTCGGCAATTCCGTGGACGTCCTGGGCGTCCGTGTGTCGCAGGAAAACCTCTCTGTGATCAAGGTCAACGGCCAGGTTGACGCCCTCAAGCGCGACATTGGTATTTGGTTTCCATTATAGCACAAGAATTGCTATTGTTGCAGACTATTCTGCTATTAAAGTAATGAATATAGAAGTGTTGGGAATCGGTTTCCGTTTGACTATCGATAATCGGTTTCACTCAAATAACCGAATATCGATAGTACAATCGGTTTTGACAATACCTTTACGTATTGTAGTTTTATTCTTGTTTAAGAGCTCTTTATCTTTAACTATGTTCATTTTATGTGTACGTTTCAAGTGATTTAGTGTTGTTGCTGCTTTCGGTCTTATTATTAACGATAATAACAGAACACTTCCGGATAAATAAATGAACTCAAAGGAGAAAAATGGCGGAATTAAACCGAACGCAAACAAAGAGAGGAAAGAAGAAAAAACCACTCGCCGGTTGAATCAATGATCGATTATGTCAAAATGCAATTGATTGTCGTCGATTTCAGGCCCAACCAATCAATTTTCGATAATATTCGATCATCGGAAGATCACACGAATAAAGTCATTTTCCATGTTTGATTTCCGCCAAACTTTTCATGAAAACATATTAATATCATGAATATGGAGCAAATACATTAATTTCATGATTAAATAATTAATCATTTGTGGATTAATTAATGTTCTTGTCAAAAAAACGATGTTTTTTATTATTTGATGGAGTGACTATTTGTTGTTTGCTGTTGACTCGGTAAAATTTGAGAAACTATCTAAATGCTGCCGTTACACATGCTTTAAAGCTGCACGCTCACAGATTGACCGTTTTACATTTTTTTGTCTTGGAAAGTGCAAATTTTAGCGTAAATATCTGCGAACCAATGATAGAAGATTGTTAACAAAAACTTAGATTGTAGATTTTCATATTTCCGTTCAAAATTTAATGTTTTATGGCTTAAACCGTTACTAACTCTTTAAGAAAAAGGCATAAAAAACAATTTTTGAACTTAATTATGAAAACTCTGCTATCTTGTTTTTTTGTCAGCAGTCTTGTATCATTGGTTTCCATGGATTTTCGCAAAAATTGGCTCGTTCCAAGACAAAAAAAAAAAGTTGTCAAAACGTTCAATCTGTGTGAGTGCAGCTTTTAAGAGACTAGACACCAGATGATATATTTGCAAGAAAAAATAACAAAAGTGTCAGCGTTGTGTACAACGCATTAAATCATACTGATGTATTACATCACTTAAGACATATGCATCTTTCGCAGATTTTGCGTTTTTTTCCTATTCCAATTCGAAATCTACTGTGGTTGTCTACCACGTAAATACTAGTAAATTTAATAAAAAAAAGTATATAATATCTGTAAAATATCTACACTCCTAAACAAAAAATAATTTAAACTGGGAAACCATCATGCGCTATTGTTAAACGGGGAAACTCAGATGAGACAGAAATATGATTGTTGCTTTTGTTTTTTTAATCATGGAAAACGATGTATTATCGGCCTCCTACTAGTTCGCATTGCCAATTCTAGGCTTGTCTTCGTGTATAGTCCCTTTAACATAGGAAGGGCGACAACAAGAAGAAGAATGCTCTCAATATCACTATCAGTATTGCTTTCCCCTGCTAGTTACGCTCTCTCGGTAGCTGATTTCTGCTATTTCGTATTTTCGCCGCGAAAGAGGTTATGGTAGTACTCGACCAACATTATAGTTTCATGTTATGTTTCTGAAACAAACTATTAAACAACTCCCTTTTCAACCCAATACAAGAGTTATTTGAAAGCAACCAAGAGAAAGAACTGGCGTGAATAGAATTTAAACGGAGTATTAAAGTTGCTTTATTACTCCCAAATAAGATTTACCACAATTAATAGAATTGTTTAAATATACCAGGAAGGATGGATAAATGAAGGATTCCGAGATTTATTTGAAAGAAATGTGCAGAAGATACGGTGTTTCTACCTTATGAGACTAAAGTAGAATCACTGTAAATCTTTAAGCATTCACCAATCATTTAATATTTTGGGGTTTTCAGCTATCAAATACACTATAACAATCTTCTTATCAGTAATTAATATTTTCCATAAATGCATTTTAAAGTAAGTAGTTAAATATTTATCACTCAAATTTTATCTTTGTTATACATGTGTATGTATTGATTTCTAATAAAAGTGCCACTTTAAGCAGTTTAAACATGCGACAATTTTTGCTGAAAATGTCGTAAATGTTTAAATACAAACTCGGCAAAAAGAATATCTTGCGACATGACATTATAACTGAAAACACTTGTATGCCTTAAAAGATTCTTACTCGGCTACCATATTCGAAATGATTTATTGTAAATGACAATGTTTTTTGAAAAGGTAAAGTATCGTGCTTGTTTCACTGATACATCTCAAATAAATTTTGACTGGCAGAGGAGAAACGTTCCCGACTTCAGCGACGAGGGTCTGAGTTTTACCACTTCGCGTCACGTGCCGACCACATCCGGGAGCTGCGCGCCGAGAGGGGTACGTCTTATCCAATCATGTACTGTAGAGGCATAGGCTGCATTATATTTTCCCTTTTTTGTTCGCCAATGAAATCACTGTCTTGCGTTTGAAATTTTAAAATTATTTCTTGTAAAATGCCCAGAAGCCTTGATATGAAAAAAATAAGTCAGTTATGTTTCCTGTATGCGATTTTCATAACAGACGCATTGTGTAAGTGTCAAAATAGGTCAAACTGTAAATTTGTTATCATTCAAACTTTGACTTTTATGGAACAAATCACGGCGCTCGCTACGCTCACTCGCGATATATTCCATAAAATTAAAAACATGAATGATAACTATTGCTTATCAATCACATATTGTTATACTATTTGTTCATTTTAAACTATATAAATTGTAATAAGAATGTCTCAAAGACTGTTCAATAATAACCTTGCTCAATAAACCTGAACTTTTCAAGTCATAAAACTAGATAAATGAGAACAATTGCATTTGCCATTAAAAAATTGGATGCACAAATACTGTCGAAAAACAAACAATCAAATGGTTTTTGAGGAAACATTTTTTCGTATCCGATCCTTGTGTTATTATGATTATTTTTTATTTTTAGAAACAGTGAATTATTTAGAAATGGAAGTAGGGGTCATAAACATATACATCGGTCCGTCCCGTTTTATTCCGGTCCGCAAAAGACCCGTGTCACTATCTTCATTGTCAATGTCTCATCAACCTTCTCAACCAGTTTGCTTTATTTGTATTTAACCTAATACAGTCAAAGAATAGTGAGAACAACGAAGGTGCAAATGTCATCCTTAAGATTAACTCCAACCAAAACATACTGATGTGTATGCAATTATCATATTTCTCTTTTTTAGAGCTTCTGCAGATGCAGCTTCAGCGGGTAAATGCGGATATAGAGGCAAGGTACGAGTCGGCCTTCGAGGCCCAGGAGAAACTGGCCGCCACCGAGGTATTTACCGCCGTTCCATTCTCTTGCATTACCGTGTGTTGTCTTGCCTTGTCTTTCTTTGCCATCCCTTCACTTTTCCCTGCCGTGCCCTGCCCTGCCCTGCCCTGCCCTGCCCTGCCCTGCCCTGCCCTGCCCTGCCCTGCCCTGCCCTGCCGTGCCGTGCCGTGCCGTGCCGTGCCGTGCCGTGCCGTGCCGTGCCGTGCCCTGCCCTGCCCTGCCCTGCCCTGCCCTGCCCTGCCCTGCCCTGCCCTGCCCTGCCCTGCCCTGCCCTGCCCTGCCCTGCCCTGCCCTGCCCTGCCCTGCCCTGTATTGTCGTGAACTTCTCTGCCCTGCGCTGCCCTGCCCTGCCCTGTATTGTCGTGCACTTCTCTGCCCTGCGCTGCCCTGCCCTGCCCTGTATTGTCGTGCACTTCTCTGCCCTGCCCTGCCCTGCCCTGCCCTGCCCTGCACTGCACTGCCCTGCCATGCCCTGTATTGTCGTGCACTTCTCTGCCCTGCGCTGCCCTGTCCTGCCGTGCCCTGTATTGTCGTGCACTTCCCTGCCCTGCGCTGCCCTGCCCTGCCCTGCCCTGCCCTGCCCTGCCCTGCCCTGCCTTGTATTGTCGTGTACTTCTCTGCCCTGCGCTGCCCTGCCCTGCCCTGCCCTGACCTGTATTGTCGTGCACTTCCCTGCCCTGCGCTGCCCTGCGCTGCCCCACCCTGCCCTGCCCTGCCCTGTATTGTCGTGCACTTCTCTGCCGTGCCCTGCCGTGCCCTGCCCTGCCCTGCCCTGTATTGTCGTGCACTTCCCTGCCCTGCGCTGCCCTGCCCTGCCCTGTATGGTCGTGCACTTCTCTGCCCTGCCCTGCCGTGCCCTGCCCTGCATTTACTTCTCTTCCATTCCCTTCCGTTCCCTTCTATTTCAGACCTAATACACTCCGACAGCAGCTTTTAAGCGCAACGCACCGCAAATAAAATCGGATTTATAATTGTGAAATAATCCACCTCATTATTTGATTCCAATCTGGATATCCAGTGTCCTAAAGCTTCCACGAAGCCCCAACTAAAACTTTAAAAAGCCAAATCTTAACCTAATGCTTTAAATAATCTGAATATGCATGAGTTCGATAGACAATATGTGTCGACGGATTTTGTAATTCCTGAGTTTCCTCAGGGATTTCGACTTTTTATTTCAATAAGCCTATCAGAAAGAGATATTTGGGACCTTGATCAGTCTTTCAAAATGAGGCCCTGGCATTGTTCTTTTTATCAAGACTATTTGCTGCTCAGGCATTGTGAATTTTTCACCCAATCCATAAGTTGCATGAGGCCCGTCTGACCGAACGAGTTGAGAATATGTTAAGCTGGAAGGAAAAACGTTTACGACGAGGCCCTGGTAGTTAACTAATATCCATTGCCTTATTATTGTATATTCCCCACCCAGGAGTTACGTGAGGCCCGTCAAGCCGACCAGAAACAATCTCTGGAGGAACTGGCTGCGAAAACCGAGGGGTTCGAAGCCGCTAAGTGGAACCTGTTGGACCCAAACACGCGTAAGATCCATCTCTCAAACACAACGTGTTTTATGTAATTTAAAATCTGTAAAATATTTTATTGGTTCCAAAGATCATGTTTGGCCTTTATTCACTAATGTTAGACTAAAGACTCAAAGTGAAAATCTTATTTTTATTGTTACACTAGAATATTGGTGGAGTAAACAACTTAATATATTTTATTATCAAAAGAACGGTATACAATGTGTTTTTTTTATTGTATATAACATCGCATATGTGAAAACCAGGCCCAGACATCACGTGAATATGAACTCAGTCATCCGTTCACAAACTATTATTCATAAACATCATTTTTGAATCTTAAAATGAAACAAATTTTCAATATCAACATTCAGTTTGAATTGTTTTATCGAAGTATCCAACGCACCTCTCAAAAAGGTGACCCGAGCTCGAATCCCGGCCTGAGTTTGGTTTGTGGTCACCAAACCGGAAATGTGGGTTTTCTCTGGATAGTCCGGTTCCTCGAACAACACAACATCCCTACCCGCGTTACATAAGCCAACGAGATTGATTGATAATTGTAAAAGTTGTATTTACGAGTTAAAGAACATTTAATTTTATAACAATATAACATACTATGTATCGTATTTTTATGACTATTTGTCGTAGTTTTACGGCCATTTGTCGTAGTTTTACGGCCATTTGTCGTTGTTTTATGATTATCAGCCGTATTTTTACGACTATCAGCCGTATTTTTACGACTATCAGCCGTAGTTTTACGACTATCTGTTGTAGTTTTAAGACTGTGAATAAGTTATAACATTCCCCAGGTACACTGGACATGCTACCTATCTACGTATCGCCTGCCAGATTCCGAGAGATGGAGATGGAGATAGAACAAATGAAACAACATGTAAGTTGGTTCTGGTTATAGTAGGGGCGTGGCTATAGCTGGAAACATTTGGAATAAAGAGGCGTGTTTATTGTTGGGAATATGTGTCATGTAGGGACGTGGTTGAAGTTGGAAACATTTGGTTTGAAGGGGCGTGGCTATACATATGCTCAGAAGAAAAAGTTTAGTCAGTACTTCTACTTTGTCAAATAATTTTCGGAAATAAGACTATAACGTAAACACATTTGACTTACCACATAGTTTATTTAATATCCAACATTTGTTAACAATTTAACCAGACAATACCAGCTGATTCTAGTATTTTACACGTCATATTTAGCATAGGGATCCAAATGAAAAATTCTGTCGATGTCAATATCTAGTGTGGGCATCCCTCGATTTAATAACAGCAACACACCGGTGTCTCATGCTGTTTATTAGTGTTCTAATAACGTGAAGTGGTATTCTCGCCTATTCCTCCTGTAAAGCCCGCTCAAGGTCCGCAACGTTATTGACGTCATTACTGCTACGTACTTTACGTCCAAGGTAATCCCACATATGCTCGATCGGTGAGAGATCAGGTGATTTTGCAGGCATATCAAGGGTTTCGATGTTGTGTCCAGCCAGAACGTTTTGTGTGTAACGTGCAGTGTGGCAGCGAGCGTTATCCTGCTGTAGAATATCAGCATGACGGTTGGCTATGTACGGTGCAACGACGGGAACAATGATTTCATCACAATAACGAACAGCATTTAGATTTCCACGTAATGTTTTAAGTTCTGTTTTCCCACTGTATAAAATCCCGCCCCATATCATAACACTTCCACCACCGTATCGATCACGTTGGATGACGTTAGCAGGATCCAGCCGTTCACCTTTGCGTCTCCATACAAGCACCCTGCCATCTGCCCCTTGCAGATTAAATTTGGATTCGTCTGTGAAAACGATCCTGTTCCATTGCCGTCTTATCCAGCCAAACGTTGGCGAGCCCAATTTAGACGTGCTATACGGTGACGCCCACTCAGCGGAATGCCAACGTAAGGGCGACGAGCGCGAAGTTGTGCGGTCTTCAAACGATTACGTGCGGTGAAAACCGAAATTCTGGTTCCTGTGGCAATTCTCAATCGATTTGCGATCTTCCGGGCAACCATGAAACGATGACGTCGAGATGACGTCACTATGTACCGATCTTCGCGTGGCGTCATTTTACGAGGTCTGCCTGACCGCGGCCTGTCCTTAACGCTGCCTGTTTGAATGAATCGTTCTTGCAGACGAAAAATAGTCCGTTCGTGAACACCAAAACGACGTGCGACGTCAGCTACGCGTATACCGGCTTCCAGCAATCCTAAAGCGATATTTCTGTTATCTAATGATAAGCCTGGGCGACGTCCCATGATTGTTGTCGATATTTTGTGTCCAGATTATTTCAATGTGACCACTACACTATTCATTTGATAAAATTGCCGACAAAATGACCATGCTGATTAACGTGTGCACGTGCACCACTTGAATTTCGAAAAAAATAGCAAAACTACTGTATGCAGTGGCAAATTAGGGATTAACCGATGTATTGATCATAAATAGGTCAACCACATGTTGTTTAGACGTATTAACTTAAACTATTTTCAAAATTGTTGACTTAGTTCAAAAATGAAAATACTGACTAAACTTTTTCTTCTGAGTATATATAAATATTAAATAATGTATGTGGTTTGTAGGGACGTGGTTATATATGGTAGTAATTGGTATATATGGGCGTAGTAGCAGTTAAGAACATTTGATTTTAATGGCAGTAGTTATAGTTGGTAGCATATGGTATATAGGGGCGTAATAGCAGTTGGGAACATTTGATTTGTATGGCAGTAGTTATAGTTGGTAGCATATGGTATATAGGGGCGTAATAGCAGTTGGGAACATTTGATTTGTATGGCAGTAGTTATAGTTGGTAACATATGGTATATAGGGGCGTAGTAGCAGTTGGGAACATTTGATTTGTATGGCAGTAGTTACTTATGGTATATAGGGGCGTATTCAAAGCTGGGAACATTTGATTTGTATTGCAGTAGTTATAGTTAGTAACATTTGGTATATAGGGGCGTAGTAGCCGTTGGGAACATTTGATTTGTATGGCAGTAGTTACTTATGGTATATAGGGGCGTATTCAAAGCTGGGAACATTTGATTTGTATTGCAGTAGTTATAGTTGGTAACATATGGTATATAGGGGCGTAATAGCAGTTGGGAACATTTGATTTGTATGGCAGTAGTTATAGTTGGTAACTTATGGTATATAGGGGCGTAGTTAAAGTTGGGAACATTTGGAGTGTAGGGGCGTAATCAAAGCTGGACACTTTTGGCATATAGAGGCGTATATGAACATTTGGTATGTATGGCAGTGGTTATAGTAGGGAATATTTGTTATGTAGGGGCGTTGTTATAGATATAAATATGTGGTATGTAGGGACGTGGTTATAGTTGGTAGCATTTGGTATATAGGGGCGTGGAAATAGTTGGGAACATTTGGTATATAGGGGCGTGGAAATAGTTAGGAACATTTGACATGTATTGCAGTGGTTATAGTAGGGAATATGTGTTATGTAGGGGCGTAGTTGTAGTTTGGAACATTTGGTTTGTAGTGACGTGGTTAAAGTTGGTAGCATTTAATATATATGGGCATGGTTATTATTGGTTACATTAGCCATTATGATTAGGTATATAGGGGCGAAGTTATAATTTGGATCGAAGAGATGATTAAGATGATTACTTTTCTTACAGCAAACGTCGCTAACGCGCCGCGTGCAACTGCAGATGGATGAGAGGGAGTTTCTCCGGCAAACTGCACGTGAGATCATCAGCCGTGTGCAGACGCTCGAAAAACAGGTAAAAACAGTGTTTTTCCGCCCATTTATTCCGAATTGTATGTGGACATGTATTTATGAAATTATTTTATCACTGCGTAGTATTCCCACTTATTTTCTTAAGTTTATTTTATAACTATTTTTATTCGCTCTAGTTGAAAAGTAAAGAGAATAATCGGTTAAAGGGGCATTTATTTTTTGAGAAATGTCATGGTCTACTTTTACGACAAAACAACCAATCATTACATATAATACTGCACAATTTCCCCTCAGTATATTATTTGCATCGTATAGCAGAAATAGCTAGTGAGCTTTATTTTAAGCCCATTTTACATCCCCTCAGGTTCGCAAGGAGACTGGCGACCATGGCTGGGAATCGCCCATGACCCGGGAGCCCAACTGGCTGCCTGACATGACCACACCTACTCTCTGGAACATGACCCCGCCCCTCACTCCCGACCAAGTCACGTGGATACGCGACCGCAACACTCGCAGACCGTCCGCCACGCTCGTCACCGGAAGTGACGACAATGTCGAAGATGACGTTACATCAGACAGTGTCATTATTTTGGATATGGCTAACGAGGCTTCAACGAGTGTTTAGAAAATAATGTCACTTATTAATCTCTTTTTCATTTTGAATGGGATGCAATATTGAATTATAACACTATTTTGAAGATTTTATTTAAAATATAACTATGTTGGTCTAATAATTTTGAAATATAAACGAAAATAATAGATAATTGCTTGTTTTTAATGCACCAGTCAATTGTAACCACGGTCCCCCAGGTCCGGGGGTATACCGGGGATAGCCGGGGAAATGGGCCGATTTTTTACCTTCCAGGTGGCCCCGCAGTGCCGGGTGACTGCGGTGGTTTTGTCTTCACGCAAAATATAGCGAGAAATTGGCCTTATCTAGGGTCCCTTGGGTGCGGGGGCTTTTTGCGGGGGGTTTACCAGCAGATCGTCCCCGCTATTCCCCGGACCTGGGGGGCCGTGGTTAAAAATGACTGGTGCATAATATTAACACTTATTATATTCAGATTTATGCATATGCCTACATTTAATGTAGAATGAGACACAACTTCCATCAGCAATCAAAGATCAGGTCAATATTTGTCTTAATTGAATCAAAGAACGATGTAGCTAATCGGATAACGTGTTATTAACCGACCTAGCGATGCTGTGAATGAAGTGATCTATGACCATAAAATTAACTAAAGTTGGATATTCAAAACCATCTTAGCTTAACATTCAAAACGGCAATTTCGCTATTTCGAGCTGGCTGGTCAATTGGATTTTGTCATTTTCAATGTCGAGCTGAAATAAGCCAGCTGAATGATGAGTCAGCTTAACATTATATATTGAATTTCGAGCAAAACGCCGATTGCTGATGGATGGTGGCAACTTGACGCACGCCAACTTGACGCATAGTGAAAGAATAGTTACTCATCAGTTTGTCTTTATGCACCAGTCAATTGTAACCCACGCCCCCCCCCCCCCAGGTCCGGGGAATAGCGGGGACTTTGACTTTCGGTCGAGCCAACCCCGGGCAAAATCTGGGACGAACTGATGGTAAAATCCCCGTCAAATGCTCCCGCACCCAAGGGACCCTAGAAAAGGCCCATTTTCCGCTATATTTTGCACGAAGACAAAACCACCGCATTCACCCGGCACAGCGGGGCCACCTGAAAGGTAAAAACACGGCCAATTTCCCCGGCTATCCCCGGTATACCCCCGGACCTGGGTGGGTGGGTGGGGGGTCGTGGTTACAATTGACTTGAGCATTAATGTAAAATGTAAAGTAGAATCAAGTCAAGTCAAATCCGTTTATTTACCCACATAACTATAAATTAAAGAAAACGGTGGTCCAAAAAAATCTTAACAGACAATCAAGAAGTACAGTGGACTAAACATAATAAATAATAACATTCGCACATAATATATATTTCTCAGGGTGGATTCAGGAATCGGCGTTACAGAGGGGGGGGGGGGGGGGGGGGGCGTAACTTAGGGGCACAACTTTTAGAATTACGCTCCTCCCTCAGTGCCGAAATTTAAATACTAAAACATGTTGGCAGGGGAGGGGGGAGGCGAAGTAAATATAACAATTTCCAGTCTGAAAACTATTTTGAGCGTATTTTATTACTTTTTTTCTCCGATATCGACATGTAAAGTACACCTATCCCCACCCCTGGACCCGCTAGTCTTTCCTGTTATATATATTATCATATATGCACGAGTAGGATATCAACCAGCAGCACCCAATTGTAAAAAATTGGTTAATTCTTTAGTTTTTTCAAAGTCAGCCCTAAAGTTTATTGATTGGCCAACACTTATCCAATAATAACTATCAACCAATAAAATCAAAGCAATGCGTAAACTGGCCAACGAAAAGCTGAGTTTTATCGACTAACTTCTCCAAATTTTATACATTGGTAGATTATAACTCGGCTGCAGCAGCTCATTGATAACAACATCTATCCTCATTGGTCAATTAATTGGGGGAATATCTAAACGGAAAACAACAATAATGGACAAACATTCAGCAAAATAAAACACTTATTGCTAATGAAAATAAAAAGAAACACACTACATGTATAAAATAATAAATAAAATAGTTAAATACATACAATATATATATATTGGGCAGTAACTCCAGTATCTAATTAAAAGCTTGCCAGAAAGTGGAGTAATAACACACTTAAGTAATACTTCCTGAAACAGTATAAGTGGTCATTTTTTTTTGTCCAATGAGATGGCAGTAAACTTTATGCCAATATATGTTTTCAGTAAATCAGCAATCAGCCATTATTGATTTAAATCAGGTGAACCGGTAGATATAAACAGTGGCTGGACCACTAAGTGGGTAGTTTACACAATAGTTTGTACACAACTAAAAAGTAAAAGTTTGTTAGTATGTACTTTAACACAATACTTTTTGGTTATGCAACTGTGTCGGATCAAATTATTTATTTTTGTAAGTACATATTAACAACCTTTAACCATTTCCTTAAATATCAGGTCTGAACTTTTTTTGTACTGAGTCTGTTCACTTGAAGACGATGGTGTATTCTGGATAGGCCTGAGTATCACTGTAGATGACGAATTCCCCTGGGTTTGCAGGATCATCACACGTCGAGTTATACCTTATTGAAATAAATTGGATTTAAAGAAACTGCATTGCATTTTTCTTTTAACTATGGAGGCTGATGACTGCCATTTCGTGTTTTCGCATTGAGCGGCGAAACGGCGAAAATACGCTAAGTGAAGGGGTGAAAGTGCGCCAAGTAGCGGGGCGAAAATACGCGAAGTGGCGGGTCGAAAATACGGTAAGTGCAGGGGCAAAAATGCGCCAAGAGGCAGGGCAAAAATGCGCCAAGAGGCGGGGCGAAATTGCGCCAAGAGGCAGGGAGGCAGGGGAAAAATGGGCCAAGGGGTGAGGCAAAAATGTGCCAAGATGCAGGGCAAAAAGGCGCCACAGGGCGGGGCGAAAATGCGCCAAGAGGCAGGGCAAAATGCGTCAAGGGGTGGGGCGATAATGCGACTAGGGGCTGGGCGAAACTTGTCGTATCTTAGCTCGGTCACTTGGCACTTTATCGAATTTTCATACTCCACTTCGCTGCAACAAATGCGAAAACACGAAATGACAGACATCAGCTTCCATAGTTAAAAGACTGAACATATTCAACAACAAAAACAACAGGGCAATGTCAGGCACAAGTACTGAACATTAAGAGAATCCTCGTATCTCATATTGTTTGTTTATGTTAAAATCTCGTCTTTAAGTAAGTTTTATGTTGGAAACGAAATCTTGGAAAGCGTTTAATCTAAATTTGTAAAAACGGACGGCCATGATGGTGTAAGCCGGCTATATAAGTAAAATAAAGACCTGCTTGTTTGCCTGAATGTGGTTTCGTAAACTTTGTTTTCGATAAAGCAAAACAAAACAAATGTTGCATCCCCGTCCGCACAAAGACATACTGTAAGATAGTGATGTAACGATTATCGAGTACAATCGATAAATCGTCTTTGACAATGCTATGTCGGCGACAATCGATAGTGGTTGTCCACAATCGATGTCGCTATTGTTACTTCCGGTAACTAGGTATTTTTTGTTTTGTGGTAAAAGTCGAGTAAATGTCAATTTTTCTTTTAAGTAAATTCTCGTTGATTTCATTTTAACAAGGGAGGTCACTCTCTTACACAAATGCGGTGAATGTAAACACTTTTGCTTAAAAACTTACAAACTCTCCCAATATTTCAAATTGTTTTAAATTGATTATATATTTCATAAAACCTTCTTCAATTGCCTCTCCCTTTGGTGTAGTGGGTCTGGTCTTACCTGCAAATACGGGGAATCCCGGCACGATGCATTCTGTTTTTGAAACCTTTTTTGGTATCGTTTGTAATAATAAGGGTAGTAATGTCATGTGCGTCCAGGTTTCCTGGTTCGTTGTGTGAGGTGAAAAACGTCCTCGATTCGGCGAGTATAACCATTGTTTTCTTAACGTTAAAACGATATCTTTTAGAAACGACCTTCTGCACCTAATGAAGAGCAATTGCTAATTTACGAAGAGGCTTGTTTTACATGAAAAGCATGGCCGTATTATCACCTAAGATAGTGCGGTAGACGTACTTTTCCAGACGTGATTCACCTACGAAAGCCGAGGAAGCCGTGATTCACCTACGATCACGAGAAAGCCATAACTCACCTACAATATTGAGGTAACCATGCTTCACCTGCGATAACGAGGAAGCCGTGCTTCTTCAGAGTTGCCACCGAAGTCTTGCACGGCTAGATCAGCACGAAATTTAGGCTCAGCGAGCCTGGTAACCTTTTGCATGGTTGGATTGTATACAGGAATGGCCGGAGTTTTACACAACTAGTTTATGTAATCAAGCCTGCTAGATATGAAGTGAAATAAAATTCACAATTTTGGCTTCAAATTTCGAATCATAGTGAACTTAGGACATTTCTATACAAATATCATTTCCTTTTTCATGTAATGATGCATTTTCTGCATTAAGCTAAGCAAATTTATTGTTAAGTTTCTTGGCCACTTTATTTCATTTTCATTTTCTTTATGTTTGTATCAATTATTTGCCCAAAACTGTATCAACTATTTGCCCAAAAAGTCAATAATAAATAAACGGACATCTTCATACGGTGTTTAAGTATTTCAAATGGTGCTTTATGCGGGCCACCGATACAAGACCTAAATGCAGTGATATGTCTGCCGCATACTGTATGCGGCGGCGTGGTGCCTCCATGTCGCACTGTATACGACACTGTTTCAGAACTGTTGATATTTTAAGAGTTAATCTATCATTTTCTGCCGGTATACAACGTACAGTAATATGTTCATTCATGGCCATATTTTCGCACCTTTCATTGTGATGGCCAATGGCTTTACTGTATATCATTGTTGTTATAATAATACACTTATTTATAGAATATTTAGTAATAATATAAATAGACTGAATAAGCAATAAACGGAAGTCATAAAAATAAAAATAAATATCTAAAATAAGTCAATTAACTCATTTTTAAAGAATTGTTATTCCAGTATAAAGCTCTTAAATTATAATACTACAACATGTCATTTCTTTTCGTACCACTGCATGAATTTATACAAATAAGATTTCCACGGAAATGTAATATAAATCTGCCATTTAAACATTCAAGTTTTGTATTATGATAAAATCCCAGGGTTTCAAATCTTGGGTGAATTTGTACGGGAACTAGCGGTGCTGGTTCTCGAGCCTGGCTCTCAGAGCCACCGCTCGTACGTGTGATCGTGCATGGTACGAGATCTGTCTTCTCTCTTCTGTCTTTCCTTCTGGCTCAATGAGCCACCATCGAACATGTGTATGTGGTCGCATATGTTTCGAGATCTATCAAATCTTTATAACTTTCTTATCTTTGCCTCAATTCCCCACACTTTATCTTGCCATTACACATCCTCCCCTCTTTTCTTTTAAAATATTAAAACCTTTCTTATGTGCTTTCAACCTCTCAACTTCCACAGATTATCTCCTTCCTCACTCTTCTTCTGTTGTCACTTCACACTTTCGCCTGTTACTCTCCCATATCTCCAACAATATCTTAACCACATTATCTTGTCTTTCTCCTCTCTCTAAATTCCCTTCCAACTCGTATCTCTCTCCCCTATCTTTCTTCCCTCCCCACCCTTTCTTCCCCTCTTTATCCCCAAACTTTCTCCCCTCCTCTTTCTCCCCCTCCTCTTTCCCCTCCTCATTCTCTCCTCTCTTTCTCCCCCTTCTCTTTCCCCTCCCCTTTCTCTTCCTCTTTTTATTTCCCTCCCCTTTCTCTCTTCTCTCTCCTTCCCCTTCTTTCTCCCCTCCCATTCCTCTCCTCCCAATCTTCCCCTCCTCTTTCCCCCTCTTTCTCCCCTTCCCGTTCTCTCCTCTTTCCCCTCCTCTTTCTCTCCCCCTATTTCTATTCTTTCTTCCTCTTCTCTTTTCTTCTCTTTCTTCCCTCCACTCTTTCTTCCCCTTCTCTTTTCCCCGTCTTTTTCTCTTCCCTCTTCCTCTCCTCTCTTTCTTCCCCCTCTTTCTTCCCTCCTCTTTCTCGTCTCTTTTTATCCCCTCTTTACCCCCTATTTTCTTTCCCTCCCTTTCATCTCCAAGACTTTTCCCCTCCTCTCTCCCCCTTTTCTCTCCCTTCTCTTTCTTTTCCCTATATAGATATATACAACAATTTATCTTTAATCACATAATTCCAATAAAATACAGGTAGGGGCGCGGAAAAAAAAACATTTTCAGGGGGCTTTAACTAATGAACTCCAGACGAATGGTATAAGTCACTTCGAATCAAGCATGTCAGTTTAGACAGTCAACAATTTCTTAAGTCTTAAATTTAGTTCGTCACAACCTTAAGTAAACACTATTTCAATTAAAGATTAACCGTGTCTCCCTTACTATATTACCGCCAACATGTAATGACAATTCTTTTTTTAGCAGGGAGTTTTGATGTTCTTATCAAAATGACTTTTTATACGTGTTATAGTACACTTACAAAGATAAGGATAAACAATCGACGCATTTTAATTGTTATTTTAGTGTGCCATAGATATACAAGATTTGGGATGAACATGGGTTCTTAAAATGTACATAATGAACCAGTAAGCATTTTCTTAAATGTGCAGATCTATCTCCAAAACTGGCGATCTGCACTCGGAAAACGATGATAGTACCCTTCACTGACCAAAACGATCAGATGAAATTAACACTAAGAGAACGGTATAAAATCGTAGTTTTGGAGAGTAAAGTGCATTGAGTGAACCGGTAAGCCTTGCATTGTTTTTACGAGATATTTTAATACAGACATGATTTTCAGCTAAGACAAGCGTCATCGTAAACAAGCAATTGCTCTCCATTCGGTGCACAGGGTATTTTCAAAAATATTTTTTTTTAACATATTGAAAACAATGGTTACATTCATCGAATCGTGGATGTTTTATACCCAAAACAATGAACCAGGGAACCTGGACGCACCTGACATTATTGCCCTTGATTAACTAATTTACTTTTTGTGTGTGAGAGTTTTATGAAATTAAGATATTCTTATTAAATGTTCAATATAACAGGTAATTGAATGTTAAGCTGGTTCACATATATTTAATATGCTTTCCATGGTTAAAATGCTAAGATAACTTTCGATTATTGTCCGATAGTAAGTCGAACTGCTTAGTCCGGTTCGATTCGATTATATTTTAACACTACAAGTGTAAGATATTTTTTATTCTTTTAATCGTGAAATGATTTGCAAAATTTAAGCTCACCTATCCGTCTGTGATCCCGGAAGTAGCGGCGGGTACCTATCCGTGTAGCCCTTGTTCACTTGTACACTGTCCCCGACGAGAACCCTGGCTTGGTACACGTGCTTGTAGCCTGCGGCGTCGACGGGCGAGTAGCTGGCACCGGCGGAGTACTCGGACTTCACGGCGAAGTAGACGCCAAGACCGTAGTACACCGCACCTATAAAATGTGAAATTCATATGTCAAGTTTTGAAAGAACCGGCCCCAATATAACAAACCTACCGCGCCTTAATGATATTAATTTTGCAAAGCACGTTTAAAAAGAACCGCCCCCCATCCAATGAAACAAACATACTTAAGTGAATTCTCAACTAGGGCTGGTATTCAATATCGGTATTAATTGGATTGAAGAACGATGTAGCTAATCGGATTAATTGTTATCAATCACTGACCAATAGAGTGAATGAAGTCAGAAATGTATGGCCATAAGATTAACTTAAGTTGAATAATGAATACCACCCCCGAATTTCAACTCATTTTACCAAAATCCTAAAAAAGTTTAGCTTGATACGATTTCATTCCATTTATAATACCAGCATAGGACATCTTTAACATTGATAATCAGGCAATTATCACGTTCAAACGAAATTCTTGTTCACGCGTTAGAGAATCAGACAATGAAAAACATTAATTTAGTGTGAAACGTGAACTTAGTGACATTTAAGTAATAAAGCATCATCGAAAGTTAAAATTTTAGTTATAATGCATATTGTTAAAAGTATTAAAAAATGTGACAGGCAATGCTTTACTTTGCCTAGAAGCGTAATTTACGGTATTTAATTATTTTTAGCTTGGATTTAAAAACAATTCTGTTTGAATGAGAATACACCAGTTATTGTTAGGTGTTTATTCATAAAAATGAATAAAATAACTAATTTGAATCAAAGTTGTAAAACATATTTTCCAACATAAAAGGTGTGAATGAATTCCTTTAAAATATTGCATTATAACACCTTACCAAATGTCTGGCCCGAATAGCTTCTGTTGAAACCATAGACGTTGATGGATTTTTCGTTCTGCACGTCATACCCGTGCCAGAGGCGCCGCTCAATGTCTTGGACGCCCCTTCCGGCTAGCTCCGCATCCAACTGCTGCTTCCGGGTCATGTACTGTTGCCAAAGGGAGCGATTCTGGATGCGCCGTATCTGCAAACGTATTTATTAAAACGAGGAATTAATGATGTGAAATACGAATGATATATTGGCAGTTACACTGGGTATGACAATAACAACAACAACAGAAGCAGTAGCAGCAGCAGCAGCAGGATCATAACCATTTGGAGATTTTGTAACCCTATTTGAACTGCTAAAATAACATCAGGTTTCCTATGTATAACGACATTGTCATCATAAGTAATAGCACAACCACTACAACCACTACACAACAACATTACCACCACCAGTACTTCAACAGAAACAAAGGTACCACAAATAAAGAAATAAAATACTATGTCAAATTTCTCACCTCCTTGATATGCTGGAAGCGTGGCCGGTAAGCCCCAAGGGCAGCGATGAAAGCCGCCTCCACCTTCTGGTACTCCTCTTCCGCTGGAAGTACCGGTACCTCCAGCAGGGTGTCCACGTCTGCCATCGGCGCCCAGTAGCCAGGAAGCGCTGAGATACTCCCTGGTTTAGGACAGATAGCATTTTACTCAAATCAGATGATGCCTACCCATTTAGTAAGATACCTTATGCCTTTATTCAGTTTTTCATCCGGAACCAAACTATCTTTCTCTATTTCCTTCCATCTTTCTAAAACAAAGCTACCTTTAATATCCCTTTAACACTCTTCTCAACAGCTTTAGATGTTATTAACATAATCTGTATATGTTTTTGTAATATAAATACCTGTATATTAACAACATGTTCAACAGTATCATGTGCATAATATTTACTGATATAATACTATTGACAAAAGTTAACAAAAAAGTTACCATATGCTGAGGTTTTGGACCACTACTATCACAGAAAACTTTCTCCCAAATAAGATTTACCACAATTGATATTTTTGTTTTAATACTCCAAATAGGATGAACAAATGTCGAAAACAATGGTTCTTACGAAGAATACCGAGTTCAATTTGAAATAAATGAGCATAATACACGGTATTTCTACCTTATGAGACTATAGTAGACATGAGTAAATCTTTTAGCATTCACCAATCATTTAATATTTTTGCGCTTTCTTCCATTAAAAACATTGTTACAATCTTGTTATCAGTATTAATATTTTCCATAAATGCATTATTTAGTAAGTCGTCAAAGGTTTATCAGTAAAAAAAGATTTTTGTTATACATGATTTTGAATAAGAGTGTCACTTTATCATAACCATCCGAATCGCATTGTTCATTTGCGTAAGAGGTCAACGTTTGAAGACAGGACTCACTCTGACATTTAAACTGTAACGAGCCCTACCCTCAGTCAGATCCTTTCGGATGACTGTGACGGCGCTGGTAGAGTCCGTCTTCTTCCCATCATGCACACATTCCGTCCACTTCCGGAAGTCTACCACATACACGCGCTTGTCCGAGTCCGTAAACTTCTTCTCGTTCACTGAAACGAAAGGAAAGAAACGGGACATCTCAAGCTTGACTGCTGAACTCTGCAGACATGTTGGTTTTACATTATAAGAAAACTTTATTGTATTACTTGAAGTTTCAAACACTAACGGTAAGTATTGATTTGCGATTGATGCTTTCTTAATAATTCCAGGTTTATTACGGAGAGGTAAGGGAGAGTAAAATGATAAACCAACTTCATTCTCTGATTACAGATTGCCTATCTTATACTGTAATTTTCACTTGGCTACAATGGATGATGATGATGATGATGATGATGATGATGATGATGACGAGACCACGAACCTTTCTCGTCGAAAGCCTCCTCCAGCATGAAGCTGATATGTCTGGGATAGGGCACCCACAGTTTCCCGCTGTCTTCAGTGTAGTACCACTCAATATGCTGTAAGTAAATTATGGAACTGTGAGGTACACAGACATTCAGGTTACCTTTCAAATACAATAGCATGTGAACTACACGTAAAAAGGAATCAAACCTACATATAATCTAATTCTTTAAAAGCTTCTAATCATTGAATATTAAATATTTACATCCGCACTTGATTTCATGTACGATAAAAATTGCGGTCATTTTGCATGAACCGGTCGACCTTGCATGACCTCTGTAGGTGGAGTTTCCCAGTCACTCAACTGGGAAAAGCATATATATATATGTAAAACACGAAATAAACCATCTAGAAGATTTCCTTGATAAACAGATACTACAAGATTTTAAGTAAAACTATATTAAGTAATGAAAAAGGGAAAATAAAAATATAATGATTGATGCGCATATTGTCTCTCGCAACATGGGTACAAAGTGTTCTTTGAACATCTTGAACGTTTATTGTTGTTGTGGTGAAGGTAAAAGTTGTTGCACTTATGTAGTAGTCAATTGTAACCACGCCCTCACCCCCCCCCCCCCGGTCCGCGGGTATACCGGGGATAGCCGGGGAAATGGGCCGTGTTTTTACCTTTCAGGTGGTCCCGCAGTGCCAGGTGAATGCAGTGGTTTTGCCTTGCGCAAAATATAGCGGGGAATGGGCCTTACCTAGGGTCCCTGGGGTGCGGGGGTATTTGGCGGGGATTTTACCATCTGTTCGTCCCCGCATTCCAGGGATTTTAGCCGGGGTTGCCTGGACCGAAAATCAAAGTCCCCGCTATTCCCCGGACCTAGGGGGCCGTGGTTACAATTGACTGGTGCATTATACGCAGACGACGACAACTTAGCTATGACATAACTTGACACGTTTTCTCAAAGAAACATACGAGCTTGAATAAAAAAAAAATATATGCCAAACTACCTTGAGGACTGTTTGGCCAATATGCCTGGAGAGTTGGTCTCTCCGGCGATCACTGAGATGTTCGAGGATTTTCCTAAAGCATTTTGGGACGTCTTCACCCATACCCTTCACCGTCACCTTCCGTCCCTTGAGGTCAACGTTCACGTCAACGTTGAAAACGTCAGCTAACTCCTCGATACGGGTCTGCAAACGATACCGTATACATTGACCCCATTAACCGAACTTTGCAAAAGTTAAAAACGGTATTAACGGCATTTGTGAACTATTTGATGATATGCTAATATATTTAAAGAAGACAACTACACCTAACACAGTTGGTTAAAATTTTGTTAGAAATACTGCATATTACAAGTATACAGATCAGTAGCGATTTAAAGTAAACAGCGATGTTAACTTTAGCAAGGTTCTGAACCACAGGCCCATTTTTTAATATTGTGTGTTATTGGTATAAGATGGATATTATGAGAAGACGCTTTTCTTGTGTCCTGTATCACGTGTATGAGTTCGGTGTGTAATTTGATCTAATGCTTTTCATGTTATTTTGGAATAAAATTAGGTTCTAGGATATGAGTTTTGTTCATGCAAATAGCTTGCTCGCAAAACCTTTAACAACATTCCAAAAGCGTCGCCAACACGGGGGCGGCGATAAACGCACTCTTCATTGTACAGCTAAACTTCTATGCCTATGATTGATGATGTTATCACCTGAAATTTGTGTGCAAATATATTTTCACTGTTATGTTAGATATGCATTCATCGCATACTAGTCTTATCCTACATTTTAATATAACTTTCACGAATACTAATTTTCGGGCGAAAGGGTCAAAGATCAAGGACTCTTTGACCTTTAATATCTTTTTTTCGGGCGTTTCCGATCAATAACAATTGGACGCATTGGTTTAGCATATTCAAACTTTATATTCATATGTGTCGTGTGTTTTACATACCTCTTTTTAACATTTGGACACCATGGGTTAGAATCTTCAAACTTTGTGTAAACGTATGTCATGTGTTTTTACATACCTTTTTCGTGTAAGTCGTTGGACGCCATGGTTTAAGAATCCTCAAACTGTGTATGCAAATGTGTCGGGAGTAATTACATACCTGGTACCGACAATTTGTTAAGTATTTGGACGCCTTAGTGTAATACTTTCAAACATTGTTTGCGCCGGAGTAATGTGTTTTAACATACCCCTTTCTTGTCATTTTCAATGAGTTCCACATCATCAATATTGTCTTCTCTCTTCAGCTCGACAACAGCAACTCTCCTATCTTTGTCTATCTGATCCTTGATATAGTCAAACCCCTCGTCCACGTTCTTTGTCTTATCGGACACGAATTGCAGAAGAACAAAGTCTCTTTTCCTCTTAGGGGGCACGAAAGGCGCACCACTGTCCTCATCATCTTGTACGTCATCGACTGCTGCTTGAAAGCCAACTTTTTTGCCACCTAAATAATGCAAAAATAAACCAAACACCAAAATGATAAGGTAAAGAAATGGTAACAGATTGTTAGTATGCATTAACTAAAATAAAACGTATGATGCGACACAGTCGCATAACCATTTATTTTATGAAAGTACATACTAAAAATATTAATTTGATTAGTTTTCAACGTTATATTGGGTTAACTAAACACTAACTGGTCCAGCCACTATTAATCGTCTGCTGATTTAATGAATAAATATTAATGTATTGGAAAATTTGAGAAATATTTGACAAACTATAATGTTGACCACTAAATACACACTTTGATATATTTTATTATGTTAAAACATATAATTATGTTTTAATATCTATATGTTAACGCACTTTTTGGTTTAGGTATATTGGCATTCCCACTTCCCGAATTCCAACTGCTCACCACTGATTTGATAGCCTGCAAGGAAAAAGTTCCATATAGCGCGGTTATATTAAACGCGATTTGATTTAACGCTCTTTCCCCTTTTTCATATTTTTTGGCATATTTTAGCTTGATGCTATAAACAAACATTGAAGGTAGAATTACCATTACTTGATTAATATCTTTTCATTTCGCTGAGCTGTCATTCTTTAGAAATGGGGGTTTCCAGTTTCGTTATTGTGAATGCCTCTTTTTGTGAAATTTGAAGAACTAAAATACAATAAAACCCCCATTTAAAATAGCTGCTTCAAGTAATTGTTAAAGGGTGATAACATACAATTACCAAAATAATTGTTTAACGACGAATAATTAACACATCCTGATCAGTTGAGTAAATGCATACTCATAACTTAAACCAGCAAAGTGTTCGAAATTATACTTTGTCTGCTGGGCCAGCCACTATCTAAATTCTCCGATTCAACTGATTGAATTCAATAACGGTTAACTTCTTATTTACGAAATCGAATGAACGACAATCTACATAATACTGCCATTGAATGGGACAAAATATAATTCCGAACTCTAATAACAGATTGTTCATTTATCAATAACCAATTCACTGATTCATGTAAACTACTCACATTGTTTGCATCCTGTGGTCCACCAGGATAGAGAATTATTTTCACGGTAACATCATAATCCGGGTTGGCTTTGCCAAACTCTCCAGCTGCACTGAAAGTTTAGTTTGGGAACAAATACAAGGACCGTTCATGGACTTAGTAGACCTTCTATGTTAATAAACTTTTAAATGGCTTTTTTAATTGCATGACGTATCAAAAAATCGGCCATGTAACGCTAAGACATCAATGAACTTGTAAAACGGCCCTCGTACACTATGAAGTACTGATTCTTTGAACGTCTTAAACAACCCTTATAAACTATGAGTAAACTATTAATTACTGATTCTTTGACCCTCTTGAACAGCCCTTGTAAACTATGAATTACTGATTCTTTGAACTTCTTAAGCAGCCCTCGTAGACTGTGAATTACTGCTTTTTAAACATCGTAAACAACCCATGTATACTACGAAAAACTATTTTTCTCTCAGGGGAGAGTATAATCCGTGTGGAGATATGTGCCCTGTGAAGTTTTGATATTAAGATATGTATGAAATGCCATTTATAGTTATAACGTTAAATGCATTCTATAGTTCGAAACGTATAACGTACCATACGCATGAACAAAAAACGTCGAACCAAAAAAGAAATACATGTTATGTACCTGCAAATGCCCTTCGCGACCAGAGCTGCATCATAGTGGTACCCGCCTGTGCCTATAGTAGGTACAGCAATGGTTGTATATTTGTCCGCCTTCATCATCGTCAGGCATTTCTTAATGCAGTCGTGTACGCTCTAACAATAAAAAAATCTAATTTCAGATTTGTCGTCGTTTTCGTATTCACCGTCCTATCCTCCTCCTCCTCCTCATTCTCCCTCCTCTTCCTCGCATCATCATCATCATCATCATATCATCATCATCATCATCATCATCATCATCATCATCATCATCATCATCAATAACCGCCTCCTCCTCCTCCTCCTCCTCATCCTCAACATCATCGTCATCGTCGTCGTCGTCGTCGTCGTCATCATCATCATCATCATCATCATCATCATCATCATCATCATCATCATCATCATCATCATCGTCATCATCGTCATCGTCGTCATCATCGTCATCATCATCATCATCATCATCATCATCATCATCAAGGGTCAAAGCGATGCTTAATTTATTTTGTTAGAAATACTATGGAGTCTATGGGATTTTGAAAACTATTGAATACAAGTTTTAATTATTGAAAAAAAAAACATGTTCACAGAATAACGACCTTTCGCGTCAAGATTTGAATTTCCATGCTGCGATTTTTTTTATAAGCCCCTAAAATTTTGTGAAATTTCAATTGGTGTTTTTGCGGGGGTAATTTTTTCTGGTGATTGGGATAAACATATATGGGAAAAGGGCCGATATCTGCAATCGTGATACCTCGACTATATATATATTCCATCGAAAACATTTATCCTCGATGGTATTAATGCATTCCTAGTTTTTCATATATAAATAATAACAATATTAATGAAGTGTAGCGTTTTAACATATAATTTGTATAACTAAGCTCGAATTAGACACATTGAAATGTATTATTGCATAAAGAATTATGATTTCTGATAAAAAGTCCTTAAACTACTAAACTGAAATTACTACGCGATCTATTCGCAGCGTAGTTAAATGTAAAGAATGTAAAGAATTCTGATATTTTAAAACCATCCATATACATCCTAAGTAGTTTTCGATGGAAAATGGACGAAGTGTTCCGATTGCGATATCCGGCCCCTCCAAAAGGACATAAACCCCTTTCCCCAAGCACCCTCTTCATACGCCACCAGACCCCCACCCCCTCCCCAGGATGCCCTCCCAACCGCCCCAGACCCCCACCCCCTGCAATATATACCTTTTCTCCAGTATCCTGCTTCCATGTGGGCATGACGAAGTGGTACACTTTCTTACACTTGAGCTTGAAGCCCTGTGTGATGACAATGTTGCCTTCCTTGGCATTTCCCCTCTTCTTACACTCTGCCTCGAACTCCTCCTTTCCGGCAGCCTTGGCGAGCAGCATAGGAATGGTGCCGTTAAGTTTCGGAAAACTCGTTGTTGTATCCATAATGACGTCAGCCTTTTGATCGAAATTATTCTTTTTTTATGTTTTTCTTCATATTGATAACAAACATTTACCCATTCGAACAATAATTTGTTGTCCTTACCAAGAATTCCAGAATATTTCGAACTAAATATTATTAAGAAACATAGTATTTATTTGTGTTTAGAATAATAAACATACTGGCTATATAGATACAAGTGCATTTTAAAATACTGACCGCCATTTGTTCAATGGGACCATAAATGGTTTCCACTCTTGCCTTGCCAATAGACATATTTCCTTGTTCTGTGTCGGGCTTATCAACTGGAGGAGGAGGGTTTGCTGTTGATATGTAATACAAAGATTCCTTTTTAGTAAACAATAAATTTATATTGAATAAGATAAACGCTGTACATATAAAAACCCAGCTGCTCGAAACCAAAGACCAGGACTAAGTTACAATAAAACAATGGAAACTAGAAACAAAGGTCCAGCAGTTCAAAATCAAGCACACTGAATGGGTAACAATGAAATGAACCAAACTACAGGGACTATCCCAGCAGCCCAACACCAAGAAAAGGTCCAGCAGCTCAAAATCAAGCACACTGAATGGGTAACAATGAAATGAACGAAATTACAGGGACTATCCCAGCAGCCCAACACTAAGAAAAGGTCCAGCAGCTCAAAATCAAGCACACTGAATGGGTAACAATGAAATGAAAGAAACTACAGGGACTATCCCAGCAACCCGACACTAGGAACAATGATTGGGTTAGAACACAACAATGGAAACTTTAGGGACAAGCCAAGTTGCCCCAAATCAAGCACAATGATTGGGTTACCATAAAATAACGGAAACACCAGGGGCAATGCCAGCAGCCTAAAACCAGGCACAATTATTTTGTTACTATGGGGTCAAGTTCAGCAGCTCAAAATCAAGCACAATAATAAAGGCCAATAAACACAAAGCGAGTGACACACATGTCCACAAGACACCATGCATTACACATATACAGTCGAACGTTGTTATGTCGACTTTTTCGGGATCTAGTGAAGTCGAGATAACGAAAAGTCGACTCATCCGAATTACAAAAAATATCGCCAATCCGAACACGTTTGAGTTGGATTGTCCGATGTTTACAGCCACAATTGAACGGTCTTGTTAAATATTTTCTCGTGAAAACAGCAAACTTATTATTGAAAAATAAAGTGAAACAAAAGAAGAATTAATTGTGTCAAATTTAGTTCACAAACAGATTTAATTTATATATAATAAGAAGGAATAAATTCGGGACCGGAAAAAAAAGTCGACATAACTGGAAAGTCGACTTATCCGACGTCGACATTGCGAGGTTCGACAGTATAATGTAATCATTGGTTAATAATTGGACCCCCGCCTAACAGCATTGGAACGAATGTATATTAGTCGTATTAATACAATTAACAACAACAAGTACAGTTTAATGGTAAGGGATTGACATACAAAAAAACCCAATACAATTATATAAAAGGTAATGAATTAAAACAGCATTGCATTGATTACCTTCAATGAAGGGACATTAATTACAAAGTTAAGGACGGAAAAGGGCATTTAGTTTAAGCAAAGTAAAGCGCTTATGTCTGTTATTTTAAACTATATATATAGCATCTATAAACACCGTATGGAAACTACAATAAACTATCATTTTCTGTGTCCTTACCAGCCGCCTGATCAGGAGCTGCCAAGCTGAAGTACTGTCCAACTGTGGTTTCAAACACCTATAATAATAATAATAATAATAATAATAATAATAATAATAATAATAATAATAATAATAATATGATGATGATGATAATGATGATGATGATGATGATGATGATGATGACAATGATGATGATGATGATAATGATGATGATGATGATGATGATGATGATGATGATGATGATGATGATGATGATGATGATGATGATGATGATGATACAGATGATACAGATGATACAGATGATGATGATACAGATGATACAGATGATACAGATGATGATGATGATGATGATGATGATGATGATGATGATGATGATGATGAGGATGAGGAGGAGGAGGATGAGGATGATGATGATGATGATGATGATGATGATGATGATGATTTCTTTAGAATAATATATTTTATATCGGTGGGTTTACTACAGTCAAACCCCAATGGCTCGAACACGCTTGTCTTGAATTCTTCGTTGGCTCGAACTGGTTGAAAAGGACAGATTTTTTTACACTAAAGGTAAGCACTTTCGTTTGGTTCGAATTTACCGAGACTCGATGTATTTTCACCTGTCCCTGTGAGTCTGAGTCAACGGGGTTCGACTGTTTTCATATCAGAACAAACTTCTTGATCTTCCAATAGTTTGTCGTTAGTCCAATGGAAAGATGGCATGTTTTTGCATACGAGAAATATCCTAGACGAAATTGGACATAGTTAGCTTTGCTAGCGTGATTTATGTAGTTGGATGGTTTGAACATTCTGCTTTTAGGAACTGTTGATATATCATTATGGTAACGGTAGCCAATGATATAAAACTGTGACAAGTTGTCTACATGTCATGTCATGGCTAGTCGACTCATTTGATTGGTAAGTAGCACAGTAGTTTAATGGGAGTTTACTCCTGCTTTGGTGTCATATGACATGTACAAAAATTAGCGAAAATATTTATCTAAAATATTTATTTTTTCTTCAGATTTATCAAAGGGATCACTCCTACCAACTATCTTGCATAACATCATTATGAATTACTGCAGTTAAACAGTGTCAGAAAATCTCGAAATCCATAAATATGTAGTAGTTACTGGATCAATTTTGACCAATTAATAATCATTTCGGATAACTTTGACCGAGCCAAAAGCCGGTTTTATACAAATGGCCATAGGAAGATTTGACAGAACGAATATCTCGACCATAGGATATTGAAAAGCAGGATAATTTCAAATGATCGATTTGCACAATATTATAATTGCTTAATTCATTAAAATGGCGCCGTATTAATGTTGACATTAATGCTGTTCAAGCTCGGAGAGAAGTTTTACCTGACAGGTATTGGCTGCTGCTGCATACATGAATATGACCACGGTGTGCAGATAGGTTCTTGGTGTCTGGAAGAACTCCTTGATAGCCTTAAACATCTGTTTGGCGGCGATGTCATCCGGAAACGAGAACCCTCCCGTGCCAAATGTTGGCATGGCAATGGATGAGAGCTTGTCATGTTCTGCCTGCATCAGACACTGCTGTACCTTCCAGGTGAGGTTCTGGTGCAAGTATACAAGACGCATGTGACACGTTCGAAAGATAAACATAACCTGGGGCCATGGTTAAGATAAACATAACATGGGGCCATGGTTAAGATAAACATGATATGGGGCCATGGTTAAGATAAACATAACATGGGGCCATGGTTAAGATAAACATAACATGGGGCCATGGTTAAGATAAACATGACGTTGTTACGAACTGTCTCAAGCCCAACAAAGAGGCGGTGACACGGTATAAATAGCTTCACCAGAATTTATGTTTACGAACAATAGTAAGTCAGAATCTGAGTCAAGACTGAGATAATTGTTTTGGATTGTCAAAGATTATTCAAATTATGTTCATTTAACATAATCTATAAAATAGATGTGAAGTAAAAATTTTCAAGTCGTGTTAATTTCAGCATTGTTCGCCATCATCGCTCCATTAGAGAGGAAAGCAGGGGCAGTGTTCAGACTCAAGACTCATTATTTTAAAACTTTATTTCATTGTAATCTTCCTTTTGTCAGAGCATTGATGGTTAAACTTGCTGAAACATATTGCTATTTGAATATCTTACTACTGTATACCTCCGTCTGGTAAAAGAATAAAATAAATATGATTTTTTCTTCCTTGATGAAAATGCTTTTTCTGAGTCTAAGTCTAGACTTGGACTTCAGACTGTTCGTAATTACGGCCCCAGAGTACAAATAAGATTCGCAAATTTGATTATGAAGTCTGAAAGATTCAAAAAATAAAATTGTTGAATGTTAACAAAGATTTTTGATGAAGTTTTTTTTTTGACAACATATTTGTTAGTAATTCTAAAACATGTAATTTGCAATATATATTCAGTGTCACCATTTTCACTCTTTCAATAAAACAATAATCATATAATACTTTTGTTTGCAGCTTTGAGTAAAATCTCGGACTCAAGACGTAAATGAATAAAGACCCAGAACAGTGTGATCCGATTAGTTATACCAAACGAACCAGGAATTTTCCCCTTAGAATAGTCACATTTCTCATGGACATTTAGGCTCAAACATATAAACACTTCAAATTTAATATTTGTCACAAAAGATATGTACGTACAATATGTAAACATTACCAAATACAAAATCTTTAAGCATTCTTCACTGCAAACATGAGACAACATCGAAGTTAAGCATTTTAACATTGTACAGTTAATTCAAAGTCAATAAACACACACGGCACAATTATAACTCTGACTATAATTTCTTTCGAAACTTCTTATGTAAATCTTACTTTTTTAATTTAAATAGGAATTATCTTATCTACAATAAACCATTTTTCTTTTATCGAAATCAATTTTAAGTATGCATTTTTCTAAATGATTTTGCTATTTAAGCTTAAGAAGTTTCTAGAAATTGAGATCTAAATTCATACACACCTGGTTTTTGTCCTTTTCTGCATACTTCTTAAAAAGGTTAGTTTAACTATTAAGATATTTAAAAACAAATATTTTTATGTAATGTGTTAATGTTTAGTTCTATTTCTGACATTGGCTTACTATCCAGTAACAAGTCCCGATGCTATTTTATCGTTCTCTCGTCGATGAGATGTCCCACTCCCAGCCAGCCCCACCACACCGTTAATGAGATGCCCTTCCCCCACCCAACCCCTCCCAAGCCATCAATGAGATGTCCCTCCCCCAGCCAACCCAGCCAACCCACCCAACTTCAAATTAGATGCCCCCATCCCCATCCAACCCCAGCCAGCCTCAAATGAGATTCCCCACCCCAAGCCAACCACACCTAGCCTCAAATGAGATGCCCCACCTCCAGCCAACCCCAACCAAACTCAAATGAGATGCCCCCACCCCCAGTCAACCCCTACCAGTCCAAATGAGATGACTATCACCCAGCCAACCCACCCAACCATCAATGAGATATCCACCCCCCAGCAACTCCGACCCCAACCATCACTTAGATGTCCCTCCACCAATCACCCAACACGCCGCCATTAAGGTGCCCCTCCATATAGCCAACCCTACTTCCACAACCAATGTGGACTTTGTGACATACTTCGTTTTTACTGAAATTATTTCAGGATCGAGAAATAGCCTCATTGAATAAGCTCATTGAATATACTTAAAAGACGCAGTGCAAATATGCATAACAAAGATATCAAATAACAACCTCGGGCTTGTTGAAGTTCCGTGACATGTTGATCCCTTTTGTTAGGTGTTTCGGACAGAACAATTAATCTACTTAAATCTAAGTCCGTGCTAAATTTATTCTTTCTAAGTTATATTATTTTATACCAGCAGAAAAAAACACAACGAAAATGTACTTTACATGCCGCGAATAATATGATCTTTTATTATCGAGTGGGATTAAAACAAGGTCTTCTCGTGGCAAAAACATATATTTATGATATTTTAAAAAAACAAACAACAGGATTGATGGTAGACGAACCTAAATATAAAGAAAGTTATAAAAAAAGATCAGTAAATACATGGAATTATATATTGTGTTCGCCTTAACTTTTTTAGTGTTTGCAATTTGAAATGGGCCAATGTATGGTGACATATTACTGCCGAAAGATAACCTGTTTACGTGCGCGAATTGTTTCGTGTTAACCACTTAATTTTCGCGATAATTATCTAGCTATCTAGTTAATAAGCGAAACTTTTTCGTTTCGATAAATATCATAAGACTAAAAATTGGCTTGAAAGTGCCCAGAACTGCCAACCGTTACCTTTTTTTAAGCTGTACAACATTAACAGGTTGACTAGTTATGGTTTGCGAATTCCATTTAATAAGTAACATATTAACTGGTTAACTAGCTAGGATTCGTCTTACCACTTATCTACAAATGCATTTTTGACTTTTAGCAGTAACTAGTTATCTAGTTATGGTTTGCGAATTCCACTTATTGAGTAACACACTAGCTCGTTAACTAGTCTAAGATAAAATTCGTGTTACCAGTTACATACATGGTTTGCGAATTCCACTTAGTAAGTAACATACTAACTGGTTAACTAGGTACTATTCGTGTTATCACTTACTAAGTGAAATTCGCAAATCATGAGTAGATAACCAGTTGTATAAATCTAATTATCGCGAAAATTAAGTGGTTATCACGAAACAATTCGCGAACGCTATCAGGTTATCTTACGGCAGTAACATGCCACCATACCAATGTGAATCGAGGATTTTACAACATTTCTGTTCATTACTTTTACGGAGATCGTTTCTGACGAATGAACCTAAAACACCAAATAAATGAGACTTAGAGTCCAATTTTGATAACAAGCCTAGGTAGCCCGCTCTAGTTTTCTTCAGATCGCCAAAATTGACCTCTAACATATATTTCACACATTAATGCGTCTTTGATATAAATTCAAATTTGCTTTATCTGGGGTTGAGGACATCAGGTATCTTTCGTTCAAGCGACAGCGCTATCAGTTAGGAATAAGCAGGGATAACCCGAAATCCGAAATGAAAGCAATAAAAGTGAGTTTAAAGCTACACTCTCACAGATTGACCGTTTTGAAAACTTTTGTCTTGGAATGAGCAAATTTTTGCGTTAATGTATAGAAACCAGCGATACAAGACTGCTGATAAAAGATCAGATCGCAATATTTACGTTCGAAAATTGATATTTCATGGCCCAAAGCGTTACTAACGCTTTAAGAAAAAGGAGTTTGTCGGCAGTTTTCCATAAAACTGAGATATGCTCTATCTTGACTTATATTGTATAATTCTATTGTGAGGCGTTTATATCAAAATCACCTGATTCTGAGAAAAAAGAAAAGAAATGAAAATAAACTAATGTCAAAACTGTCAATCTGTGAGAATGCAGCTTTAAGGTACCAACACCAAATGCAATACCATCAACTGACCTATCACCAAGGGTATTTAACGACCAAATTGTGCATTTCATACATCCGTGTCCAAGTCCTTAATATATAAAGGGCAATAGATAGAGAGTTACATCTATAAGCAGTCATGCATAAATGGAATATTGACATGTTTAACATAACTTAAAATCACTAAATGACGAATCGGATTCAATAATACATATATTTGGTCAATACAGTAAATGATATTTAAAACATTTTTTTTTAAGTTATACGAATTTAAAATAGAAAATAAAAACATAATATCGTTTGGATAAAGAAATATACTTAAATTTATGAGCTATGTGAATTATAGGTCTTATTTCTGAAGTCTTACTACATAATACAAATATACCTTTGATATGTCATTTTTTTTCGAAATATTCATAATTACCAATGGAATAGCGGAGCTCTATGTTTAATACTAGCAGTATCGGGTCAAAACAAATACTTACTGGGTCATTGCTTTTCTAGAATTTGTATTTATTTCACTTAATCAATATGTCCTTTTCTTCAAAACACATTTTGAGTTTGATAAAAACTGGAACTTAATACTTACATTTGTTTTGCTTAACCGTAGGACATTTATAATAGTGCTTTGTTAAGTATTTTATATATGTATCAATTCACTTAAAGATGCAGTCTTACTGCCAAATATGATTAAACACAATAAATACAATTATATATATTCATATGGCAAGAGAAGACTAGTGGTACAGGTGTCACTCTCTCACCCAATATATTATGTGTTCGATCTCCACTAGGGGTTACTCTCTCATAGCTTCCCAAATTGGACACAAATTCTGGTTTCTACTCAGGAAACAGACTTGGGAGTGATTCTATAAGCTATCTGATTTTGTCACAATCGAGCTAGAATAAATTATTATAAACTAAACTAAAGGGGTTTAAAGTTAAAAATCCATAATCCCTATCTAAATATAGAATGCCATGCTATTTATAAATGAAAAAGCTTTCTGGTTCATACGCAGTCTTAGTCTATATGACTTTGTGCGAGTGAATATCAGATCACAGGGGCGGGTCCAGTATAGGGAGCGTAACTTAGGGGGCGCAACCCTTTGACTCGCGCCCCTCCCTCAAAACAAAAATCTATTTCGTTTAAAGTGTTGGCAGCGGAGTTTAGGGGACTCCATTTAGAACATATCAACTCTTTCTTGTTATGGTTCTTTTGGGTCTATTTTAATACTTTTTTTCTCTTAAATTGAAACTGTAAATTCTTGCGATTTTAAGAGCCCCCCCCCCCCCCCCCCCCTTGATACGCTATTGGATGGCTGACTAGTCAAAACTTGTATAATATTTACCTTGTTCTTGTTGTTTGCATCATAGTCGGACAACAACACGTAATAGACCTTCTTGCAATGTAGGTTTCCACCAGAGGTGAAGGCTGTACCTTTCCCGGGGTAGCTCTTGTATGTGTTACTCAAGTCCCGCTGAAAAAGGTAAATTGATGTCGGTGTTATACAGGCAAAATATACTAAAGATAAAGGACAATCGTTGTGTCCCATTTTTCTTAAACAACAATAGCTATGTTCCACTGTGGTAAAATATATTAGTTATATCATATCATTTCAAAATGGCCAATGCATGTGAGTACTAAAATACTTCTTACTTTAAAACCTATTTTGGGAATGTTTCATTCATGCTTACATGATAAATTTAATCAACATTAAACGACATAACAGCCGTTATTCATGATTCGCACCACCGCTCGGAAGGGCGGAAATAAAAGGGACTAAACTCATTTGTCTGTAAGTGGAACCCCTGGGGCAAGGCAATCGGTCAAAAATCCTAGGGCGAAGGTTTTCATGCCACAAAACATTTGGAGAAGTTTAATTTTTGTATGGCAGTCTCATCGGGCCTGTCAATATCCCGTCATTCGTAAATCACCTGCTGTCTAAACTCCCCTATATGCCCAATCCCCGGCCCCTTTTGGGCAAAACATTGTTACGAGCATTACCAACCTGTAACGAGGTACCGCCAGCTTTTTTGATGGCGTCTGCTATAGCGCCATGCAGGTTGGGAAAGGATGACGTTGTGCAGACGACTGCATCCGTCTGGAGATACACATGTTATAATAAGACGTTTCTTGAAGACTAAACTTCCCATTCTTTACATTGATATTATTCACATAAAAATCGGACATAATGAAAATATTCACATAAAAATCGGACATAATGAAAAGCGTCATGTATTAACAACAGGCACGATCAAATAAAATTTACGTACAATAATATAATGAAAACTGCAGGGACAAGATCAGCAGTGGACAATTCGAATATAAACCCTGTATAGAGACAACAATACAATGATAACACTTAAGGGACACGCCCAGTAGTCAATGATAGTCTAAACCCTGCTGAGAGGAAAAAAAAAACGATGAAAATTACAGGGACACGCCCAGTAGTCAAAAATGAATAAACCCTGCTTAGAGGCAATACTGCAATGAAACAACAGGGACACGCCAAGTAGTCAATTATAGTAAAAACCCTGCTTAGAGGAAAAAAATACGATGAAAATTACAGGGACACGCCCAGTAGTCAAAAATGAATAAACCCTGCTTAGAGGCAATACTGCAATGAAACAACAGGGACACGCCCAGTAGTCAATGATAGTAAAAAACCCTGCTTATAGAAAAAAAATACGATGAAAATTACAGGGACACGCCCAGTAGTCAAAAATGAATAAACCCTGCTTAGAGGCAATACTGCAATGAAACAACAGGGACACACCCAGTAGTCAATTATAGTAAAAACCCTGCTTAGAGAAAAAAAATACGATGAAAATTACAGGAACACGCCCAGTAGTCAAAAATGAATAAACCCTGCTTAGAGGCAATACTGCAATGAAACAACAGGGACACGCCCAGTAGTCAATTATAGTAAAAACTTTGCTTAAAGAAAAAAAATACGATGAAAATTTCAGGGACACGACCAGTAGTCAAAAATGAATAAATCCTGCTTAGAGGCAACAATGCAGTGAAAACTACCGGGACACGCTTAGTAGACAGAAATGAATAAACCCTGCTTAGAGGCAACGATGCAATGAAAACTACCGGGACACGCTCAGTAGTCACAACTATTATAAACCCTGCTTAGAGGCATCAATGCAATGAAAACTACAGGGATTAGCCAAGTAGTCACACATAGAATAAACCCTGTGCAGAGATAATAATGAAATAAAATAACAGTGGCACGCCCAGTAGTCAAACATATTATAAACCTTGTTTACAGGCAATAATGAAATACAAATTATTGGGACAAGCCCAGAAGTATAAATATATCGTTAAAGAGAGTATAAACAATGCATAGACAAACAAGGCAGGGACCCAAACGACAATAAGCAATATGCAAACCTTGGCATATTCAATGCTTCCTCTACACAGCTCCAAGTTGATGCCCTTAGCCACACAGAAAGCTCCTTTAGGAGGGGCAGTATTGCGAACAATTACTCTTCCGGACCCGAACTCTACGTCAGTAGATTCTGAATATACAGGAAAAACAACAACATTTATTTGTGTTTGCTTTACCTATTGTATAATGGCGTCTATTTTCCGATTTCGATGAATAAATGAAACATTTAAACATGTCAACAGGTTGTCGACGTGATATATACTTTACGGGGTAAGTAGGTGACCCGGAATGGAATATACGGGCGCAGGAAACCATAGCAAAGCTCGAACCCGATTTGATTTCCTTTGCCCCGTATATGCCATATCGGGTCACCTACTAGCCCCGTAACTTATAATATTATATGCATGCACCAAAATCTATATCCTCATTATTTGTATTGTTGTTTTAGAACGTTGAGGTCTTACTTTTTTCCTCCGTGACCTTCTCCTGTATCTCCGACTCAAGTCTGTGTGGACGATGTTTGTATAACGACTGCAGGACGTACTCAAATGCCTGAAAAAATGAAATATTGATCATTTTTCGATCGGTGTTACAAGTTACAGGGTAAGTAGGTGACCCTATATGGCATATACGTGGCAAAGAAACCATATCTTTGCATATACGGGGCAAAGAAAACCATATCGGGCGAAGAATATGGTTTCCTGCGCCCTGTATATCCCATATCGGGTCAACTACTAACCTCATAACGTATATATCACGTCGACAACCTGTTTACATGCTTGAATATTTCGTTTATTCATCGGGATCGGAAAACAGACGCCATTTTGGTACGATATAAATTTGGTGACCTAATATCGAAAAATATGGGGTCACCGCGTGACCAGTCCTGGACCAATGACGTTGCGTCATTTATGTTAGAGGCGTGATATATATGTTTTCTGATCTTTTACTTATTGCTTAGCTATTTGCTAGACTTGTGGTTTAATGATCGAACCGGCAATCCGTCTATTCTCGGTTGCGGCTGCTAATTTCTTTATTAAAAAATTACTAATTACAAAACTTAAACTTATTCATCGCAAAAAACAGGGTGAGGAATCACGTGCTTTCAAAGGGGTTCTCACATGGCCCACCAAAGGTCACAACCGATGACAACAAATAAATTAGTGGCGTAACTTTTTGACAGCCAAGATATGAAAATATTTCTTAGGAGATGATTATTTTGCTATTTTCTGCATCTATAGATGTGAAATATTTGCTTTAATTTTACCTTGGCCAAAATTTCAGCGTTGTATCCTCCTACAAAATTTCGTCAAGTTGAAATTTTGGCTAATGCTACTTAGGATACTAATTATCTAATGATAATTGCAATGAACCGGCAATCCGTCGGCTATCGGTTCAACGGCTAATTTGTTATGAACAAAACTTAAATTTATTCATCCCAAATATACGTACTTTTATCGTTAATTACTTACGGAAGTTGTGACCATGTCCGACTCGTAGATAACTATGGTAACCTCCTCTAAACAACAGTTTGGCTTAGATTGGAGAAATTCAGCAACAGTCTTAATCATCTCGTTAGCAACGACGTCTCCGGGGTAACCACGTGATATAGGACCAATCGGAGGCATGGCTATGTATTTGATCTTGTTGATGATAGCTTTTGTTAAGCATTTTTCCACGTACGTTTTTAATGACTGAAAGAAAAATCATTATGCTAAGTTTATACAGAGTTGCACCAGAGAAACTGAACAAAGAAAAACAAAAGCTTGCAAATCGATCATATAATGTACCAGTCAATTGTAACTACGGCCCCTCCAGGTCCAGGGAATAGCGGGGACTTTGACTTGCGGTCCAGCCAAGCCCGGGTAAAATCCCCGCGCTGCGGGGACGAACTGATGGTAAAATCCCCGCCAAATGCCCCCGAACTTCAGGTTCCCTAAGTAAGGCATATTCCCCGCTATATGTGGCGCGAATACAAAGCCATTGCATTCACCCGGCACTGCGGGGCCACCGGGAAGGTAAAAACACGGCCCCATTCCCCGGTATACCCCCGGACCTTGGGGGCCGTGGTTACAGTTGACTGGTGCATAACTACAATATTATCATAGCAGTAAGTCAACATTGCATTATTTAAGAGTCAAAACCATTGCTTTGAGGCAACATGCATGTATATATCATAGACAGTATCGTCATTATATATTTTTTATATATGAGTTTTCAAATAAAAGGTGTAATCGCAATATGAGTGTAGCCTTACCGCTCGCCCAGTTTGACCGTCCCACTTTTCAGCGATCTTCAAGAAGTAGATATTTCCCACGGGACCCATTGTTTCAACAATAGCCCCATCTGCAATCGAATTCAATGACAACTGCTTAAAGGCCTTTTCGGCTTCCGCTTCCGCCATTGGGGACGCAGAGCATATAGCGTCCAAAACTTTACCAGATGGCTTTGGTGCTGTGGCGGTTGGGCAGACAACAATTTCCGTCTAGAATTAAACAAAACCTTTAATAAGATTAACTATTCAGATTTGGATTTTTTTTTATTGAAGCATGGAAACCCTAAGAGTTTGGTCCGTGGTCACCAAGCCA